>NC_086448.1:495699941-496299941 GCF_028390025.1 Pseudophryne corroboree | reverse complement strand
TTACTGGAATTACATTAAAGGTTCTATTGAATTCAGCTTAATTAACACTGCATACTTAGAAGCTGCATTTCTACATTTAAGCTTTTCTCCCTGTGACATAGTCTTCCCAATATAAAATTGAACGGAAGAGGTTAATGGAGGTTAATAGATTTTCAGCTAAGAAAAACAACAATGCTTTTAGCAGTCATTTTCTGTTCTCTTGTTTTAAGATGCTTATTTTGGCATTCTGTGCATTTAGCACCCCCTGGTGGTTTTATACTTGCAATAGAATACTCTGAACACTTTTTAGCACTGTGCTTGCTTCCCAACATTCTTAATGTATTAATATATGTGCAACACATTAATCACAGTAGTGACAGGCTTGTGCTAAAATTAGAGATGTGCGCCGACTCCCATGTTATAGTTTTGGTTTTGGATCTGCATTAGCTCTGAGTTTTGGTTTTGCCAAAACCAACCTCAGTGATTTTGGTTCTGGATCTTTTTTTTTTTTTTTTTAATGATAAAAAACGCTAAACTTACATTACTTGGGCCTTTGTTTTTTGTTCTTACAGCATCATTAACCTCACTAACATACATTTTCAGTCATTTCCACTCAATTTTGAACACTTCACAACTCACAACATTGTTTTCATCCAGTTTAAGCCAAAAGGTGGCATCAAGCTTGCTGCCTGACTTAGCTAGGCGGCACAAACATGTGACAGTTCAACATGGCACATCTAGGACTCAGATTGGCACTGCAGTGGCAGACAGGATGACAGTTTAATAAACTCTATAACCCCATAGAAAATAAAGAAGAATGTTTTCATTAATTAAGAACTAGATAAGAAGGAAGGATTGATTTGTAAGTTAATTTAATTAAATGTTTTAATTCTGAAAATATTAATCAAAGGGGGCATCAAGAACAGTAATGATCGAACATTCTTCTTTCATTACCTTTTCTTTTCTGAGTTTCTGAGAAGAAAGAAAGCATTAGCTTAGAATTTGATGGAAGCTAAGAACCATTTGGCCCATCTAATGCACACAAACACTTTTTTGTTGTGAGCAACCAAGCTGCAGGTATGTTTTTGGATTGTGGGATGAAATGAAACTGGAGCACCAGGAGGAAACCCACACAAGCACAAGGAGAATATACAAACTCCACATAGCTAAGGAAGTGGGAATCGAACCCATAACCTCAGGGGTGGTATTCATGTGACCGCCGGTCAGCTGACCAACAGTCACATGACCTCCTCCATGAGCCCGACAGCTCACTTTCCCGATGGTCGGCATGCCGACCAACAGGGACTATTTCCACTCGTGGGTGTCCACGACGCCCATAGTGTGGGAATAGAACTCGTGGCGACCTCAGGTCGCCACCGAGCCCGCAGCGTGGCGAGCGCAGCGAGCCCGCAAGGGGCTTGCTGCACTCGCCCCTCCCCGCCGGGATCCCGGCGTCGGTAAGCTGACCGGCGGTCAGGAGACCGCCAGTCAGCCATACTACACCCAACCTCAGAGCTGTGAGGTATTAATGCTAACCATTACACCATCCATACTGCCCTAATTGCTATAAAAGAAAGAAGGATTGATTAGTTGGCATACCAGTGTCAAACTCAGGGATGTCATAGCAAGATGGCTTACCCCGCCTAGACTCTTCTCAGGATTTTTCATTTCCAAGAACACATTTTACATTGTGAAAGCATTACAACTAGGTTAATTTGAACCCTTCCCATGTTTTGCCCACATGATAAACTTGGTGGTTCATATTTTTTTTAAATGACAGGGGTGTGCAGGAGATGCTATCTGTGGCCTGAAAAATTTCTGGACATTTTCAGCATTCACTCAGCAACCGCATGTAGAAGATTGCAGCAGCTGCAAGAACAGTTCTATTTGCCATTCCATCAACTGAAGCAAGAGGTAGTGACTAGAGATGAGCGGGTTCGGTTCTTAGAGAACTAATCCCCCCCAAACATCACGTTCTGAGCCAGAATCAAACCAGAACGAGGCAAAACGTCATCATTCCACTGTCGGATTCTTGCAGGTTTTGGATTCCAAATAAGGAGCCGCACATCGCCTCCATTTTCACTGTGTACTTGGAAAGTGAGGGAGACAGAGCTCTGTCTCTCTGTGGGTGGTGGTGTCAGGTGGGGTCAGTGTGTGCTATCTAGGGGTGCTGTTCCTGTCACTGCGGTGTTCCTGTGCTGTAAAGGGTGCTGTCCTGGCTGTCACTGGTGTTTCATGTGCTGTAGCTGTACATGGGTGTTGCTCTCCTGGCTGTCATTGTGTTGTACAGGGGGCAGGGGCACTGTCCTCCTGTATGCAGTGAAAATACAGGGGTGCTGGCTGTAAAAATTCAGGGGTGCAGTGAAAATAAATGTAAACTGCCTCTGTCTTGTAAGCTGTAAAAATACAGGGGTGCTGCTGGTAAAATAAAAGTACACTGGTCCTGTATGCTGTAAAAATGCATGGATGCTGCTGTTAAAATAAAAGTACATTGGTCCTGTATGCTGTAAAAATACAGGGGTGCTGCTGTTAAAATAAATGTACACTGGCTCTGTATGCTGTAAAACTTGCCTTGTCTTGTATGCTGTAAAATTACAGGGGTGTTATGAAAATACAGGGGTGCTGGAACTGTCCGCCGTTGCGATGTCTAGGCCTGACCTTCACAACACTGTATGGGAAGAGGACGCTCCTACCACCATTTGCACTCCCTCTGCAAGTGTTGGTAGGGTATTGGTGTAGCTGGCACTGGGGAGGAAATTGACGATGAGGATTCTGATGGTGATGTTTGTTTGAATAAGGCACCAGTGGAGACAGTTGTTGGCCATGGGATGAAAAGCCCATTGTCATGCATGGGCAAAATACCAAAAAAGCCACCTCTTCGGTATGGTTTTATTTCTCCACAAATCTGGACAACAGGTGTCAAGCCATCTGTTGCTTTTGTCAATCTATAATAAGTAGGGGCAAGGACGTTAACTGGGTGTAGTATGGTATGCCAGCGTCCGGGATCCCGGCGGCCAGCATACCGTTACCGGGATCCTGACTGCTGGCATACCGGCAGCTGGGCAAGTGCAAATAAGCCCCTAGCATGCTCGCCACGCTGCGGGCGCGGTGGTGCGCTCTGTGTGCCACACTATTTATTCTCCCTCCAGGGGGGTCGTGGATCCCCAAGAGGGAGAATAGTTGTCGGTATGCCTAGTGTTGGGATTCCAGCACCTGTATACTGAGTGCCGGGATCCCAATAGCTGGCATACTGAACACCACTCACGTTAACCACCTAGGAGCATCCTCCCTTATACATCACCTACAGCACAGTCATCATAAGTAATTGTCAAGTTCAGAAACTTTGGGTAATAGCGTAAGCAGTTCACTGACACCTAAATGATGTGGTTTGTTTGAATATTATTTCTCTATGAGGATCAGGATGTAAACACTGAAGGAGGGGGGAAATCTGTGGATGAGGACGACATCTTGCCTCTGTAGAGTCAGGTTATACAAGGAGAGGTTCATTGCTTTTTTTTGGTGGGGTCCCACACAAACCAATCATTTCAGCCACAGTTGTGTGGCAGACCCAGTCGCTGAAAAGACTAGTTTGTTAAAGTGTGCATGTTCTTTTTATACATCATAAGTGTGGGTGGGAGGGCCCAAGGACAATTCCATCTTGCACGTCTTTTCTTTGCCACATCAGTCCAGGGGTGCTGCCTATATGGGGTGCTGCCCTTCAGCCCTATCAGTCCAGGGGTACAGCCTGTCCGAGGCCGGAACCTTGCGCCTCTTTTTTTGTTGTTGCATTATGTGCTCTTTGGATCCTAGTTTTTAAAAATGCCATCCTGTCTGCATCTGCAGTGCCACTCCTAGATGGGCCAGGTGTTTGTGCCGCCCACTTGTGTCGCTTAGCTTAGTCATCCAGCTACCTCGGTGCAACCTTTTGGCCTAAAAATAATATTGTGAGGTGTGAGGTGTTCAGAATAGACTGGAAATGAGTGGGAATTAATGTTATTGAAGTTTAGTAATACCGTAGGATCAAAATTACCCCCAAATTCTGTGATTTTAGCTATTTTTATGGGGTTTTTCTTTCTTCAAAAAACCTCCAGATCCAAAACCAAATCCAAAACCTGAAAGGTGGTTTTGGCAAAACCAATCCAGATCCAAAACACAAGTGGAGATCCAGATCCCTAACCAAAACACAAAACCCGAAAAGTGTCCACCGCACATCTCTAGTAGTGACCAGGTAGAATTAGTGAATGAAGAAACAGCAACACGCCATCAAAACCTACACATGAAGAAGCTATAACATAGGGAAAAGAAGGACAATGTACCTTCTTACGAACTGGAGTATGCTCTCTGCATTATGCAGGTCTGGTGACGGGGGGGCGGGGGGGAGTCGAAGGGGACACCCGTCCCTGGGCCCCGACATTGAAAGGGGACCCAAGGTCCTGCCGATCGCTGTGATGCTGCTATTAACTTTACAGCGGACAGCCGATGTGATGCCGCAATGTATATAATTAGCCAGCATTACTACTCGTACAGTGTCCCACTGTGATAACCCCCCACCACCATTGCCCAGAGTCAGCTGTACGCAATGACATTGCACTATGCACAGCTCTGTGACCTTCCCACCTCCCGGCCTGCCCTGTATCTGCTGTGTGGCGGCTACCTTAGAGGAGTGGCCAAATGATAGCGGGACTGCGACTAAAAAGACTACCAGGCTGCCGCTCAGACAGAATAAGACAGCCTTAGGCAGGCAAGCTGGCAGCTTTTGATAGCCTGGTCTGGATAGTGGTGGCTGTGTGCTATTAAGTGTGCGCTCTCCAGGAGTTTGGGGCTTTAGGTTTGGGCATGCAAGCATGGATGCATACATTACAGTACAGTCAGCTTAGAGAATGCCTGTGGTGGCTGGTGCAGACCCAGCAACAGCGGGTTCAGAGGGGACACCCATACCACCCCCCAAGGGTCAGAGGGGCCCAGATGGGGATCAGGGATACATATTACGGTACTGCAGCTTCTATTATTACTTTTTAAACTGTATGTCCACTGCCAATTTAGCTAATTAAGAGTTTGTCTGCACAATCCTCCCTCCCCCCTCACTTCGTCCCATCCGATTGTCATGACTATGATGCTGCGCCAGCCCGTCCATGTATCTTGTCACTGAGGAGCATGCCTGAACCAGCCCAGCCTCCTGCTAGCGCTGAGCACAGACATATGACAGTGGCATTTACAGACTATGGGGGCTGGGTACTGGCCCTGGCTTTATGCAAGCTACTGAAACTACATTTGAAGTAGCAACTAATTAAATGTGGAAAAAGGCTCACTGCCTACAACACCGGCAACCCTGAATGAAGGACATCAATGGAACCCCCGTACTGCTGCTCCCTGCACTGAGGGCACTGTTAGCAGCCCCGCATTGCAGACATCGGAACAGTTTTGCCTTGTAGGTGATTGCCCCTTTAAAAAAAAGTCCAAGTTCAGCCAGCATCCTGCACGGCCGCCGATCTCGGGCGGCATTACATCTGGCCCATAGAATTTATTTAAAAATATTTTTTGCAAATGCCAACTCACACTGCAGACTGACAGCGCTTCTATTTACAGTATGTAAATGCAATGGGGGTGGGGTGGATGCACACACAAGTTGTGCAAAAATCTTTTTTTTTTAAACTTTTTTTACTTTGAAAATAAAAATTGGGATGGACACTGGATGAATACGTCAACAGCACTGGAGGGTATAGACACTGAACAGATACATCAGCAACTCTGGATGTATGAACACTGGACAAATATGTCAGCAGCACTGGAGTGTATGAACATTGGACAGATATGTCAGCAGCACTGGAGTGTATGAACACTGGATGTCAGTAGCACTGGAGTGTATGTACACTGGACAGATATGTCAGCAGCACTGGGGTGTATGAACACTGGATGTCAGTAGCACTGGAGTGTATGTACACTGGACAGATATGTCAGCAGCACTGGAGTGTATGAACACTGGATGTCAGCAGCACTGGAGTGTATGTACACTGGACAGTTATGTCAGCAGCACTGGAGTGTATGAACACTGGATGTCAGCAGCACTGGAGTGTATGTACACTGGACAGATATGTCAGCAGCACTGGAGTGTATGAACACTGGACAGATATGTCAGCAGCACTGGAGTGTAACTATGAACACTGGATGTCAGCAGCACTGGAGTGTATGTACACTGGACAGTTATGTCAGCAGCACTGGAGTGTATGAACACTGGATGTCAGCAGCACTGGAGTGTATGTACACTGGACAGATATGTCAGCAGCACTGGAGTGTATGAACACTGGATGTCAGCAGCACTGGAGTGTATGTACACTGGACAGTTATGTCAGCAGCACTGGAGTGTATGAACACTGGATGTCAGCAGCACTGGAGTGTATGTACACTGGACAGATATGTCAGCAGCACTGAAGTGTATGAACACTGTTCAGATATTTTAGCAGCATTGGAGTGTATGAACACTGGATGTCAGCAGCACTGGAGTGTATGAACACTGGACAGATATGTCAGCAGCACTGGAGTGTATGAACATTGGATGTCAGCAGCACGGGAGTGTATGCAGTGGTGCAAGTAGAAAAAATGTCTTATAGGTACTGTGTGCGCGCGCGCGCCAAAAATGGGTGTGGCCAAATGCAACATGGGGCGTAGCCAATGAAAATGGGGGCGTGATACACATATGGGGGGTGGGGCAGATACACATATGACCCCAATAGTGCCAGATACACGTTGCCCCACAGTGTCAAATACACATTGCCCCACAGTGCCAGATACACAAATGCCCCCAGAGTGCCAGATATACATTGCCTCACAGTGCCAGATACACATTGCCCCACAGTGCCAGATACACATTGCCCCCAGAGTGCCAGATATACATTGCCTTACAGTGCCAGATACACAAATGCCCCCACTGTGTCAGATATACATTGCCCCCCAGTGCCAGATACAGAAATGCCCCCACAGTGTCAGATAAGCCCCCAGTGCCAGATACATATATGCCCCTCAGTGCCAGATGCAGAAATGCCCCCAGTGCCAGATACACATGTCCCCACATTCCAGATATGCCCCCAGTACCAGATACAGAAATGCCCCCAGTGCCAGATACAGAAATGCCCCCAGTGCCAGATATGCCCCCATTGCCAGATAAACATGTCCCCGCAGTGCCAGGTACACATGTCCTCACAGTGCCCCCCCCCACCCCCCCGTCCCCTGCTGCTTACCGAGCTGCTGCTGTCCTGTGTGTGAGGGGAGGAGAGCACAGCATGCGCCTCTCCTGCCCGTCAGTCTCCGGCGGTGGTGCGGGTGTCTACCTTTAATTAGGCGCTAATCCGTGAGCCAATCAAAGCTTGTGGTCCATCAGCCAACCAGGAGCCTTGGCTGCCGGGCCTCGAGCTCTAATTTGGCTCATGGGCTGGCGCCGAATTAAAGGTAGACACTGAGGGGCAGGAGAGGAGCACGCTGTGCTCTCCTCCTCTCCCAGCAACAGCGCGGTGAGCAGTAGCGGAGGGAGGGAGCGGCGGCCCGGCAGCGGTGGGTACAGCGTACCCACGGCTAAATTCTTAAGGGTACGCCATACCCGCCCACTTACACTGCTGAGTGTATGTACACTAGACAGATATGTCAGCAGCATTTGGAGTGTATGAACACTGGATGTCAGCAGCACTGGAGAGTATGAACATTGGACAGATATGTCAGCAGCACTGGAGTGTATGTACACTGGACAAATATGTCAGCAGCACTGGAATGTATGGACACTGGGCAGATACGTCAGCAGCACTGGAGAGCAGGCCATCTTAACAGCAATGTTGGCCCCTGGGCACAGGATTGCACTGGGCCCTCTACCCATCCTCAAGCGGTATAAGCTTTAAGCAGCAGCTTTGATGTCCCGCGGGCTGTAGGGGGTCTTCTATCTTCCACTCAGCATGTAGGACCTGGAGCAGTAAGCTCTGCTAATAAGTGGCACTGAGAGTGGGGGAGAGAGGGTGCAAATTACCTGGGCCCAGGTCTGTTGGAGTGGCCCAGGTCCATGCCTCCTGTGATTAGGCCATGCACCCGGGTCACACCCCCTCCAGGGGGTGCAGGGGGCCCCAGGAAGTTGTTATACCGGGGCCCACGATTTCTCTTGGAAGCCATGCTGCTTATTACTAGAGATGAGCGGGTTCGGTTCCTCTGAATCCGAACCCGCCCGAACTTCAGTTTTTTTACACGGGTCCGAGCAGGCTCGGATCTTCCCGCCTTGCTCGGCTAACCCGAGCGCGCCCGAACGTCATCATCACGCTGTCGGATTCTCGCGAGGCTCGGATTCTATCGCGAGACTCGGATTCTATATAAGGAGCCGCGCGTCGCCGCCATTTTCACACGTGCATTGAGAGTCATAGGGAGAGGACGTGGCTGGCGTCCTCTCCGTTTAGAGAAGAGAGAGACACAGTATTTTGGGGAGCATTATTAGGAGGAGTACTACTATACTGTATACTACTATACTACTTGCTGAAGTGATATTTATACTAGATTAGATAATAGATAGTGTGACTGTAAGTGTATTATCTGACTTGTGGGGGAGACACTGACAGTGGGGAGCAGTTAGAGTCTGAGAGCAGGACTCAGGAGTACATATAACGTACAGTGCACACTTTTGCTGCCAGAGTCAGTGCCACACTGCCATTGTTGTGACCACACTGACCACCAGTATAATAATATATTTTGTGATTGTCTGCTTAGGCCTCGGAGTACTAGTTGCAAGTTGCAACGTGACCTGAAGTGACCACCAGTTTAATAATCAATCACCACCAGTTTAATATATATATATATATATATATATAATTGTATATATTATATATATATATAAAATATTGTATACCACCTACCCGTGGTTTTTTTTTTTTCATTCTTCTTTATACATACTACTATAGTAGCTTACTGTAGCAGTCTGCGGTGCTGTGCTGACCTGACAGTGTCCAGCAGGTCCGTCATCAGTCATTACATAATAAATATATATAGTACCTGTCCGGCTGCAGTACTAGTGATATTATATTGATTTCATCTCATTATCAATAATTTATCATCCAGTCTAGACTCTATATTAGCAGCAGACACAGTACGTTAGTCCACGGCTGTAGCTACCTCTGTGTCGGCACTCGGCAGTCCATCCATAATTGTATACCACCTACCCGTGTTTTTTTTTTTCTTTCTTCTTTGTACATACTACTATAGAGTATAGTAGCTTACTGTAGCAATCTGCGGTGCTGCTGAGCTGACAGTGTCCAGCAGGTCCGTCATCAGTCATCATTACCTAATAAATATATTATCTACCTGTCCGGCTGCAGTACTAGTGATATTATATATACATACATATATATATTGATTTCATCTCATTATCAATCATCCAGTCTATATTAGCAGCAGACACAGTACGTTAGCCCACGGCTGTAGCTACCTCTGTGTCGGCACTCGGCAGTCCATCCATAATTGTATACCACCTACCCGTGGTTTTTTTTTTCTTTCTTCTTTGTACATACTACTATAGCATAGTAGCTTACTGTAGCAGTCTGCGGTGCTGCTGAGCTGACAGTGTCCAGTAGGTCCGTCATCAGTCATCATTACCTAATAAATATATTATCTACCTGTCCGGCTGCAGTACTAGTGATATTATATATACATACATATATATATATTGATTTCATCTCATTATCATCCAGTCTATATTAGCAGCAGACACAGTACGGTAGTCCACGGCTGTAGCTACCTCTGTGTCGGCACTCGGCAATCCATCCATAATTGTATACCACCTACCCGTGTTTTTTTTTCTTCTTTCTTCTTTGTACATACTACTATAGAGTATAGTAGCTTACTGTAGCAGTCTGCGGTGCTGCTGAGCTGACAGTGTCCAGCAGGTCCGTCATCAGTCATCATTACCTAATAAATATATTATCTACCTGTCCGGCTGCAGTACTAGTGATATTATATATACATACATATATATATTGATTTCATCTCATTATCAATCATCCAGTCTATATTAGCAGCAGACACAGTACGTTAGTCCACGGCTGTAGCTACCTCTGTGTCGGCACTCGGCAGTCCATCCATAATTGTATACCACCTACCCGTGGTTTTTTTTTTCTTTCTTCTTTGTACATACTACTATAGTATAGTAGCTTACTGTAGCAGTCTGCGGTGCTGCTGAGCTGACAGTGTCCAGCAGGTCCGTCATCAGTCATCATTACCTAATAAATATATTATCTACCTGTCCGGCTGCAGTACTAGTGATATTATATATACATACATATATATATATTGATTTCATCTCATTATCATCCAGTCTATATTAGCAGCAGACACAGTACGGTAGTCCACGGCTGTAGCTACCTCTGTGTCGGCACTCGGCAGTCCATCCATAAGTATACTAGTATCCATCCATCTCCATTGTTTACCTGAGGTGCCTTTTAGTTGTGCCTATTAAAATATGGAGAACAAAAATGTTGAGGTTCCAAAATTAGGGAAAGATCAAGATCCACTTCCACCTCGTGCTGAAGCTGCTGCCACTAGTCATGGCCGAGATGATGAAATGCCAGCAACGTCGTCTGCCAAGGCCGATGCCCAATGTCATAGTACAGAGCATGTCAAATCCAAAACACCAAATATCAGTAAAAAAAGGACTCCAAAACCTAAAATAAAATTGTCGGAGGAGAAGCGTAAACTTGCCAATATGCCATTTACCACACGGAGTGGCAAGGAACGGCTGAGGCCCTGGCCTATGTTCATGGCTAGTGGTTCAGCTTCACATGAGGATGGAAGCACTCAGCCTCTCGCTAGAAAACTGAAAAGACTCAAGCTGGCAAAAGCACCGCAAAGAACTGTGCGTTCTTCGAAATCCCAAATCCACAAGGAGAGTCCAATTGTGTCGGTTGCGATGCCTGACCTTCCCAACACTGGACGTGAAGAGCATGCGCCTTCCACCATTTGCACGCCCCCTGCAAGTGCTGGAAGGAGCACCCGCAGTCCAGTTCCTGATAGTCAGATTGAAGATGTCAGTGTTGAAGTACACCAGGATGAGGAGGATATGGGTGTTGCTGGCGCTGGGGAGGAAATTGACCAGGAGGATTCTGATGGTTAGGTGGTTTGTTTAAGTCAGGCACCCGGGGAGACACCTGTTGTCCGTGGGAGGAATAGGGCCATTGACATGCCTGGTCAAAATATAAAAAAAATCAGCTCTTCGGTGTGGAAGTATTTCACCAGAAATGCGGACAACATTTGTCAAGCCGTGTGTTGCCTTTGTCAAGCTGTAATAAGTAGGGGTAAGGACATTAACCACCTCGGAACATCCTCCCTTATACGTCACCTGCAGCGCATTCATAATAAGTCAGTGACACGTTCAAAAACTTTGGGTGACAGCGGAAGCAGTCCACTGACCAGTAAATCCCTTCCTCTTGTAACCAAGCTCACGCAAACCACCCCACCAACTCCCTCAGTGTCAATTTCCTCCTTACCCAGGAATGCCAATAGTCCTGCAGGCCATGTCACTGGCAATTCTGACGAGTCCTCTCCTGCCTGGGATTCCTCCGATGCATCCTTGAGTGTAATGCCTACTGCTGCTGGCGCTGCTGTTGTTGCTGCTGGGAGTCGATCGTCATCCCAGAGGGGAAGTCGTAAGCCCACTTGTACTACTTCCAGTAAGCAATTGACTGTCCAACAGTCCTTTGCGAGGAAGATGAAATATCACAGCAGTCATCCTGCTGCAAAGCGGATAACTGAGGCCTTGACAACTATGTTGGTGTTAGACATGCGTCCGGTATCCGCCGTTAGTTCACAGGGAACTAGACAATTTATTGAGGCAGTGTGCCCCCGTTACCAAATACCATCTAGGTTCCACTTCTCTAGGCAGGCGATACCGAGAATGTACACGGACGTCAGAAAAAGACTCACCAGTGTCCTAAAAAATGCAGTTGTACCCAATGTCCACTTAACCACGGACATGTGGACAAGTGGAGCAGGGCAGGGTCAGGACTATATGACTGTGACAGCCCACTGGGTAGATGTATGGACTCCCGCCGCAAGAACAGCAGCGGCGGCACCAGTAGCAGCATCTCGCAAATGCCAACTCTTTCCTAGGCAGGCTACGCTTTGTATCACCGCTTTCCAGAATACGCACACAGCTGAAAACCTCTTACGGCAACTGAGGAAGATCATCGCGGAATGGCTTACCCCAATTGGACTCTCCTGTGGATTTGTGGCATCGGACAACGCCAGCAATATTGTGTGTGCATTAAATATGGGCAAATTCCAGCACGTCCCATGTTTTGCACATACCTTGAATTTGGTGGTGCAGAATTTTTTAAAAAACGACAGGGGCGTGCAAGAGATGCTGTCGGTGGCCAGAAGAATTGCGGGACACTTTCGGCGTACAGGCACCACGTACAGAAGACTGGAGCACCACCAAAAACTACTGAACCTGCCCTGCCATCATCTGAAGCAAGAAGTGGTAACGAGGTGGAATTCAACCCTCTATATGCTTCAGAGGTTGGAGGAGCAGCAAAAGGCCATTCAAGCCTATACAATTGAGCACGATATAGGAGGTGGAATGCACCTGTCTCAAGCGCAGTGGAGAATGATTTCAACGTTGTGCAAGGTTCTGATGCCCTTTGAACTTGCCACACGTGAAGTCAGTTCAGACACTGCCAGCCTGAGTCAGGTCATTCCCCTCATCAGGCTTTTGCAGAAGAAGCTGGAGACATTGAAGGAGGAGCTAACACAGAGCGATTCCGCTAGGCATGTGGGACTTGTGGATGGAGCCCTTAATTCGCTTAACAAGGATTCACGGGTGGTCAATCTGTTGAAATCAGAGCACTACATTTTGGCCACAGTGCTCGATCCTAGATTTAAAGCCTACCTTGGATCTCTCTTTCCGGCAGACACAAGTCTGCTGGGTTTCAAAGACCTGCTGGTGACAAAATTGTCAAGTCAAGCGGAACGCGACCTGTCAACATCTCCTCCTTCACATTCTCCCGCAACTGGGGGTGCGAGGAAAAGGCTCAGAATTCCGAGCCCACCCGCTGGCGGTGATGCAGGGCAGTCTGGAGCGACTGCTGATGCTGACATCTGGTCCGGACTGAAGGACCTGACAACGATTACGGACATGTCGTCTACTGTCACTGCATATGATTCTCTCACCATTGAAAGAATGGTGGAGGATTATATGAGTGACCGCATCCAAGTAGGCACGTCACACAGTCCGTACTTATACTGGCAGGAAAAAGAGGCAATTTGGAGGCCCTTGCACAAACTGGCTTTATTCTACCTAAGTTGCCCTCCCACAAGTGTGTACTCCGAAAGAGTGTTTAGTGCCGCCGCTCACCTTGTCAGCAATCGGCGTACGAGGTTACATCCAGAAAATGTGGAGAAGATGATGTTCATTAAAATGAATTATAATCAATTCCTCCGTGGAGACATTGACCAGCAGCAATTGCCTCCACAAAGTACACAGGGAGCTGAGATGGTGGATTCCAGTGGGGACGAATTGATAATCTGTGAGGAGGGGGATGTACACGGTGATATATCGGAGGATGATGATGAGGTGGACATCTTGCCTCTGTAGAGCCAGTTTGTGCAAGGAGAGATTAATTGCTTCTTTTTTGGTGGGGGTCCAAACCAACCCGTCATTTCAGTCACAGTCGTGTGGCAGACCCTGTCACTGAAATGATGGGTTGGTTAAAGTGTGCATGTCCTGTTTATACAACATAAGGGTGGGTGGGAGGGCCCAAGGACAATTCCATCTTGCACCTCTTTTTTCTTTAATTTTTCTTTGCGTCATGTGCTGTTTGTGGAATGTTTTTTGGAAGGGCCATCCTGCGTGACACTGCAGTGCCACTCCTAGATGGGCCCGGTGTTTGTGTCGGCCACTAGGGTCGCTTATCTTACTCACACAGCTACCTCATTGCGCCTCTTTTTTTCTTTGCGTCATGTGCTGTTTGGGGAGGGTTTTTTGGAAGGGCCATCCTGCGTGACACTGCAGTGCCACTCCTAGATGGGCACGGTGTTTGTGTCGGCCACTAGGGTCGCTTATCTTACTCACACAGCTACCTCATTGCGCCTCTTTTTTTCTTTGCGTCATGTGCTGTTTGGGGAGGGTTTTTTGGAAGGGCCATCCTGCGTGACACTGCAGTGCCACTCCTAGATGGGCCCGGTGTTTGTGTCGGCCACTAGGGTCGCTTATCTTACTCACACAGCTACCTCATTGCGCCTCTTTTTTTCTTTGCGTCATGTGCTGTTTGGGGAGTGTTTTTTTGAAGGGCCATCCTGCGTGACACTGCAGTGCCACTCCTAGATGGGCACGGTGTTTGTGTCGGCCACTAGGGTCACTTATCTTACTCACACAGCTACCTCATTGCGCCTCTTTTTTTCTTTGCATCATGTGCTGTTTGGGGAGGGTTTTTTGGAAGGGCCATCCTGCGTGACACTGCAGTGCCACTCCTAGATGGGCACGGTGTTTGTGTCGGCCACTAGGGTCGCTTATCTTACTCACACAGCTACCTCATTGCGCCTCTTTTTTTCTTTGCGTCATGTGCTGTTTGGGGAGGGTTTTTTGGAAGGGCCATCCTGCGTGACACTGCAGTGCCACTCCTAGATTGGCACGGTGTTTGTGTCGGCCACTAGGGTCGCTTATCTTACTCACGCAGCTACCTCATTGCGCCTCTTTTTTTCTTTGCGTCATGTGCTGTTTGGGGAGGGTTTTTTGGAAGGGCCATCCTGCGTGACACTGCAGTGCCACTCCTAGATGGGCCCAGTGTTTGTGTCGGCCACTAGGGTTGCTTATCTAACTCACACAGCTACCTCATTGCGCCTCTTTTTTTCTTTGCGTCATGTGCTGTTTGGGGAGGGTTTTTTGGAAGGGCCATCCTGCGTGACACTGCAGTGCCACTCCTAGATGGGCCCGGTGTTTGTGTCGGCCACTAGGGTCGCTTATCTTACTCACACAGCTACCTCATTGCGCCTCTTTTTTTCTTTGCGTCATGTGCTGTTTGGGGAGGGTTTTTTGGAAGGGCCATCCTGCGTGACACTGCAGTGCCACTCCTAGATGGGCCCGGTGTTTGTGTCGGCCACTAGGGTCGCTTATCTTACTCACACAGCTACCTCATTGCGCCTCTTTTTTTCTTTGCGTCATGTGCTGTTTGGGGAGGGTTTTTTGGAAGGGCCATCCTGCGTGACACTGCAGTGCCACTCCTAGATGGGCACGGTGTTTGTGTCGGCCACTAGGGTCGCTTATCTTACTCACACAGCTACCTCATTGCGCCTCTTTTTTTCTTTGCGTCATGTGCTGTTTGGGGAGTGTTTTTTGGAAGGGCCATCCTGCGTGACACTGCAGTGCCACTCCTAGATGGGCCGGGTGTTTGTGTCGGCCACTAGGGTCGCTTATCTTACTCACACAGCTACCTCATTGCGCCTCTTTTTTTCTTTGCGTCATGTGCTGTTTGGGGAGGGTTTTTTGGAAGGGCCATCCTGCGTGACACTGCAGTGCCACTCCTAGATGGGCCCGGTGTTTGTGTCGGCCACTAGGGTCGCTTATCTTACTCACACAGCTACCTCATTGCGCCTCTTTTTTTCTTTGCGTCATGTGCTGTTTGGGGAGTGTTTTTTGGAAGTGCCATCCTGCGTAACACTGCAGTGCCACTCCTAGATGGGCACGGTGTTTGTGTCGGCCACTAGGGTCGCTTAGCTTAGTCATCCAGCGACCTAGGTGCAAATTTTAGGACTAAAAATAATATTGTGAGGTGTGAGGTATTCAGAATAGACTGAAAATGAGTGGAAATTATGGTTTTTGAGGTTAATAATACTTTGGGATCAAAATGACCCCCAAATTCTATGATTTAAGCTGTTTTTTAGTGTTTTTTAAAAAAAACACCTGAATCCAAAACACACCCGAATCCGACAAAAAAAATTCGGTGAGGTTTTGCCAAAACGCGGTCGAACCCAAAACACGGCCGCGGAACCGAACCCAAAACCAAAACACAAAACCCGAAAAATTTCAAGTGCACATCTCTACTTATTACTCCTTTACTGCACAGATGGTGGGAGATGGGGTGGGAGGGAGAACACTAAACTGTAGAAAGGGGCATTGGGATGAATAAAGGGGCCCTGGAACATGACTTCCAGGGTGGGTGGGGGGTTTAATATTCAGGGGAGGGTTGGTTAGTGGCGTGGGCTTAATATTCATCTTTTTCTGGTGGGAGGACAGCTTGCTTGAATGCAGATATCTCAAGTTCCTGAAAATAGTTTTCTTAGCTTTGAATGGGATAAAAAAAACTATAGCGTCCCACCTTTCAGGAGGTACTGGGGACGTAGGGATCAGATTTCAAGAGCCCAAGCAATCCACCGACGGAAATATAAAATTGCATATTAGGCGTGTGGAGCTGGAGCAGGGACCAGCTGCTTGAAGGCTGATACCTCTGGTTTTGGGCATAGTAGAGACAAGCTGCCAGTGTTCACCAAAAGAGGGGGGGAGGGGGGTCCCAGCTTTTGGAGTATACCCTCAGAAAAACTCTAAGTCAGGCAGAACCCAAGATATCTGACTAGGAAGAGCAATATCCAGGCTTGGATAGGGACCACTGCTTTGAAGTCGGGTATCTCTGGTTCCCCAGTGCCGATTTTCAAAAAAATTGGTAACCCTGGAAAGAAGGGACCTGAACCCTCAGCTATCAGCCTAGAGGCCTTATGCTCCTGGGGTCTTTGGGCAAGTTCCCATTGAGCCCATGCAAAAAGAAGGCCCTGCTGGAGTGTATGAACACTAAACAGATATGTCATCATCACTGGAGTGTATGGACACTAGACAGATAGGTCAGCTTATATGTTATGCATACACAGTGGGGGGTACAGCACACTCAAATTGTAAAAATTTTTTTTTTAGTCTATTAATCTTTTTGTTAACTTTTTAAATATTTTTACATTTTTTTTACCTTTTAAAAAATTTTAACATTTTTTTTTAAACCTTTTATGTTTTTGAAACTTTTGTAATTTTTTTAACCTTTTTTGGATGGACAGTGGACAGACATATCAGCAGGGGCGGATCTAGGGGCAGGCTAGCAGGACGGTTGCCCAGGGTGCTGTGGCCTGAGGAAGCAGTCTTTGTCACCCTGCTTGCCCACCTGCATTCATCTGTCACTTAATGCGTCTGCTGCAGAGCTCCACCTCCCACCTTCCCAGACTGGGAGCAGCTGCGAGTGAGAGAGAAGACCGAGCAGCAGCAGCACGCATTTGGCTGCCCACCCACTCACAAGCACACAGTGTAAAGCCTGGCTGCCTGAGCCTCCCATCCGGCCCTGAGGAGGAGACCCATCACCCAGGCTGTCCCGGATCCCGGCCCCAGTAGCAGCACTACAGGAAGACAGGAGCAGCCTGGAAAAGCCTACTATCAGCCGGGGAAAGGAGCTCTGTGTGTCAGCCCCCCGCCAGAGTGTGTGCTGGTGTATACTTGCCATGGCTGACTCTATCTCTCCCTCTTTCTTTTGTCCGCACCTCTCACTTTTTCTCTCTGTCTGGACCCCTCGCTCTCTCACATCCGCACCCTCTAGACCGCACTCCTCACTCTCTCTAGTTTGCACCCCTCACTCTCTCTCTCTGCACCCCTCTATATCATCTGCACCCCTCACTCACTCTCTCTCTTGTTTTTCACCCCTTGCTCTCTCTCTGAACCCCAATCTCTCTCTCATCTGCACACCTTGCTTGCTCTCTCTGTCTTGTGTGCACACCTCTCACTTTCTTGTTCGCACCCCCCTCTCTCTCTCTTGTCAGTACCCCTCCCTCTCTCTTTTGTCTGCACCAACCTTGCTCTCTTGTCCGCATCCACCCCCTCTCTCTCTTGTCTGCACATCCCCTCTCTCACCTATATGCACCCCCTCTCCCTCTTGTCTGCATTGTACCTTGCACAATGTGTATAAGAAGCTCTACCTCCCGCAATGTGTATAAGAGGCTCTACCTGGCCCAATGTGTATAAGAGGCCTTACCTGGTGCAATGTGTATAAGAGGTGGCACAATGTGTATAAGAGGCTTTACCTGGTGGAATGTTGTATAATAGGCTATACCTGGCGCAGTGTGTATAAGATGCTGTACTTGGCTGAATGTGTATAAGAGGCTTTACCTGGTGCAATGTGTATAAGTAACTCTACCTGCCATAATGTGTATAAGATGCACTACCTGGCACAATGTGTATAAGAGGCTTCCTGGTGTAATGTGTATAAAAGGGGCTCTACTTGGCATTTTGTGCATAAAAGGGGCTCTACCTGGAGTAATGTGTATAAGGGGCTTTACCTGGCATCATATGTATAAGAGGCTTTGCGGTACTGTGGTGTAATGTGTAGTAGGGGCTCTAACATGGCATAATATGTATAAGGGGTACTACAGTTTGGTGTAATGTGTCTGACAGACCCTACTGTATGGTGTAATGTGAATTGGTACTATTCTGTGGCCATGCCCCGTTCCCATAAAGCCGCACCCCTATATTTTTAGCTTGCATCTTAGGTGTGCACTGTCCCTGTGTTGAATGGGTAGGGCACCAAAGGGAAGAACATTCGCCATGGGCACCACAAGGTCTAGAATATGCCCTGATCAGCAGCACTAGAGAGTTTAAACACTAGACAGAGCAGAGCGGATTGACACAGGGAGTAGATGGACAAAGCAGCAGCCACTGCACACAGGTAGTACAGTAGATGGACACAGCACAGCAGCCACTGGACACAGCTTATCCACTTGAGTGGATTGACACAGGGAGTGGATGGACACAACAGCAGCCACTGGACACAGGGAGTGGATGGACGCAGCACAGCAGCCACTTTACACAGCATAGCCACTTGAGTGGATGAAGACATGATACCGCACAGCGCAGGAGCCAGCACAGCAGCATGGACAGGAAGAAATTTTGCTGAGTCACGCCACGGGGTAATTATATACACTGCTCAAAAAAATAAAGGGAACATTAAAATAAAACATCCTAGATCTGAATGAATGAACTATTCTTATTAAATACTTTGTTCTTTACATAGTTGAATGTGCTGACAACAAAATCACACAAAAATTATCAATGGAAATCAAATTTATTAACCCATGGAGGTCTGGATTTGGAGTCACACTCAAAATTAAAGTGGAAAAACACACTACAGCCTGATCCAACTTTGGTGTAATGTCCTTAAAACAAGTCAAAATGAGGCTCAGTAGTGTGTGTGGCCTCCACGTGCCTGCTTGACCTCCCTACAATGCCTGGGCATGCTCCTGATGAGGTGGCAGATTGTCTCCTGAGGGATCTCCTCCCAGACCTGGACTAAAGTATCCGCCAACTCCTGGACAGTCTGTGGCGCAACGTGGCGTTGGTGGATGGAGCGAGACATGATGTCCCAGATGTGCTCAATTGGATTCAGGTCTGGGGAACGGGCGGGCCAGTCCATAGCATCAATGCCTTCGTCTTGCCGGAACTGCTGACACACTCCAGCCACATGAGGTCTAGCATTGTCTTGCATTAGGAGGAACCCAGGGCCAACCGCACCAGCGTATGGTCTCATAAGGGGTCTGAGGATCTCATCTCAGTACCTAATGGCAGTCAGGCTA
Organism: Pseudophryne corroboree; assembly: GCF_028390025.1. Classification (NCBI taxonomy): domain Eukaryota; kingdom Metazoa; phylum Chordata; class Amphibia; order Anura; family Myobatrachidae; genus Pseudophryne; species Pseudophryne corroboree. The sequence goes on along the minus strand of NC_086448.1, from coordinate 496,280,360 downwards.
CCTCTGGCGAGCACATGGAGGGCTGTGCGGCCCCCCAAAGAAATGCCACCCCACACCATTACTGACCCACTGCTAAACCGCTCATGCTGAAGGATGTTGCAGGCAGCAGAACGTTCTCCTTGGCATCTCCAGACTCTGTCACATCTGTCACATCTGCTCAGTGAGAAACTGCTTTCATCTGTGAAGAGCACAGGGCGCCAGTGGCGAATTTGCCAATCTTGGTGTTCTCTGGCAAATGCCAAACGTCCTGCACGGTGTTGGGCTGTAAGCACAACCCCCACCTGTGGACGTCGGGCCCTCATACCACCCTCATGGAGTCTGTTTCTGATTGTTTGAGTAGACACATACACATTTGTGGCTTGCTGGAGGTCATTTTGCAGGGCTCTGGCAGTGCTCCTCCTGCACAAAGGCGGAGGTAGCGGTCCTGCTGCTGGGTTGTTGGCCTCCTCCACGTCTCCTGATGTACTGGCCTGTCTCCTGGTAGCGCCTCCATGCTCTGGACACTACGCTGACAGACACAGCAAACCTTCTTGCCACAGCTCGCATTGATGTGCCATCCTGGATGAGCTGCACTACCTGAGCCACTTGTGTGGGTTGTAGACTCCGTCTCAAGCTACCACTAGTGTGAAAGCACCGCCAGCTTTCAAAAGTGACCAAAACATCAGTCAGAAAGCATAGGAGCTGAGAAGTGGTCTGTGGTCACCACCTGCAGAACAACTCCTTTATTGGGGGTGTCTTGCTAATTGCCTATAATTCCCACCTGTTGTCTATTCCATTTGCACAACAGCATGTGAAATTGATTGTCAATCAGTGTTGCTTCCTAAGTGGACAGTTTGATTTCACAGAAGTGTGATTGACTTGGAGTTACATTGTGTTGTTTAAGTGTTCCCTTTATTTTTTTGAGCAGTGTAGATTCCAAAACCTGCAAGAATCAGACGCCGTGATGATAAGTTTTGCCTTGTTTTGGAATCTGAGCAAGGCAGGAAAACCCGAGCCACTGCTCAGACGGCCTTGGATCCCATTCATCGCTAGCTAAAATATTGTGATATTTAAAAAATGGTTAATGAAATATATACAAAGTACACTGAGTGGACAAATAATTATGACAAACTGTGCTGTCTGTGATTCAACACAGGAGATGCTGAGGAGTTGCAGAAGGGTGTCTTTACTAGCTGCATACAGGGCTGCCATCTGATATTGTGGGACCTGACAAAACGGTCAACCCCTCCCCTCCTCCCTTATGCTGATGGCTCCTTCTCTGCACACTGCAGGTTCTAGTCAGGTTCCATCCTTGTTTATTGCCACAATTAACTACTAGCCTAACATCTTTTCTTCAAACTTCACTGAAGCTTGCTCATCTGCATACAAACAGTAAATACAGAACATTGTACTTATGCTATTACCATACTATTACTATACTATTACTTCCCCAGAAGTCTAATGGACGTCTAGGGAAGCAGTGGTCTACCTGGTCTGTCCTGGTGGGAAATTAGGATGAAATAGAGAACATCACACCCGTGAGAGGTCTTGTTACCTTACTTATTGTACAACCCCCAGAGAACTAGGCAGAACCTGCAGTCAATAGACAAAGGTTTCAATCTCAAATTGACATCATTTACTACAGGACGGTTTTTATGTCTAAACTGAAATTAACAGTACTTTGATCCCAGATGGTTTCTGAATGACATCCCACCATGGCATGATCTATTCCAGAGGTTCTCAAACCTGGTCCTCAAGGCATCCCAACAGTCTAGGTTTTACTGTAGTTATATCCTTGGCTCAGCACAGATGATTAAATCAAAATGACTAAGGTGCTAATTAAGTCAAATGGCCAAGCATGGATAAACTTTTAAAACCAGGAACTTTGGGGTGCCTTGAGGAACGCGTTTGAGAACCTCTGCTTTATTCCATAGCGGTTTCAGTTGAAACCACTGTGGAATAAAAGATAATCAATAGACAATCATTGCACAGTTCACTATGATTTCTGCAGGCTTCATTACGTTTAAAACTACAGAAATAGATTAAAAAAAAGTATGGGGTCCTCCCACCTTAATCAATAACATCCCTGGACCACTGAGACAGAGCTGGTATTGGAAAATAGAGGGAAAAAAATTATGTGAGGTCCACCCAGGGGGGACGGGTCGGGGGGTGATGGGGGGGGGGGGTTAGTTGGGGATAACACTACAGTATGGAAACACATAGCATGGGACCCCACTATTATAATGTTAATTAGCCCAAACTGATTGCAGAGGACTGGAATCCCTTAGGAGTTTTGGAACCCAAAAAAATTTAGTTCCTCCTCTCAAGGGACAGCCAGCCATTAGCTGAAAGCAGCAGGTATGTGGTTAATGGGACATAAACAGTTCAAATTATGGCACGATGGCACTTCTGGAACAATAAGTGCCAGCATGCATAGATATAAAGGGCCTGCTGCAGCCTGTAGTATGCCTGTAAAAAAAATAGTAAAATAAAAACATTCCTCCACACATCCCTCTTTCACAACTTTATTACTTTCAAAACGCAAAGGATCACATTCTTTTCTGTCCATGTACTGTAGGCAACCAAGAGATCTTTGGAGGACCAAAAAACACTAAATTGTCTCATGTGGAGTTTCCTGTTGCAGAGTGAACCAGTTATTCTTAGTCACTACTGTACATATCAATGAATGGGGAAGCGCTAATTGGTGGAGAGCGAAAACTGCCATAGCAAGCATTCCCACAAACTTACCAATCAACATTTGTTTATTCCTCTATAATAATTTTACCTTTTCCACGTTATCTATGGACCTACTTCAGAGGTTATGCTTTTGCATGCACAGCTGTAATATTGCTTGCAGTGTACATGATAAAATATGCCCACTACCTGCATATCGCATCTGCTGCTCTGACTCCGCCATCACAAAACACACCTCATTGTTTAGGACAGGCCTGGCCAACCTGTGGCTCTCCAACTTTTCCAGCTGATTTGTGCAGGGTATGCTGTAGTTTCACAACAGCTGGACAGCCACAGGTTGGTCAGGCCTGGTCTAGCATGTACAGTTGTTGGTACTGGGTTGCTGTTGCAATTACAGACCTGCTTTTACTGTACACAGCACACCATCCATTCTTCAAATTGGACTTTGTATCTCTTCTTCTCTAATATACTGATCTCAATCACATTTTTCCTAAATCTGACACAAATAGTACATCAGCTGTTTTGCCTTTGTTCCAAGTAATTGTCCTGACTTTCGTTGCATTTAGGACTTGGGCTAAATGTAATTAGAAGGTGTGAGTGTGTCCTGCAACTCACAAGTATAAATAGACTGTGAATCTGTGAGTGTGAGGGTATTACATTATGCAAGTCCATGCAATTTTTTTTCATATGTAAACTCGCACCTTGTAATGCAAGTTTCATTACAAGGTGCAAGTTTGACAGAAGCATTACCAATTAGTGAGATCTGTGCATGCTTCTGTCTGTAAAATTTAGGAAATAGTAAAAAAAAAAAAAAAAATCACGACTTGCCCCTCCCTCCCCCCAAGCATTACCAGCCCCAGGCTCTTTAAGCCAGTCCTGGTTCAAAAAATTTACGGGAAGAAATGCATGAGGTCCCCCTGTATTTTAGGAACCAGACCTGGTCTCTTGGACTGGTCCTGGTTCTAAAAATATGTGGAGTGGGGGACATAGGGGTCCCCACGGCCAAAGCCATAACCACCCTATCTAGTCAGCCCAGGCCAGGGTTTCCTGTGGAAGTGGTTAACCCCACTCCAGGCACCCAAGGCCTTGGCTGAAGAACAGGGCTATCACCAGTGTCCCCAGGCTGTGGGTGTCAAGTTGATAACATTTACATTTGAGTTTTGTTAAATAATGTCTTTTACAGGATGAATACAGGTCCCAGCAAGCCTCTCCCGTATGCCGGTACTTGGAGAACCACAAGTACCAGCATGTGTGGCATTGAAGGGCCTGCTGATTTCTATAGTCCCACTGTAAAATAATTATATAAAAAAGTCAGAACATGCACACCGTGATAGTTTAACTTTAATTCACACACTCACTCACATCTACTTAACTCTCGTGTATTTGGTTCACTTGTCCAGCAGAATCCATGGTAGCTGGAGAAATCCATACTCACCCATTCCTTGTGTAGATCATGTACTCTTTGGTCCATGTAGGCAGCTAGGGGGTTAAAAAAAAAAAAACATCAGAACCATAGAACTGAGGAGCTCTGTGTTTTAACACATAGGGCTCCTCTCACGAATGCTGGCCTCCACATGACTGCTGTTACTAGGAGATTTGGAAGCCAGTCAGCAGCCACTTCCATAGTAGCCGCCTGCTGATTAGCTGTGAACTCCCAGACTGTCAGTCATGGCTTCCTCCATTGAAGTCAAGGGTGAGAACTGCTACATTGACTTCATTGGTTGGAACCAATACATTGTAGTCAATGATGGTAAACTGCAATGTTGACCTCTAATAAACTTCCAGTTCCCATCATTGACTGACAGATTGCCAGTCTTTGTGTTTATAAAAAGTTTGAAACCTTGACAAAAATATTGTAATAAATGTAGTTTTGTTTATGTTCAAGAAGATGTGTTAAGCAGGGTTTAATCTACAATATATTTGAAGCCCGAATTCTGTGGGTGTCATTAAATGAACACTTGATGTAATTATACTGGTCATAATCAGCTGTTATCCTCAATAGGTGTAGTGGTATGTGCATAGAGGAATGTTTGCAGAGTGCAATGTCAGCATTAAATGGCTATTTCTACTGTCTCCCCATGTGCAAGCAGTATATGGGGAGATGAGGGTATAGCATGTATGCTGTAGACTGCGGAAGGAGATGAAGAACACTTCTTCTGTGGAGTCCGTTGAGATCTCACAGCATTGATATCCAAGACATTGCAGTGCTGCTACTATAACACGTACCCCAGGAAAGAGTGTTTGAAAGGGAGACAAGGATAGTACCTGTGTGGGTAAGGAAAGCACCAGCCATGACCAGTTAACCTCCGGAGGTTATGTGGGAGTCCTGTTGAGCACCCCAGAAAACCTCATACTAACATAGGTTCCACATATTTTCCCAGATAGATGTCCAGAAAGCTACAGGTCTTTTCTGATAATCCCCCAATGCTGAAACTATTGGACTACCAGGCATATTAGTCAGATTTTTGTGAACTTTGGGTAACTTTGGTCCAAGTTCTGGTGTAATAAATATTGGAGTTGTCTGCTGAGTTGAAGAAAGATAAATTGTAGCATTTAGAGTGACAAAACCTCCTGTAGGTATAGGTGCTTTGGAGTGTTTTTTCATTCTGTCCTTCCCTGTTCTCAGAACATTTTTGCAAGTACTAGGTAAAAGAAGACAGCACAGTAATGTACTCCTGAGAAGAAGAGTTGCAGTTGTTGCTGCTAGGTAAGGAGGGTGGGGGTGGACATGGACCTGGGCCCCACTGGGCCCCTCCATCAAACCTGGGAACAGGTCATTTGTACCCTCTCTCGGCGCCACTGCTTCTGGAATCATTAACTCAAAGAGTAATTGTCCCTGTGTTGACTAATATTAGAGCCGAACCTGGTGGTGAAACAGCTAGGACTGTTGTCTAAGGCAGTGATATTAGGGATAATTGTAAACATATACATCTTTTCTATGGGTTGGGTATGAAATCCCGATGCTATGAATCCTGACAGACAGGATGCCGACAGTGGATGGAGTCTGATAAGTATTTAAACTCTACCCCTAACACATCCCTCCAGCAGTCTAACCTTAACCGCCCCCTCCCGCAGCCTAAACCTAACCATCCTCTCCTGCAGCATAACTCTAACCACCCCTACCCCAGAAGCCTAATCCTAACCTCCACTACCCACGCTGTCTAACCGTAATCCTCCCACTAGTGCCTAATCCTAACCCCCATACTTACTGGTGTGGTTTCTGACCATTGGGATACAGCTGTTGGTAGTCTGACTGTCAGGATCATGACAACATCTCCTTTTCTATTCCACTTTCACTCTTAAAGTGAACTGGAGTGACACATGGGAGGCTGGAGTGACACATGGTAGAGCTGGAGTGACACAAAGGTAGGCTGGAGTGACACAGGGGGGAGCTGGAGTAACACAGGTGGGGGCTGGAGTGACACAATTGTGAGCTGTAGTGACACAAGGAGGAGCTTGTGTGACATAAGGGTGGTGCTGAAGTGGCACATGGGAGAGATGGAGTGAAACATAGGGAGCTAAAGTTCTCGAGTGACACCGCGAGGCTGAAACAAGGGGAGCTAGAGTGACTCAAGGTGACAGTTTGATTTAACCAAACTTACTAACCATGTGTGGCCAGCATGAGCGAATGGCTTGATTTTTAACTAAGCCAAACACTACTTACAGTATTTATGACTTATCACAGCAGTATCCAGTTTCAAAAGGTCCCACAAAGCTTCACCATTGTAGCATTATACTACACAATAATAGGGAGACATGGGTGACACAAAGGGAGTGCTGTAGTGTTATAGTGACACAGGGGAGGATGGAGTTACAGAAAGGGGAGTTGGAGTGACACAGGAGAGAACTAGAGGTATACAAGGGAGAGTTGGAGTGACACAGGAGGGGGTTGGAGTGACAAAGAAGGGATCTGAAGTAACGCATGGAAGTGCCGCAGGGACACAAGGGGGAAGCTAGAGTGACATATGGGAGGCTGCAGAGACACAAGGGTGGAGCTGGAGCAGCACAAGGGGAGAGCTAAAGTGACACATGTATGGTTATGCTTAAACTGAGATATGTTATTAGTTTGTATGGAGGTGAAGGACAAATACATTTTATCCTTGGGCTAAATTTGGTCTAGAACTTACTATGATTCCACAGAGTTGTACAATAAGAAATAAATGATCTGCAGAACTCAGCAAGTAAACAGGGTAAATAAACTTAGAAAAACCTAGTTTATTTACATCAAATATCCATAATCTTAATTTTATTGCCCATAATAAAGTTTGTATATAAAGGAGTCTGGTTTCTTGGGTCTTGTAGCTGGCAGAGCTTTACCCCTCTCTCCATCATTATTAGTGACACTCTCCAGAACTAATTAATAGTTAAAGAGATGCCTTATACTGAAGAATTAAATGAGAACGCTACAATAGCAATAAAGTATGTGATCCCTGTCAAATGTCTGTTGCTAAGCGGCCAATCAGGGACACAACATGCAGTGGGCACAGCTGCAAGCACTCAGCCTTTGTGTGTATTTTTTAGAACTTGACTAAAATAGAAAATAATACAATTACTTAGGAGGTGACGGGGTTTGTGAAATTCCACATTGAACCATATTTCAGATGCTCTTCTGTAGGATATCAGAGGTCAGCAAACGATGTTTGTGAATAAACTAGTGAAGAAATACTAGGGGAGATGTATTATAGCAGTATTATAGCGGTATACCACTTCCTGCTTCACATCATAACCGTGGTGAAGCAGGAAGCTATACCAACAAGATGTATTAACATTTTGCCTGCGAAGTGCAATCCCTGCAAGAGCCCACAGCGCATTAGCTTACTGCTGATGTGCCTGGCTCTCCCCCTGTTAGCTACACTTGGCATGTGCAAGATCTCGCTACTCTCACTAGATCTCCTGTTTGACCCGGAGACAGCAGCTGTTACAGCCAGGCAGGGACAGCTTTGTCCCTTCTGTCATGTATGGGTAACAACACATGCAACTGTTGAAATCGATAGCTGCAGGAGTCAGAACACTGAGTGCTTATTCATTTTGATCTGTGGTTGTGTGAAGGTATAATAAGTGAGATGTATGGGCAAAACAAAAATAATAGGGTAATCCAGGATCAAGAATGTTACAAGTACAGAGATCAGCTTCAGCAAAAATACTGCACACTGAATACATTCTGACAAACTCCATGCACTCTTCATGAGGTTGTTATAATCCTGAGCATATTACTCATGTTTTGCTAGTTATTCTTATGATTTACCTTTGCCTCAGTTTGTGGAACTACAGATCACAGCTAGCACCTGCATAGTTGTCTCCCAGTGCCTCAGCTCCTGCATTCAGCAACTGACTCCATGCGGTGTTCTGCTCTCTGGTTCCTCTCTGGTCTCAGTACATCTGTCCAGTGGGTTTTGCCTTGTTCCTGCATTGAATTCCAGCTTCACCATCTTGCTGACGAACTTAGTCTGCTGACTACCGTTACCCTGTCTCCAAGTGTCTGCACCCCAGTCCGTCTGTGTGCCGCAACCTCCTGTGTCTCTCCTAGAGTTCCTGCTGTTGTTCCATCTCCACGGCCCCAGTGTACTATCTGGCCGTGTGCACCCTGCCACCTTCTCCAGTTCCTGTTTGTCCTGCGTACCCCTGCGGTTTGTCATATACATCTGGACTATCATACAACACCTCTGCCATAACTCTAGTCCAGATCAGGTATCAAGTAACCCAGACAGGGGGCCGCGACCTGCACGTCGGGAGCCGCGAAGCCCATATCCCCTTGCGGGGACTCCGCGCCTCTGTTCTGTGTAACGTCAACCACTTGGTACCTGATCCCAAATTCTGGATTCTGCACCAGTTCCTGACAGAGGTAGAGGCAGAGGTAATGCCACAGTGGGGGTTAAAATGCAATAAAAGTATATTGGCCCTGATGGGATAGGGGAGGTACAATATTGACATGGTACTGTGTGTGCTTGGGAGGTTGTAGTGCCACAGTTGGGACCTATGTACACTGGTGGGTGGGAGAAGTATGCTAGTGGGGATTTATTACCACTAGGGGGCTGAGGAGTAATGCAACTGAGATCTATTGCCATTGGGAGGGGGGGGGGGTAATGTTACAGGGGCATGGGGAGCTGCAAGATACCCCTAACAGTGGTGGATTTTACCTACAGATGTGTCCTGCTACATCTTTGCTCCATACGCCATGTAGAGGGTGTTGAGAAACTGCATTCAATAGATTCAGACTTGATGTGTTACACAGAAGGGACAGCAGGTGGAGCTGTCGTATATATGTTATGTGTTTTACAGTCTGTGCTGTATGTCTCACACTTGTTTGTTCCTGTATTCTGAAGGTTGCATGAAGGAGAGAGATGGAGCATGCATGATGGCAGCTCATGCACAGATATACTGTTTTGACTATCAGTTTATATTATGATCCGTTCCAGTTTTAATATATAAACAAGTTATACCATAAAGAGCTTTCCGGTGTGTGCCTACATGATTTAAAGATAGCTCAGAGGTGATCCTGACTGCGCTGGTAAAATACTCTGTAATGACAACAGGTTATGGGCCCAGACACAGACAAGGGGATCCCAGTTACCAGGAGCAAAGATTACAAGGATCAAGGCACAAGAAACATCTCTGAGAGATCTGCACAGCAACTGTGAGTAGACCCAGTATTATTACTAAAGCGGAATAGCAGACAAACAGAAAGAGATGGCACGCAGCACAGATCTTAGACTGGCAGTAACCAAGCTGTCTAATGATAACTACCAACTGTGGAAATTTAAAGTTGAAATGCTGCTGACTAAAGATGATTTGTGGGAAGTTATAAACACAGCAAGACCAAATGTTGATAACCAGGAATGGGACAAGAAAAACAGACAGGCAAGTGCAACCATAGGCGGATTCAGGGGGGATCATCAACATCTCCTGAACACCGATATGAACAGACAGTGTGTACAGTTGACATACGCATGCAGGTGCTGCATCCATGATAATAGGATGCGCCAAATCGCCGATGGTGACTTCCCCGGACCCCGGGGTAAGATGGTGCAGTCTTGTTGGGCTTAGCCTCAGACACTTCCTGTCAGTTTAATTGTGCGCGCTAAGGCTCTCCCGTTCTTCCCCTGTTCGACTCCTAAATAATTTCCTGTGTGTCCCAACCAGCCCACTGTGCATTAGAGATAGGTAGGTCACTATTGAACGGCTCTACTAAGTGAGCCGAGTAAGCCGTGAGCAGTTTGAAGCGAGCGGAGGTTCTTCTGCGGCGGTTCACTGACAGACTGCGTCTGTCTGTGTGATGAGATCATGAGAAGAAGAACTGACTCACTCCCGACTCCAGGCAGTAGAGCAGTCAGAGCTTCTCTTTTCCTGCTGAGCGACTGCAAAAAGAAGCATTTACACTTCTTTTCTACTGTGCTTCACCCCAAAGGTCTATTCATCCATTCGTCATTGCTTCTGTCTCCTGCACTCTGGAGTAAACGCATTCTAATAAATCGTCCGTCTAACGCAGCGGTATCACTGGAAGGTAGGAGGCTGCACCGGAGCCCTGTCATTGGGGAGACAGCAATCATCACTGGTGTGTTTCCAAATGTGCACTGTTTATTTATATGCAGGTTACAAAGGGCGCAGTCTTATGTCAGCTATGTCATACAGTAAAATTGGGTCTCTCTTCCTTATTCCAGCTCTGCTCTGGTTATTTATAGCGACACCTAATTTAGAAGCATCTGTCTGTATATTTACAAATCTAATATATATATATATATATATATATGTCATAAACACATATAATGTATTATGTTTACTATAGAGATGGGTAGCTCACTATTGAGCCGGCACAGTGAGCAGCGGTTCTTCACTAAGTCAGTAAAGAACCTCCACTCACTGCGCCGGCTCTGTTCCACTTCCTGCCTGTCACGCACTGACTCTCCCTGTCTCCCACTGCCTCTCTCCACCACCCTCTCCCTGTCACTTACTGCCTCTCCCGTCACTCTCTCATCCTCTGTCTCTCCTGGCATAACCCACTGCCTCTGCCGGTCACCCACTGCCTCTCTCTCTACCACTCTATTCCTTGTCACCCACTGCCTCACCCTCTGCCTCTCCCCTGCGTCACTATCTCCCCATCACCCTCTTTCTCCTGTCACCCTCTTCCTCTCGAATGCATCACCCTCTCCCCGTCACCCTCTGCCTCTCCTCGTTACCCTTTTCTGTCACCCACTGGCTCGTGGGTACGGCCTTCCCTTTGAGATGATACCCCTTCTTGTGAGGCCATATCCACTTTCCCAGGAGTGCGCAAAACCCCATCCTGTCATAGTGCTCCCCCTGTCATTTTGTTCTGGATCCGCCCCTGCGTGCAACTATAGGCTTATTAGTTGAAGATGACCAGTTAGTCCATATAAATCAACAAGACACTGCAAAGTGCATGTGGGACACACTGCAAAGGCTACATGAAAGAACCAGTTTAAACTAGAGATGAGCGGGTTCGGTTCGTTGAGATCCGAACCCCCCCGAACTTCACCTATTTTACACGGTTCCGAGACAACCTCGGTTCTTCACGCTTTGCTCGGTTAACCCGAGCGCGCCCGAACGTCATCATCCCGCTGTCGTATTCTTGCGAGATTCGTATTGCATATAAAGAGCCGCGCGTCGCCGCCATTTTCACTCGTGCATTGGAGATGATAGCGAGAGGACGTGGCTGCATTCTCTCAGTTTCTGTGTTCAGTGTGCTGCAAATATCTGTGCTCAGTGTGCTGCAAATATCTGTGCTCAGTGTGCTGCAAATATCTGTGCTTAGTGTGCTGCAAATATCTACGTTCTCTGCCTGAAAACGCTCCATCTCTGTGCTGCATTGTAGTATATAGTACGAGGACAGTGCAGAATTTTGCTGACCACCAGTATATATATAGCAGTACGGTACAGTAGTCCATTGCTCTACCTCTGTGTCGTCAAGTATACTATCCATATCTGTGCTGCATTGTAGTTGTGCGCAGTATATAGTAGGAGGACAGTGCAGATTTTGCTGACCACCAGTATATATATATAGCAGTACGGTACAGTAGTCCATTGCTCTACCTCTGTGTCGTCAAGTATACTATCCATCCATATCTGTGCTGCATTGCAGTTGTGCGCAGTATATAGTAGGAGGACAGTGCCGAATTTTGCTGACCACCAGTATATATATATAGCAGTACGGTACAGTAGTCCATTGCTCTACCTCTGTGTCGTCAAGTATACTATCCATCCATATCTGTGCTGCATTGTAGTTGTGCGCAGTATATAGTAGGAGGACAGTGCAGAATTTTGCTGACCACCAGTATATATATATATAGCAGTACGGTACAGTAGTCCATTGCTCTACCTCTGTGTTGTCAAGTATACTATCCATCCATATCTGTGCTGCATTGTAGTTGTGCGCAGTATATAGTAGGAGGACAGTGCAGAATTTTGCTGACCACCAGTATATATATATATATATATATATAGCAGTACAGTACAGTAGTCCATTGCTCTATCTCTGTGTCGTCAAGTATACTATCCATCCATATCTGTGCTGCATTGTAGTTGTGCGCAGTATATAGTAGGAGGACAGTGCAGAATTTTGCTGACCACCAGTATATATATATATATATATATATATAGCAGTACGGTACAGTAGTCCATTGCTCTACCTCTGTGTTGTCAAGTATACTATCCATCCATATCTGTGCTGCATTGTAGTTGTGCGCAGTATATAGTAGAGGACAGTGCAGAATTTTGCTGACCACCAGTATATATATATATATATATATATATAGCAGTACGGTACAGTAGTCCATTGCTCTACCTCTGTGTCGTCAAGTATACTATCCATCCACATCTGTGCTGCATTGTAGTTGTGCGCAGTATATAGTAGGACAGTGCCGAATTTTGCTGACCACCAGTATATATATATATATATATATATATTTATCTCTGCATCATGTGGAACTTTGGTGGGAACTTTGCGGTCAGCGGTGAGGTTACTTTCAGTCAACCGCTGACCGCAAAGTTCCCACCATTGGATACAATGGAGCGCATAGGCGCTACATTGTATCTGTGCCGTATGCTGCCTGACAGACACTACAGGAGCACACAGCCAATCAGGAGAGTGCCACGACGTGGGTCTCCCTGATTGGCTGAAGGGACCCTCTTTGACAGGAGTCAGGGGGGGTCCTGGCAGTCGGGGAAAGGGGTCCCATGTGTAAACATGGGGCCCCTTTCAGTGCGTGGTCGGGTTTCCGTTTTATTATTTTGCCAAGTACGTGGATTATACAAAGGTCTGATTCTACACTGGATTATGTGAGTATAATTTTTTTCACAGGTACCCCAAGGATTCTACATGGAGAAGAGGACCGAGCCTCGTGGGAACATAGGTAAGTATGTATGTATGGAGGTGTGCATGTATGTAATAAACTTATACTTTCACGGTGTTTGTGTCCTGTTTTTTTGGTGGTATTTTTTTAGTAGTAGTACTACAGGTACCAGCGGGCCCGGTTTTCCACCGCATGCTGGTGCTTGTGGTTCTCCAAGTACCAGCTTGCGGGGGAGGCTTGCTGGGACTTGCAGTACTGCTACTAAAAACAATATTCACATTTTTTAAAAAGGTTATCAGCCCCCCATCCGCCGCCCTTGGATGGGGGGGACAGCCTCGGGCTTCACCCCTGGCCATTGGGTGGCTGGAGGGGGGGACCCCTTGATTTAAGGGGTTCCCACTCCTCCAGGGTACCCTGGCCAGGGGTGACTAGTTGGGTATGTAATGCCAGGGCCGCAGGGACCAGTATAAAAGTGTCCCCCGGCTGTGGCATTATGTACCTGGCTAGTGGAGCCCGGTGCTGGTTTCAATAATACGGGGGACCCCTACGCTTTTTGTCCCCCGTATTTTTGGAACCAGGACCAGGCGCAGAGCCCGGTGCTGGTTGAAGAAATATGGGGGAACCCCTGTCATTTTCCCCCCCATATTTTTTCAACCAGGACCGGCTCAAAGAGCCCGAGGCTGGTTATGCTTAGGAGGGGGGACCCCACGCAATTTTTTTGTCAGTTTTTACACTAAACAGACCCTTTCCCATAGATAACCATGCACAGATCTCACTGATCCGTGCATGGTTATCCAAACTCGACTGGAAAAAGCAGGTCTATTTTTTTGCTGCTTTTTTTAACGATTCGAAAAAAAACAGACCCGCACTTGAGCACTCAGAAACTAACACCCAAATACGAATGAATAGTGATTGCCCGAAATAACAGCCGTGTTTGACCGATGGTCTATTCATTCGTATTTCGGAACTTTGCAAATCAAACCATTACGAATAGTACAAACACTGCCGAGATTGGTGCTTAGTGAATTCCCGGATTGGGACTTAGAAATAAAACCCACAAATCGGACAAACTCGAATTCTTAGTAAATTTTGGCCCTAGATGGGCCAGGTTTTTGTGTCGGCCACTTGGGTCGCTTAGCTTAGCCATCCAGCGACCTTGGTGCACCTCTTTTTTTCTTTGCATCATGTGCTGTTTGGGGACTATTTTTTTTAAGTGCCATCCTGTCTGACACTGCAGTGCCACTCCTAGATGGACTAGGTGTTTGTGTCGGCCACTTGGGTCGCTTAGCTTAGCCATCCAGCGACCTTGGTGCACCTTTTTTTTTCTTTGCATCATGTACTGTTTGGGGACTATTTTTTTAAGTGCCATCCTGTCTGACACTGCAGTGCCACTCCTAGATGGGCCAGGTGTTTGTGTCGGCCACTTGGGTCTCTTAGCTTAGCCATCCAGTGACCTCGGTGCAAATTTTAGGACTAAAAATAATATTGTGAGGTGTGAGGTGTTCAGAATAGACTGGAAATGAGTGGAAATTATGGTTATTGAGGTTAATAATACTATGGGATCAAAATGACCCCCAAATTCTATGATTTAAGCTGTTTTTGAAAAAAAAAAAAACCCAAATCCGCCAAAAAAATTTCAGGTAGGTTTTACCAAAATGCGTCCGAATCCAAAACACGGCCGCGGAACCGAATCCAAAACCAGATCACAAAACCCGAAAAAATGTCCGGTGCACATCGCTAGTTAAAACAGCAAATTATTCCTGCTAAGAAAACTGTACCAAATGAGACTTAGCAAAGGACAGACTATGCAAGAGCACATAAGTAAATTGCTGGAGATAGTAGCACAGCTTAGATCCATAGGAGAGGAGCTGAAATGCAGCCACACAGTAGCCATACTTCTGTGCAGTCTACCAGACACATACAGTGCACAGTGCACTGATAAACGCTTTGGAAACAAGACCTGAAACAGAACTCACACTAGACTTTGTGAAAAACAGGCTTATACTGTAGATGAATATCAGCGCAGGAAAGAAATCACAGAGGATTACATGGACAGTGACACAGAAAAATCTCTCAAAGTTACAGATACTAGGGTGCATAACAAAGAAACAAGAGCATGCTTTAGATGCAAGAAGATAGAACATTTAAAAAAGGACTGCTCTATATGGAAAGGAGAACAGCAGAAACTATTTTTAAAAGGATCCAAGCAGAAAGCCAAGACTACACTTACAGACACATGCACAAATAAGTGGAATATCACTTTTAAAGCGTCAGTAACACATACGAACTTTAGTTGGTACATAGATTCAGGAGCGACAGGTCACATGACAAGCGAGAGAGATTTCTTCACCAAAATTGACACAAGTCATAGAGAAGCAATCTATCTTGCAGATGGTACCAATATCACTGCAGAAGGTAAAGGTCATGGTATGCTCATATGCTCCAGTGCTAATGGAAGTGATAGAACAATAGCAATTAAAAATGTATTTTATGTTCCCAGATTGGAAGGCGGATTAATATCTGTAAAGTGTTTGACGGATAAAGGGTTTACCATTAAATTCAAAGATAAAGTGTGCATCATTCAAAATAGAACAGAAACAGTAGCCACAGCCAAAGCAGAACAACACCTGTATCATCTAGACACTGCGGCACAACAGGTGAGATTAAGCACACACGGACACACAGACTGTATTCACATGTGGCACAGATGATTAAGACACAGGCACCCAGACAGCATTAAGGAACTACAAAAGAGAGGCCTAACAAAGGACCTCACAGTATCAGACTGTTCAGAAACCATGAGGTATGAATGCTGTATAAAAGCCAAAGCAACAAGAATGACAGTTCCAAAACAAAGTGAGAACAGAGCCCAAAGATCTCTAGATCTCATACACAGCGACGTGTGTGGCCCAATGCAAGTACATACACCAAGCGGTACAGATATAAAGTGACTTTCACTGATGACTACTCCAGATATGCAGTTACTTATCTGATCAAAAGCAAGGATGAAGTACTGGACAATTTACATGATTACGTAACAATGGCTAGAAATAAATTTCAAAGAAATCCACTAGTATTTCGTAGCGACAATAGAGGTGAATTCACAGGTCACAAAATAGAACACTTCCTGAGACGACTCGGTATAGAGCGCCACAAGACAGTACCCTACACACCAGAACAGAATGGAGTAGCTGAAAGAAAGAACAGGACTCTGACAGAAATGATCAGATGCATGTTAACAGATTTTGGATTACCTGACAAATACTGGGGTGAAGCCGTAACGACCGCCACATACTTACAGAACAGATTATTCTCAAGAACAGTGGAGAAAACCCCATATGAATTATGGCATGGCAGAAAACCTAATGTGAAACACATAAGAGTCTTTGGATGTAAAACATTTGTGTATATTCCAGCAGAAAGACGCTGTAAACTGCAGAAACACGCAGTGGAAGGAATCTTTGTTGGATACAGTGAATGCGCCAAAGGATACAGAATTCTGAACCCAAAGACATATACGATAACCATAAGCAACAGTGTGACCTTCGTGGAGGAACTAAGAAATGAAGTGATGATTCCAGCAGATCTGGATAAAGAAGACAACGTTGACTCTAGTGACACCATCACAGCAGATGCTAACCAATAGATTGAAATCAGTCTCGAACCAGATACCAAAGGTATGCAGGAGCACACCACAGATGAAGTAAGGTGCTCGACCAGAGAGAACAAAGGCAAAGCACCAGTGCGTCTCTCATAGAAAGCTAGCACCATCAGTATACGTGAACCCAAATCATGGGAAGAAGTATCTGAATTACCAGAGAGGGGAGCTGAAAAATGGATAGAAGCAGCAAAAGAAGAAATTAAATCCATGCGTGACAATCAAACATGGACACTAACAGAACTGCCAGCAGGAAGAAAAACCATAGGCAGCAAATGGACATTTAAAGTCAAATACAACACAGATGGAAAAGTGGAGCGATACAAGGCCAGATTAGTAGCCAAAGGATATTCGCAAAAATATGGAGAAGACAATGATGAGACATTTGCTCCAGTAGTAAAGCACACGACCATAAGGACGTTACTTACAGTAGCAGCTGCAAAGGATATGCGAGTGAGACACTTCGATGTAAAGACAGCGTTCTTACATGGGGAGCTAAAGGAGGATATTTACATGGAACAGCCACCAGGTTTCAAAGACCCTAAAAGACCAGACCAAGTATGCAAGCTCCAGAAGAGTATATATGGTCTGAAGCAGGCAGCAAGAGCCTGGAACACAAAATTAAATGAAGTACTCATACAGGAAGACTTTGTGAGAAGCAAAGCAGATCTCTGCTTATATGTCAAGGAAATAGCCAACAGGTGGATCTACCTGTTAATCTATGTGGATGATCTTGTAGTATGTTTCGAGCAAAGAAGGGAATAAAGTGGAATTACTGAAGATTCTAAACAAGGAATTCGAAACAAAAGACCTAGGAAATATACTGCTCAAAAAAATAAAGGGGACACTAAAATAACACATCCTAGATCTGAATGAATGAACTATTCTTATTAAATACTTTGTTCTTTACATAGTTGAATGTACTGACAACAAAATCACATAAAAATTATCAATGGAAATCAAATTTATTAACCCATGGAGGTCTGGATTTGGAGTCACACTCAAAATTAAAGTGGAAAAACACACTACAGGCTGATCCAACTTTGATGTAATGTCCTTAAAACAAGTCAAAATGAGGCTCAGTAGTGTGTGTGTGGCCTCCACGTGCCTGTATGACCTCCCTACAACACCTGGGCATGCTCCTGATGAGTTGGCGGATGGTCTCCTGAGGGATCTTCTCCCAGACCTGGACTAAAGCATCCGCCAACTCCTGGACAGTCTGTGGTGCAACGTGGCGTTGGTGGATGGAGCGAGATATGATGTCCCAGATGTGCTCAATTGGATTCAGGTCTAGGGAATGGGCGGGCCATCCCATAGCATCAATGCCTTTGTCTTGCAGGAACTGCTGACACACTCCAGCCACATTAGGTCTAGCATTGTCTTGCATTAGGAGGAACCCAGGGCCAACCGCACCAGCATATGGTCTCATAAGGGGTCTGAGGATCTCATCTCAGTACCTAATGGCAGTCAGGCTACCTCTGGCGAGCACATGGAGGGCTGTGCGGCCCCCCAAAGAAATGCCACCCCACACCATTACTGACCCACTGCCAAACCAGTCATGCTGGAGGATGTTGCAGACAGCAGAACATTCTCCTTGGCGTCTCCAGACTCTGTCACGTCTGTCACACATGTGCTCAGTGAGAACCTGCTTTCATCTGTGAAGAGTACAGGGCGCCAGTGGCGAATTTGCCAATCTTGGTGTTCTCTGGCAAATGCCAAACGTCCTGCACGGTGTTGGGCTGTAAGCACAACCCCCACCTGTGGACGTCGGGCCCTCATACCACCCTCATGGAGTCTGTTTCTGATCGTTTGAGTAGACACATGCACATTTGTGGCTTGCTGGAGGTCATTTTGCAGGGCTCTGGCAGTGCTCCTCCTGTTCCTCCTTGCACAAAGGCGGAGGTAGCGGTCCTGCTGCTGGGTTGTTGCCCTCCTACGGCCTCCTCCACATCTCCTGATGTACTGGCCTGTCTCCTGGTAGCGCCTCCATGCTCTGGACACTACGCTGACAGACACAGCAAACCTTCTTGCCACAGCTTGCATTGATATGCCATCCTGATTGAGCTGCACTACCTGAGCCACTTGTGTGGGTTGTAGACTCCGTCTCGTGCTACCACTAGTGTGAAAGCACCGCCAGCTTTCAAAGTGACCAAAACATCAGTCAGAAAGCATAGGAGCTGAGAAGTGGTCTGTGGTCACCACCTGCAGAACAACTCCTTTATTGGGGGTGTCTTGCTAATTGCCTATAATTCCCACCTGTTGTCTATTCCATTTGCACAACAGCATGTGAAATTGATTGTCAATCAGTGTTGCTTCCTAAGTGGACAGTTTGATTTCACAGAAGTGTGATTGACTTGGAGTTACATTGTGTTGTTTAAGTGTTCCCTTTATTTTTTTGAGCAGTGTATAACACACTATTTAGGTATTCAAATAGCGAGAGAAGAAAATGGCGACTTTACCTTAAACCAGAAACAAAAGATACAGGAAGCCATTGAGGAGTTTGAGATGCAAGATGAAAAACCAGCAAGTACTCCCATGGAGACCAACTACATAAAGGAAATGTACAATGAAGGTACACCATTACCAGACAATCACCAGTACAGAAAGGCAATAGGAAAATTGCTGTACATTGCCACTATTACCAGACCCGGCATTACCACAGCAGTAGCAATTCT
Source organism: Pseudophryne corroboree (assembly GCF_028390025.1). Lineage (NCBI taxonomy): Eukaryota > Metazoa > Chordata > Amphibia > Anura > Myobatrachidae > Pseudophryne > Pseudophryne corroboree. The sequence goes on along the minus strand of NC_086448.1, from coordinate 496,261,050 downwards.
AAGCAGAAAGGTCTCCAAGTCAAGTCAGATGGACTGGAATGCCATGAAAAGGGTTATACGTTACTTAAAGGGAACCATCAGTTTAGGACTTAGAATTCCAGCAAGCAGAAAGTGTAATCTGAGTGGATATGTAGATGCAGATTGGGCTGGAGACTCTAAAGACAGAAAGTTTACAAGTGGTTACCTATTTCTACTTGGTGAAGGACTAATCAGTTGGACAAGTAGAAAGCAATCATGCATAACACTTTCTTCCACAGAAGCAAAGTATGTTGCGGCAGCTCAAGCAAGTTAAGAGCTAATATGGTTGAGACAATTGTTAGCTGATTTGGGACAGCAACAAGCAGAACCTACAGAAATCTTTGAAGATAATCAAGGATGTCTCGCATTAGCACTAACAGAACGTGTAAATCTTAGGGCCAAGCACATTAATGTGAATTACCACTTCTTGAAGGATCTACAGGAACAAGGTCTTCTCAACTTGGAATTAGTGATGAGCGGGTTCGGTTTCTCGGAAACCGAACCCCCCCGAACTTCACGCTTTTTACACGGGTCCGAGGCAGACTCGGATCTTCCCGCCTTGCTCGGCTAACCCGAGCGCGCCCGAACGTCATCATCCCGCTGTCGGATTCTCGCGAGGCTCGTATTCTATCGCGAGACTCAGATTCTATATAAGGAGCTGCGCGTCGCCGCCATTTTCACACGTGCATTGAGATTGATAGGGAGAGGACGTGGCTGGCGTCCTCTCCGTTTAGAGTAGACTAGAGAGTAGTAGAGAGTAGAGACACTTGATTTACTAATTTTGGGGAGCATATTAGGACGGAGTACTACTTGCTGATAGTGTGACCAGTGACCACCAGTTTAATTAATCCGTTCTCTGCCTGAAAAGAAACGATACACAGTGTGACACAGTCACATACCATATCTGTGCTCAGCCTCAGTGTGCCCTCAGTGTGCTGCATCATCTATGTAATACTGTATATCTAACTGTGCTGAGTGCTCACTGCTCACACAGCTTAATTGTGGGGGAGACTGGGGAGCAGTTATAGCAGGAGTACATATTTTAACAGTGCACACTTTTGCTGCCAGAGTGCCACTGCCAGTGCCAGTGTGACTGACCAGTGACCACTGACCACCAGTATATTGTGATTGTCTGCCTGAAAAAGTTAAACACTCGTCGTGTGGTGTTTTTATTCTATAAACGCATTCTGCTGACAGTGTCCAGCAGGTCCGTCATTATATAATATATACCTGTCCGGCTGCAGTAGTGATATATATATATTTTTTATATCATTATCATCCAGTCTATATTAGCACTGCAGCAGACGCAGTACGGTAGTCCACGGCTGTAGCTACCTCTGTGTCGGCAGTCGCTAGTCCATCCATAATTGTATACCACCTACCTGTGGTGTTTTTTTTTTCTATCTTCTTGATACTACTAGTAGCTTACTTTAGGAGTCTGCAGTGCTGAGCTGACAGTGTCCAGCAGGTCTGTCATTATATAATATATACCTGTCCGGCTGCAGTAGTGATATATATATATATTTTTTACATCATTATCATCCAGTCTATATTAGCAGCAGACGCAGTACGGTAGTCCACGGCTGTAGCTACCTCTGTGTCGGCAGTCGCTCGTCCATCCATAATTGTATACCACCTACCTGTGGTGTTTTTTTTTTTTTCTATCTTCTTGATACTACTAGTAGCTTACTTTAGGAGTCTGCAGTGCTGAGCTGACAGTGTCCAGCAGGTCCGTCATTATATAATATATACCTGTCCGGCTGCAGTAGTGATATATATATATATTTTTTATATCATTATCATCCAGTCTATATTAGCAGCAGACGCAGTACGGTAGTCCACGGCTGTAGCTACCTCTGTGTCGGCAGTCGCTAGTCCATCCATAATTGTATACCACCTACCTGTGGTGTTTTTTTTTTCTATCTTCTTGATACTACTAGTAGCTTACTTTAGGAGTCTGCAGTGCTGAGCTGACAGTGTCCAGCAGGTCCGTCATTATATAATATATACCTGTCCGGCTGCAGTAGCGATATATATATATTTTTTATATCATTATCATCCAGTCTATATTAGCAGCAGACGCAGTACGGTAGTCCACGGCTGTAGCTACCTCTGTGTCGGCAGTCGCTAGTCCATCCATAATTGTATACCACCTACCTGTGGTGTTTTTTTTTTCTTTCTATCTTCTTGATACTACTAGTAGCTTACTTTAGGAGTCTGCAGTGCTGAGCTGACAGTGTCCAGCAGGTCTGTCATTATATAATATATACCTGTCCGGCTGCAGTAGTGATATATATATATATTTTTTATATCATTATCATCCAGTCTATATTAGCAGCAGACGCAGTACGGTAGTCCACGGCTGTAGCTACCTCTGTGTCGGCAGTCGCTCGTCCATCCATAATTGTATACCACCTACCTGTGGTGTTTTTTTTTTTCTATCTTCTTGATACTACTAGTAGCTTACTTTAGGAGTCTGCAGTGCTGAGCTGACAGTGTCCAGCAGGTCCGTCATTATATAATATATACCTGTCCGGCTGCAGTAGTGATATATATATATATATTTTTTATATCATTATCATCCAGTCTATATTAGCAGCAGACGCAGTACGGTAGTCCACGGCTGTAGCTACCTCTGTGTCGGCAGTCGCTCGTCCATCCATAATTGTATACCACCTACCTGTGGTGTTTTTTTTTTCTATCTTCTTGATACTACTAGTAGCTTACTTTAGGAGTCTGCAGTGCTGAGCTGACAGTGTCCAGCAGGTCCGTCATTATATAATATATACCTGTCCGGCTGCAGTAGTGATATATATATATTTTTTATATCATTATCATCCAGTCTATATTAGCAGCAGACGCAGTACGGTAGTCCACGGCTGTAGCTACCTCTGTGTCGGCAGTCGCTCGTCCATCCATAATTGTATACCACCCACCCGTGGTGTTTTGTTTTTTTTTCTATCTTCTTGATACTAGTAGCTTACTTTAGGAGTCTGCAGTGCTGAGCTGACAGTGTCCAGCAGGTCCGTCATTATATAATATATACCTGTCCGGCTGCAGTAGTGATATATATATTTTATATCTCATTATCATCCAGTCTATATTAGCAGCAGACGCAGTACGGTAGTCCACTGCTGTAGCTACCTCTGTGTCGGCAGTCGCTAGTCCATCCATAATTGTATACCACCTACCTGTGGTGTTTTTTTTTTTTTTCTATCTTCTTGATACTACTAGTAGCTTACTTTAGGAGTCTGCAGTGCTGAGCTGACAGTGTCCAGCAGGTCCGTCATTATATAATATATACCTGTCCGGCTGCAGTAGTGATATATATATATATATTTTTATATCATTATCATCCAGTCTATATTAGCAGCAGACGCAGTACGGTAGTCCACGGCTGTAGCTACCTCTGTGTCGGCAGTCGCTCGTCAATCCATAAGTATACTAGTATCCATCCATCTCCATTGTTTACCTGAGGTGCCTTTTAGTTGTGCCTATTAAAATATGGAGAACAAAAATGTTGAGGTTCCAAAAATAGGGAAAGATCAAGATCGACTTCCACCTCGTGCTGAAGCTGTTGCCACTAGTCATGGCCGAGACGATGAAATTCCAGCAACGTAGTCTGCCAAGGCCGATGCCCAATGTCATAGTACAGAGCATGTAAAATCCAAAACACCAAATATCAGTAAAAAAAGGACTCAAAAATCTAAAATAAAATTGTCGGAGGAGAAGCGTAAACTTGCCAATATGCCATTTACCACACGGAGTGGCAAGGAACGGCTGAGGCCCTGGCCTATGTTCATGGCTAGTGGTTCAGCTTCACATGAGGATGGAAGCACTCAGCCTCTCGCTAGAAAAATGAAAAGACTCAAGCTGGCAAAAGCACAGCAAAGAACTGTGCGTTCTTCGAAATCCCAAATCCACAAGGAGAGTCCAATTGTGTCGTTTGCGATGCCTGACCTTCCCAACACTGGATGTGAAGAGCATGCGCCTTCCACCATTTGCACGCCCCCTGCAAGTGCTGGAAGGAGCACCCGCAGTCCAGTTCCTGATAGTCAGATTGAAGATGTCAGTGTTGAAGTACACCAGGATGAGGAGGATATGGGTGTTGCTGGCGCTGGGGAGGAAATTGACGAGGAGGATTCTGATGGTGAGGTGGTTTGTTTAAGTCAGGCACCCGGGGAGACACCTGTTGTCCGTGGGAGGAATAGGGCCATTGACATGCCTGGTGAAAATACCAAAAAAATCAGCTCTTCGGTGTGGAAGTATTTCAACAGAAATGCGGACAACATTTTTCAAGCCGTGTGTTGCCTTTGTCAAGCTGTAATAAGTAGGGGTAAGGACGTTAACCACCTCGGAACATCCTCCCTTATACGTCACCTGCAGCGCATTCATCATAAGTCAGTGACAAGTTCAAAAACTTTGGGCGACAGTGGAAGCAGTCCACTGACCAGTAAATCCCTTCCTCTTGTAACCAAGCTCACGCAAACCACCCCACCAACTCCCTCAGTGTCAATTTCCTCCTTACCCAGGAATGCCAATAGTCCTGCAGGCCATGTCACTGGCAATTCTGACGAGTCCTCTCCTGCCTGGGATTCCTCCGATGCATCCTTGCGTGTAACGCCTACTGCTGCTGGCGCTGCTGTTGTTGCTGCTGGGAGTCGATGGTCATCCCAGAGGGGAAGTGGTACTCGTAAGACCACTTTTACTACTTCCACCAAGCAATTGACTGTCCAACAGTCCTTTGCGAGGAAGATGAAATATCACAGCAGTCATCCTGCTGCAAAGCGGATAACTGAGGCCTTGGCATCCTGGGCGGTGAGAAACGTGGTTCCGGTATCCATCATTACTGCAGAGGCAACTAGAGACTTGTTGGAGGTACTGTGTCCCCGGTACCAAATACCATCTAGGTTCCATTTCTCTAGGCAGGCGATACCGAAAATGTACACAGACCTCAGAAAAAGACTCACCAGTGTCCTAAAAAATGCAGTTGTACCCAATGTCCACTTAACCACGGACATGTGGACAAGTGGAGCAGGGCAGACTCAGGACTATATGACTGTGACAGCCCACTGGGTAGATGTATGGACTCCCGCCGCAAGAACAGCAGCGGCGGCACCAGTAGCAGCATCTCGCAAACGCCAACTCTTTCCTAGGCAGGCTACGCTTTGTATCACCGCTTTCCAGAATACGCACACAGCTAAAAACCTCTTACGGCAACTGAGGAAGATCATCGCAGAATGGCTTACCCCAATTGGACTCTCCTGTGGATTTGTGGCATCGGACAACGCCAGCAATATTGTGTGTGCATTAAATCTGGGCAAATTCCAGCACGTCCCATGTTTTGCACATACCTTGAATTTGGTGGTGCAGAATTATTTAAAAAACGAGAGGGGCGTGCAAGAGATGCTGTCGGTGGCCAGAAGAATTGCGGGACACTTTCGGCGTACAGGCACCACGTACAGAAGACTGGAGCACCACCAAAAACGCCTGAACCTGCCCTGCCATCATCTGAAGCAAGAAGTGGTAACGAGGTGGAATTCAACCCTCTATATGCTTCAGAGGTTGGAGGAGCAGCAAAAGGCCATTCAAGCCTATACAACTGAGCACGATATAGGAGGTGGAATGCACCTGTCTCAAGCGCAGTGGAGAATGATTTCAACGTTGTGCAAGGTTCTGCAACCTTTTGAACTTGCCACACGTGAAGTCAGTTCAGACACTGCCAGCCTGAGTCAGGTCATTCCCCTCATCAGGCTTTTGCAGAAGAAGCTGGAGACATTGAAGGAGGAGCTAACACAGAGCGATTCCGCTAGGCATGTGGGACTTGTGGATGGAGCCCTTAATTCGCTTAACAAGGATTCACGGGTGGTCAATCTGTTGAAATCAGAGCACTACATTTTGGCCACCGTGCTCGATCCTAGATTTAAAACCTACCTTGGATCTCTCTTTCCGGCAGACACAAGTCTGCTGGGGTTCAAAGAACTGCTGGTGACAAAATTGTCAAGTCAAGCGGAACGCGACCTGTCAACATCTCCTCCTTCACATTCTCCCGCAACTGGGGGTGCGAGGAAAAGGCTCAGAATTCCGAGCCCACCCGCTGGCGGTGATGCAGGGCAGTCTGGAGCGACTGCTGATGCTGACATCTGGTCCGGACTGAAGGACCTGACAACGATTACGGACATGTCGTCTACTGTCACTGCATATGATTCTCTCCCCATTGAAAGAATGGTGGAGGATTATATGAGTGACCGCATCCAAGTAGGCACGTCACACAGTCCGTACTTATACTGGCAGGAAAAAGAGGCAATTTGGAGGCCCTTGCACAAACTGGCTTTATTCTACCTAAGTTGCCCTCCCACAAGTGTGTACTCCGAAAGAGTGTTTAGTGCCGCCGCTCACCTTGTCAGCAATCGGCGTACGAGGTTACATCCAGAAAATGTGGAGATGATGATTTTCATTAAAATGAATTATAATCAATTCCTCCGTGGAGACATTGACCAGCAGCAATTGCCTCCACAAAGTACACAGGGAGCTGAGATGGTGGATTCCAGTGGGGACGAATTGATAATCTGTGAGGAGGGGGATGTACACGGTGATATATCGGAGGATGATGATGAGGTGGACATCTTGCCTCTGTAGAGCCAGTTTGTGCAAGGAGAGATTAATTGCTTCTTTTTTGGTGGGGGTCCAAACCAACCCGTCATTTCAGTCACAGTCGTGTGGCAGACCCTGTCACTGAAATGATGGGTTGGTTAAAGTGTGCATGTCCTGTTTATACGACATAAGGGTGGGTGGGAGGGCCCAAGGACAATTCCATCTTGCACCTCTTTTTTCTTTCATTTTTCTTTGCGTCATGTGCTGTTTGGGGGGTGTTTTTTGGAAGGGCCATCCTGCGTGACACTGCAGTGCCACTCCTAGATGGGCCAGGTGTTTGTGTCGGCCACTAGGGTCGCTTAGCTTACTCACACAGCTACCTCATTGCGCCTCTTTTTTTCTTTGCGTCATGTGCTGTTTGGGGAGTGTTTTTTGGAAGGGCCATCCTGCGTGACACTGCAGTGCCACTCCTAGATGGGCCAGGTGTTTGTGTCGGCCACTAGGGTCGCTTAGCTTACTCACACAGCTACCTCATTGCGCCTCTTTTTTTCTTTGCGTCATGTGCTGTTTGGGGAGTGTTTTTTGGAAGGGCCATCCTGCGTGACACTGCAGTGCCACTCCTAGATGGGCCAGGTGTTTGTGTCGGCCACTTGGGTCGCTTAGCTTAGCCATCCAGCGACCTCGGTGCAAATTTTAGGACTAAAAATAATATTGTGAGGTGTGAGGTGTTCAGAATAGACTGAAAATGAGTGGAAATTATGGTTATTGAGGTTAATAATACTTTGGGATCAAAATGACCCCCAAATTCTATGATTTAAGCTGTTTTTTAGGGTTTTTTGAAAAAAACACCCGAATCCAAAACACACCCGAATCCGTCAAAAAAAATTCGGTGAGGTTTTGCCAAAACGCGTTCGAACCCAAAACACGGCCGCGGAACCGAACCCAAAACCAAAACACAAAACCCGAAAAATTACCGGTGCTCATCACTACTTGGAATATTGGCCAACAGAAGAAATGACTGCCGACATTCTCACCAAGCCATTGGCTGGAGAGAGACATCACAGACTATCTAGAAAGATGGGTCTCGTGGATCAAGTCTCACCTATTGAGAAGGGGTGTTGAGAAACAGCATTCAATAGATTAATACTTGATGTGTTACACAGGAGGGACAGCAGGTGGAGCTGTCGTATATATGTTATGTGTTTCTGTGATGTATGTCTCACACTCGTTTGTTCCTGTATTCTGAAGGTTGTATGAAGGAGAGAGATGGACCATCCATGATGGCAGCTCATGCACACATATACTGTTTTGACTATCAGTTTGTATTATGTTCCATTCCAGTTTCAATATATAAACAAGTTATACCACAAAGAGCTTTCCGGTGTGTGCCTACATGGTTAAAAGATAGCTCAGAGGTGATCCTGACTGCGCTGGTAAAGTACTCTGCACTGACAACAGAGGAACTTGCCGTGCTACTGCCTGGCGTTCTAAGCCACTTAATGTAATGCTGTAACATACTGAGACGCTGGAAAAGACAGAAACTGTAATACAACTTTCTGTACGCCAGATGTTGGAGCCATTATCTTGTGGCCTTACACTAGGTTATTTAACCCAGACATAATTGTAATTATTTATGGGGTGGGGTTGGGGTGCGGTGCCCCCTGTGCTGGTGTGGCTGGGCTGCTTTAGGTTGGCACACCCTAATACTTTATTAACAATTTTTTTTTCCTAATCAGATTTTATATATTTTTGTATTATTTTAATCACACCTATCACTTACATAGCACTTATGTGCTTCTTAATTAACCCTTACTAATTTCCACCTGTGTGCTGCCCCGGGGTGGCTAGCCTATGCCAACATGATGGGGTACTGTGCCCCACACCCATACCTTACCCAGGAATGCCAATAGTCCTGCAGGCCATGTCACTGGCAATTCTGACGAGTCCTCTCCTGCCTGGGATTCCTCCGATGCATCCTTGCGTGTAACGCCTACTGCTGCTGGCGCTGCTGTTGTTGCTGCTGGGAGTCGATGGTCATCCCAGAGGGGAAGTGGTACTCGTAAGACCACTTTTACTACTTCCACCAAGCAATTGACTGTCCAACAGTCCTTTGCGAGGAAGATGAAATATCACAGCAGTCATCCTGCTGCAAAGCGGATAACTGAGGCCTTGGCATCCTGGGCGGTGAGAAACGTGGTTCCGGTATCCATCATTACTGCAGAGGCAACTAGAGACTTGTTGGAGGTACTGTGTCCCCGGTACCAAATACCATCTAGGTTCCATTTCTCTAGGCAGGCGATACCGAAAATGTACACAGACCTCAGAAAAAGACTCACCAGTGTCCTAAAAAATGCAGTTGTACCCAATGTCCACTTAACCACGGACATGTGGACAAGTGGAGCAGGGCAGACTCAGGACTATATGACTGTGACAGCCCACTGGGTAGATGTATGGACTCCCGCCGCAAGAACAGCAGCGGCGGCACCAGTAGCAGCATCTCGCAAACGCCAACTCTTTCCTAGGCAGGCTACGCTTTGTATCACCGCTTTCCAGAATACGCACACAGCTAAAAACCTCTTACGGCAACTGAGGAAGATCATCGCAGAATGGCTTACCCCAATTGGACTCTCCTGTGGATTTGTGGCATCGGACAACGCCAGCAATATTGTGTGTGCATTAAATCTGGGCAAATTCCAGCACGTCCCATGTTTTGCACATACCTTGAATTTGGTGGTGCAGAATTATTTAAAAAACGAGAGGGGCGTGCAAGAGATGCTGTCGGTGGCCAGAAGAATTGCGGGACACTTTCGGCGTACAGGCACCACGTACAGAAGACTGGAGCACCACCAAAAACGCCTGAACCTGCCCTGCCATCATCTGAAGCAAGAAGTGGTAACGAGGTGGAATTCAACCCTCTATATGCTTCAGAGGTTGGAGGAGCAGCAAAAGGCCATTCAAGCCTATACAACTGAGCACGATATAGGAGGTGGAATGCACCTGTCTCAAGCGCAGTGGAGAATGATTTCAACGTTGTGCAAGGTTCTGCAACCTTTTGAACTTGCCACACGTGAAGTCAGTTCAGACACTGCCAGCCTGAGTCAGGTCATTCCCCTCATCAGGCTTTTGCAGAAGAAGCTGGAGACATTGAAGGAGGAGCTAACACAGAGCGATTCCGCTAGGCATGTGGGACTTGTGGATGGAGCCCTTAATTCGCTTAACAAGGATTCACGGGTGGTCAATCTGTTGAAATCAGAGCACTACATTTTGGCCACCGTGCTCGATCCTAGATTTAAAACCTACCTTGGATCTCTCTTTCCGGCAGACACAAGTCTGCTGGGGTTCAAAGAACTGCTGGTGACAAAATTGTCAAGTCAAGCGGAACGCGACCTGTCAACATCTCCTCCTTCACATTCTCCCGCAACTGGGGGTGCGAGGAAAAGGCTCAGAATTCCGAGCCCACCCGCTGGCGGTGATGCAGGGCAGTCTGGAGCGACTGCTGATGCTGACATCTGGTCCGGACTGAAGGACCTGACAACGATTACGGACATGTCGTCTACTGTCACTGCATATGATTCTCTCCCCATTGAAAGAATGGTGGAGGATTATATGAGTGACCGCATCCAAGTAGGCACGTCACACAGTCCGTACTTATACTGGCAGGAAAAAGAGGCAATTTGGAGGCCCTTGCACAAACTGGCTTTATTCTACCTAAGTTGCCCTCCCACAAGTGTGTACTCCGAAAGAGTGTTTAGTGCCGCCGCTCACCTTGTCAGCAATCGGCGTACGAGGTTACATCCAGAAAATGTGGAGATGATGATTTTCATTAAAATGAATTATAATCAATTCCTCCGTGGAGACATTGACCAGCAGCAATTGCCTCCACAAAGTACACAGGGAGCTGAGATGGTGGATTCCAGTGGGGACGAATTGATAATCTGTGAGGAGGGGGATGTACACGGTGATATATCGGAGGATGATGATGAGGTGGACATCTTGCCTCTGTAGAGCCAGTTTGTGCAAGGAGAGATTAATTGCTTCTTTTTTGGTGGGGGTCCAAACCAACCCGTCATTTCAGTCACAGTCGTGTGGCAGACCCTGTCACTGAAATGATGGGTTGGTTAAAGTGTGCATGTCCTGTTTATACGACATAAGGGTGGGTGGGAGGGCCCAAGGACAATTCCATCTTGCACCTCTTTTTTCTTTCATTTTTCTTTGCGTCATGTGCTGTTTGGGGGGTGTTTTTTGGAAGGGCCATCCTGCGTGACACTGCAGTGCCACTCCTAGATGGGCCAGGTGTTTGTGTCGGCCACTAGGGTCGCTTAGCTTACTCACACAGCTACCTCATTGCGCCTCTTTTTTTCTTTGCGTCATGTGCTGTTTGGGGAGTGTTTTTTGGAAGGGCCATCCTGCGTGACACTGCAGTGCCACTCCTAGATGGGCCAGGTGTTTGTGTCGGCCACTAGGGTCGCTTAGCTTACTCACACAGCTACCTCATTGCGCCTCTTTTTTTCTTTGCGTCATGTGCTGTTTGGGGAGTGTTTTTTGGAAGGGCCATCCTGCGTGACACTGCAGTGCCACTCCTAGATGGGCCAGGTGTTTGTGTCGGCCACTTGGGTCGCTTAGCTTAGCCATCCAGCGACCTCGGTGCAAATTTTAGGACTAAAAATAATATTGTGAGGTGTGAGGTGTTCAGAATAGACTGAAAATGAGTGGAAATTATGGTTATTGAGGTTAATAATACTTTGGGATCAAAATGACCCCCAAATTCTATGATTTAAGCTGTTTTTTAGGGTTTTTTGAAAAAAACACCCGAATCCAAAACACACCCGAATCCGTCAAAAAAAATTCGGTGAGGTTTTGCCAAAACGCGTTCGAACCCAAAACACGGCCGCGGAACCGAACCCAAAACCAAAACACAAAACCCGAAAAATTACCGGTGCTCATCACTACTTGGAATATTGGCCAACAGAAGAAATGACTGCCGACATTCTCACCAAGCCATTGGCTGGAGAGAGACATCACAGACTATCTAGAAAGATGGGTCTCGTGGATCAAGTCTCACCTATTGAGAAGGGGTGTTGAGAAACAGCATTCAATAGATTAATACTTGATGTGTTACACAGGAGGGACAGCAGGTGGAGCTGTCGTATATATGTTATGTGTTTCTGTGATGTATGTCTCACACTCGTTTGTTCCTGTATTCTGAAGGTTGTATGAAGGAGAGAGATGGACCATCCATGATGGCAGCTCATGCACACATATACTGTTTTGACTATCAGTTTGTATTATGTTCCATTCCAGTTTCAATATATAAACAAGTTATACCACAAAGAGCTTTCCGGTGTGTGCCTACATGGTTAAAAGATAGCTCAGAGGTGATCCTGACTGCGCTGGTAAAGTACTCTGCACTGACAACAGAGGAACTTGCCGTGCTACTGCCTGGCGTTCTAAGCCACTTAATGTAATGCTGTAACATACTGAGACGCTGGAAAAGACAGAAACTGTAATACAACTTTCTGTACGCCAGATGTTGGAGCCATTATCTTGTGGCCTTACACTAGGTTATTTAACCCAGACATAATTGTAATTATTTATGGGGTGGGGTTGGGGTGCGGTGCCCCCTGTGCTGGTGTGGCTGGGCTGCTTTAGGTTGGCACACCCTAATACTTTATTAACAATTTTTTTTTCCTAATCAGATTTTATATATTTTTGTATTATTTTAATCACACCTATCACTTACATAGCACTTATGTGCTTCTTAATTAACCCTTACTAATTTCCACCTGTGTGCTGCCCCGGGGTGGCTAGCCTATGCCAACATGATGGGGTACTGTGCCCCACACCCATACCTAGTGTTAGGGACCCCCAGTGACAGAGACGCCTTGCTATTCGGCCTGGGGGCTTAGCCCTATATCTGCAGATGGATGCAACCAAGATATATGTATTATCTGATTTTATGTAGTGTTATTTTTCACTTAGTGTGCATTAGGGATGTTTTTTCTTACTCAGAATTACCCCTCCTTTTTAACACCTGAGTGACATCACAATCTGATTGAGCAGCTTGCCAAAAAATGTGCATTGGAGCTGCAAAATACCCCTAGCAGTGGTGGATTTTACCTACAGATGTGTCCAGCTCCATCTTTGCTCCATACGCCATGTAGAGGGACTTGCCGTGCTGCTGCCTGGCATTCTAAGTCACTTAATGTAGCGTAACATTGTAACGTAACGTACTAAGATGCAGGAAAAGACGAAGACCGTAATTCAACTTTCTGTCCGCCAGATATCGCTTTTCCTAAACTGCACAGTGCATGCGTTAAATAGCCAATGAAGCTTCTGTAGCACTGCTTGCTGATTAACTGAAGGAACCTGTCATTCATTACACTATACAGTAGTACTGAACAGCTTTTTGTCATGAATGCAGAGCTGCAGTTGACTATGTAATAAATAATTATTTGGTGTGTGGGTTCTGTGTTTGCTAACAATATGCTAAACAGCTTTGGACATTGTATGCATCCCTTTCCCGGGCCGCCTGTTAACTGTCGTTACCTGATGTAAAGAATCCTTTTGTAAAGATGCTGAGAAAATTTTTCAGAAAGAGAAATCATTTCAGGTACAATATTCTGAAAATACCCTGCTCTACTTCATGTGTTGCCCAGCGCTCTCTCCCTTCCTTCCTCCTTGTGTTAGGCCACCCAGCAGCATGACACTCTAAGCTGCTATTAATTATATTGTATTGTACACACTATATAGTGTAAGGCACACGCTTAACATCATATTTCCAATAGGTGTGGAAGATACTATGGCCGGCTTGCGTGGCTGAGTGGTTAAAGCTAGCCCTTTAAATAGCCTGCTTCTCAGGGTCGAGGCCCGGACAGGGACAAGGTCACTGTGTAAATCTATTTTTTTTATACTAATAATTTTCTCCTAAATACAGGAATAAATAAAGGATTCAATCATTAGGTGTGTGGGTCCTGTGTTTGGTGTGTCGGTCCTGTTTTTTCTAACAATACGCTAAACCGCTAAGGTCAAATGATTGTAAACCTACTTACTGTAGATCTATTGATCCATAACCATTTGACAGATCTTTTGCACCTGACATGGGACCGTTGCAATTGTAGATACAAATGATGTCAGTTGAATCTGTAGACTCTAGAACAGTGGGGGTAATTCCAAGTCGATCGCAGCAGGAATTTTGTTAGCAGTTGGGCAAAACCATGTGCACTGCAGGGGAGGCAGATATAACATGTGCAGAGAGAGTTAGATTTGGGTGTGGTGTGTTCAATCTGCAATCTAATTTGCAGTGTAAAAATAAAGCAGCCAGTATTTACCCTGCACAGAAACAAAATAACCCACCCAAATCTAACTCTTTCTGCACATGTTATATGTGCCTCCCCTGCAGTGCACATGGTTTTGCCCAACTGCTAACAAAATTCCTGCTGCGATCAACTTGGAATTACCCCCCATGTGCGAGATAGATTTGCATTTTTATTCGCACAAATTTGCAACTTAGTTTGGGTGATTGTTGTATAAGCATATGAAAGTAAGTACAATACAGGGAATAGTGGCCACATATGAAACATATGACTCAGGCCCATAGTGACAAAGTTCCTATCCCATTCTATGGCACTATTTCTCTTGGTTTCTTTTAACACAAAACTGACAGAAACTCATACGCATCAACGTCCGTACCTGGAACTTCACCTGTTGGCTGCCAACTTTCCCCACTACTTATCACTAGCAGCTGTGAGCTATTTCTTGGGGGGCGTGAATGATTAGTTGGACACATCATTCACAGTGTACAGGTGTAGAAGGATGACCTCTCTCACTCTTTTTATTTACATTTTACTATAGATGTGCACCAGCGCCCATGTTTTGGATCTGTATTAACTTCCTGTTGACTTTGTGGCAAGACTGCCGTCATGTGTTTTGATTTTGGATCTGTATTTTTCTTAAAAATTTATAAAAAAGCAAAAAAAAACAAACAAACATGATTAGGGTCTGTTTTGTTCCTACAGTATTAATGACCTCATTAACATTCATTAGCAGTCATTTCAGTCAATTTTGACCACCTCACAGCTCACAATATTTTTTTCATCCAGTTTAGGCCAAAAGCTTGCACTGACCTAAGTGGCTAAGTTAAGCGACAGCAGTGGGCTGCACAAACTGGGCTGTTTATTTTCAAACATGACACATCTGTGAACAGAGTGGCACTGCAGTAGCAGACAGGATGGCAGTTTAATTAACTTTAGAATCCATAGAACCCCATATGACCTCATAGAAAGTAACCAAGAATGTTTTCATTAATCAAGAACTAGATCAGAAAGAAGGAAGGAAGGATTGATTTGTAAGTTAATTTAGTTCTTTGATTCCAAAAATCTTAATCAATGGGGGCATTGGGCACATTCTATTTTTATTGCCTTTTCTCTTCTCAGTTGCTGTAAAATGCTATAGCTCTCGAATGAAGCCTCACACAATTAATTTTACTTAATAGTTCAATCGATCATTCTGTTGTTCTGTTATGACCTTTTCTCTCCTCACTTGCTGCAAAATAGTCCTTTAAAAAAAAAATTGTTATAAAGGACATGCACAGTTTAACCAAGCACTTCAGCAACAGGTCCTATCACTTTTGAGGATGAAGTGCTTGGTTTGTTTGAGCCCTTAAACAATTTTTTTAACCACTTAACTGACGATTTTTCCCTTCAAAAGCATTAAAAACATTGTTTTTAAAAATGTATTTTATTAATAAAGTTGAAAAAGTATTTTTTAAGATATTTAAACATTATATTATGCACATCTGCAGAACAGATCTCCTTGTCCAAAATGGGGGGACAGGGTGGGACGGCGCAGTTGCATGAAATCTGACCATGCAGTTAAGTGGTTAAAGGTCTACCGATCACTAATGAGGAGGTTGACAATGAGGGTGTTAATTACAACAAATTATTATAACTTTGTTAAATACTTTTCATGAACTTACTATAAATGACATAACATGGAGGAGGTGCCTAGATTTTTAACATTTACTAACTTTGGCCTCACAAATGGAGCACATGCCTTCACAAACATTGTCAGGATTTGGGGAAAAAATAATGTCACACCAAAGAGATGTCTTTTTTGGTCTTGTGCCCATGCATCACAATGGATTTCTTTTTATCATGGGCAAGAACTGCTACTACTGGCGGCTGACTTACACAAACATCAACATTCTCATCTTCACCATACTCATCAGCGTCAGATTGTGCATAAATATCCCCCTCATCCTGTTCCACTTCCACACTAGCATCCTCAATTTATATTATGTTATCATCACCATCTTTACTTGTACTGCTCATCCCCACATGTGCAAATAGTACAGAAATGGTGGAAGGAAGCAAAGGAAGCTTTTCTTTGAGGAGAGTGTGAGAAATTTCAGACTCACATATAGCTACAAAACCTAGACTCTTCTCAGGGATTTGTGAACACAGTTTGTTCTTCAGCCTTAGCAGGGTTTTTTGTGCACTAATTTGTCGGTGTTTAATGTGACACCTCAACCCCTTTTTTAAACAATATGAAAGATTTTTCCAGGTGCTCTCTCCTTAACTTTCTGCCTCCTGGATCACCTTACCTAGATGTTATAGTACTATCATGGCTGGCAGCAGCCATGGCACTAGTAATTGATTGCTGCTCCTGCTCTTATATTGACTGATCATGATCCATATCAACTCAGTACTCATATTTAAGTGAATTCAGTGGGATACAGCATCTACAACACACATACAGTACATTGTACAGATACAAAAAACAACATTTTTTTTTACTTTTTTCACAAATGACAACTGACACTGTGGACATACAGTGCTTATATTTATGTCAGTGCAGTGGGGCACAGCACCTACATCATAAACAAGTTGTACAAACAAAACAACTATAGTTTCTATTTTAACTTTCTAGCAAATGACAACTCACACTGCGAACTCACAGCGCTTATATTTGTGTGCCAAAGTGAAGTACTTCATGTGGAGTCACAGTGCTATATTTATGTGAACAAAGTGGAGCTCGGCACCTATAGAACACAAGAGTTGTACAAAAAATATATTAGTTCTGGATTGCATTGCAGGCAGTGACAATAAACAGTGTTGTGCACCAAAGGTTAATACTGCCTATATGGAGGTCTGGGCTGCAGGTGCACTGCAGGCAGTGACAAAAAAATAAAACACCAGTGTGACACTTAGCAGCACCAGTGTGACAGAATAGATGTGACAGTGTGATAGAATAAATGTAACTTCCAAGTTCCTTCCGCATAAAAAAATAATAAACAACGACTTGCTAACTGCCTGTTCTATATTTAGCATGGCCAATATTAACACTAAAGGGGGCTGGAGTGGAAATATAGGTCAGCTCAGCATTGGAGTGGGTGGACAGATAGGTCAGCTGAGCACTGGAATAGATTGATAGTTCAGCTCAGCACAGACCATCAGCAGCACACAGCTCTCCAGTGTCTGCTGTGTAATGGCACCCGAATCACTGCTGCAGGAACTTATTTGAAATTCAAAACCTGTGAGATTTAATGACAGGATGATGATGTTTTGCCCCGATTTGAAATGCGAGACTGGTGGGAAAACCCGAGCCAGTGCTCAGACTTTCTCGGGTACCAGAACTTCGGGTTGGATCGGTTTACTGAAAACTAATCCCACTCATCTATACTTTTTACTGACTGGCAAGACAGCTCAAACTACATGTGGTTTGAGCTGTTTCACCTTTAAAAAAGCCTTCCAATATTGTGGTGGTTTTATGGGTCTTACAAACCACACTGTTTAATCTCATAGTTTGTATACCTGCCATTACATTTTCTTACGTTATCGTACTGTAGTACAGTACATTTGAATTGTGTGACCAAAATAATTGTGCTAAATACTAATTGAACCCATAGCCATATATTTACAATGTTTATATTTACATGGTGCACTATTACACACGCACACTCACACACACATACATTCTCATACTCATTATTAAGGGGCATTGCAAAAAACTATGGCCCTCATTCCGAGTTGTTCGCTCGCAAGGCGATTTTAGCAGTATTGCACACGCTAAGCCGCCGCCTACTGGGAGTGAATCTTAGCTTCTTAAAATTGCGAACGAAAGATTCGCAATATTGCGATTACATATCTCGTAGCAGTTTCAGAGTAGCTTCAGACTTACTCGGCATCTGCGATCAGTTCAGTGCTTATCGTTCCTGGTTTGACGTCACAAACACACCCAGCGTTTGCCCAGACACTCCTCCGTTTCTCCAGCCACTCCCGCGTTTTTTCCGGAAACGGTAGCGTTTTTTCCCACACGCCCATAAAACGGCCTGTTTCCGCCCAGTAACACCCATTTCCTGTCAATCACACTACGATCGCCTGAGCGAAGAAAAAGCCGTGAGTAAAAATCCAAACTTCATAGCAAATTTACTTGGCGCAGTCGCAGTGCGGACATTGTGCATGCGCACTAAGCGGAAAAACGCTGCGATGCGAAGAAATTTTCCGAGCGAACGACTCGGAATGACCTCCTATATATATATCAGTTTATGCTAATAATCAGAGAATGTAATTAAGCAAATATTCAAGAAATATACTTTAGGTTCAACTTTTTATTAAAGAAGTGCTAAAGTACTGGACATTCAGTACATCATATTTATTACCAAAATTATTGACAAATGTACAAAACTTAACTTAAATCTTTTTTTTTTCTTTTTTTTTTGGCTACTTCAATTTTTCAACTAATACATGTATGTAAACATTGCTTGGGTTAATTTGATGGAAAATATACAGGGAGAGCCAGTTAAAGTTTGGGTACAGAATGTACGCCTTAAGTTACGGTTTGGCTTTCGAGTATAGAATCCAGTTTTTGCATTTGGCACATGGTAGTGACACATCCTGTGCAATCACTTGTAGTTTGGCCAGTTTCATCTCAATAAGTGCCACCATATTACAGCAGAAATAATAAAACAGTTACATTAACTAAAAAGAAGAATGTTAGTATTATTACGTTCATTCATTGACTATTAAAGATCTCATAATAACTGAAGAAAAATTATGAGATCAAACATTGGCAATTGCAATCTATTTAACACAGTGTTATCTTTTACTATTTCATATTTCTGAAAGAAGTGAGAATTTATAAATTAAGAGAGAAAGAGAATATTTTACATTAGTTAATTGCCCCCTTTTGTTCTGTATGCTTGGAAGGAGATGTAAAGATACAAGTGTTGTATAAAAATATATGTCATATTACTCTGGGACTTAAAAGTCCTTTGAATTCAAGAAACATTTTTATCTTCTTCCCACTATTAACAATAATCATAGTATAATGTTTATACATGTAGAGCAAATGATGCTGATCCATAGCATGGTAATATCCTTTTATGTTTCCATCAAAGTCTAGTGATTCTGTCATCTTTCTTTTCCTTTTATGCTGAAATCCCTAAAGAAAATGGTTCCAGATTAGGTGGGGCTCATTGCCCTGCATAAAATGACTCAATTTTCCTTCTGTATCACAAAGATGCATTGCTTTCCTTGGTACCATACATCTCCGCAAGCTTCTTAAACCTTGGTCCCCAGTCGGTAAGGTAGTCATAGTTCTGATCTGAGTCTGTACTAAATGACTGTAATGAGCTTAAAGACTGAGCCACTGATCCCTCACCCTCAAACATATATGTCTGAAGAGAGTCAAATGGAGGTGCACAAACGTCTGTATCTGCTTCAAAGAGCTTAGCCAACATGTAGTTGTGAACATTATTGTCCATCATACACGACTGAGGTACGTAACGTGACAGGCTTTCAATCTCTGGCTGCATGTCCTGCCTGCTTTTTCCAACATGTACCTCCCGTGAATTCCACAAAGCTGAAATGTCAAAAGCTTCTGTGTCTTCTTCTCCACCTCCTTCATCATCATATCTAACAATGTTTTCATGAACATTGTCTTCCTCATCAATGGTGTATGGCTGCTTTCTGTGTCTTCTCATTGATAAAATAAGCAGGACAAGTACTGAAAAAAACAAAAGTATCTATATAAATATGATTAATAAAATATAGCTGATATTACATAATAAAATCATGATATACTAATTAATAACATAAGGTAGAACCTCCTGTGGTTTTATGGGTACTTAAAATAATGAATTGGATATACTGTACAGTAGGTATATCAAGTGCTTTGAAAATTATAAATCTTAAAGGTTTTGAGATGTTCTGAATAACACAAGGTTGATATTAGCATGGATCGGCTTAAATCACAAGGCTGGGGGCTGAATGAGTTGTGGCTATCTGTTGTGCTCACAGCCATTAGTTAGTGTTAGGGGTATGGTTCATGGATTATAGCTAAGTCATTCAGCTAAATGGACTGTAACAGCCTGCAAGAAGCAGGAAGTGTGGGACTTCGTGCAATCCTGTACAGATTTTTAAAGTTCCAATCATTTACATGGCATAACTAACCTGATTATACCATGTAAATAATTAGCGATTTAATACTATGGTCAGACTTGCATGAAGTCCCACACTTCCTGCTTCTTGCAAACTATTACATTTAGCCTATTGACTTTAGGACTCAGGCCTCTTTCCCAGAAGAAAATTTCCCGCCCTTTTTTTATTTCCATGTGGTTCATAAGATATTTTGGCAAGAAAGGACAGATAATCATCATCCCAACAACAGCAGCATAGAGACCCAATACTGGCAGCACTCATAGGGCTTTTAAATCTTTAGTAATTAATTGACACCACCACAGTTTACTTAATCCGATGTTTCGGTTTATTTACAGTATAATCCTATCTCAATCCTTGAACTGAGACATCACATTAATTATTGAAGCTGTAATAGTCCTATGAGTGCTGCCAGTATCGAGTCTCTGTGTGTGTGTGTGTGTGTGTGTGTGTGTGTGTGTGTGTGTGTGTGTGTGTGTGTGTATATACAGTGGGGCAAAAAATAATTTGGACAGCCATCCATTGTGCAAGTTGACCCACTTAAAAAGATGAGAGAGGTCTGTAATTTCCATCATAGGTACACTTCAACTGTGAGAGACAGAATCTGGAAAAAAAAACCAGGAAATCACATTGTATGATTTAAAAACAATTTAGTTGTATATTCTTGTGGAAAATAAATATTTGGACACCTACCAAGCAGCAAGATTTCTTGCTCTCACAGACCTGTTACTTCTTCTTTAAGAAGCTCTTCTATCCTACATTTACCTGTATTAATGGCACCTGTTTGAACTGGTTATCTGTATAAAAGACACCTGTTCACACCCTCAAACAGTCAGACTGCTACCTCTCCACCATGGCCTAGAGCAGAGAGCTGTCTAAGGACACCAGGGACAAAACTGTAAAGCTGCACATGGCTGGGTTGAGCTACTCGACAATAGGGATGCAGCTTGATGAGAAGAGATCAACTGTTGGTGCAATTATTAAAAAATGGAAGAAATACAAGATCACTGACAATCTCCCTCAACCTGGGGCTCCATGCAAGATCTCACCTCGAGGGATATCAATGATGTTGAGAACGGTGAGGAATCAGCCCAGAACTACACGGGGGGACCTGGTCAATGACCTCAAGAGAGCTGGGACCATAGTCACAAAGGTTACTATTAGCAACACACTACGTCGTCATGGATTGAAATCCTGCAGCGCCCGAAAGGTCCCCCCTGCTTAAGCCAGTACATGTCCAGGCGCATCTAAAGTTTGCCAGTGACCATCTGGATGAGCCAGGGGAGGATTGGGAAAATGTAATATGCTCAGATGAGAACAAAATCAAACTTTTTAATATAAACTCCAATCGCCGTGTTTGGAGGGAGAAGAATGATGAATGGCATCCCAAGAACACCATACCCACTGTGAAGCATGGGGGTGGAAACATCATGCTTTGGGGCTGCTTTTCTGCAAAGGGGATAGGACGACTGATCCGTATTAAGGAGAGGATGAATGGGGCCATGTATCGTGAGATTTTGGGCAAAAACCTCCTTTTCTCAGTAAGAGCATTGAATATGGAACGTGGCTGGGTCTTCCAGCATGACAATGACCCCGAACACACTGCCCGGGCAACTAAGGAGTGGCTCCATAAGAAGCATTTGAGGTCTGGAGACTGGCCTAGCCAGTCTCCAGACCTCAACGCAATAGAAAATCTGTGGATGGAGTTGAAAGTCCGTGTTGCCCAGTGACAGCCCCAAAACATGACAGATCTAGAGAAGATCTGCATGGAAGAGTGGGCCAAAATACCTGCTACAGTGTGTGCAAACCTGGTCAAGAACTACAGGAAACATTTGACCTCTGTAATTGCCAACCGAGGTTATATTTCAAAGTATTTAGTTAAACTTTTTGATTGTCCAAATATTTATTTTCCGCAAGAATATACAAATAAATTGTTTAAAATTCATACAATGTGATTTCCTAAGTTTTTTTTTCAGATTCTGTCTCGCACAGTTGAAGTGTACCTATGATGGAAATTACAGACCTCTCTCATCTTTTTAAGTGGGTCAACTTGCACAATCGGTGGCTGTCCAAATACTTTTTTGCCCCAATGTATAAAGGTGCCATCTTATTAATGTATGCGGATTTGAAAAATATCTGTGGCTGTTGAAAAACAATAGTTATCAGGATAATAAAAGCAGTATGTTAACACATGAGGCATACAACCTCTGCGACTGCTTTAAAACTTGGAGATATCAGGATAGTAGAAACACCCCTGATTAAGTCAAAATATTGATGAAATGCGATGGGTATTTTGGATTTAGAAGTGATTCTCAGATGAAAGGTGTATTACTATTTATGTAAGAAGTGAGTTTTAAACCTTTTTACAAATACATTTTATTGGTTTTACAATGACTGAAAGGCTATCTATTTGTCAGGTGATCTTGGTTCGAGGATTCTATTTCAGAAGAAGAAGAGCTAACCATCCTGTTTACCCAGAAACCTGCATCATATGAAAGGAAATATAACTAACTTGGAATAAGTGGAGAGCAACACTCGACAATATTTATAATAAGCACTCCCAAGGATTTTTACAATTTATATATGTGTGTGTGTGTGTGTTTTTGTGATTTGTGTGTTTGCAGACTATTAAGAGAACTAAGTGGTATACCTCATCCCAGCTCTGAAATTCTAGAAACAGTTATTTTTAAATTGGTTGTGATAAGCTGATATGTAATGCTTTGTCATGATTATATATATTTGGGAACACCATACAGAACTGAATTTCAAAGGGATTGATAATTAGTACAGTAGTATTATTATCAACAAACTACAGTATACTGTATGAGTTTAACAAATAGTGCAGCTAGTTTGATAAGACCCTTTATAATTGCAGACTACTACTTAGTACGAGCAAAAAAAAAAAAAAAAAATCCATATTAATACAAAAGGTTTCTTAGAGTGTCAGAGTTTCTACCTAATATTTAGAAAACACTATTTTCCTGGCCAATTTAAAACAATAATGGAGGAAAGAAAAGTACTCTCTTGTCCGGGGCACAAACCTACTATTAAGTATAAAACTTAGCTTTTAATAAATAATGTTAATAAGAAAGAATGTATCATTTCTTTACAAATCAGACAAATACAAACTACACACATATAAAAGCATAGACTTAATAAACATAGTAAAAGGGTATTGCACACAGATGTTTATGAAAGAATTAACTAGATGGTTGAAAAAATACTCACCTGGTTTTGAGTGCACACACCAAGTGCAAAATACAGGGCCCCTGGCCACGGTAATACAATTGCAAATATGGCTAGGTAGAGTATTTATTGGCTCAAACGCATAAGGCATATCAGGTTTCCGTGAGCCACATCTTCTTGATACTAATCAGGCTGGTTACATTTTATGCATAAACTTATAATTTAAATCAAAGTAGCTAAGCAAAAAGATCTTATAGTAAATAGACTATATTTAACATACCCAGTAATACAAAAATGCAGGCAAGAATAGCAATGAGTGCGCCTCTGCTGAGGCTTATGGGTAATGTATACGGTTCAGCACTGCAAGACATAATATCACCATCTTGATCACAGCTGCAGACTTGTATTGTCAGAGTGCCAGTGCTACTCAGCATGGGCTGTCCGTTGTCCGCTACTAAGATGGGGATGTAAAAGGTGCTCTGGTCTGCTTGTTTGAAGCCAGATTTTCGAGTTAAGATCCAAGCCGTGTTATCTAAACAGGGAAATAAAACACATTTATTATTATTGGAAATAAAGCAATTGCTTTACTGCTTGATTACACTTCTGCTATCCATAGATCAGTGATTTTAAACCTTTTTAGCTTGTGGCACACTAAACAAGGTATTAAAATTGTGAAGGCACACTATAAGTTTTTTTTAATTAAATATACAGGTTGAGTATCCCATATCCAAATATTCCGAAATACGGAATATTCCGAAATACAGACTTTTTTGAGTGAGACTGAGATAGTGAAACCTTTATTTTTTGATGGCTCAATGTACACAAACTTTTTTCAATACTCAAAGTTATTAAAAATATTGTATTAAATGACCTTCAGGCTATGTGCATAAGGTGTATATGAAACATAAATGAATTGTGTGAATGTAGGCACACTTTGTTTAATGCACAAAGTTATAAAAAATATTGTATTAAATGACCTTCAGGCTGTGTGTATAAGGTGTATATGAAACATAAATGATTTGTGTGAATGTACACACACTTTGTTTAATGCACAAAGTTATAAAAAATATTGTCTAAAATGACCTTCAGGCTTTGTTTATAAGGTGTATATGTAACATAAATGCATTCTGTGCTTAGATTTAGGTCCCATCACCATGATATCTCATTATGGTATGCAATTATTCCTCCATAGTAATTAAACATGTTGGCACCCACAGCAATTACACACATTGGTCCCCACAGCAATTACACACATTGGTTCCCACAGAAAAAAAATAAAAATTAAACACACTGGCCCCTTCTTATTAGTACAGTAGCTGAGGAGCGCAGTTGTCCCGGTCCCTCAGCTGCAGGAGTTTATGCATCAACAGACACGAGAGTGTCAAGACAGAGCCTGTCTTTGTCACGACAATCAGTGAGTAGCACTGGGTGCAATGGCAGAAAGGTGAGACAGCATGCGTAACTTATGATATCAAGTCACGTCTCCATAGGTTATGGTCTGGACCACTTCTGAGCCACTCGGGAGTGCACAACTGGAGTGGTGGCGGTGGGTGCTCACTTGTCAGGAATCTCCGGCTGTACACTTGAGAACTGCTTTGTGCCGCGAGGATAGATTAAAATACCATATTTTCTTATTATCCAAATTCCAAAGTAAATGCCTACTGAATCTACAGTATTGATGCAATATCCCTTAGAAAAGGCTAATCTGTATTTTTGAGGTCTGTTATTATCATAATTACTGTACCATGAGAAGGATTTGGAAAGACTAAAAAATAACTTTAACTCAGAGCATCTTGCATACTTAAAGCATCTTGCACATTATTGATTTTAAAATGAACAGCTATATTACCTTAAGATTCCTTTTCTTACAAAAGTTTTCAAGATATGAATACAAAACAAATAAAGTGTGCACAGTACTATTACTTCAAATACAGTAAAAGTATGGCTGTAACTTAATTGTTTCTTTTTTTCATTTTTGCCTACAACAATAGCAGTGATGAATTTGTTGTTACACTCTACCATTTATTTCCCATTGAAAGTATGGGAACAGTCCTAACCTCTGTCACCTTAGAGTCAATTGAAAAAAAGAATTTCTGATTGATGAGAAAGGTTATATGCTTTCCCCCGCTACACTGGGAATAACACCGTTACATGCAACGTCTCCACTTTTTCTATCATCATTGGACATAAATACTCTTGCCCTGCCAAACTAAATATGGCTGTTACATGTGGGTGGAAATGTAACCACAGTCATGCACCTAATTTGGGCAACTTATTAGGGCAAAGTGTATGCCGCACGGTGTAGGCGCCATGACGGTCTTGCGCCAGTAGTCACATTGAGGATTTTTTCACAAAGTGACTAAGGTTTGAGGGAGGCAACATGGGCGTGGGATCGCAAATGCAGGTGTGCAGCGACCATTTGCGACTGCGATCCTGTATGCAGTTACAATGGCTCCAGCATCTTACTTTGGGTGGTAATGCTGCATGACCATAGGTTTACTTGATTATCGACTGATGTGCATTTGATGATTGCACATTCAGAAACAAGCAGTAGATCTGAGACACATCCAGTGGGTGTCACAATGCAAAACCCAATGGCTGCGAGATTTGCATATTTTTGCACCGCTGCTGTGTACTACTGTATATCACTGATGTGACGGCATTTGTTTCCATCTTTGAATAAGGCCCTTATAGTAAGAAAAGCTTCTGATACGTCCAAGCCTTCCATTTTGTGAGTAATTTATTAATTTGGCCTGAAAATAAACATTTTCTACAGTAGAAAATGTTTTTTTCATGTCAATTTATATTTTAATAACAGTTTGCAGATACTTCCCCTGCCAGTCTGTATCCCCGATATGACTAAGACACTGTGCTACCTCTAGATATGTCCCTAACCAATAGTAGGGAACAGAGATGTATTTCTATAGCAACCACAGCCATAACAAATCCATTGATTGGCTGTTAATTACATACTCACTTCCTGTTTATTTATGTTGTTAAGCAATGTAGAACATTAAAATCATGAAATTGGAATAGAAATTGAATTCTTTCTTTACTCATCTCATTCTATGAGAAATAGGTCTGTCTTCTTGGTTTTTTAGCTATGTTTATATGCATACTTCTCAATAATTGTGTAATAATGTTGCCAGGTGCCAATCAGCCACCATTTTGAAAGGGGTATATAAACCCCATATGTCTCAATCATATATACCTTTGATAAAGCTGCTAGCTGAATGCAGCGAAATGCATCAGGTGTACAGGGACCCACGCCAGGAACACAAGAGCGGAGGACCGGACAATCCCCTTACTTTGTCCTGAATAATCCAATTCTACTCAGAGGATTCCAAATTAGCAAATTGAACCAAGGAAGTACACTCACCATATTGCATGAGGAGCTCACCACCAAAAATCCTGGAGCATACCATCCTCTAACAGTACTACAGTCTATCCTATTGGACATTGCTTACCACCCGAGACTTTGTGATATTGGACTCTATATACACAGGGGAATAACTTTGGAACGGAGTCCTTCACAATATATCTATACCAAGTTCCTGGCTGATTGGGTAACCAATATTTTCATATTGTATGAATTTTTATATTTCAAATTATTGATATGCATGCATTTTTATGGTGTATCTAATTTAAATTCTATTGTTTATTTTATATAATACATTTTACATATTTGATACACTATCAATATTGTGGCTATACAGATTTAATTCAGCGCAGCCTCAACCTTCCTCTCTATATTTTATTGTGGGAGTGACTTCCCTTTTTTAGAGGCCGCTGCTTAGTGGTACATCCCATGCCTAAAGCACCAGAGCTCTTGGGTAATCAATTTTTTCTACAGGTGTCCCCTATGCGCAAGCTTGACTTGGCTTCATTATTACATTATAATACTAGTTTACAAAATCTCAGCCTACTCCCCCCCACTTGGCTCCAACCTCCTCTCTGGATGTCCCACCCCATGCTGTCCTCCCTCAGTCACGTCTCCGTCTCCCACCCCATCTCACACCTCACACACGCTTCCATAATTACCACGACAGCCAGTCCTCATCTCCTAAGGCTTTCCTATCTCCCTTGAAGTGGTAGCCATTGGGGCTCGCTCATTGAGGGGACAGGAAATCTTACACAATTATTATGTACTTTTCTTTTTTTATTAAAAAATATTTTATTGAAGTATAAAATCAGATCTTAAATCTAATACTAAGGCAAAACTTTGGCCCCGCACTTATCAAAATTGGTGTAAGGATATTTCAGATTTTCCAGATATGGATTTGATTCCGAAACATACCCAAAACATTTTTAAACATCTTCACTCTGCCTCCTTACAGGAAGTCTACCTCAAAACTCTAGACACAGCGTATATTTCCCCTGCTCAGAGGCATTTCATGATACCTTGGGATTTGGGTCAATGCCCAAAGTACGCTACACAGGGTGCCTCTATTTCCATGGGTTCTGGCGATGTGGAAAGGTGGCGACGTTCTGGCATAGAGTCATAACTTTTGTTAATTCGATATTTTCATTAAATTTGACCAAGCTCCCTCTGGCTTGTCTTCTTCATAATTTTCATGTATGGGACCTAGGTCGCACGTCTAAAGAATTGATTCCTGTATTGAATGTGATATGTACTTTTCATTTATTGAATAAAGGAAATAAATGTTTGACTTAGTAAGAAAGAATTGTTTACTTTCCCACCCCTCACTCTCAACATCCATGGTAGCGTTTGGTGCGATAGCAAAATGTACCACCCATATCCTTGTTAGATAGTAGACAATTAGCTTCACCATACACAGCAAAAATAATAATAAAGAAAATTCAGCAAACATTCATTAAAACATTCAAAAACATTCAGTAATAGGGCTTCCTGGAGAGTAATAGACTGATTAGGGGGTTTAATAACTCTATGGGGGATATTCAATTATTTGAAAAGTTGGTTGGGCGTCTGTTTTTTTCCTGTCTATTAGATAGGAAAAAGCAGACACCCAGCTGACTTTTCAAACAATTGAATACCCCCATTTAAGTCATACTATACAGTACATACATTCTCACATTTTATATACTGTAGCCATTCTATCTATAGATTACCACATCTCATTTCTGCTTACATAACTGTGTAAAAAACAGTACAAATGAAGTACAAGATTTGTTATTATCTATACAAATATTGAAGCCAACAGTACAATATAGGCTACAATATGTAATATACATTAAACACGTATTTTCTCTATGATATTTTAAACGCAAGTGAAGACTAAAATATTTCAAAGTTCATTTTGTTGCATAGATTACCTTGGTTATCTCTTAATGTGAAGTTTGGGTTATTAGCTGCCTCAGGAGCCAGGCTGTAGTATATATGATGACCTTCTGGTGGATCGTCTTGGTCTATTGCGCTTACAGTCTGAATCAGCTAAAATGCAGATAAAGAATAAAAAAGGTGAAATAACTGATAGAATGTATTCTCTTAAGATGTCTTGTGTTATAAAAGTTTAAACCACTTGACTATAAAACATATAAAGGACAATCATAATTCAGAGGAGAATTACTAGAAGGGAAGGTCATATGGAAATATGATTATTAACTTTAATATAACTGCATTATGGCATTAGGCATTTGCTGAAGTTCATAAATCCTTTATGACACCAAAAAAGAAAGTTGCCAATTTCAGCCTTGGTTGAAACCTACTATGTATTCCCTGGCTCAAACAGAACCAGATCAAAACTGAACTGTGGCAAATGTGGTTTAGACTCCTTGAATATTTAATTATCTTGCCTGTCATGTTTTCAGGTCTTTTTTACTCTTATATTCCTGGTCTGCATGGATTTCACTTTAACCATATATCACAAAATTACTGTTTTCAGGGTTTTAGCTTTAATGATGTACAGAAAGTCTTTGCCCAGGTTGTACTTTGAATATCCTGCCAGCCAGGTGCCATAAACTAAACACAAACAGTGACATCACAGTGTACTAAAAGTTGAAAACCATGCTGGGTAACATATGGAATAGTGTAGCTATTGGAGGAAAACAAAATATCAATTGGACCATACTTTTGTAGGAGTAGATGACAATAACAATGATAACTGCTTTTTTTCCTGCGAAAGTTATTTCCTGTCCTATTACTTTCATTGACTCCCATTAAAGCAGATATACAGTATAAATTGTGGCTTGGGTGCTTTTCAATAAGCCTTGCAAGATCCTTTTATTGTACAATAGCAGCTTCTATACTCATATTAAGCCATTTCATCTTATATTATCTTGTTTTCACCTGGTCTAATTGTGCAGTTTCTACCATAAATAATAATAATAATAATAATAATAATAATAATAATAATAATGATGATGATGATGATTATTATTATTATTTTTCTTTTTCTGATTTGAATGTTTCCTAAAGAACATTGAACACAGCCTGTTATAAGGAATTAAAAGGTACAGCAGTTAAAAGTATACTTTACAGCAATAGCATCTATTTTTCACTTGAGTCAAACAGAAAAACAATTGACAAGTATAAAACACAGCAGTGGACAGCAATGCTGCATACAATTAGCTATATGAAAACCAAACTTCTGCTCAATGGGGGGTAATTCAGAGTTGATTGCAGCAGCAAATTTGTTAGCAGTTGAGCAAAACCATGTGCACTGCAGGTGTGGCAAATATAACATTTGCAGCAGTAGCGGATCTTGCCACGGGCAAGCAGGACTTTTGCCCGGGGCGCCGCCTTCCGGAGGGCGCTGGCGCCATCCGGAGGGTGCCGCACCGTGGCAAGATCCGCCACTGCTGCCCACTGTGTCCCCCGTCCGCCTCCGCTGCCGTCCCCCGTCCGCCTCCTGTGAAGGGAACTAGACGCGTAGCGTCTAGTTTCCCTTCGTGGAGAGTAACTTTGCTGAGCGGTGCGCGATGACGTCATCGCGCACCGCACAGCAAAGGTCCTCTCCACGAAGGGAACTAGACGCTACGCGTCTAGTTTCCCTTCGTGGAGAGGACCTTTTGCTGTGCGGTGCTCGATGACGTCATCGCGCACCGCTCAGCATTCAAGCGGCGCTAGCAATGTACAGGGGGCGTAACTGATCACGCCCCCTGTATTAGGCCACGCCCCGTTTCCTGCCCGGGGGCGCAGAGTGGCCTTGAACCGGCCCTGATTTGCAGAGAGTTAGATTTGGGTGGGTTATTTTGTTTCTATGCAGGGTACATACTGGCTGCTTTATTTTTACACTGCAATTTAGATTTCAGTTTGAACATACCACACCCAAATCTAACTCTCTCTGCACATGTTATATCTGCCACACCTGCAGTGCACATGGGCCCTCATTCCGAGTTGTTCACTCGCTAGCTACTTTTAGCAGAAATGCAAACGCAAAGCCGCCGCCCCCTGGAAGTGTATTTTAGCGTAGCAGAATTGCTAACGAAAGATTAGCACTTCTGCTATTAAGTATTTCCTTGCAGTTTCTGAGTAGCTCCAGACCTACTCCTAGATTGTGATCACCTCCAGGCCTGGCGACAGGGGGGGTCAAAGGGGACATCCATTCCGGGCCCCTATGCTGTGAGGGGCCCCAAGGTCCAGCGGTGGCAGCATCATGCCATAGATTTAAATAATTCTATAAATTTCTGCATCGCGCGGTCCGCCGCTGTATAGTCAAAAGGAATCAGACAGTGCCTTTTTTTTGTTCAGCGGCCCCCTCCCCGAGCCCTGTGGTCACCTGTCAGTGCCCCAGATCAGCTGTCAGCCAGTCCCCGTGTGCAGTGCAATGACGTTGCACATGACGCAGCGTCTGGACCTCTCCTCCCCTCCGAGTCCTCCCTGCCCGCCTAGCTGTCTCTGCTGTGTGAGGAGCGCGTGGCCAAGCAGTAGCGGGACTGTTGGCACCTTGTTGAGGCATAGAGGTCACTGGTCACTCGGAGCCTGGTTGATTAGCGACGCCGACGGCTGTGCCTGTGTGTTGCTGGACTGGTAAGCCAAGTGTGTGCACAGTGCACTGCAGGCGCGCTCGGCTCTCCAGCAGAACAGACTCAGAGTTTGTTTGGGGCTTTGGGTTTAGTTTGGGGCGGGCTGCAGGCAGGCACATATCATGGATGCATCTGCATACATGCATGCATGCATGCATGCATGTCAAAATGATCATGTAATACACAGAGATATTAGGACGGCACTGAGTATATCAGATCATATTAATGGAAGGGGAATTATTATTATTATCAGGCAGGTTGTTGTGTGACTTGTGCTGCAGCTACATGTGAGTATAACTTGGTGCACACTATGCACCACGTTATACCCACATGTAGCAGCACTACAAGTCACACAACAACCTGCCTTGTAAAAATATTAATAATAATAATTATGCCCCTACGATCACAGTGATCTGATATACTCAGATTACAGTGTTATTCTGTATACTGTACACAACACCATGCCCTGCCGCATCATCCTCATCTGTGCTAGTACTGCTTGGTGCAACTGAGGAAAGAAGCCGCAGCAGTTACAGCACTTCCACCTGTCTGGCAGCAGAACCCAGGCACAGCGGAGGGAGCCACTTAGTGACTGCACCAACACCTGTATTGCAGCACAATCCCAACACAGCGGACCCCCCACATAGCGTGGAACCTGTTTTTATACATGATCTATAGTTTTTATGTTTATAGTACCTTAAATGTACATGCAATGCTTGGAGGAGGGGATGAAAAGTGTAGGGGGGACTCGGTGGTTATGGGGGGCCCCATAAAAATCAGTGTACCGGGCCCCAAGATTTCTGTTGCCGGCCCTGAATTCACCTCAGTCCGTTTAGTTCCTGATTTGACGTCACAAACACGCCCAGTGTCTGGCCAACCACTCCCCCGTTTCTCCAGCCACTCCTGCGTTTTTACCTGGCCCGCCTGCGTTTTTTAGCACACTCCCTGAAAACGTCCAGTTTCCGCCCAGAAACACCCACTTCCTGTCAATCACACTACGATCAGCAGAGCGATTGAAAAGCTTTGTTCGCCCATGAGTAAAATGGCATAGTTTTGTGTAAAAATACTTAGCGCGTGCGCCCTGCTGTGCATACGCATGCGCAGAACTGCCAGATTTTAGCCTATTAGCAATTCTGCTAAAAATAGCAGCGAGCGAACAACTCAGAATGAGGGTTATGGTTTTGCCTAACTGCTAACAAATTTGCTGAAGTGATCAACTCTGAATTAGGCCTCTTTAACTAAGGGTTGCAGTCGTGGCACTTTAATGGCTAAAAAAAATTCAGTCTATTTAATGGAAAGCAATTTTGCTCACAAATGAGCCAAGCCTTTTATTTAAAGCATGTCTTTTTACTTAAATAGCTTTTTGACAAAATTCATTTTTTTTTGCAAAATTTGTTTTGATCCTATTGTCCAATAATGTCTTTAGATAGTCCTGCATTACTATTTTCAATTATATTTGCTAGTTACCATGGTCTTGTATATGGCATATATCTTGTATATGTATATGTTGCCATTCTTAGCTCAGTCTTACCTGTCCAGCTTTAGCATTTTCACACATGAAGGTTTCATAGAATTTGGTGAATACAGGAGCATTGTCATTGACATCTAATATTTTGATTGCAACTGGAACACTTCCAATCTGTGCTGGATTATCTAAAATAATACATATAAAATATAACTCAATGCACAGGGTAGTATTTATTTAAATACCAAGTCTTTTCAGAAAGTTTTTCGTTATCCTGGATAGAAATCTGAACCTTAATTTACATATTACAATTAAACATGGAAATCAAGATTCAGATATGACTAAACATAATTGCTCACCATTTGATATTCTCCATAACAAGATTTGGCATGTACTATTCTCAGTCCCGTGCAAACCACTCTACCCAGCAGAAGGAAATGATCTTGGCTCTATTCATAGACTACGAATCATGTCAACTGCATACTGCCATGGAATGGCAAAGCAAGAGAAGATATTGAAGGTTTTATGTCCAGAACCTCACACTTTTGTGTAATTACCTTTTCTAACACACAATTTAATTTTTCATAAAATAAGTACAAACACGTATTTAACTAAATAAAATATCTGTATACATTAGTTATAGGCTTATTAAGAAAGGAAAACACTAATATGTTGCTATGGTACATAATTGGTTATCTCCCAGAGCACTAAACGTGCACAACTTTTCACTGTGCCGCTAGCTGTAAATGACCCCAGGAGGTAGATTCATTTAACTGAGGAGCTTACCGAGCATATGTAATACTAGGGTTTAATGTCTGGATGGAGTCAATTACTAGCACGTTCATCCAGCGGCTAACTCGCATTAACCCATAGATACTGGGTTAAGTGCCCAGAATCTATGGCTTTTGCTACATGATAAGACCCAGATGGTGCACTTACTGCAGATTTTTCCTCACACAGCTCCTGATGCTGTAAGTAAAAATATGCATTAAGTGCACCCTCTGGGTTTTACCAAATGGCTAAGCAGCAGTAACTGAATAGCTCCTGACAGGATAGCATCCATGTGGTAAACCACGCACCTAATTGAATCTGTCCTTTAATGTTCAAAATTTATATTTAAAGTATAATTCTGCAATAGATTGAAATGTTTTACTCACTCATCTCCATTGCTAAAATAGTGATATTATGCCAAGACACGTCTTCCCTGTCCAGAGGCCTAGCTGTCATCAATGCTCCTGTGGTTATGTCAACATAGAAATATCGCCCAGGATCACTGTCTCTGTCAATGGAATACCTTAAAAATAATAATAATAATAGATATTATTACATTAACTGTAGAGATGCTGTTCAAAATATTCTCTGTATTAAAATGCTCAACCCAACATACGTAATTTTTCTGTAAGAAATTATTATGTGAAACGCAGGTTCATATGAAGTCAATGTCAATAGATCCACAGAATACAATAAAATAGACCTACTGAAGTTTGACAAGTCTCAGGTTATAGCTATGTAAATGATTACTAGAACTATGAGTTTAACAGGAAATTCTAAATCACATACATCAGTAGCAGTATAAGCTTAAATACAGTACAGCCAAGCTCCGTGCCCAAATCATAGTCCGGCTCGGGACTTTCCGCCGGACTCGGAAACCAGAATGAGGTAAAACGTCATTATACTGCTCTCGGAATCTCGTGGGTTTTGGATTCCATATAAAAAACCACACATCACCACCATTTTAATTCCAGACTCGGAGAGTGAGGGAGACAGACCTCTGTCTCTCTGTGGGTGGTGGCGTCGGGTGGGGTCAATGTGTGCTCTGTAGGGGTGCTGCTCCTGTCATTGTGGTGTACCTGTGCTGTTAGGGGTACTGTCCGGGCTTTCCTGGCTATCACTGATGTTTCATGTGCTGTTAGGGGTTCTGCAGCTGTACATGGGTGTTGTTGCTGTCCTGGCTGTCACTGTGTTGTACAGGGGGCAGGGGCACTGTCCTCCAGTATGCTGTAAAAAATCAGGGGTGCTGTTGTTAAACTAAAAGTACACTGGTCCTGTATGCTGTGAAAATACAGGGGTGCTGGCCCAGTCTTGTATGCTGTAAAAATTCAGGGGTGTTGCTGTGAAAATATTACACTGGCCCTTTATGCTGTCAAAATTCAGGGGTGCGGTTGTTAAAATAAAATCACAAAGGTCCTGTATGCTGTAAAAATATAGGGGTTCTGGTGTTAAAATATCACAATGGCCCTGTATGCTGTAAAAATTCAGGGGTGCTGCTGTTAAAATATTACACTGGCCCTGTATTCTGTAATAATTCAGGGGAGCAGTTGTTCAAATAAAAGCACACTGATCCTGTATGCTATAAAAATACAGGGATGTTGCTTTTCAAAAATTACGCTGGCCCTGTATGCTGTGAAAATTCAGGGGTGCAGATGTTAAAATAAAAGCACACTGGTCCTGTATGCTTTAAAATACAGGGGTGCTGTTGTTAAAATATTACACTGGCCCTGTATGCTGTAAAAATTCAGGGGTGTTGTTGTTAAAATAAATCACACTGGTCCTGTATGCTGTGAAAATACAGGGGTGCTTGCCCAGTCTTGTATGCTGTAAAAATTCAGGGATGCTGCTATTGTTAAATAAAAGCACACTGGTCCTGTATGCTGTAATAATCTCTGTATGCTGTAAAAATTCAGGGTGCTGCTGTTAAAATAACAGTACACTGGTCCTGTGTGCTGTAAAAATTCAGGGGTGCTGCTGTTAAAATATTACACTGGCCCTGTATTCTGTAATAATTCAGGGGAGCAGCTGTTCAAATAAAAGCATACTGATCCTGTATGCTGTAAAAAATACAGGGATGTTGCTGTTCAAATATTACACTGGCCCTGTATGCTGTGAAAATTCAGGGGTGCAGATGTTAAAATAAAAGCACACTGATCCTGTATGCTTTAAAAATACAGGGGTGCTGTTGTTAAAATATTACACTGTCCCTGTATGCTGTAAAAATTCAGGGGTATTGTTAAAATAAAATCACACTGGTCCTGTATGCTGTGAAAATACAGGGGTGCTTGCCCAGTCTTGTATGCTGTAAAAATTCAGGGATGCTGCTGTTAAAATAACAGTACACTGGTCCTATATGCTGTAAAAATTCAGGGGTGCTGTTGTTAAAATAAAAGTACACTGGTCCTGTATTCTGTAAAACTACAGGGGTGCTGTTGTTAAAATAAAATTACACTGGCCCTGTCTTGCATGCTGTAACAATTCTGGGGTGCAGTAAAATAAATATACACTGGCCCTGTCTTGTATGCTGTAAAAATTCTGGGGTGCAGTATAAAAAATATGCACAGGCCCTGTCTTGTATGCTGTAAAAATTCTGGGATGCAGTGAAAATCAATGTGCACTAGCCCTGTATGCTGTAAAATACAGAAGTGCTGCTTTTAAAATAAAAGTACACTGGTCCTGTATGCTGTAAAATACAGGGGTGCTGTTTTTAAAATAAAGTACACTGGCCCTGTATGCTGTAAAATACAGGGGTGCAGTTAAAATAAATGTACACTGGCCTTGTCTTGTAAGCTGTAAATTTACAGAGGTGTTGTGAAAATACTGGGGTGCTGGCACTGTCCACGGTTGCGATCTCTAGGCCTGACCTTCACAACACTGTATGAGAAGAGAAGGCTCCTACCACCATTTGCACACCCTCTGCAAGTGCTGGGAGGAGCAACGCCAGTCCAGTTGCTGATACAGGTTGAGTCTCCCTTATCCAAAATGCTTGGGACCAGAGGTATTTTGGATATGGGATTTTTCCATATTTTGGAATAATTGCATACCATAATGAGATATCATGGTGATGGGACCTAAATCTAAGCACAGAATGCATTTATGTTACATATACACCTTATACACACAACCTGAAGGTTATTTTAGCCAATATTTTTTATAACTTTGTGCATTAAACAAAGTGTGTCTACATTCACACAATTAATTTATGTTTCATATACACCTTATACACACAGCCTGAAGGTCATTTAATACAATATTTTTAATAACTTTGTGTATTAAACAAAGTTTGTGTACATTGAACCATCAAAAAACAAAGGTTTCACTATCTCACTCTCACTCAAAAAAGTCCGTATTTCGGAATATTCCGTATTTCGGAATATTTGGATATGGGATACTCAACCTGTATTGAGATTGAGGATGTCACTCTAGAAGTACACCAGGATGAGGAGGATATGGTGTAGCTGGTGCTGAGGAGGCTGTTGACAATGAAAATTCTGATGGTGATGTGGTTTGTTTGAATAAAGCACTAGTGGAGACAGTTGTTGGCCATGGGATGAAAAAGCCCATTGTCATGCCTGGGCAAAA
Source organism: Pseudophryne corroboree (assembly GCF_028390025.1). NCBI lineage: Eukaryota > Metazoa > Chordata > Amphibia > Anura > Myobatrachidae > Pseudophryne > Pseudophryne corroboree. The sequence goes on along the minus strand of NC_086448.1, from coordinate 496,224,051 downwards.
TACCTAAAAAACACCTCTTCGGTGTTGAAATATTTCTCCACAAATCCGGACAACAGGTGTCAAGACACATGTTGCCTTTGTCAATCCATAATAAGTAGGGGTAAGGACGTTAACCACATAGGAACATCCTCCCTTATACATCACCTGCAGCACATTCATCATAAGTCATTGTCAAGTTCAGAAACTTTGGGTAAAAGTGTAAGCAGTCCACTGACACCTAAATGATGTGGTTTTGTTTGAATATTTTTTATCTGTGGGGATGAGGATGTAAACACAGAAAGGGCGGGAATCTGAGGATGAGGATGACATCTTGCCTCTGTAGAGCCAGTTTGTGCAAGGTGAGATTAATTGATTTTTTTTGGTGAAGGCCCGAACAAACCAATAATTTCAGCCACAGTCATGTGGCAGACCCTGTCATTGAAATGATTGATTTGTTAAAGTGTGCATGTCCTGTTTACACAACATAAGGGTTGGTGGGAGGGCCCAAGGACAATTCCATCTTTCACGTCTTTTCTTTGCCCTATCAGTCCAAGGGTGCTGCCCCACTGCCGTTTAAGTTTAGGAGTGCTGTTGCCTGTCTTCTGTGCTGTGTAATTCTCCAGGGGTGCTGCCTACGCTATATAAATCCAGGGGTGCTGCCTTATAATTGTCAGGAGTGCTGCTGTACTTGATCCGAGGTTTAAGTAAAAGCCTAGAGCAGATATGAAACAAGCTTCAACATCACAAACAAATTTGTGAAAACATAGCCGCAAAGGTGGAAGTGGAAATTGCTATATTGATTAAGTGTTTTTAAATAAAGTGGGTTGAGACCTCATTTGTGGTCAAAGTCAGTGTGACTCAGAAGAGACTGAATCATAATCCAGCACAATTGCCGGAGAAGTAAAACTGAAATTAGTAAGCATTGGTGAGAGGTTCTTCTCAATTTTTTCATGTTACGGACTCACTCCAATGAATGGCTCCAATTAGTCAACCTTACTTTTGATTTATTATTGATGTTCCACATTTTGGGATTATTTATTTAGAAAATGCGCATTTGCTGTACAGGGTTCTTCTTTTCCCAAGGGCTGTGTAAGGTTATTGCAAGAACTCGCGGTGTTAGAAGAACAGAGTTTCAGTGATTTTGCATTGCATCAGCTTTACATTGCACTACAGCACTAGATGGACCCGGAGCTTTTGTGAGGCACAAACAGTTATGCCCAATATGGAGTCTCATGGTGGCTTACAGCAAGGAAGATGTCTGGCTTGGCAGACTGAGGCATGCTGTGGGCACAGAGGTTAGCATTGCTTCCTCCCACAGTCCTACTTATAGTATGAAATGATTTTTGACTGTAGAGTGGTAAGCTCCACTAGGGCAGGAGCTCAGTAACAAAAAAATTCACTGCACAGTCCTGCTTAGTACTTTACCGAACCCGCCCGGACTCAATTTGCCCCATCTGTAGCTGCTGTGGGTGCTCAGGAGGGGCTGCTAAAACATCTAATGGGCTGCTTTATTTAAAAATAAAATATGAAAAAAATAACAAGACAGAGTTATTCTCACATGTGTGTAACTGGGACACAAAGGTATGCTCACATGCGTGTAACTGGGAGCTGCGAAAAACAAAAATAAGGCATCTGCCACAAAATATGTAATTAAAAATGCAATAAAAAATTTTTAAAAAAAGAAACCCACAAGATTTTCACAAAATAAGTCTCCAGACTTTGTGGAGGGGAAAATATCCAATCTTGATCCTGTGGTATAGACCAGTTTTATTTGAATCCCAGCATTAAATCTGAGATTATCTTAATCCCTGAACATGGAGAAGGAGGTACAAATTTGGAGGCTTCGGACCCTAGTTTTTCAGTTTGTCCAGTAATGTGGTAACTAATAATGATATATTTGCTTGGTTGAAGTCCTTTCTGTTCCACACCAATATAGCAGTGGAGGTCAAAGCCTGTGTGTTGTTCCTGACTGCGTGTGCCTCTCTAATTTGAAGTCAACTTCTTGACACTGTCCTCATCCTCTTGCCTCTTCTCATAATGTGAAAAGTCATCAAAGGAGTTGGTATGTTTGTAGCTAGCTATGATTTGGAGAACTTGGTGAGCTTTTTCCAGGGGGACCACCTGTCGCTGAAATGATGGGTTTATTAAACTGTGCATGTCCTTTATAAACAACATATGCGTGGTTGGGAGAGCCCGGGTGGTTGGGAGTTCCCAAGACAATTCCATCTTGTACCTCTTTTTTTTCTTTGCCTTATGTGCTCTTTGGGGCCTATTTTTTAAAACTGCCATCCTGTCTGCCACTGCAGTGCCATACTAGATGGGCCAGGTATTTGTGCCGCCCACTTGTGTCGCTTAGCTTAGTCATTCAGCGACCTTGATGCAACCTTTTGACCTAAAAGCAATATTGTGAGGTGTTCAGTGTTCATAATAGACTGAAAATGAGTGGAAATTAATGTTTTTGAGGTTAATAATACAGTAGGATCAAAATTCCCCCCAAATTCTGTGATTTCAGCTGTTTTTATGTTTTTTCCATCCAAATCCAAAACCCGAAAGGGTGGTTTTTGCAAAACTAATACAGATCCAAAACACAAACGGGGATCCAGATCCAAATCCAAAACACAACCGAAAAGTGTCTGCCGCACATATCTAATCCTAATTGTATCCTCTGCAGCCCACAGTCTAATTGTACCACACCTTCTCTTCTTTGACTTCCACCTTCAGGGCATATTGGGATGGGAAGCCAGCCAAGGAATTTTTTTAAGCAGGAAGCAGCGGAGGGGAGGTAGAGGGAGGGAGCACCAAGCTAAGACTTTGGCGTGGGTGACAGAAGCATAGCCTCACCTCTGGGATTAGAGCCACTGATTGCAAACTACAGTATTACTGAGGAGGGAGAACTGATGGTGCAGGTAAGCAAAGAGAGTACATGAGGGAGAAGGCCATGCTTTTAAGAGCTCACATTTAAGAAGTTGTTGAATAGAGATGACACAGAATGGTGAGTCAATTTGCTTGGGCAAATATAGTGTGTTAGATGGTACTAAATTATTATTCATCACTAATAAAGCCAGAGAGGGTGCAAGGCCTATGCCTCCTCCAATGTGTGTAAAATGCATTTATTTATGTTCAACACTATTTTTACCCACCCAACCATTTTAATTGCTCATAATGACACTAATACTTTGGTCCCCCTTGCCCACCAAATAATTTTAATATAAATATATTAATATTAAGATAAGTTCACTTTACTATTATTGTGCCTCCAGCTATGAGTAGCTAGCATAATACCAGTGTGAAAGACTAAGGGTGCATACACACTTGACGATATTGTGTACAATGTGCCTAATTCAGGCAGTGTATGCCCGATATCTTCCAGTGTGTATATTTCGCTGACAATGCACACTCTGGTGCGTGCAGGTCTGACTGGTGACATTGCCAGTGAGGGCCATGCTGCCAAATACAGCATGGCCCCCGATCTACCCCCCCACCATCATTCCTCGATACCAGCATTGACAAGTGTGTATGATCCCGTCGTGGACGACATCGCTTCTTAGCAAATCATCTTAGTGTGTACATAGCCTAAGAGGATGTGTCCCTTCTCCAGAAAATAGAATTAACCCTATAGACCCACATTACACATACCTCCACCCCACTCCCATCTACCTTAAAATATCAGCTCTCAAAATCAATACAGCATCATACATGTTATTATTAGCATTAACTACTTAACTTCATCAACTCCATCCTATGCGCTATGACTCTTCTTTATAGTCCTGGTGACTGCTCCTCTACTCTCACATCAGCCAAGGCTACAGTGTGATATTGCTAATAGTACTGGGGGGAACTGAGTGCATCTCAAAATGCCTTAATAAGGAAGGTTGGCATGCACCCAAACCCTAGACCCCTAGACTACAGTTTGGTCTGCCTAATGGTTGATCAGTTTCTGGTGATCATCTTCCCTTACACTTTGGTTTCATCCTCTCCTCAATCACCCTCCTTCTTCCGTCACAGCCAGGCTCCATACTCTCCTCTATAATCTTCCTCCTTCTCTCACTCCCCAGCTCCATCCTCTGCTCTATTACCCTGCTCTTTCCCTCATACTCTGACCATAACCTCTCCTCAATTACCCTGGTTCTTACTGTATATCACACTCTAGATCCTCCTCTACTCCATTACACAACCCCTTCCCTCATATCTCAGCCTAATCTTCTCTGCCATCACCTGCTCCTTCCTTCACACTTTACCTCTTCTCTCCTCTATTACTTTGCTCTTTATCTCACACTCCAATCCCATCATCTCCTCCATCACCCTGCTCCTTTCCTCATACTCTGGCCCCTCCTCTCTTCCATCATCCTACTCCTTCCCTCATACTCTGGCTCTTCCTCTCCTCCATCACCATGCTCCTTCCTTCATACTCTGGCTCCTTACACTTCTCCCTCACACAGCTCCTTCCCTTATGCACCTGCAAATCCACACCTTCACCATCATGCTTCTTCCATCATAACACCTTTTTTTGTGCGCTGTTTGCACCCATACAGACTGGGTTTAGCTGTGTAAAATGGCTAAACATGATGAAAGTGCTGAGTGCTACAAGAAAAGTGCCATTTGGGCGCCCAATGGGTCACTTTTCACTAATTTCAACTTGCCAGCATGGGGGTATGTAAAATAATTGAATTCCCCCCTAAATGTCAGAGAGAGCTGTGTTGCAGCTGCTCCTCCTCATATGTGTTCAAACATTCAAGAGAGATAAAGTGGAGAAGTTGCCTGATAGCAGCCAAACAATTTATAACTTTAATTTTATAGACTGTACAAGCTAAATGATAGCTAGAAGTGAACTGGTTGCTATGGCCAACTTCTCCATGTTATCTCTCTTGAAGGCTTGATACATCTCCCCTTAGAGGTGCTGTTTGGGAACTAATGATTTAGAAATAGCTCCTTATATCCCTGTAACCTGAGCTCTGTTATGTATGCATTCGGTGAAGTTTGACTTCCAGGGTTTGACTTGTTAAGAATTTTTTTACAAGGTTTTTTCAACACATTTTCATTTTCTTGACATTTTAAGGTCAGATCAGCATCAAGATTATGTTTATTATGTTATATTAATCATTAGTGCAAAGCTGCACAGGCATTACCTTTGTTCTAAATTACCCATTTACTCTCTTAATAGCAAGAACTATTATTTTTTATACAGTATGTTAGCAACTAAAAGAATGTCTCTATTCCAGCCAAATACCAGGTTTACCATTAGTTGCAGGAATGTAAAGTTTAAAATACAGGGGACAAAGGTTTGTTGCAAAAAATGAAATTAGCCATTCTATTCAGATGCTGCTTGTTGTCATTTAATAAAGTTTTCACACACTATGGCCCTCATTCCGAGTTGATCGGTCGCAAGGCGATTTTAGCAGAGTTACACACGCTAAGCCGCCGCCTACTGGGAGTGAATCTTAGCTTCTTAAAATTGCGAACGATGTATTCGCAATATTGCGATAACAAACTTCTTAGCAGTTTCAGAGTAGCTTCAGACTTACTCGGCATCTGCGATCAGTTCAGTGCTTGTCGTTCCTGGTTTGACGTCACAAACACACCCAGCGTTCGCCCAGACACTCCCCCGTTTCTCCGGCCACTCCTGCGTTTTTTCCGGAAACGGTAGCGTTTTCATCCACACGCCCCTAAAACGCCGTGTTTCCGCCCAGTAACACCCATTTCCTGTCAATCACACTACGATCGCCGGAGCGATGAAAAAGCCGTGAGTAAAAATACTATCTTCATTGTAAAATTACTTGGCGCAGTCGCAGTGCGAATATTGCGCATGCGTACTAAGCAAATTTTCACTACGATGCGATGAAAAATACCGAGCGAACGACTCGGAATGAGGGCCCATGTTAGTTTGCAGTAATGCTGTTCTGAACAGTGATTGGAGCAGCAGTATGTATATAATTACTATACAGTAGGTGTACAGAAGATTATGTTACATTTATAGTACAATAGTGTTCACTTAAAAAAAACGTTCTTTAAACTAGTCACCATTTTAAAATACTATCCTGATATAACGCATTATAAAAATGAAACATACATCTGGATGTAATTTTTTTAAATGCTATGTTTCTATGCCATGCCGCTCCTACTTAAGTTGCATGCATGTTCAGTTGGGCACACAAAGTTCGATCCTGACACTCAACCTGAGAGTCAAGCAACAGGATAATTGTGTAATGTAACCATATACATAGGTTTCACTGGGCCTATTATATATAGTGGTGGTGGTGGTAATAATAATAATAATAATAATAATAATTCTAATCATCATCATCATCATCATCATTTTATGTATATAGTGCTTTTCTCCAAAAGGGCCCAAGGCATTTTGTGATAACATAATCAATTGTACAGGCTGTAAGCAGTCATCTCTACCAGTTGTATTTCTATCATAGAAAAGCAAAGTTAAGGCTACGCTACATTTGATCAATATGACAACAATAGTAATAGTGTATCTAATAATAACACAATTTATTATAAAAAATTAATGGTATAAATTAAAAAATGGATGGGAAGCGTCGGTGCACAGCCATTTTCAGATCTCTCCAGAGATGTTCAATTGGATTCAAGTCTGGGCTCTGGCTGGGCCACTCAAGGACATTCACAGAGTTGTCCTGAAGCCACTCCTTTGATATCTTGGCTGTGTGCTTAGGGTCGTTGTCCTGCTAAAAGATGAACCGTCGCCCCAGTCTAAGGTCAAGAGCGTTCTGGAGCAGGTTTTCATCCAGGATGTCTCTGTTCATTGCTGCATTCATCTTTCCTACCATTCTGACTAGTCACCCAGTTCCTGCCACTGAAAAACATCCCCACAGCATGATGCAGCCACCACCATGCTTCACTGTAGGGATAGTATTGGTCTGGTGATGAGCGGTGCCTGGTTTCCTCCAAACATGACGCCTGGCATTCAAGCTAAAGAGTTCAATCTTTGTTTCATCAGACCAGAGAATTTTGTTTCTCATGGTCTGAGAGTTCTTCAGGTGCATTTTGGCAAACTCCAGGCAGGCTGCCATGTGCTTTTCCTCAAGGAGTGGCTTCCGTATTGCCACTCTTCCATACAGGCCTGATAGGTGGAGTGCTGCAGAGATGGTTGTCCTTCTGGAAGGTTCTTCTCTCTCCACAGAGGAATGCTGTAGCTCTGACTGAGTGACCATCGGGTTCTTGGTCACCTCCCTGACTAGGGCCCTTCTCCCCCAATTGCTCAGTTTACACGGCCGGCCAGCTCTAGGAAGAGTCCTGGCAGTTATGAACTTCTTCCATTTACGGATGTTGGAGGCCAAATTGGGATCTTCAAAGCAGCAGATATTTTTCTGTATCCTTCCCCAGATTTGTGCCTAGATACAATATGTCTTGGAGGTCTACAGACAATTCTTTTGACTTCATGCTTGGTTTGTGCTCAGACATGCACTGTCAAGTGTGGGACCTTATATAGACTGGTGTGTGCCTTTTCAAATGATGTCCAATCAACTGAATTTACCACAGCTGGGCTCCAATTAAGCTGTAGGAACATCTCAAGGATAATCAGTGGAAACAGGATGCACCTGAGCTCAATTTTGAGCTTCACGTAAAAGGCTGTGAATACTTATGTACATGTGATTTCTTATTTTTTCATTTTTAATAAATTTGCAAAAATCTCAAAAAAACTTTTTTTCACAGTGTCATTATGGGGTATTGTATGTAGAATTTTGAGGGAAAAAAATCATTTTATTCCATTTTAGAATAAGGCTGTAACATAACAAAATGTGGAAAAAGTGAAGTGCTGTGAATACCTTCCATATGCACTGTATGTGGCCAGCTTTAGCTCAGAATTCCTGGGAAACTCCAATTCACAGCACATAACAGAGCTGTGAAAGCTACCTGGTATATATATAATACATTTACTCTAGAACTGGCCACTAACACTACTGTAAGTGTTATGAAAAGGATGACAATGCTAGTGTAATGCCATTAAATAACATTTTATGTATCCATGAAGTTATTAATATTCCAATCTTTTTTCAAGCAAGAGAGGCAATGATGCACATTTGTTTCAACTTTTGCTACTTAATACAAGAAATAACTAAAATCTTTGTGTATATCTTGAGAATACCCCAGTGTGTAATAATTTAAAGTCGCAAAGCAAAAGCAATGTATTACTCTTAAAGCATACAATTCAATGAGCACATCTGTAACAACAGTGTTCATAGTCACTTACCTGACTGAGTTGTTGGTTGCATCAGGGTCCTTGGCAGAAACAATCTGTATTGTAGTCCCAATGTCCACATTTTCAGAGACTTCCACAAAATAATAGCTAGATTCAAACACCGGAGGTTCATCCGCATCTTCTACACTAATGTGCACGGTGGTGGTATCACGAAACGGACCCAGGTTAAAAAATCGTACTTCAATATGTGGATTTGAACCTTCAATTTTTAGTGTGTAACTCTTCTTGCTTTCAAAATCCAATGGCTGATAAAATTGTAAAGTGAGATTACAGGTTTAATTACAGTATATATTTTAACATGTTGTAACACTTTTAACACTGCTTTGAAGTCACTTAGAAAGTTATATACTAAAAAACACCTCAATAATTATAGAGTTGCATACTGTGATCAGAAGCAAACATTTCTAACCTGCCAAATATTTACTTCATAGATTTAGGTGTAAAATTTCTCTCTTTTCTCTGATGGAATTTAGTCGCTTTTTGTTCAAATTAGAATGAACACCTCACAAACCAATGTGTTTATAGCTCTGTTTATAGACTTTCAATTCATTGACAGGAGGAAGAACTTACAAATACAGATCAGATTGGCCTTTGTGATATAGCCTGTTCCACTACAAAATTCTGCTGCAACTTCATACATTTTTTTATTTTATTCATTTATTGCACACAGCTACCACTGTTTTCACTTTTTTTTGTAAAATGCAATAGAAATTGGTCAAACTTTCTAAAAGGGAACAAGTTGGCCACACAACTTTCATCCAACTAACCCAATGTAAAACTTGTCTGATCAACTACAGTAAATGTACTCCAAATACTCAACCAAAAATGTTCTTTAGACCCACCAAATGCTTTCCTACTAAATGAATCTAACATCACAGAAATAGGTGGGCATTGTCCACATACAGTATTTCTATTGTTAGGACAAAAAAAGTAAAAATATAGAAATGAAATAAATTAATATAAATATAACTAAAATAAATTAAATAAAATGCCTTTTACACGTGCAATCAGACTCCCTCCTTAACTTATGTCAGGCAATTTTCCCACTGCACAACAGGAAATGGAATGGAGGTTGGAGAGAGAAGGTAAGAATGGGCAATGGGCCTAATTCAGATTTGTACGTAAACCAATGGTTTATGTTCAAATTTGATGGCTGTGGGACATGTGCAATATTGCTTGCAGCCCCCTGTCAGCCGCATCATGACTGATATTCTGCGGAGTTATAGGGGTAAAGCAGGGGTGGCATCCAGCACCTTTCTTCAAAATGGGGGCATGTTGCTCAGGGCAGGACCTGAACTACCACCCTCATCTTGCTCCATGTGCAAGCTAGGCTGGCGAACCTGAGACATGAAATCCTCCTTAAACAAGCTCCACCTCTCCACTGGGAACAGTTCTAGGTGGGCCGGTACTATGTTTATAAGTGCAAAGAGCTGCATACAGTAAGCCACTACAATTCTATGTGATCCACCTGTATTTTTTATTATCAAATATGGATAGTTGCTAAAGACTACAGCACAGGTTTTCAAACTCGGTCCTCAGGACCCCACACAGTGCATGTTTTGCAGGTCTCCTCACAGAATCACTAGTGAAATAATTTGTTCCACCTGTGAACCTTTTAAAATATGTCAGTGAGTAATTAATACACCTGTGCACCTGCTGGGTTACCTGCAAAACATGCACTGTGCGGGGTCCTGAGGACCGAGTTAGAGAACCTGTGGACTACAGTATTAAGGTACTTTACTATCCTCAGAACATGTAGTTGCACATACATTTAATTGCAAATATACCTTTGTTTATTGGTAAAAACATCTGTGTAATACGACATATGATCATTTGGCATTTACTATCATTGCTATAATTTCCAGGGACACTATGATGCTGAGTCAGTCAATCTGCCCACATTATGCACAATATAAATTCACTTAACCTTGGACTACTACATCCAAGCATGCAATCTTTACTAAATATGCTAATAGAATATTTTTTTTTAATATGGAATGGCCTAGAGACTAATAGCAGAACAATTAGGGATGTTTGTGCAGCTGGTCAATCCTGAAAAATTGACATTTCCACAGAAAAATGGGATTGGCTATAAAAAAGGTACTCTCAGCAGTCAGCACCAATGTCATACTCATAGAGATGGAAAGCATATAGAAAAACAACTTCAGGAAAAAAATAAAAATAAAATAAAAATAGTTTTTCATAGGAAGCTATAATTCGATTGTTTATGCAGGAACTAGCAATGCAAGCATTTTTAACATAATTTACCGTTTAAATATTCTCTTTGTGATTCAGCCTGTGTGATATATTACCGCAAGCTGTTGCCTGATACTTTGTGAGTTGATGTAGCCAAACAATATACATGTCTAAGGTGTTATTTTTGGCTAATGTAGCACAATTTATTAGTATCGGTAGAGAGACAGTCTTATCACATAGAATACTTTAGTTACTTTTACACTCTGTGCACGAGCAATTCTCCATCTGCCTTATCTATGGCAGCTTCTTCTAAGCATAATTAGCATTTATGGATCTTAGAGCTCCAATTAAAAAAATGCATGGGTTTTATTGGTTTATAAATAATCCATGCCTATTTTTATTGCTGTTTATGGCAGGCTAGAGTGAAAAATGTGCACTGTTCAATTCATCTATTAATAGACTCAGTCAAACAGTAGGTAGTTAATCCAACTATTTCAGAAAAGATAAACAGCAGTGTAAAACACTTCTTACAGGAAACGACATGTTTACAGTATCTTACTTTCTAATTACACAAGGTTCTGCTTTCAGGTTCTGAACAAAATATTTACATGTAAAAGATTACAAAATATGAATAAAATATAAAGCACTGTAGATAAAAAGCCTTACACATCACATTCACTGAAAATAAAGCAGTGGAATTTAACTTAGTGGTTTAGAGCTTTTCCTCTATGAAAGTGTTAAAGGAAACATAAGTTGTACACTTTTGTTTGAATCATATCATCAACATTTTATAAACCCAGAATTAAACATAGGTTTTTCATTATGTCAAGCGATACAAAAATTACTTTTGACATGAATAAATGAAAATGAAACTATAGCTAACCTCTAGTTGTTACCTCTATTTGTTACACACAAGGGGCATGTTTGATTATGGATTGTGAAAAACAAAGTAAATCTCTTTTATATTATGAGTTGGAGCTGATGTCAGATTGGCAGAATTTTTTTTAAATCAGTTTAGATTTTCTTTTATTTTTCAACTCACAGCACAATGCTGCAAAAAAGAAGGCATAATGGGAACTTTGGGAGAGGATCCAACAATTACAAGTTAACACCCTGTGGCCCCTGCTCTGCTCTTCTGAGAGTATGTGGGGGCTGGTTCAATCATAGTGATAAGCAGAGCTTTGGGAGGGTGGATGGTGTTGCTTGCCATCCCTCTGCTTTGGGCCCTGTAGTGTCTGTACCCCCTCCGCTGGAATGGTGGTAGTTTACGGAGTGTATCAAAGTGCAATATTTTCCAAATGGAAATGTTACATGCATATTTTCAGGATGTGCACAGTTTAATTAGTTCCAGATAATGATCAAACTCTAGCTTTGACAGATACTTACACCATCTGATTCATTTGCTACATGGACAACCAGTTCGCATGGTGACCCAAGTTGCACCAGCTAGGCAAGATTTGATGATTGGCCCATTGCCAAACAGCTACATCACTAAGGTTGATGGTGACCTACAGTATATGAGCTCAACAGGCACCAGTAACTCATGTTCAATTCACCATTCAATCACGAGAGAGACCCATGTGCACCTCTGGGTGAGTCCCATTCTCTGCCCAGCATTTGCCAGAGTCTACTGTGCATGCGTGGGTCTCCAGAAACATGGTGCCCGTCATGTTCTGGAGAACAATGTAACTACTGCGCATGCCTGGGGGCCATTTTGGCTGTAATTTTCACCGCAATTGCAATGCCTGATGCTGGACACCGGAAAGATAAGTTTCAAATATGGTTGCAGTGTGTGCATTGTGCCCCCCTGCCCTGGAGCCCGGAGCCAATTTGCGCTGCACACATTGCACCCATTATAGAAACACCAATAAATGTAGATAATTCCCAGGCGGAGGCTCCCAATCAGGCAAATTTTTAATCACGAGACCTGCAGGATCTCCAGGCCCAATTCCAAGTACCAGGACTTTGTTAACTGATAATTAGCTCAATTCAGGGTTGGACTGGCCCACAGAGGTACAGGGGCAATCACTGGTGGGCCCCAATGCCTAAGGCCCCCATCTCCTATTCTAATGTCAGGTTCCAGGAATTATAAATTGTTGCTCTATTACAGGGTCAGTTACAGTTAGCTGGTAGAGCAGGAACGTGGATGAACAAGCTGTAGTATTCATGCTGTCTGCGGACTATGTCCTTTATAATGGTTGGCCAAGCCAATGTGGTTGCTGGCCACACTGGTTAAGCATGGGCCCCTACCACTGCCTTCGCCTGGTGGGCCCTTCATGCCCTAGTCTGACACTGCCTCCATTTGACATTTATCCTGCATGCATGTTTGATTGTTGTTTTCTCCTGCCGTACTGTTCTAAAATCAACATTGTTACACTGTCTTGTACACACACAGCTTATTATGTTCTTCACTCTCCAAAAAAAAAAAAGAAGAAGAGGTTGTAAATGTTGATAAAGTAATTGAGGTTGGCTGCATTATATCACTGTGACCCTTGCCCTTTCCCCCCTGGCTTATAACCGGCAGTTACTTTGTATGTTCAGCCTGGTGTTGGGACGTCACAAGAAACAATGGGGCAGATGTATTAACTTGGAGAAGGCATAAGGAAGTGATAACCCAGTGATGAATGCAAGGTGATAAACATACCAGCCAATCAGCTCCCATATGTAAATTAACAGTAAGGAGCCAATTGGCTGGTGCATTATCATCTTGCATTTAACACTGCTTTATCACTGGTTTATCACTTCCTTATGCCTTCTACGGGTTAATACATCTACCCCAATGTGTTTATACAGCTCCTGTCATCTTTTGCTGATGCAGCAACATCTATAGTAGCCTTAATCGCTAGTAGTAAAGGGATCAATAGTGGTAGATTGTTCATCTGTATTCACAATCAGGTGATGCAATGCAAAGTTAAATAGAGTATAATTATTATGCACCATGTTTCTCTCTATCAATGATCTTTATCTTCAGTTCACATTGTTTTCACAATTCGATTGTGTCCAAGGCCTTGGAATAAATATATATTTTTGTGTATTTGGGAGACATTTTGACATTATTACTGTTTGTGAAGTATATACATTGTAAACTCCACTGAATTATTTGAACAGATATAAAGATTACCTTTTTTACTGTGATTACTCCAACTTGATATGTGGGATCTGTTGTTACATCAAACATGTCAATTCCATCTCCATCTATAATGGTGTATTTCATCTCTGCATTGACTCCTTCATCCAGATCCATTGCCAGAACTCTCCCAACAGTGGAATTTACAGGAGATAATTCCAGCACATTCATTTGGTAGTGTTCTGAGGATGAGGAAGACAGACAGAACAAGATGATGTGTGAGAAACTCTATCTTCAAAGGTTTACATTTTCATCCAGTAAGAACAGTACTACTGCAATTATGCTTTAACTTTTATATTTTATCAGAATACTCTCACCATTGAAGTCCCTCTTAAACCAATATATAAATAAATGAATAAAAGTACATTAAAAAATAATATCTAATTGCTCTTGGGACAACGTGCCACAATAGTAAAAAAAAAAAAAGGATACAATTTGGTAATTCCATCCCTTAAATTTAGAGATGAGCGGGTTTGGTTTTACTCGGATTTACATGGATTTACCCGAATCTCCTTATTGGCTATCGGACATCACGTGTTTTGGATAGCCAATAAGAAAAATCCAGAAAATAAGAAATGACGATAATTCTGGCGTAAAGAACGGAGTAAATCCAAACCCGCTCATCTCTACTTAAAATTAGAGATGAGCTGGTTCGGTTCTCTGAGAACCGAACCCACCCAAACTTCACGTCCCGAGCCTGGATCCGAGTCTGGCTCGGGTTTTCCCGCCTGACTCGGAAACCAGAACGAGCCAAAATGTCATCATCCCGCTGTCGGATTCTTGCATGTTTTGGATTCCATATAAGGAGCCGCGAATCGCCATCATTTTTACTCCATTCCTGGAGAGTGTAGTGGGAGGACGAGTCTCTCTCCTCAGTGTCTGTAAAGTGGTGTGGCGACCTGCTCAGTTTTATGTGTGTCATTCCAGTGCTGTATTGTGCTGCATTAGTCCAGTGGTGGTGTCTTGTGCTGCATCAGTCCAGTCACAGTGGTGGTGTCCTCTGCTGCCATATGTCCAGTGCTGCTGTATAAGTCCAGTCCATTGCAGTGGTGCTGTGCTGTCCTGTATCAGTCCAGTGGTGGTGTCCTTGTGCTGTTGTATAAGTCCAGTGATACTGCCGTATATGTCCAGTGGTACTGCCGTATAAATCCAGCAATACTACCGTCTACAGTATGTCCAGTGGTACTGCCATATAATTCCAGTGATACTACCGTATATGTCCAGTGGTACTGACATATAATTCCAGTGATACTGCCGTATATATGTCGAGTGGTACTGCCATATAATTCCAGTGATACTGCGGTATATGTCGAGTGGTGCTGCCATATAATTCCAGTGATACTGTCGTATATGTCGTGAGGTACTGCCATATAATTTCAGTGATACTGCCGTATATGTCCAGTGGTACTTCCATATAAGTCCCGTGATACTGCCGTATAAGTCCAATGGTGCTGCCTTATAAGTCCAGTGGTACTGCCATATTAGTCCAGTGGTACTGCCATATAAGTCCAGTGGTACTGCCGTATAAATCCAGTGGTACTGCCGAATAAATCCAGTGGTACTTCTTTATAATTCCAGTGGTACTGCCGTATAAATCCATTGGTACTGCCGTATAGATCCAGTCCAGTCGGGCTGCCGTATAAGCCCAGTGGTGCTGTCCTGTGCTGTATATTATTTACTCCATATAAAGGGGTTATTAATATTTAACCCAAATACTCTCCTGTGCCGCATATTGTTATATAACTCCAGAAAAATAACGGAGAACAAAAATTTTGAGAATAAAATAGGGAAAGATCAAGAACCACTTCCTCCTAGTGCTGTAGCTGCTGCCTCTAGTCATGACATAGACGATGAAATGTCATCAACATCGTCTGCCAAGGCTGATGCCCATTGTCATAGTAGAGGGCATGTAAAATGTGAAAAGCAAAAAGTTCAGTAAAAAGATCCAAAAAAAGAAATTTAAATGGTCTGAGGATAAACGTAAACTTGCCAATATGCCATTTACGACACGGAGTTGCAAAGAGCGGCTAAGGGCCTGGCCTATGTTCATGACTAGTGGTTCAGCTTCCCATGACGATGGAAGCCCCAGGGCCGGTGCAAGGTTTTTCGGCACCCTAGGCAAACTTCACACACACATACCCCCTCACCCCCCCACACCCTACAGCGGGTTGGGAAAGGTATCCCGGCACCTAGGATGCCAGGGGTCAGAAGAATGATAGCTGCATCCTGACACTCAGTATCCCAACAACTCGTGGGAAAGTATGCTAAGCCTCCTTTCTTGCAGTCTAATCCAAATCCCCCCCTGCAACCTAACCCTCCCCTCCTGCAGCCTACCCCCAACCTTCATGCCGAAGTATTAGAGATGGAGTATAGGACACCCTGCTCCCCAGTCCAGGCCACCTGTTGCTGTATTAGAAATTACAAAAAAGAATAATTCTCCTCCTAAACGGCGGGGGAAGGAATGTGGTGTTCGGTGCTGCTACTGATTTTGCCTATGCCCTCACCAACTGCAGGCCACTAGCGATATAGTATGCATGCAGGGAACTTCTGTAACTAACAGCTAGTAACAAGATGCAGGAGGGGAAGGGGTTGCCACATGTGGGAGCCCAATTGCGGGGGGGAGCTAGTAACAAGATGCAGGAGGGGGAGGGGATGCCACATGTGGGAGCCCAATTGCGGGAGGGAAGAGGAACCTAGTAACAAGATGCAGGAGGGGGGGGGGGCAGCGGGAGCCCAATAGCCGTGGGGGGAGTTGGTAACAATATGCAGGAGGGGGGGACTCGGGGAGGCAGCAGCAGGTACCATTCGGTGAGTGCCAGTGGTGATCAGATGCAGGAGCCAGTCGCGGGATCGCATGGAGAGGGGGGGGGTGGAGTGCAGATAACAAGTTGCAGCCATTCGAGGGGGGGGGGTCACCAGAGCGGGTAACAAGATGTGGCAGCGGCGGACCAGGCCAGCGGGTGACTGCTTCCTGAGCCCAAATGCAGGGGGAAGGACGCCGGAGTGGGCATCATCATGATACCGGAGAAAATCGCGGGGGGAGCGGCAGTGATAGCTCTTAATGATAATGTGGGATCCCGGACTCAGGAGCTCATGCGGCAGCAGCCTAAACAGAGCATTTAACTATGCGGGGCGGCAACATGGCAGTACGTATATCTATGCCAGGTGCTGCTATCGCAGAGGTGGGGGGAATGGCACGGCAAGGTTGCAGAAACAAGGACTTACACAGTCAACTCACTCCCGTTGAAGACAGACAGACTTGGTGGGCGCCCACGAGCTGCTACTCTATCTCTTAAAGAATAGGAGGAATTTGGCTGAGCAGTGCCTCTCTCCAGTGGTTGTCGCCCATAGTCAGCTGCCTAAAGCTGCCTAGTGGTAGCGCCGGCCTTGGGAAGCCCTAATCCTCTCACTAGAAAAATGATAAAGGTTAAGCTGGCAAAAGCACAGCAAAGAATTGTGCGTTGTAAGATGGTATCACAAATCACCGTGGAGGGTCCAAGAGTGTCAGCGGTTGCGATGCCTGACCTTCCCAACACTGGATGGGAAGAGGTGGCTCCTTCCACCATTTGCACACCCTCTGCAAGTGCTGGAAGTAGCACCCACTGTCCAGTTTCTGATATTCAAATTGAAGATGTCACTGTTGAAGTTCACCAGGATGAGGATATGGGTGTTGCTGGCGCTGAGGAGGAAGTTGACGAGGAGGATTCTGATGGTGATGTGGTTTGTTTAAATCAGGCACCGGGAGAGACAGTTGTTGTCCATGAGATGAGAAAGCCCATTGTCATGCCTGGGCAAAATACCAAAAAAGCCACCATTTCAGTGTGGAATTACTTCTCCACAAATCCGGACAATATGTGTCAAGCCGTGTGTTGCCTCTGTCAATCCATAATAAGTAGGAGTAAGGACGGTAACCACCTAGGAACATCCTCCCTTATATGTCACCTGCAGCACATTTATCAGAAGTCATTGTTAAGTTCAGAAACTTTGGGTAAGAGCGTAAGCTATCCATGACACCTAAATCCCTTCTTCCTCTTGTACCCAAGATCCTGAAAGCGACACCACCAACTCCCTCAACGTCAATTTACTCCTCAGTCAGGAATGTCAGTATTCCTGCAGGCCATGTCATTGGCATGGCTGATGATTCCTCTCCTAACCGGGATTCCTCCGGAGGATCCTTGAGTGGTACGCTTACTGCTACTGCCGCTGCTGTTGTTGCTGCTGTGAGTCGATCGTCATCCCAGAGGAGAAGTCGAAAGACCACTTGTAGTACTTCAACTAAGCAATTGACTGTCCAACAGTCCTGTGCGAGGAAGATTAAATATGACAGCAGTCATCCCATTGCAAAGCGGATAACTTAGGCTTTGACAGCTATGTTGGTGTTATACGTGCATCCAGTATACGCCATTGGTGCAGTGGGATTTAGACTATTGATGTCCCAGGTACCAAATCCCATCTAGATTCCACTTCACTAGGAAAGTGATTCCCGGACTGTACAGGGACATTAAGAAAAGTGTCCTCAGTGTCCTGAAAAATGCAGTTGTACCTAGTGTCCACTTATCCACGGACATGTGGACAAGTGGAGCAGGGCAAACTAAGGACTACATGACTGAGACAGCCCACTGGGTAGATGAATTGCCTCCCGCAGCAACAACAGCAGCGGCGGCACCAGTAGCAGCATCTCACAAAGGCCAGCTCATTCCCAGACAGGCTACGCTGTTTATCACCGGTTTCCATAAGAGGCACACCACTGACAACCTCTTACGGAAACTGAGGTAAATCATCGCACAATGGCTTACCCCACTTAGACTCTCCTGGGTATTTGTGATATTGGACAACACCACCAATATTGTGCGTGCATTACAAATTCCAACACGTCCCATGTTTTGCACATACAATTCATTTGGTGGTGCAGAAGTTTTTGAAAAATGACAGGGGTGTGCAGGAGATGCTGTCGGTGGCCCGAAAAATTGAGGGCCACTTTCGGCATTCAGTCACCGCGTGCCGAAGACTGGAGCGCCATCAAACACTCCTGATCCTTCCCTGCCATCACCAGAAGCAAGGGGTGGTAACGAGGTGGAATTAAACACTCTATATGCTTCAGAGGATGGAGAATCAGCAAAAGGCCATTCAAGCCTATACATCCACCTATGATATCGGCAAAGAAGGGGGAATGCACCTGACTCAAGTGCAGTAGAGAATGATTTCCATCTTGTGCAAGGTTCTCCAACCCTTCGAACTTGCCACATGTGAAGTCAGTTCAGACACTGCCAGCTTGAGTCAGGTCATTCCCCTCATCAGGCATTTGTATACGCAGCTGGAGAAATTGAAAGAGGAGCTAAGATGGAGCGATTCCGCTAAGTATGTCGGACTTGTGGATGGAACCCTTCATTCACTTCGCCAGGATTCAAGGGTGGTCAATCTGTTGAAATCAGAGCACTACATTTTGGCCACTGTACTCAATCCTAGGTTTAAAGCCTACGTTGTATCTCTCTTTCTGGCAGACATAAGTCTGCAGAGGTTCAAAGACCTGCTGGTGAGACAGCTGTCAACTCAAGCGGAACGTGATCCGTCAACAGCTCCTCCTTCATTTCTCCCGCAACTGGGGCTGCAAGGAAAAGGATAAAATTTCTGAGCCCACCCACTGGTGGTGATGCAGGGCAGTCAGGAGCAAGTGCTGACATCTGGTCCGGACTGAAGGACCTGCCAACGATTACTGACGTGTCTACAGTCACTGCATATGATGCTGTCACTATTGAAAGAATGGTGGAGGATTATATGGGTGACAGCATCCATGTAGGCATGTCAGACAGTCTGTATGTATACTGGCAGGAAGAAGAGGCAATTTGGATGCCCTTGCACAAACTGGCTTTATTTTACCTAAGTTGCCCCCCCTCCAGTGTGTACTCCGAAAGAGTGTTTAGTGCAGCCGGTCACCTTGTCAGCGATCGGCATAGGAGGTTACATTCCAGAAAATGTGGAGAAGATGATGTTCATCAAAATTAATTATAAATTCCTCCTGGAAGACATTAACCAGCAATTGCCTCCAGAAAGTACACAGGCACCTGTGATGGTGGATTCCAGTGGGGACAAATTAATAATCTATGAGGAGGAGGATGTATATGCTGAAAGGTGTGAGGAATTGGAGGATGAGGATGAGGACAACATCTTGCCTCTGTAAAGCCAGTTTGTGCAAGGAGAGATGAATTGCTTCTTTTTTGGTGGAGGCCCAAAAAAACCTATCATTTCAGCCACATGTGGCAGACCCTGTCGTTGAAATGATTGGTTTGTTAAAGTGTGCATGTCCTGTTTATACAACATAAGGGTGGGCGGGAGAGCCCAATAACAATTCCATCTTGTACCGCTTATTTTTTTCTTTGCATCATGTGCTGTTTGGGGCCTAGTTTTTAAAAGTGCCATCCTGTCTGATACTGCATTGTCACTCCTAGATGGGCCAGGTGTTTGTGCCGCACACTTGTGTCGCATAGCTTAGTCAGCCAGCGACCTTGGGTGCACCTCTTTTTTTATGTGCATGATGTGTTCTTTGGGGACTAGTTTTTAAAACTGCCATCCTATCTGACACTGCAGTGCCACAGAAAGAAGACTAGAAAAAGACAAAATAACCTTGTGTGGAAGCACTCATTGATTGAATATGAAAAAGATGTAAAGAAATATATGGTTGAGGAAAGGACCCCTTTGAGTCCTACCTCTGGAGGATAGAATAAAGCTTAACTTTTATTGGTTTGCTATAAAAATTCACTGGGGTGAACAAAGGTAAATGATAATAAAAATTTAGATTGCCATTGTACCAAATATGGTTCTAGATGTGGCAGGTGAAAATATTGGTGTAATTATTGTATAATTGTTTGGAAAAACAATATATACAGGTCACAGAAGGATCGGAATGTATGGTAAGCTTAAAGGAAAATTATATTGGATTTCCTGAAGGAAAAAAGCCCACAGCACCTAGTATTCCCTGGAGGTCTCCCATCCACGTACTGACCAGGCCATACCTGCTTAGCTTCCAAGATCGGACGTGATCGGGCGTATTCAGGATAGTATGGCCGTGGGCCAATAGTATCAGGAATTAAGGGTGATTTTTGTGCTAATTAGGGAAATGGGCTACGTGATCAACTGAAGGTTATGTGAATATAATCGAATAATTGATTTATTGTAAAGTCTCCTGAAAAACTGGCCCACAGCACCTAGTATTCCCTGGAGGTCTCCCATCCATGTACTAACCAGGCCATACCTGCTTAGCTTCCAAGATCAGACGTGTTTGGGCGCATTCAGGGTAGTATGGCCGTGGGCCGATTTAATCAAAAAATGGGTAAATACAAATCGAGTATCTATATGAATTTAAATGGAAAAAAATGATGTAGAGAATTTTTTAAAGAAAGTGTTGTTGTATCTCTGTATAAAGCTAATTAGTAAAGGACTAATGATGCAATCTCTAATTAACTATAAATAAACAGATTCAATCCTGAAAAATAAATGTAAAGCAGGCACTTGAATTGTCAGACCCAATAGGGGGGTCTGATGGGCTATTTTACAGTTTGGAATATAATTCCTAATTGATAAGACTAGCGGTGCAATTCTTGATTAGTGATAAGTAGGTTCAATCCTAAAAGTGATACAAAAAAGGGGCACTGGATTTGTCGAACCCAAATAAAAGGATCTGATGTTCTGTTTTGATACAGACACAATGCTTAAAGTTGCCGCCTCCTATGTAGATTTGCCAGCTGTAAATGTGCCACACCGATTGGCCAGGTGTTTTTGCCGTACACTTGTGTCGCTTAGCTTAGTCACCCAGCGACCTTGGTGCATTTTTTTTATTTGCACGATGTGCTCTTTGGGGCCTAGTTTTTAAAAGTGACATCCTGTCTGACACTGCAGTGCCACTCCTAGATGGGCCAGATGTTTGTGCCGCCCACTTGTGTCGCTTAGCTTAGTCACCGAGCGAACTCGATGCACCTCTTTTTTTTCTTTGCATGATGTGCTCTTTGGGGCCTAGTTTTTAAAAGTGCCATCCTGTCTGCGACTGCAGTGCCACTCCTAGATGGGCCAGGTGTTTGTGCCACCTACTTGTGTCGCTTAGCTTAGTCACCAAGTGACCTCAGTGCACCTCTTTTTTTTATTTGCATGATGTGCTCTTTGGGGCCTAGTTTTTAAAAGTGACATCCTGTCTGACACTGCAGTGCCACTCCTAGATGGCCCAGATGTTTGTGCCGTCCACTTGTGTCGCTTACCTTAGTCATCCAGTGACCTCGGTGCAACCTTTTGGCCTAAAAACAATATTGTGAGGTGTTCAGAATAGACTGGAAATGAATGTTATTGAGGTTAATACTACAATAGGATCAAAATTAACCCCAAATTCTGTGATTTTTGCTATTGTTATTTGCCCCCCCAAAAATCATCCAGATCCAAAAACCAAGACCCGAAAGGGTGGTTTTGGCAAAACCAATCCAGATCCAAAACACGAGCGAGGATCCAGATCCAAAACCAAAACACAAAACATGAAAAGTGCCCGCCGCACATCTCTACTTAAAATACAAATCACATAAAGGGATATGGGTTCTTATCCATTATCTATTTTGTAAACAATGACTGTCCCTGTATTACTGTACTATAATTAAAAGTATTCGCATTGATGTATGTGCTGTTTCAATTATTTCTATTGCTAGTGAAAATATAAAAATCTGAAATCTCTTGTCTGTGCCCCATCCATTAGCACTACTGTAGGGGCACATCAATTGCCCAACTTCTTCAAAACATGCTTTCCAAATGCTGCATGTGCTTCAGCTACACTATATTTCCTCCAGGAATCTGGGAGGGCTAACTAATTATTGGAATTTTTTAGGGGAAGCATGCTTTAATGATAGGACTCAAGTTGCTTATTACACAGTGCACCAAACAGTGGTGGGAAACCATGGCAGGAGGGTTAGGATGGAGTTTGGTTTGTGCGAGTTGCTGGATTGCGGTGAGTTTGTATGTTCCCACATCCTATTACATTGGCAGAGTTGTAAAAATGTGCAAATTTAGCACTAAACGCGCACATTTTAAGAACTCAGACCTTATTACATTTCCCCCAAGATGTCTGATGTTACATTTTCACACTGAGACTCCAAAAATCTTGACCTGCTTCTGTTCTGTTGTAGATGTCAAACCAAAATGAGAAAAAAAATTCTAGAAAGGAGACACATTGAGAAGTACTCCCCCTCCTCTTGGCAAGTGGCACTGGTATATAATATGAAGATAGCTGCCAGGAAGAAGAGACAGAAGCCTTTCCATGAGGTGGGAGAATGTGTGCTTAGAAAGTGCACTTCTGTCTACTTCTGGCTGTATTATGTTTGTTTGTTTGTTTGTTTGTTTGTTTGTTTATTTAGTATGGTATGTTTAACCTTTTCCTGACCACTTATCTTATTTATATTGTTTAAATATGTTTGATACAGTCTATACTATAGACAGTCTATAGCGTTAAATATTAATACTGTATTCCATACAGTATCCAATGTATAAAAAGTACCAATGTTCAGGGTCATTAGTAGGTTCTTCTACTGCTCCCCCAGACTCCTGCACTTGCTCCGCAGAGAGGGAGATTATGGATTGCATTTGGAAACCCCCCTCTAGAAATCCTGCGTTTGCCACTGACAGCTACAGTATTTCTTCCCAGAAGACAGAAGTCAGACAGGAAGAAGGGGGCACTGGTGTTGCATGTCAGCAATCGCATGATCACAATCAAAATTATACTCATAATAAGGTCAGACCCAAGAAAAAAAAAAGAAAAGAACTGATAGTACAAGCAAATACTAGGGAGTAGCAAAAGCATACACATTTGAAACACTATATTATATATAAAATATAAATACTTTTTTAATACATTTATATATGTAAGATATGTCAAAATGACAAAAAAGTGTTATTATTGCTGTGCAATGTGTTACCTTTGTGACAGCTTTTAATATTCTGATCAAAATCTAATTTCTATAAAGTTAATATTCCTTAGAATTTTACCTGATCGTCTGCATTCTTATTGAGGAATTTTATATTAAAAGAGCATTGAAGAGTCTATACTTGACCTGCTCCAGAGTGTATGCCACCTCTGACCATTTTGTGACTACATTTAGTGTTCTCCTTGTTGCTGCAAACAATCTGTTTCATGCTCCCGCAAAACATACTTGAAAGCTCTGCAATATCTGCGGTCAGCTAAACTTACTGCAAGTAGGAAACCAGAACATTGTGGCATATGCATCAACGCTTTGAGAGAGATGAAGTGGAGAGAGATAAAGTACCAGCCAATCAGCTCCCTAACTGCCATTTTACAGGCTGTGCTTGAAAAATGACAGTTATGAGCTGATTGGTTGGCAGTTTATCTCTTTCAAGTGATAAGGTTGATTGATGTAACAGTATACCCCAATTGTATGATGATGTATCAAATTTCTGTGACCCCCAATGCTGTATGTCATGTGACCAATGCCGGAATCCTGTCACCTCTCAGGTGACTGGAGCCAGAAGATGGACAGCTGACATCTCAAAGGTGAGTATCGGGGTGCGGGTTAGGGTTAGGGCTGGGGTGAGGGGGTAGGTTTAGTCACTAGTGGGAGTTAGGGCTAAGCACTAGGGGGGTTAGCCCTAGTGCCCTAGCTGACAAACAGTTTGCCCTAGCCACCGCCCCATGAGGGCTAGCCCTACCCACCACTCCCCTAGGGTTAGGGAGTTAGGGAGGATAGAAATACTTACACCATCCAAAGTCGGGATGTTCATTGTTGGGGTGTCCCGACCACCGGTTTTAAACACTGAACCCGTTTTAGGCCCATGGAGACTTAACACTGCTTAGTTTTTCAGAACCAGTAAATGAATGGTTTGACGCCTTCATTGTATTAAAAGGTACATTTTTAGTACAATTTGATCTTTAACAAGAAAAGTTTTGTCATACGGTTTAGTATGCTTATCACAGATGTAGCAAATTAATTTGTATTCTACAAGCTGTTTGAATAGAGAACTTTAACACTTCTAAAATCACATATTTGAAGGCTCTGAACAGAGAACGGAAAAGAAACTGGTTCAGTTTGTCTCCTTGATACACTGTTCTGAAGCCTTATGTCAGTGAGTTTTCTTGGCACTTGCACTTACTAGTTAGAAACCAAAAAAAGTTGTAAAGCAGAAGAGAACAGCATTCAGTTCATTAAACAAGATGATGGTCACTGTCACTTACTTTGAGGAAATCGTGGGGGATTGTCATTCACATCACTGAGAGTGATGTTAACAGTGGTTGTTCCAGCTAATCCTCCCAGCTGTCCACCCATGTCTTTGGCCTGAATAATCACTTCATAATAATCTCTTGCTTCTCTGTCCATGTTTGTTAAAGCAGTTCTAATTATGCCTGTAAGAGAAAAACAATGTCACAATTTGCGTGCACAATACATTACGAAGAAAAGCTCATTTAACTTTTAAATGAAAGTAGAAGATTCTTTAAGTGGCAAAAGAAAAGAGAAAAATGGGCGATACTGAACACATATCCTTCAAAATGCTATTGAAATCCTTCCATCTGGCAGTAAGTATGTCATTTACAAAGCCAGAGATAATTGTCCAGATGCTAAAACTATCCCATCAATGTAATTCATGTGCTGTGTCCAATTAAACAACCAAAAGTACTGTGTACTTAAGGATATTGCAATATAGTCTTAAGGACATACACATCATGAGTTGAAAAATAATTATCGGTTTTGTAATTGAAGGCTGCGTACAAATTAGTCTAACTTCCGCAAACAATTCACAGTACAGTAGCTTTCATTTTGTTGTTGCATTTTCTGTAAGTAACAGGTCATTCTGTACTACAGAATAATGAAACATTGGAACGGCTTTACACAATTCTGCCAAGAGGTGGCAGCAATGCCTCTTCTATGTGTTATAGATGGATATACTGTATATATGCCATAATTAGTGCTTGGCTGAATTGCTTGGTTTGCACTGCAGCTCCTGAGCTGCTTTTGCTGAAAAGACTATCATGAATCTGACCTCGTCATAGAATATTTCCCCAAAGATTAAGATTTTTTGGAATGGTTACTTTCGTTTTGTACAAGAACATTAAACCAGTTTTTACACTGACTTCCTGGGATGTGGAGAATTTCAATTAGATTTCTCCACATTATGATAGGAGCAGATAACCGAATGTTGAATGACAAGATAAAAGTTAAATGACAAGTTAAAAAAGATAATATTAATTTAAAAGAAAATGGAGAAAAAAATATTGTCTAATGTCACATACAGTATGAAAAAATTCCCCCAAATTACAAGCAGATGGATTTAAATGTACAGTGGATATATTAAATAAATGTAGAGTCATGTTTAATTACATCTGAAGTCTCTTCTGGACCATTTTATCAGGGAGGAGTGAAAGGAGAAAAAGTGAAGGGTGACCCAGGAATTGAGTTGACATCTCATCGTCGGCCAGTCGTAATTTTTGTTTTTCATTAAAAGGTAGCATAGGTTGTAGAGCACCATGTTTCCCATGTCTTGCAGAATGATTCTGACAATTCTTTTATCTTAAAATTTATCTGACATATATGCCAAAGCTTACTATGGACCACATGGCCCAAAAGGTACATTTGTAGCTGGCAAGTTGCTATAGTGACTGTATCCATTTAATTAATGAAGTGTCCAATGGAACCGAAGGGAAGTATTTTGGAGAGAGAGAAATACTGATTTGCACAATACTGCAAATAAGGTTTTTAATGTTTTAATTTTAAAATACCATTAATTTGGGGCATCCTCTTCGTACTGTATGTGCATAAAGGATCCATCTATGGGGCAGATATATTCCAACAAATAATATTTTGCCTAGCAAAGTCTACATTGCAAATAAAAGGGTTCATTTAGAATAGCACATAATCATCTGCAATTACACTTGCATTGCGTGCACATATCTAGTTGAGAATATTTGCTCATATTCCACATAGCACACAATTTATTAGCTGCAATTTATTCCACATATTCCACAGCTGCAATTTATTAGCATGCGCATGCATGCGCATGCACCAGCCCTATACCTGATGCAAGAGAATTGTATGAAATCAGCTGGATTTTATAATGTGCACAACTTTGCATAGTTCTCAATTCTGCCTTGACACACCTGAAACAAGCAGCAGACAGAGAGGGTGGTTGTTTTTTCTGCCCCTGATATCCCCCCAGCACACCGACTATTACCTGTAACAATACTTGAACCTATCTGGTAATAGAATTTCAGAAATATTGGTTACATGCATTTGCAAAGGCATGGTTAGCTGCTGAGCCACATCAAGGCTTCTCCGATATTAGCAGTTCTAACACTACATAATAGCAGTGCCCACATAGGGCCGTGTGATTTGTCTACAGTAAGGCCTCATAATCAAGGCTCATACAAAACCGCATCCAGACTGAGGGCTAGCTTACCTGAGAGCCACCCCTAGGATCTCCCATTAGCACTACAAGGACCAGCATGCTTTCCAAAATGCTGCTCCCATTCAATGCCTTCTAACACATGCAGACAAACAGTGGTAGCTGCTCAATCATTCCTGGAGATAATTATGATATAATTATCTCCAGGAATGATTGAGATGCTACCACTGTTTGCCTGCACCGCTGAAACGATGTAATTAAACATGTATGAATGCTGATTAGCTTCCAGAGTCCCCATTATGACCACTCAGATGCAAGTAGAGTTGTAATCGAGATAAGTGGAGGCTTACTATACTATCCCTTTAAACCGGGACACTCATGAATTATTCAGGTTCTGTAGATTAAACCAGGTGAAATGCAGGCTTGAAGTCAGTTGGCCACAGAACCTGTGTAATTCATGAGTGCCCCAGTTTAAAGGGATAGTATGGTAAGCCCAGATAAGTGCGACTCGGATTTGCCTGTAAATGAGGAAGCTCTGCCACTTAGCCTGCTCAGAGCTAAAATTAAAAAAATCCATCCCCAAAATAAACTTACTGTACATGCAATTCTGAGTCGACCGAAATTGAAGGGATCACATCTTATCTAAACTAGTACAGAAGCCGGTATAATGACAAATTTTCATTGTTTAATATTAAAAAAATTAAGCATCATTGTCTAGATGAATTTAGAAAGAGAACATCTTGAAAAGTTAATGCCCCTTTACCATTTTACTATGGTAATTAAAGATTAAGATCTTTACATACAGATAGCCAGCATATAGGTAAATGTATTATAGTGACACGGATCGTGCCGCTATAACCCTTCCTGCTTCACCTCATTACTGAGCAGGAAGGGACATTGACAAGGTGCATGAAAATCTTGTCTGCTGAAGCGGGGGAGTGAAAACTCCCCCCTCCGGTGATGCCCCCTGAGCTCAAAGCACATCAGCTTAGTGCTGATGCGCTTTGTCACCCTCCCCGTCCATCTCCACTGTGCATGTGCGGGATCTTGCTACTCACGTGAGATTCCCTGCGCAGTCTGGAGCCAACACCCACAACAGCCAGGGACAGCTCTGTCCCTGCTTTGGATATAGGGCATCACCACCAGCAGCTGTTGAAATCGATAGCTGCAGCCTGCAGGTGTTAGACCAGTCAGTGCTGCTGACCGTTCATACATTGCCCTGCATAGCTCCCCTGTCACTGAGCATGCACCGCTGCTGTTATGCATGGGGGAGAAGTGGCATTAGTGCACTGCCAAGCAGTGCTTTTGATCTAGTACTGCTTTTCAGTGCTACTTTAGTATCCAACTTGGTGAGAGCAGGGATGGTGGTCACTAAAACAACAGAACAATTAAACATTGCTCTGTTGCGAAGACAGCTGATCCGAAGATCAGCTTTTCCTGTGGTCCCCATCACTGCTACTTTTGTAGCAGTGAATCTCTGAACTGCCGTGTGTGAGCTTAACAGGGGTGGAGTGATAACATTGTATTCCTCTTCACAACCCCAGACCTCCTTGGAATCCGGGAACAAACACCATCCGTAGATGGCGAAGGTTCCAGCTGACAAGCTCTGCAAATGTTGTATTTTGGGAACTTGATTAATTTAGGTCCCCATACATCAGTATGGGAACAGCAGGCCAGATCGGGACTATATCTCCTCCTGTGGTACCTGTATAATGAAAGGCCTTGATACTTAATTTCTACAAACTTAGGTGAAAATTAACATTTATCACCTACTTTCTTAGAAATGAAGCGATAAGATAACATTTCACTTTTCAACTCTGACTGTCTAAGGATCATCTCCCAGAATGCACTGTCAGTGCAGTACAATCACAGTCATATAAACTTATTGTATTTTCAATAACCATTTCGGACCACATTTACAGATACAATCCAGCCAATGACTGCAAATTTACTCCCGGAAAAATGAAGCTACCGTACAAAGGGGTAAATTTACTAAGGTGGGAGTTTTTTAGAACTGGTGATGTTACCCATAGCAACCAATCAGATTCTACTTAACATTTATCTAGCTGCTTTTAGAAGATAATAGATAGAATATGATTAGTTGCTATGGGCAATATCACCAGTTCTAAAAAAACTCCCATCTTAGTAAATTTACCCCAAGGTGTTCAAATGCAATACTTTTATTTGCATCCAGTGAAATTACTGTCTGCTTTTGAATGTAGCACACTATTCAGCTTTATTTTAACATGTCAGGCTAAAGTTAAGCTAAGTTGTACCCCTCCAACTTGAACTCTGTCCATACATTTTAAATCCTCCCCGTCTCCCGTACAGTGCTACTGTACATGGTTTTGCCAATGTGCAAAATTATACTTTCTGGCTGAATTTACTCGTAACTATAAATCAGACTCTTAGTATTATAACAATAGGAAAATCATGTTCCCTATATGACTAAGAACATTTAAACCTGATTGATTGGGTTGTTTAATTAAGCAGGCTTTTACTTTCATCACAATCATTTACTTGAGATGAAGGTTTGTTTCCATGGTACCTAGGAACCAAGATTGCTCAGGCTTTTTCTGTACACAAAACAGCACTGAAACATAAAGCTTCTGGAGATGTCTCCTCTATTCCAGTATTTTCAGTGTGATTAACTATACAACGCAGTGAAGTAAAAGCTGCTGTAATGGTATAACATATGTATGGTGTGTGCATTATTTTTAGCATAATAGTTTTCATTGTGGACAAGCAAAACTCATTCATGTACTGATACATCAGTAGCAGTTGGCATTATCAAGAACAATTTCAGCTTTACACTTGCTTCCTATACTCATTTTAAAAATACAGAAAAACTGCAGTGATATGTTTTGCAGGTAGAAGGTGCTATACCAAAAGAATTGACAAAAGTGTTTCAAAGTGTAAGAGATTACCTGAGGTTGGAGAGTGTCAGATACAACTGAAAATCAAACAATATATGTATATGCAGATTAATGCAATCTTATCGCTGAATACCTGACAAGGCTGAAGTTTCATTTAGAGTGAGATGATTTTGATAACTTTTATGTCAAAGTGAGCAGATTGTACAGACTTTATGAAAAATGTGTCATCTCATTGCAAAGAGATAATACTTAGTATTGTACTTAGCAATAGAATCTTTTTAACCAACGTCAAGTAGCATTTTATGCTGTCAAGATAGAGAGAAGGGCAAGCAATAATAACGAGCTAGTGAGAGGTAGCCTACATGTACAGTGTTACATCAAATCTCAACAGTTATTCATTACAAAGCTTTTAAAATCGTTTAGAAACACATGACAGTTAGGAGCTGATTGGCTGAAGCACCATCTATCATATGCAACAAGTTTTATCATTCCCAACGAGTTTTACTTCTTGTTAATAAATGAGCCTCACAGACTGTAACATGGCAGTTAGGAGCTGACTGGCTGGAGCACGATTTATCATACACAAAGAGTTTTATAATGCACAGCAAGTTTTATCACTCAATGATAAATGAGCTCTCATATATGTGGTTTTAATCTAATACATCACTCTTTTTTCCCATCAGTTCCTAGTGAGGTACCATGTGCTTTCAGTGATTGACTGGATTGGGGTATAAAAAATGATGTCATACAGTACTGGAAATTACGCTGATAGTGACTAACACCAACATTATTTTAAGAGGATGCACAACCTGTAACCGGATGGGGTCATTGGGATTTGGTTTATTAATTGAAATGGCAATATATACTATAACAAACTTACTTAAGTACTTAAGATCGTTTACTAATTTATCACTTTTTTTTTTTAAATTGTGTCATTTTTATTGTAGATTTAAAAAGTTACACCCAGACATTATACAGGCATATGAATTGTAAGGCCAACTTAAGGAATAATACAGGAGGGTATAAACAGTGTATACATGACAAAATATAGATAAGCCACCAAGCCATCGGACATGAGAAATGGAACAATAGCAGGATATATTAAAAACAATGACATACAGAATACCCCACATCAAACACTGATAACATAATCGCCACCCAAAGGTGCCATTCAGATGTACATGTGGGAGAACCAGATTTATAATGGGGCAAAGGTGACATACCATAAATGAAAATATAAAAACTCACATCCATCAGAATACCAAAATAAAAGCCTCACATTCCCCCCCCACCCCATATACCCTAACCTACAAACCAAATACACAAAATAAAATAAAGACACCCAAAGCACAATTAATTATCTAGAATGAGCATAAGAATGTCAGTATTACACAACTGGATCTTTGAAAGGGTGTACAAACAATATGAAATTACGCAGTAGCTAATGAAAATTAGTATACATAACAGAGCACAGTAAGGGTCTCAGCAACCAGTGAAATGGTTCCCAGTCCGAAGGTGAGCAAAATCAGTCCGGAAGATGAGTCCACCCTGGAACATAGTAATCCAGCCAAATGATAGTCCTTCGAGAGTTGGCATAAGGATAAACTGGGCCATCAGCCATCACACACAGCTTTGTAAAAAAAAAAAACGCATAGGAACAAGTAGCAGCTGAAGAAAATGGATTAGGGACAAAAACCTCCATCCACGGTTTACACCAAGCCACTGTTCCATATAAATATTAGAGCAAAAAGCCATTCCCTCTTGTGGACTGCTAGCAAACTGGAGGATGTTACGTCGCCATTCTCCCTCTTCAACGGAGAAATTACTCTGTGTGACTGCACATTGAATCTTCACGGGGGTCCGTGGAATCACCACTAAAGAAACAGAGGCCTCCGGAGGATCCACGCACGCCATCACCAGCTGTAGTTCACGGTGAATATGCGTAAGGTCATCCCTCAGCTCCTCCAGTCTATTAGTGATTCATTGCTCAAAAGAACCAACCGCAGTAAGCACCTGCTGTAGTGTAATAGTAGGTGGTGCAGATAAAGTCTCACTAAAGGGCCCTGAGAGCTGCTGCACTGAATCAGAATAAAAGGACATAGAAGCAAAGCCATCCAGTTCACCAGCTACAGAGTTGTGATAGTATTCACACTACACGACAAAGCTTGAGACGGGCCACAGAATTCCACAGGATACCGCCACCAAAACCTCTGTAGAGCACACCGGATACAGCAGAAGGCTGGAGTGAGGACAGAGCTGCAGCAGGAGCAACAACAACAACAGCCACGTTTAGAGCAGAGTCTGCCTCAGGATCCAGTCACAGACTTCACCAGCTGGTAAGTTAAAACTCCTGGCACAGAGGATCCCCAAATTCACAGTGGAGAAGTAGAGGGGGGTACTGCACTCTTGCAGAATTTTTTAGCCACAGAACCCCAGGGAAACAGGAGGTAGAGCAGGATATAAGCAGGAGATCTGGCAGGAAGCTGCCTACACCATGCTGTGTCAAGCCACACTCCCCACTAATTTATCACTTTTACATATTTGCATACATTACAGTTTTTTCTCATATGTAATTTTAAAATCATTGATTTCATTTTATACATTCAGATCCAATTAAAGCCTAAGGCAATAATGTAAAAGAGAATGCTTTTTCTGTAGATGATTTAAACTGTTTGGCAGTCTGGGCAAGTCAGTGGCTGGAAAATAATAAGATTTTACCTAAGAAGAACTTGTATGCCTTTTCATCACAGTATCTGGATGGTAGGTCGACATGGATTAGGATTATTTTTTTTACTTTTTAATATTTTACCATCCACATGAACTATGATTGGGAATAGTAATCTGTGCCGAGCGATACAGCAGTGGAGCGAGGCACCTTGCTCGCTGCATGGTGAGTGAAGCAAGCCAAGCAAGGGGACGCGGTGCAATAATTAGGGTTCCTGGTCAAGTTACGCAAAAAACTACACCAAAATAGTGTAAAAATGTCATGTCGACCTTTTCATGTGTTGATCTGTCCAGTATCGACCATTTTAATGTGTTGACCTTTTTCCTGTGTCGACCATGACAATATCCACCAATTGTGGTCGACCTATTCACTGTCAACCTAATGCAGATCGACCCATTGATCCATAACCTTCTTCCTTAAATTAGATTATATAAAGGAAACTATTTGTAGCAAATACGTTTTTTTATTAAAAGGTCCTTTTCCTGACTGTACAAGACCACCACCACATTTAAGGCATGTTTAGCAGTTGCAGCCACAGGAGACAGTTCACACGGCAGTGTGTCTGTCAATTAGCATTTTAATGTTCAGTCACTGCATTTAAATGTATCCATTGGTGTAGATCAGAGGTTCTCAAACTCGGTCCTCAGGACCCCACACAGTGCATATTTTGCAGGTAACCCAGCAAGTGCACAGGTGTATTAATTACTCACTGGCACATTTTAAAAGGTCCACAGGTGAAGCTAATTATTTCACTTGCGATTCTGTGAGGAGACCTGCAAAACATGCACTGTGTGGGGTCCTGAGGACCGAGTTTGAGAACCTGTGGTGTAGATAAATGTACCATATATATTTTAGCTTGTGACACAGCTGCAGCATACCTTGCAGCCGCAGCCG
Source organism: Pseudophryne corroboree (assembly GCF_028390025.1). Classification (NCBI taxonomy): domain Eukaryota; kingdom Metazoa; phylum Chordata; class Amphibia; order Anura; family Myobatrachidae; genus Pseudophryne; species Pseudophryne corroboree. Next base: position 496,190,653 of record NC_086448.1, on the reverse strand, counting down.
GAGCGGGGCACACACCCGGCGGCCTCGCACTGATTGATATTGGCAACAGTACGTGTGGCCTGAGACACAGGAGGCGGCGGTTAGCGGCCGCAGCGAGACACACACCCGGCGGCCCAGCACTGACGGACACCGCCAGCGGTGTGTGTAGCCTGGGAAACGGGAGGCGGCGGTCAGCGGCTGCATGCTGTATGAGTCTGCGGCTCCAACAAGCTGTGCCCCAGGCGGTTTCATACTGACGGTGATCACACTGTGCATAACCTGGGAGCTGGGAGCCGCAGCAGATGGGTGCTTGCTGAAATATATTATTATATTAAGATATACCTATTCCATCTATTATATTAATATCATTGAAAAGTAGAGATGAGCGGGTTCGGTTCCTCTGAATCCGAACCCGCCCGAACTTCATGTTTTTTCTCACGGGTCCGAGCGACTCGGATCTTCCCGCCTTGCTCGGTTAACCCGAGCGCGCCCGAACGTCATCATGACGCTGTCGGATTCTCGCGAGGCTCGGATTCTATCGCGAGACTCGGATTCTATATAAGGAGCCGCGCGTCGCCGCCATTTTCACACGTGCATTGAGATTGATAGGGAGAGGACGTGGCTGGCGTCCTCTCCATTTAGATTAGAAGAGAGAGAGTGAGATTGATTTGAGACAGAGACACTTGATTTACTGGAGCTTAGGAGTACTGTAGAGAGTGCAGAGTTTACTAGTGACTGACCACAGTGACCACCAGACAGTGCAGTTTTATTTAATATAATCCGTTCTCTGCCTGAAAAAAACGATACACAGTGACTCAGTCACATACCATATCTGTGTGCACTGCTCAGCCCAGTGTGCTGCATCATCTATGTATATATCTGACTGTGCTCACACAGCTTATAATTGTGGGGGAGACTGGGGAGCAGTGCCAGTTATAGGTTATAGCAGGAGCCAGGAGTACATATTATTAAAATTAAACAGTGCACACTTTTGCTGCAGGAGTGCCACTGCCAGTGTGACTGACCAGTGACCTGACCACACTGACCACCAGTATAGTTAGTAGTATACTATATTGTGATTGCCTGAAAAAGTTAAACACTCGTCGTGTGACTTGTGTGGTGTTTTTTTTTTAATTCTATAAAAAACTCATTCTGCTGACAGACAGTGTCCAGCAGGTCCGTCATTATATAATATATACCTGTCCGGCTGCAGTAGTGATATATATATATTTTTTATATCATTATTTATCATCCAGTCGCAGCAGACACAGTACGGTAGTTCACGGCTGTAGCTACCTCTGTGTCGGCACTCGGCAGTCCATCCATAATTGTATACCACCTACCCGTGTTTTTTTTTTCTTTCTTCTTTATACATACTACATCTCATTATCATCCAGTCTATATTAGCAGCAGACACAGTACAGTACGGTAGTCCACGGCTGTAGCTACCTCTGTGTCGGCACTCGGCAGTCCGTCCATAATTGTATACCACCTACCCGTGTTTTTTTTTTCTTTCTTCTTTATACATACATACTACATCTCATTATCAACCAGTCTATATTAGCAGCAGACACAGTACAGTACGGTAGTCCACGGCTGTAGCTACCTCTGTGTTGGCACTCGGCAGTCCGTCCATAATTGTATACCACCTACCCGTGGTTTTTTTTTCTTTCTTCTTTATACATACATACTACATCTCATTATCAACCAGTCTATATTAGCAGCAGACACAGTACAGTACGGTAGTCCACGGCTGTAGCTACCTCTGTGTCGGCACTCGGCAGTCCATCCATAATTGTATACCACCTACCCGTGGTTTTTTTTTCTTTCTTCTTTATACATACTACATCTCATTATCATCCAGTCTATATTAGCAGCAGACACAGTACAGTACGGTAGTCCATGGCTGTAGCTACCTCTGTGTCGGCACTCGGCAGTCCGTCCATAATTGTATACCACCTACCCGTGGTTTTTTTTTCTTTCTTCTTATTACATACATACTACATCTCTTTATCAACCAGTCTATATAAGCAGCAGACACAGTACAGTACGGTAGTCCACGGCTGTAGCTACCTCTGTGTCGGCACTCGGCAGTCCATCCATAATTGTATACCACCTATCCGTGGTTTTTTTTTCTTTCTTCTTTATACATACATACTACATCTCTTTATCAACCAGTCTATATTAGCAGCAGACACAGTACAGTAGTCCACGGCTGTAGCTACCTCTGTGTCGGCACTCGGCAGTCCATCCATAATTGTATACCACCTACCCGTGGTTTTTTTTTCTTTCTTCTTTATACATACATACTACATCTCTTTATAAACCAGTCTATATTAGCAGCAGACACAGTACGGTAGTCCACGGCTGTAGCTACCTCTGTGTCGGCACTCGGCAGTCCATCCATAATTGTATACCACCTACCCGTGGTTTTTTTTTCTTTCTTCTTTATACATACTACATCTCATTATCATCCAGTCTATATTAGCAGCAGACACAGTACAGTACGGTAGTCCATGGCTGTAGCTACCTCTGTGTCGGCACTCGGCAGTCCGTCCATAATTGTATACCACCTACCCGTGGTTTTTTTTTCTTTCTTCTTTATACATACATACTACATCTCATTATCAACCAGTCTATATTAGCAGCAGACACAGTACAGTACGGTAGTCCACGGCTGTAGCTACCTCTGTGTCGGCACTCGGCAGTCCGTCCATAATTGTATACCACCTACCCGTGGTTTTTTTTTCTTTCTTCTTTATACATACATACTACATCTCTTTATCAACCTGTCTATATTAGCAGCAGACACAGTACAGTAGTCCACGGCTGTAGCTACCTCTGTGTCGGCACTCGGCAGTCCATCCATAATTGTATACCACCTACCCGTGGTTTTTTTTTCTTTCTTCTTTATACATACATACTACCTCATTGCGCCTCTTTTTTTCTTTGCGTCATGTGCTGTTTGGGGAGGGTTTTTTGGAAGGGACATCCTGCGTGACACTGCAGTGCCACCCCTAGATGGGCCCGGTGTTTGTGTCGGCCACTAGGGTCGCTAATCTTACTCACACAGCTACCTCATTGCGCCTCTTTTTTTCTTTGCGTCATGTGCTGTTTGGGGAGGGTTTTTTGGAAGGGACATCCTGCGTGACACTGCAGTGCCACTCCTAGATGGGCCCGGTGTTTGTGTCGGCCACTAGGGTCGCTTATCTTACTCACACAGCGACCTCGGTGCAAATTTTAGGACTAAAAATAATATTGTGAGGTGTGAGGTATTCAGAATAGACTGAAAATGAGTGGAAATTATGGTTTTTGAGGTTAATAATACTTTGGGATCAAAATGACCCCCAAATTCTATGATTTAAGCTGTTTTTTAGGGTTTTTTGAAAAAAACACCCGAATCCAAAACACACCCGAATCCGACAAAAAAAATTCGGTGAGGTTTTGCCAAAACGCGGTCGAACCCAAAACACGGCCGCGGAACCGAACCCAAAACCAAAACACAAAACCCGAAAAATTTCAGGCGCTCATCACTATTGAAAAGTACTTAGAATGAATAGTGTACAAAGTGTCACAAACTTGTAGCCTCCATACTGTGCATTGTCAAACATTTCTATCAACATTAAGAACCTAGCTTGAGTTTCAAATAGCAGTTATTGTGTGGGACATAGTTCTTTACATTGAATGGCAAGGTTATTTGAACCCCTGACTATGCGTGCGGGTTTATAGACATAAGCCACGACCAGCAGGTATAAGCTGGAGTGCGTGAGAGAAGGTCAACATATTATCTTGTTTTATATTATCATATGATACAATGCTCTAACAATATACTACCGCCATACTCCTCTAGCTGGTAAGATTTAAGACCAGGGTGTGACTGTGGATACACATCCTAAGAATACATCTGTTATATTTTTCCAACTGACATAAATATTTAGACCAAATATGGATGTGGGAACACAAGCCATGATTAGGGGGTACGAGCTGCCTAATGGCACAGCCCTTGTTATTTCATAGAGTATATTCCCAATCGGTAACATTTCCGATTAATTGACAGGGAACGCATCCTGTCATTTGAATATATGTGACACGAACTAAGATGATATCAATAGACATGCACAAATAGCATTCTCACAAAATTAGTTTAGTTGTGTCACATAATTGTGACCATTATCAGCATCATCACAACTAACACGATATTACATTTGCAACTGTTTATTGGTCAGGTGATTTCAAGCAGTTGACAATACAGTAGAAGAGAATTAGTAAGAACATTTCAGAATATAATAGGGGGCTACAAAGGATAATTCTGTCTGTGAGATAGACATTTTGGACATATTTCTGTTTATTATATTTGGAAATAGGGGCACGCACAACTCCAAGAATGAGAGAGATTGTTAATTAAGAGTGAAAACCCAGTCCTCAATAGCTCTCACAGAGGTACATTTTAAGGATACCATTGTTTCTAATAGGATATAAAGGAAAAGATTATTGCAACAAATATGGATACATTCTAAACACTTGAGAGAGTGAAGAATGAAAAGGCAGCAGTGACTGAATTTTTAGGTTCATTTCACATTTGTTTATTATTTTTCGCACTTGTTTTCACATGCACAATATTTTCGCAGATGTTTTAAGATAACAAATAAAGGTTATATTTTAATTTTAGTGGTCAAATATCACCTGATATTTGACTTTAAGTATAGTGTCACAAAGGGGGTCATTCCGAGTTGTTCGCTCGCAAGCTGCTTTTAGCAGCTTTGCACACGCTAAGCCGCCGCCTACTGGGAGTGAATCTTAGCTTATCAAAATTGCGAACGAAAGATTAGCAGAATTGCGAATAGACACTTCTTAGCAGTTTCTGAGTAGCTCCAGACTTACTCGGCATCTGCGATCAGTTCAGTCAGTTTCGTTCCTGGTTTGACGTCACAAACACACCCAGCGTTCACCCAGACACTCCTCCGTTTCTCCAGCCACTCCCGCGTTTTTCCCAGAAACGGTAGCGTTTTTTCGCACACTCCCATAAAACAGCCAATTTCCGCCCAGAAACACCCACTTCCTGACAATCACATTACGATCACCAGAACGAAGAAAAAACCTCGTAATGCCGTGAGTAAAATACCTAACTGCATAGTAAATTTACTTGGTGCAGTCGCACTGCGGACATTGCGCATGCGCATTAGCGACTAATCGCTCCGTTGCGAGAAAAAAATAACGAGCGAACAACTCGGAATGACCCCCCAAGTCCGAGTGTGCCCATAATAGGGAATACTTCCTTCTTCTGGTTTTTTGTTACAGTTGCAGCCACAGTAAGGATCACATTCACTTTCAGAATGCACATCTCACTCTTCTTCACTCATTACTGCAGGAAGCAGAACCCCTTTATTTGTTCCCTTAACGCTCTGTATATTGTGATGTCTGAGCCAAAATAGAAAGCTGTGGTAAAGGGGATCCGGGATACAGGGTTTATAAGGATCAACATCAAGTTGACCCTTGTTGAATTGAAAGTGTGGCTACCATATTATTGTGGAGACAAAGTTTATCCTTCCATAAAAAGCATGTTGGATTGTTATAAAGCAGGGCTGGGGAACCTTTTTTCTACCAAGGGCCATTTGGATATTTATAAAATCCTTCGGGGGCCATACAAAAATTATCAACTTAAAATGACCCTGCCCACAGTAGTTATGCCCCAAGTCATTAGTTATGCCCCCAGTCAGTAGTTATGCCCCCAGTCAGTAGTTATGCCTCCAGTATATATACCCCCAGTCAGTTGTTATGCCCCAGTAGATATGCCCCCAGTCACTTGTTATGCCCCATTACATATGCCCCCAGTCAGTTGTTATGCCCCATTACATATGCCACATTAGATATACTCCTAGTAGCAACGCTTACACACACACATTAAAAGAAAAAAAAAACCACAATACTCACCAGCCCCGCTTCTGCTTCCAGACCGTTGCCCTCCGCCTGGCCGCCCGCTCCTAGGAACTATGGGAGAGACATCATCTCTCCCATAGCACTGCACAGCCGCACACTGCCAGAACCGGAAGCCGGAGCTCAGGAGTGAGCCCCTACCTCCGGCTGCTGCTGAGGGGAAGAAGCCAGGCGCCCGATAGTTACAAAACCTCAGCGGGTGCCCGGCATCTCCCTCAGTTTAGTGAGTATGACTGGGCCGGATCAAGTGGCTCTGTGGGCCTTATACGGCCCGCGGGCCTGAGGTTCCCCACCCCTGTTATAAAGCAACAGCAAAATATGCTTACTGACTGTTATCAATAAAAGACTGCAATAAAAGATTAGTTTAAAATATTTAATTTTTTTTAAATACTGTAATAAATAATATGTAGAATAAGTATTATGTGAAAAATAATTGGTAAGAGCTTCAATGTGGTGTTGCAGCTGAATTTGGGGCTTATAAAAGGAGAACAGTTGAATTTGATGTACTTATGTCATTTTCATGTTAATGACTATGTGTCTGTGCTTCTTTATAGAATTAAAATATAGACTTGGAGATGGATTGCAAAAGGGGTAGTGGGATTTAGATAATTGCAGGGACAGGACTGCCAGTAGGATGTATTGCCAGGAAAGTAATTAGAGTAGAGAAGGAGGGAAAGACAATAGGGAAGAGCAGTACAAATGATATGGAAGTCTTTGATGATAATGGGAGAAGAGATATTACTGTATGTGTGGGTTGTGCATCACATTGTGCAGAGAAAATGCAATAAACAAATAGATATCAAGAGCATAATAGTTTAGAATTAAATCATAATCTGCACATCATAGTTATCAAGATTTAAAGGAAATGAACAATAATCTGCAGAAACATTTAATATGTAACTTTTAACAAGCAATTACCAATAAGCAATTAAACATGATAAACAATGTAAGAAAATGTATGTTTATGAATTTGTTTTCCTAAACTAAGCAGTTTTAAAAAATAATTAAAAGCAAACGTGAATGGTTCAGACTTGAAGAAATCCATCAGAACTGAAATATTGGGGTGCCAAAGCAAGCAAAGTCTGTGCTTTCTTGTGTGTGTCAAAATTCTATCTGAAAAACATAATTTTCACGGAAATCTTAAATCTTGCCTGTTTTGGATGGTATATAAACCATTGCTTTCCACTCTCAGCTGCCATTGTATTATAGCCGGGGCTGCCAAGAGAAATCCAGGGCCCCGGTACAGTAACTTACCGGGGCCCCCTGAGGGGTGTGTGGCTACAACCTTTTAGCTGCAAGGCTGCACGACTTTGGGGGCATGTCTAGAACATGAGAAATACCCACTCACAGGAGCATGACATACTTCCCAACAGTTGGGACAAAAGTGTTCAAAGTTGAATCAACTAAAATGTTGACTTGCACTTTAGTGGTAATCACCAGAATATATTGTTACATTAGTAAGTCCAAAAAGTGCCACATTATTTCTGCTTATACTACCTGTCATCCCACTAAGGGCACCCCGGCAATTATGCGGTATTTTGGACAGAGTGCCGGCCATGACATATATATATATATATATATAGATATATACACAAAAGGATGCAGTTATATAAAGAGGTAATAGAACCTGTGGTGAGTGCAGTAAGCCACGAAGCCTGCAGCGTGGCAAGCCCACAAGGGGCTTTGTTGCACTTGCACCCCCCACGGGCCATCTGAATGCCGGTCTTCCGGCCTCCAGTCACACAAACCCAACACATACACACACGCATACAGTATGTGTATACTGTATATAGACAGATATTACACACATATATGTATATAGTGTATATTGATAGATATTACACACACACAAATATGTATATACTGTATATACAGTAGATAGATATTACACACATACAGGGCAGTAGAGAGTCTCGCTGGTCCCAGGTACTTTTCAGGGGCTGTGGCCTATTCACAGAAGGCATAGTTATGCACCCTTTGAAAAAATACCGAAAAATATATATTTTAAGCGCCACCATGGCCACACTCCAGCCCAGCAGTCAGCAGCGTGTGCTGGGCTTAGGAAAAGAGCTGTAGCTGCTTCTGCCAGTTAACGGGAAGGAAGCCCGGGCCTCCCACTGGGCACCTCCATCAGACATTCTTTGTCTCCTCTCCGGGAGAAGCTGATGAACACTTCAAGGGGTAGGGGCCGGATAGTTGGGGGTGGGGCCAGACTCACACATCATTAAGCCCTGCCACCACCATGATAAAGTGCTGATATTTGTGTAAGGCGCAGTATCAGATTTCAGATAGCAAACAACAAAGACACAGGGCACTGCCACTGTGCCTATTTTAGTCATAGCAACTTTCATCCAGAAAACAAAACAAAACATTTGGGGCGGTATCCAATTAATTTACCAGTAATTTACCATGGCTAAATGATCCCCCAATGGCTATCCAATTATCCCCCAAAGGTGGCAGTTATCTGGGATTATTTTTCACCTGCCCGAAGCAGATGAAAAAAATCTGATATTGCAAGCACTATCAGCACAGTTTTTTCATGAAAACACATAGGTACAAAAACTTATCCAGGATCCTATGTGTTTTTTGGAGAAAATAGAAAACTTTTCTGATGAAAAAAATGGGGACTAATTGGATAGGGTGAATAAAAATTCAGGGATAATTGGATACACCCCTTAGTACTTGTTGTAAAATACAAGTGACTAAATTTGAAGAGTATTTTTGAGTGAGTTATAGCATCAGGCATGCGACAGCAAGCGGATAAAATATAGGGGAATGGGCAGCAACCACACTACCCCCCAAAAACTAAACATTTTGATTTACATGTAATTTGCTGAAATCTATTACTTATATGAACCTTAGGGACCCATTTATCAATGAGTGATAAAACTCATTGTCAATGATAAAACTCACTGCGTATCAGCTCCTAAATATAATTTTTCAAACACATGACAGTTAGGAGCTGATAGGTTGAAGCACCATTTATCATACGCAACAAGTTTTATCACTCATTGGTAAATGAGCTCCCAAATGTGTTTTTTTAATCTAATGCATCAGTCTTTTATTCCCAATAGTTCCTAGTGAGGCACCCTGTGCGTTCAGTGGTTGACTGGATTGGGGCATAAACAATGGTGTCACACCCCTCCCCCTGCAAAATGAAAATCTGTTTTCAATAAAAAATTATTGATGAAAATAAATAAATAAATAAATAAATGGTGTCACACAGTACTGGAAATGATGATGATAGTGACCAATACCAATATTATTTTAAAAGAGCATGAGTAACCTGTCACCAGATGGGGTTATTACTATTTGGTTTATTAATTGAAATGGCAATATATACTATCAGAATAAGTGATCATGTGAAATAAAAGAATAACAAGCTGTCTGAGCATGACCAAGAAATTAAATGGTTACATCAAGCCAATACTGTAGGTGTCTGTCTTTAACAATCAATTCTAGAGCAAAATGCCAGATGTACAGACTGGGGGATAGCAAGAGTATGAACTTCTTGGTGGCATCAGGGCTGGCTTAGACAAACAGCTATTGAGGAAGGCTCCTGGAACTGCTTTACATGTGATCAGAAGGGGTCCATAGATGGCTACAGAGATGGAAAGACTGGCCTACCCACCTCTAACCTCTGATGTTTAACACCCTGTAATATGATCCACCAAAGCTTTACTGACCAATCCCACCACTGCTACGCCACTGTCTAAATGCCAGATATGCTGCATGCTTTTCAAAAAATAAAAAAAATGAATAACCTGCTGTACTATGCAATTGATAGTTAGGACACAGCAGAGTGGGCAACTCCCAGAAATCAAAAGGCTTGTGTAAGATTACATTTTATTTCCACAATGAGAGACTAAGCAGCTATAGAAAAAGAAGTCAGGTAAGTGATAAAGGGGGTCTATTCATGAAGCAGTGAAAAGAGTGGAGAAACAGACCAGTGGAGAAGTTGCCCATGGCAAACAATCAGCATCTCCCTTACATTTTAAAGAATGTACTTGACAAAGGCTTCTTTCAAAGCTGATTGGTTGCTTCTCTACTGGACCTTTTCTCCACTCTTTTCACTGCTTCATGAATAGACCCTAAAATACCTTCCAAACAAATGTACTTATGTTTTATGTCCATGAATTGGTTTAGTGCACAAGTTCTCAAACTCGATCCTCAGGACCCCACACAGTGCATCTTTTGCAGGTAACCCAGCAAGTGCACAGGTGTATTAATTACTTACATAGTAACATACATAGTAACATAGTATCTGAGGTTGAAAAAAGACAATTGTCCATCGAGTTCAACCTATTTGTGGTCTCCTATGCATGATGATTTGACTAAAATTTCTGACTGATGCTGCTGTCAGCCGTTGCATTTTATCCCTATTTATAGTAACTATAATGCATGACTATGCACCATACCCCTGGATATCCTTATCCATTAGGAATTTATCTAACCCATTTTTAAAGGTGTTGACAGATTCCGCCATTACAACTCCCTCGGGCAGGGAATTCCAAACACGTATTGTCCTTACCGTGAAAAAGCCTTTACGCCATATTGTGCGGAATCTCCTCTCCTCTAACCTGAGCGAGTGTCCACGAGTCCTCTGTGTTGATCTAACCAAAAACAGGTCCCGCGCAAGCTCTGTGTATTGTCCCCTTATATATTTGTAGATGTTGATCATATCCCCTCTTAGTCTCCGCTTTTCCAATGTAAACATGCCTAGTCTTTCAAGCCTTTCCTCGTATTCCATCGTCTCCATGCCCTTAATTAGTTTGGTCGCCCTCCTCTGTACCTTTTCTAGCTCCAGGATATCCTTTTTGTAGTACGGTGCCCAGAATTGTACACAGTATTCAAGGTGTGGCCTTACTAGTGATTTATATAACGGGAGTATAATACTCTCATCCCTAGCATCAATACCCCGTTTTATGCATGCTAATATCTTATTAGCCTTATTTGCTGCAGTCCTACTTTGGGTACTACTGCTTAGCTTGCTATCTATGAGGACACCTAAGTCCTTTTCCAGTACAGAATCCCCTAATTTTACCCCATTTAGTAGGTAGGTGTAATTTTTGTTCTTGTTACCACAGTGCATTACCTTACACTTGTCTGTGTTGAAGCGCATTCTCCATTTGGCTGCCCATGCTTCTAATTTAACGAAGTCGTTCTGAAGAGACTCGGCATCCTCCTCTGTATTTATAGCCTTACACAATTTGGTATCATCTGCAAAAATTGACACCATGCTCTCTAGACCTTCTGTTAGGTCGTTAATGAAAATATTGAACAATAGTGGTCCTAATACTGAGCCTTGCGGCACACCACTTAGCACTTCAGTCCAAGTTGAAAAAGATCCATTAACCACAATGCGCTGCTCCCTATTATCTAACCAGTTTTTGACAAAAGTGCATATTGTGCTTCCTAGCCCTGATTCTTGTAGCTTGTAGATAAGTCTCATGTGTGGTACAGTATCGAACGCTTTGGCAAAGTCTAAAAAGATTACAGCCACGTCTTTACCCTGATCTAGGTTTGCGCTTACTGTTTCATAAAAGCCAAGTAAGTTGGTTTGACAGGATCTGTCCTTCATAAACCCATGTTGATTCCTTTTAATGACCTTATTGACTTCAAGGAACTTCTGAATACTATCTCTTAGAATACCTTCCAATACTTTCCCCACCGAGTTTGAGAACCTGTGGTTTAGTGAATGTTCTGTATTCATAATGGGAACTCTTTTGCTCCAGCTATGTAATATTTTTTATGGGGCAGTGTAATGAATAAAATATATATAAAAGTGGTGTACACAGTGAGATGGGTAGTAGTAATTCAAGTTATTACTGTGCAATATTGCCTACTATGTGGGGTGGAGACAGAACCTCACCAGTGACAGGTAATGTGGTAGTGAGTGACTAGTGTACAGAGACTACAGTGTGTGAATAGTTACTAGTTACAATGTGAATACTGCACCCTACTGTATGTGGATAATGGATTTTTAAGTTTTATTATGTGTACTGTATGCCTGATACAACATAAAAGTGCATGTTGTTCTAAAAAGTGAATGTGGGTAAAATTGAATTATGTAAAATGGCACGAGTGTGTATATATGCCACTTACACTTGATTGCCACCAAATTTATGACAACAAGGTGGGGAACAGGAATGGCAAACAAATGTGTTGTTTACAACCAAAATCAAATTTATTTTGAAACGTTAAGAGGAATATGCAGACTGATTGCACCAGTCAACACCTTTTCTGTTACTCTGACACCACAGATCTAGAGCACCATAGTACATGCCCTTTACATCTTACCTTATATAATTAGTATTTATAAAAGTATTTATGTTTCTGTTTTTATAGTACTGTGATTTGCATTTGAATACATACTTTAATTTACAGGATCCCAATAGAGAGAACCAATTATTCTTTTTAGCAATGCTGACAGACCTGTACAAAATAGAATATGTCAGATCCCCATCCGCAGCATTACATATGATTACAACCATTAGTTTCAACTATTAATAGCTTATTGCGCTGCTTTATAACCAGGTAACAATCTAAAAGCTTCCAAAGATAGCACCATTGTGTTCCGTGTACCCATTATATGTTAGAATGGGAAACAGCTTTTGAGTTTGTATAATATGAGGTATTGATTTTCTGTCATTCATTTTACACATTATTATGGGGCCACACGTGCTCTTTTATGTATGTGTTATGTTTAGCTGATCTTCTCTACTGAAATGAATCTCTAGTTTCTAGTGAACGTCAAACTATCACAAGTTGCATGACACGTACTGTAGTAAGACATGTCAAGAAATGACCTGCAAAGGTCACTGCTTACTCCGAACAGGCATCTTTCCATTATTACCTGTCCATTTAATGTAGGGTACCAGTCTAGAACAGCAATATTCTGTTATCCTACTTTTCAGATAGAGCCTGAGCGCTGTCAGAAATCTTAATGAATACATTTACATCATGCAGTAATTGAGGTCAATGGCATTGTGAAACAATTATTTTGCTACCTCAAATAATTTGACAAATTAACACTTGACTAAGCAATATCATATTACGAATGTAGAGATAAACACTTATCTATTTCCCTGAGCCAATAATAAAAGCATATCATATGTTGATTTAACCAGACACATGGTGCCTACTGTTGTAAATCTTGAAAATTTGCAATTTAAGTAAATACCTGTTTTAGAGTCCACAGAAAAATATGGCTGTCCTTGCAGAATACTGTACATAACCCTTGCACTGCTTCCATAAGTAGGATCGTCTGCATCTGTTGCTGACACCTGGATAATAGAGGTACCTGACAAAATAGAAAACAATGACCTTTTTAAATTAAGAGCTGAAAATCTAATTTAGCCTCTTCAATAAAAAATAAATAAAAAGCATGCAAAGTTTGCATAATGACAGCAACACTAACTATTTAACCACCTGTCGGTGGAAGATTAATTGCCACATGCATCATCCATTCCACTAATGTATCCTAACAATATAATGAAGAAACCATTTTTAGAGATAAGCAGCAGAAGGCTATTAATGTCTTTCTGTCTTCTTGCATATTGGATTTACCATTCATAGTAAGACGAGCACTGTTTTAGCCACCTGTTTCTGTGCTAAGATTTCATTTCATTACCTCTTTCCATGCATGATTGTGTTCTAATAGTAACTAGTCTATTGTTATTATAACGAATGATTGCTGCCACATAACCCATCTCTTTAAGATACATTTGAAATTATAACTTTATGTTCACTAGTTTAAAAGGATCCCATACATAAGCCAGTATATTAGGTTTGTCAAAGTCGAAAAATATTCCAGTACACACATTACGTACTAACCACACACACATGCCCGCTGCGCGTGCACTTGTTCTGCCGTGCGTGCACATATCCGCAATTTGCGTATGGTCGCTCCCACGGTCCTGCGCGTGGTATGGGTATTTCCGGTGGAGTTTGTGAGCGCATAGAGGGTTATCAAAACACATTACATATTTAATCCAAATAGTGCACATTGTACACATAGCCCCCCTGCACCACATCAGCAAGTATCAACAGTTTAAATGATTCCAGGACTAAGGGATTCGCTTTTGCATAATAGGAAGGGACAGACTAAGGTTATAAGGTGATGTCTGGTATCCAGCTGTAGGGTATTTTAAGGGTAACATTCCGGTGTTGGTTAGAGGAAGATCGCATGTTCCTGCGTATAGTTATGTGCAGAAGTAGAATATAGATATAAACTGTATTTACTGTATATTATGTATGCGGCGGGAATCCAGAGGAGACCACCCACAAGAGCAGTTGAGAAAGACATCGCCCACCTTTTCAAATCAACCTATGACCTCTCCTGTAATGTAAAGATGCATCTCTGCGTCCAATGGACAAAGGGATTACAGTATCCATTGTATTGCTTTTGGAAGTAGTGTATAAAAAGCCTGTTGCTGCCTGGCCGGTCAGAAGACTCTTAACGCTATCTACCTGATTAGCGGAGGACTGGACCAGGAAGCGCATGCGAATATTCTCACGTATGTACATTGACTGTAGCCATTTACTCTGTTGTATTGTAGTGTATAAATTGTATTGTTATCCCCTTCCAGATATATACGCTGAGGTGTCGGAGCCCAGTGTTTAACTACAAATCGGTGTTGTGTCCTCTTTTCCCTGCTAGGGTTTAAAGCGTATTACATTACCTAACTGTATAAGGTTTAAAAGTGTATTGATAAGTTGTGTACGCGCTGCGGGTACTTTGTACCGTCAGCGCTGCATAAGGTTTAAGGTGTAACATCATTGCAGTGCTTTGCTGCATAAGGTTTAGAGTGTAATAATATCATTGCATTGCATTACTAATAAGGTTTAAAGTATATCAAGAATGTGTGTGCGCTGTGTGTACTTTGTACCCCCAGCGCGGCGTTTGTACGCTAAGTCCGTACACGGTACGGGACTCTGTACGCAAATAGCGTACAAAGTACGTAGAGTGCATATTAAGTCTAGCGGCCACAGCGGCTCCATGGTAAAAGTGTGTTTAAAGGTATAGCTGTATGGTTTAAGATAATATCGACATTATCAGGTTACATGACTATGAGGCTAGTTATTGTGCTGCCCGGCCATCGATCCACCCACTTCTCAATAAACACATATAATAATATTGTTTGTTAAATGGAAACTCCTATGTTTAACCTTTAAACGTGCCCAGCCTGATTTTGATATCTATCTATCTATCTATCTATCTATCTATCTATCTATCTATCTATCTATCTATCTATCTATCTATATATATCTATATATATATATATATATATATATAGTATTTATGTAATACAGGGGACGGGATGTAATGAAGTCTGAGTTCAGCAGTCATGCAGGATTTATATTTAAAGGGCAATCATTTACAAGGCTTAACCATGCCTAGTAAATGATTGCTCCTTTAAAAGACACATCGGAGTGCGACCGGCATCCCACACAGCCGCTGAACTCAGACTTCTTTACATCTCACCAAGTATCTTCAAAATATAAGTCTACATGACTTCATATTTGATCATATTCACTCTGATACTCTAATATGTTTCCTATAATACTGAAACATGATGCTTTACAAAAAAGGGCGTCCAAGCTACTAGGGAGGGACAGCAAAACATTTCATTCAGTCATTGTTATATATTCTGAGTTTTTATTGTGAGGCAGCAAGGAATCAGGTACTGATATTGGAATTGATGTTGTGATAATCTATGTACACATTTACTTTCAATAAGTGATAGAGGGACAGGTTCAAAGTTGGAAGCAAAATAAATAAAAAAAAATTACATGTTTCATTACCAGGGATGGTAAATACTAACTGCTGTTGCATGTAGCCCACAAATGCTGCACAGCTTTATTTTTACACCGCAATTTCGATTTCAACTATGACACTCCTCTTCAAACTCTAAATCTATCTGCTCATTTTAGATCTGACCCACCTGCAGTGCAACATGGTTTTCCAGGGTGTAGTTACTCATTACTTTTGCTTCGCTCCCTACTCAGCCCCAGAAGCTCTCTAATTAGAAAATGTTTGCAGAAAGTATAATATGTCTCTCCCCTCATAGTATAATGCCTCATCCAGTTACAGCAGGTGAATATTTTTCCCCCAAGTTCCCAAGAAGGATAGTTCTCCTGCAATATCCCATTTATATTCCAGGTATATTTTTCAATATGACTAGACTGTGCTGCTAGTTAGATCTGTTTTGTCAGGAAAAATAAAGTAATGCAGTGGTTCTCAAACTCGGTCCTCAGGACCCCACACAGTGCATGTTTTGCAGATAACCCAGCAAGTGCACAGGTGTATTAATTACTCGCTGACACATTTTAAAAGGTCCACAGGTGGGGCTAATTATGTCACTTGTGATTCTGTGCGGAGACCTGCAAAACGTGCACTGTGTGGGGTCCTGAGGACCGAGTTTGAGAACCTGTGAAGTAATGTAACAGCATTGTAAATGTAATTGTTCCAGAGAGTGCCTCAGGACTGCCATCAGGAGAGGACTGCCGGAACAATAGTTCCAAGCCCGCACACTTGGACAGAAAAAGGAGCCCATCTGCAGCTGACTTCTACTACCACCAGATCCAGTTCTGCCACTGCCTATGGTACCATCACCATACAATAAAGTTGTTGTTTTTTTTAATTGTGTCCTGACACACCTCATGCCATGCTGCTGAAAAAGAGAGCAGTCATGGTGCGTCAGGTGCAACAAGAAGATAAGTAGTGTGTTATGCACTGGCTAGTGAAACAGAAGGGGGATATAGTAGAAGGGATGGCTTGTGAGACAGGGGGGAGGGGGCTGGCTGATGAGACAGAAGGGGGCTGATAAGCATGAAGCGGGATGGCAAGAGAGATAGGAGAGCAGGCTGGAAAGACAGAAGGGGGGACTGGCTGAGGCATGGTGGCTGGAGAGGCAGGGGGCATGGTGGCTGCTGAGGCAGTAGGGGGGCTGGCTGGGGAGACAGAAGGAGAGCTGGCAAGAGAGACAGAAGGAGGGCAGGCTGGAAAGACAGAAGGGGGGACAGCCTGAGGCATGGTGGCTGGAGAGGCAGGAGGCATGGTGGCTGCTGAGACAGAAGGGGTGCTGACTGGAGAGACAAGAGGGCTGGTGGCTGGTGAAATAGAAGGGTGTTTAGCTGGTGAGACAGAAGGGGACTGATAAGCCAAATGGCAAGGGAGAAAGAAGGGGGGCTTGCTGGAGCCAGAAGGGTGCTGGCTGGAGAGACAGAAGTGATGCTGGCTGAATATGGAGAGACACTGTGGATCACTGGTACATTACTTACTCCTTTGCCCCCCCTCTCCGCACCCAGCTGTGCTACTGTGCATATGCCATTTGGGGAGGGGAGATGGGTGAGACACCCCAGTCTATTTTGCCTCTGTGAGGGGCTCTGTCTATTTTGTCAGTCCCGGGCACCACAATTTCAATGCCCTATTGTGCATGACTTGCTCAGGGTTAGGTGTGCATGATCTGCTTAGGTTGGAGTGTGCATGATCTGCTTATGGTATAGTGTGCATGATCTGCTTAGGGTAAAGTTTGCATGATCTGCTTAGGGTAAGATATGGTACTGGTAATATAGGCATAGTTATACAATATGTAAAAAATAAACAATCCATGCCAGTGGAAAAATGTTTACTAGCAATACCCATCTTTCGGTTGCAGTTACAAACTTCCCTCTGGTATTTTCTAAAGGTGATTGGAGGCAACCAGTCCTGTGTCTACTAATGTGAAAATGCCTATGTCCTCCATAAACGTGATATTTATCTGTACAGTACAGGTTGAGTATCCCTTATCCAAAATGCTTGGGATCAGAGGTATTTTGGATATGGGATTTTTCCGTATTTTGGAAAAATTGCATACCATAATGAGATATCATGGTGTTGGGACCTAAATCTAAGCACAGAATGCATTTATGTTACATATACACCTTATACATACAGCCTGAAGGTAATTTTAGCCAATATTTTTTATAACTTTGTGCATTAAACAAAGTGTGTCTACATTCACACAATTCATTTATGTTTCATATACAACTTATACACACAGCCTGATGGTCATTTAATACAATATTTTTAATAACTTTGTGTATTAAACAAAGTTTGTGTACATTGAGCCATCAGAAAACAAAGGTTTCTCTATCTCACTCAAAATAGTCCGTATTTCGGAATATTCCGTATTTCGGAATATTTGGATATGGGATACTCAACCTGTAGTTTACTTTCTGTAATTCCAAATACATATTATATTCTCTCTCTCTCTCTCTCTCTCTCTCCTGTATGTGTGTGTGTGTATATATATATATATATATATATATATACATATTTATATATATATATATATACATATTTATATATATATATATATATATATATATATACACATACACACACTGCTTAAAAAAATAAAGGGAACACTAAAATAACACATCCTAGATCTGAATGAATGAAATATTCTTATTAAATACTTTGTTCTTTACATAGTTGAATGTGCTGACAACAAAATCACACAAAAATTATCAATGGAAATCAGATTTACTAACCCATGGAGGTCTGGATTTGGAGTCACCCTCAAAATTAAATTGGAAAAACACACTACAGGCTGATCCTACTTTGATGTAATATCCTTAAAACAAAATGAGGCTTAGTAGTGTGTGTTGCCTACATGTGCCTGTATGACCTCCCTACAAACCACACAAGTGGCTCAGGTAGTGCAGCTCATCCAGGATGGCACATCAATGCGAGCTGTGGCAAGAAGGTTTGCTGTGTCTGTCAGCGTAGTGTCCAGAGCATGGAGGCGCTACCAGGAGACAGGCCAGTACATCAGGAGACGTGGAGGAGGCCGTACGAGGGCAACAACCCAGCAGCAGGACCGCTACCTCCGCCTTTGTGCAAGGAGGAACAGGAGGAGCACTGCCAGAGCCCTGCAAAATGACCTCCAGCAAGCTACAAATGTGCATGTGTCTACTCAAACGATCAGAAACAGACTCCATGAGAGTGGTATGAGGGCCCGGCGCCCACAGGTGGGGGTTGTGCTTACAGCCCAACACCGTGCAGGATGTTTGGCATTTGCCAGAGAACACCAAGATTGGCAAATTTGCCACTGGCGCCCTGTGCTCTTCACAGATGAAAGTAGGTTCTCACTGAGCACATGTGACAGACATGACAGAGTCTGGAGACGCCAAGGAGAACGTTCTGCTGCCTGCAACATCCTCCAGCATGACCGGTTTGGCAGTGGGTCAGTAATGGTGTGGGGTGGCATTTCTTCGGGGGGCCGCACAGCCCTCCATGTGCTCACCAGAGGTAGCCTGACTGCCATTAGGTACAGAGATGAGATCCTCAGACCCCTTGTGAGACCATATGCTGGTGCGGTTGGCCCTGGGTTCCTCCTAATGCAAGACAATGCTAGACCTCATGTAGCTGGAGTGTGTCAGCAGTTCCTGCAAGATGAAGGCATTGTTGCTATGGACTGGCCCGCCCATTCCCCAGACTTGAATCCAATTGAGCACATCTGGGACATCATGTCTCGCTCCATCCACCAATGCCACGTTGCACCACAGACTGTCCAGGAGTTGGCGGATGCTTTAGTCCAGGTTTGGGAGGAGATCCCTCAGGAGACCATCCGCCACCTCATCAGGAGCATGCCCAGGCATTGTAGGGAGGTCATACAGGCACGAGGAGGCCACAGACACTACTGAGCCTCATTTTGACTTGTTTTAAGGACATTACATCAAAGTTGGATCAGCCTGTAGTGTGTTTTTCCACTTTAATTTTGAGGGTGACTCCAAATCCAGACCTCCATGGGTTAATAAATTTGATTTCCATTGATAATTTTTGTGTGATTTTGTTGTCAGCACGTTCAGCTATGTAAAGAACAAAGTATTTAATAAGAATATTTCATTAATTCAGATCTAGGATGTGTTATTTTTGTGTTCCCTTTATTTTTTTGAGCAGTGTATATACAATAATGGTCGGCACTCTATAGTTCCGTACAATAGTGACCAGGTGCCCTCCACACCAATAAATACAATCAGAGGTCCAGGCGGCACTCACGGGTCTTGTTCAGTACATACTACATGGGGATGTCCCCTGTACGATCAACGTTTCATTTTGTTTAAATCGTCTTCAGGACTTTTCGTTGATCCTGAAAACGATTTAAATAAATTGAAACATTGATCATACAGGGGACATTACCATATAGTATGTATTGAACAAGAACCGTGAGTGCCGCCTGGACCTCAAATTTTTTATATATATATATATATATATATATATATATATATATATATACATACAGTATATACTGTGTATATATATATGTCTACAATTGCTTAATAAAACACATTGTTATTACATAGTAACATAGTATCTAAAGTTGAAAAAAGACAATTGTCCATCGAGTTCAACCTATTTGTGGTCTCCTATGCAGGTTTATTTTGTCTAAAATTTTGAATGATGCTGATGTCAGTCGTTGCATTTTATCCCTTTTTATAGTAACTATAGTGTGTGACTATGCACCATAACCCTGGATATCCTTATCCATTAGGAATTTAACTAACCCATTCTTAAAGGTGTTGAAAGAGTCCGCCATTACAACTCCCTCAGGCAGGGAATTCCAAACACGTATCGTCCTTACCGTGAAAAAGCCTTTACGCTGTATTGTGCGGAATCTCCTCTCCTCTAACCTGAGCGAGTATCCACGAGTACTATGTGTTGATCTAGCCAAAAACAGGTCCCGCGCAAGCTCTGTACAATACGTCCCTTATATATTTGTAGATGTTGATCATGTCCCCTCTTAGTCTCCTCTTTTCCAATGTAAACATGCCTAGTCTTGCAAGCCTTTCCTCGTATTCCAGCGTTTCCATGCCCTTAATTAGTTTGATCGCCTGCCTCTGAACCTTTTCTAGCTCCAGGATATCCTTTTTGTAGTACGGTGCCCAGAATTGTACACAGTATTCAAGGTGTGGCCTCACTAGTGATTTATATAACGGGAGTATAACACCCTCGTCCCTTGTATCAATTCCCCATTTTATGCATGCTAATATCTTATTAGCCTTCTTTTCTGCCATCCTACTTTGGGTACTGCTGCTCAGTTTGCTATCTATGAGAACACCTAAGTCCTTTTCCAGTATAGTATCCCCTAATTTTACCCCATTCAGTATTGTCAAAGTCAGAAAAATGTCTTAGTGCACACTGCCATATTTGCACCGCACACTGGTCCGTGCTGCGCATGCGTACGCTCTCCCGTGGAAGCGCATACCCGCAATAGCGTGCACTCGCACGCGCAGTATGCGCATTTACGGTAGAGTTTATGTGATCGTAGCGTGCGACTCATTCGTTACAAAAGTTCACAATTAATGTAGTTTATAGATCATGTTCCCCTCAATAGTTTCTGTAAGTTTGGTTTAGATAGAATGTCCCTGAGCGGAGGAATCCCTCTTTGTATTGCACGAAGGGTCTAACAGGAGTCATACAGCAGTGTTTGATACCCATCGGAAGAGTATTTAATTAGCAATATTCCGGTGTTGGTTTGGAGCGTATTAATCGCTCGTGCGAATAGTTATGGACATAAGAAGTTTATGTCCATTTCTATGATTTGCACATACTCAGGTATGCGGCGGGAAACCCAGTTCCCCACCCACCTGAGCTGTTGGAAATCAGCACAGCCCACCTGTATGAATCAACCTATGACCTTTGGTTACAGTACAGGGCCGAATTCCTGTGTCCAATAAACTGTAGGATTGTAGGGACTAGGAGATTGCATTGTGTGTGGGGCATAAATAGGCAGACCGACCACATCCAGCTCTCACTCTCTCATCAACGGTTATCTGCTGATAATCGGGAGCTGGATATCGAGGCGCAGGCGATCATACCCTTTGTGCGTAAGTTCTCTCCGTAATCATTGTCTTTCTGTGAGCCAATTTCTCTCTCTCCCTCTGTGTCTATCTCTCTCTCTCTATTTTCTCTTTTCTCTCATATCTCCCCTAGACTAAACTTTATTGTATTGTATTGTATTGTATTAGATCAGGATAGTATTGTAGTTTATCCCTTAGTTAGGTGTTTGGTTAGGAAGTCTTTGTTATATTGTAGTGTATCATTTGTACTGTGTTACTCTTTTACAAGTATACTAGATATAATACAGATAATAGGCTTTGGAACCCTAAACAAGTATCTGTGTATTTTCTATAGTGTTAAGTGTTCACTTGAGCGTCGGTGACGCTCAATCAGCTTTGTAGTTAGTCAGGTTACACAAGGTTGCACTTACACCCTGTATTCACATTTAAGATATATAGCGCATTACATTGTTAAAAGGTTTAAATATAAAGGTATTGTGCTGTGAGCGCCTGCACCGCTGGTGACCTCCTCGTGGTCTCGAGCGTACGCTACGCTACAGCGAATCATTCCCCTAGACATAACCAATAACGTGTCCTGTGATCACTGGGCCGTGAGCGAACGTGACGCTTGAGCGTCTCGCCTACGGCTGAGCGATCGCTACGCAGATAGCGTACCATTACGGTACTTCTTAAGTAAACAGCGTACAGTGTTCTTAGCTTCATAAGGGTTGTTTATACGACAAAGGAATTTAGCATTGTCAATTGCGGGCTCGTCCGGTCCTTCTCATATCTGCACTAGGTAGATCAGCAGACATTATCCCCCAGCAAAGGGTGGGAGGTTGTCTCGCAGTTGCTGACGGGATAAGCGTCTGCTTCGCTTAGGTAAAGAGTGCCGAAGGAATCCGGTAACCGGAAGTAAGAACAAAACGCTTGTGTCTTTTTAAAACTGTTTTATTTCTCTTCTGTCTTGCGTATACACGCACGCATATATATCTGCATTTCTGTTTCATTTTTCGTATATCACTATTCCTGTTTGCCAAATTTTTATAGTTGATAGAAAGGGCTAAAAAGAGATTTGCTGTTATTTAATAATAGAGGTGATAGTTAAAGTATAGAACAACACACGGTTTGTCCGAGAGACGAGGCAGCCAGTGTGCAGTGTGGATTGCGGTAGATGATCAGGGATCATCTACATTGATAAAATATATATTGTGTTACGGTGGATCCTTTTGCATTGCGTACACGTGTCACTAACAAAGACTAGCGTACGCAATCCGAAAGGTAGACGCACGCAGCGTACATTACGCAACGTAGCGTCTGGTTACGCCCACGTAGCTCAAGTCACGAAAAGTTGAATTAGCGCAAAGCGATAATTAGCGCAAAGGCGATAAGTAACGCACAGCGGTAGATAACGCGACGCGGTAAATAACGCAAATCTATTTTTGGAAAATCTGAAATTTAGTTTAACAGATCCTGCTCCTAATTGGTAACACTTTTGGCCTGAAGACAATTTCTGCGCAGAAATAGATATAGAAACAAAAGTGTACATGTGTTGAGTGAGTGTGTTTTGTATACAAAAGTTTATACAATTTTAAAGGTGGAACCAAAAGGAAAGTCGGGTACTCGTCGAGGAACATACGTGTAAGTGACATATACGGTGGCTAGGGAGGCATCCCTGGTTAAAATAATATTTGAGCATTAGAGTATAGCGGACCATAAGGTATCAAGACCAGGAGGTCATAAGGTAACAAGACCAGGAGGTCATAAGGTAAACAGACCAGGAGGTCGTAAGGTAACAGGTAAATAGACAAAGAGGTCCGCTATAAAAGTCCAGTGGCACAACGCCTGGGGTGTTGGTGCAGAACCCATATAGGCCATATAAGCTCTTGCTGAAGGAATCGCGGCCGGAAACATCGATTCCATTAATCTTTCAGTACATGACAAGTAGTGTTCGTGAACTGAACGATTGGACCGCACGTAATTGTGTGCAGTAGTTAGTAACCTGACCTAATACCATTAGAGTAAACTGGTCACAAACGCTATTTGTACATTCTGACGTGATTTGTGTAATTTTTTATTTTTGGAAGGGAAGTTCGCTGGTCACTCAGGAACTATCCAACAACCGATACTTGCTGGGGACTGGTAGGTCCAGCACGCCCCAGTAAGTAAAGGTTTACAGGGGCCCTGGGTTGGGTACCACAGCTCTGGTTACAGTGATTGCGGCACAGGCCAACGTGGGCGAGAAGTAAGTGGGGTACTTGATAAACCACCACCGCCGGCCTGCCCAAGGACATCTTGGTTTGTTTGTAAGGGTTCGCTGAAAACCTTGAGATAAAAGATCCAAGGAGGAATAAGCAACGCCTACAGATTATGGGGGCCATTTGTTCCGGTAGGGGGCGATCAACCCAGGTTCAGGTTGATTCAGAGAACCGATCCATCGGGTCGGCACGATATGTGATGTGTAAGAAATATGGAAATCACGCTGAAGTTTTTTGTGATGAATGGGAGAGAATGACTGTACAAGACAGGGACAAGTTCCCAAGAATAGGTAGCTTCAGTCCAGAGGTGTTACAAAATTTAAGGAGGAGGATAAGTCTCGTTGAACTAACGAAGAGACAAAATAAACATTATGAATATTTACAGTTATGGCAACAGGAAAGTGAATTACAAAGAGAGTCTATTGACTTTTCTGACTCTTATCTTGAGAGGAGAGACATGGCATCGGGAGAGGAGTTGATTGCGGAGAGAAAAGCACAAGGGTGGAACAATAAAAACGCTCTTAGCAACTGTAATATAGATTATAAGAATAAGTGTAATAAATGTAACAATGATTATTGTAATACTGTTGAATGTACAACTATTAACCTGTGCCAGTTGCACCCCATGTCAAACCTCCCTCAGGAATACAAACAAGACAGTGAGCCCAGAACGATGTCAGCACCTCTTCCAACAACCATCACAGAAGCCATCCAGGTGGACACGACCAAATGGGTAAAGGCAATAATCGAACCCCCTAACGGAGGGTCAGGTGAGGTCGTGTCCACAGGTACGTACAATGTTTCATATCACGCACAAACAGATGTACCCCATATTGTAAGGCCAACACAAGATGATGGAACTGAGCTCAATCTGGCCAGGGTGATCTCAGTCCCCAATGGGAAGACTGACGATCAGGGAATCATTCCCGTCAAGGACAGTGCAATGCGCTGTCTCTTGTCCCGGACCGAATTGAGATCAATTGTGTCTGAATTTCCTGATCCTAGGAAAAATCTAGCCAAATGTCAAAGGTTTATAAAAGAACTAGGAAACGCCACAGAACCCACCAACAAAGAGTGGCGGACAGTGCTGAGGGCATGTTTGCCCTCCAGGGTTGACCCTGAAAAGTTCATTGCTGATTGTAAATTAAACACAGAGGTACCTTGTACGGAGGAACACAATCAGGAATGTATTAGGCAGATTAACCGACAGTTAGGAATATATTTCCCAGCTGCTGTCAAGTGGAATGAAATTTTCTCCATAAGACAAAACGAAAGGGAAAATGTTTCTAATTATTTCAATCGAGCACTGCAAATAATGGCTGGAAACACTGGGATCACGGACATCAAGACAAATGCACAACATAGAAGAATAGCGGTTAAGGTATTAATGAATGGTTTAAAAGATGAATTAAAAACAAGGGTACAGACCACCAACCCAAACTGGAGAGATATCTCGGTGACTGCACTAAGAGAAGCCGTCATCAATCAGGATCAGAATATCACCAGATACAGAGAGTCACAAAGAGATAAGTTAATGGCAGCAAAAATACAGGCCCAAACCACAAGACCACCCCAACAAAAGCCCCACACCCCTGCGAGAAATCCAGATATGGTAGTCTGTTACCATTGTCATAGAAAGGGACACATTGCAAGAGATTGTAGATCACGAGAAAGACCACACCATAATCATAAAAACCAAGGAACCAGGGAAGCACAGGGGAAACGATTGATGATGATGAGCGTCCGAGCGTTTGAGGAGGCATCAAATCAGCCAAGACCCCATTTCACTGACACTTGGAGGAAGCCCAGGATTTGTTACCATTGTAGGAGAGAAGGGCATTATGCCCACAACTGCAACAGCCCACATAAAGTTAGACCCCCTAGACCAAGAAATGAGCAAAATTACAACACACACCATTATAATCAAGAATCACATAGGCAAGAAAGGTGATTGTTAGGAATGGAGGCAAGCCTGAGGTAACGGTTAATGAAGTGGGAGGTCATTCACTGAAGACACGGGAATGACCAGGTTAAACGTTGTAAATGTATTTGTGAAAAATGTTTTTCCATTTTCTCACTCTCTATCCCCATCTCTGACGATTATTGGTAAGAATTCAAACATTGCATATTCGCTTGGTCCTTGCAGAAGTCTACCAAACCCCAGCATGACCTATCCACCACAATGTATTCTGGCCAGATACAGACAGTGGAATAATGCAAGTGCTGGTGGGGAGGGACTGCTCAAGGAAACCATTAGACACGTAGATACGACAGCCTAATAAGTCTGACAATGTTTTTCTAATGCTAACAATGTTTTCTTAATGTTGACAATGTTTAAAAATGTTTTGTTTCTCTTTTCTCATTGGTGGTTATTGTCGAGTTATGTAATGTATATATGCACATGAATTGTTCTCTATCTCTTTTGTTTTTTTGTTGTCTCTCTCTTCCCACTCATGTTTCCATGGTTTAAAGATGGTATGTCATCCCTCAGTTGGACCAATGGTAATGCCAGATTTTTTCTCCTTACAGAAAGATCGCCGGTTAGGAAGGAATATTGCATCACCAGAATGATCGTTTTTGAAGACTGAGAGACAGCACCTTTTGAGAGGACAGCAGAACAAGAAGAACAACAAAACGAGAGAACTTATTATCGTAACGAGTTCTCTCCCCCTCAAACTGATTATCTTATACCCCCTTTACAAATTTCTTCTTTTCTCCTCCTGTAAGATGGACTTGCCCCAAGAGACTGTGATATGGATTTTCCTGTTGACCATGATGTTGACCAGAGCAGTCTGTTTCGGTGAGAGTACCAGTGAGGTCGAGAAAGGATCCAGAAAGGTCCTGATGACTGAGACGGAGGTGTAAATTTCCAATAGCAACCCAATCACCAAGCAAAGGCGAGTACCGGGCACGATCTAACAACCATGTTATTTGTAAACAACTGTGAAGGAATGTTAGTTCAATAAAGAAAGTTGTATCTGTAGGCTCTGTAACAAAGTAATGCCAATCCAGTTTTAATATCCATATGGACCGGCATCCATTGAGTGACTATCACTCTCTAGTGGGTAACGTGTTGAACCAAACAGATTGTTGGGTATGCTCTCAAGTACCTCAGGGTCACAGTAAATCAGGGCTAGTACCATTTCCTTTAACGCTAGGGGAGGTACTTGAGCTAAGGGGTGGGAGACCGGTGGACCGGAGGTTTAACATCTCCAGCCCTCCTAGTTTGAAGCTCCACCAATACCATGTGGATAGGTCCCTCATATGTTTTAACATCTCCAATCCCAGAAAACCGGGAAATTGGGAAGTGTCATGGAGCAACCTTACCATGACCTTTTCACACAGAGCAGATAGAATGCCTACAGATACGGAGCTCGTACGCCACATAGCCAGTAGAGGAAAATCATTCCGGTATCGATATACCTTAGGAAATAGGATTACTAGAGTTGGAGAGGTATCACCAGGATACTGTGCACATATCGTACAAACCGATACGTGCATTAGGCAGATGGAAGAATTAGGGTCAGGAGATTTCACCTGGAAGGTTTGTAACATGGTCATGTCCTTCTCCGTCCCATATGTTCTCCCCGATGATGCATATTTCATATGCGGGAGAAAGGCGTACGAGTGGCTTGCCCCAAACTCTGAAGGATTGTGTTATATTGGAAAAGTATTGCCTGAAGTAATGACTGTTACACATGACAAAATGAAGGACATACACCGTGGTGCCCAAACTCCTTATACTCACACTCACTACGAGCACCTTGTTAAAAGACAACTGTCAGAAAGGTTAGAGCATCCGGCCTCTGATCTTATCCATGAATCCACCGGGATTCAGGTTCTGGTAGCGTTAGATTTCACTCGCACCGCTCGAGGTGTGATGAATTATAGATACATTTCCGCACTCGCCAATTTGTTAGATAATATCACTGAAATGTATGATGACACGTTTAGATACACTGGAAGAGAACTTCAAGCTTACAAAACAGAACTAGTTCAGCATAGGATGATTCTTAATTATCTTACAGCAGTAACAGGCGGATATTGTGTTACATTGGCAACACAGTACGGCATAAAGTGTTGCACGTATATCACAAATAGCACCGAGGATCCGGTAGAGGTCATAGACCAAAAGATGGACGATATTCTCCAATTGAAGTGGGAATTTCGTCGAAAACACAATCTCACCCTTGCTGCTGTAGGTAATGAGCTGACTGGTTGGGTGTCATGGTTGAACCCGCGAAATTGGTTCTCCGGTTTAGGAGAGTGGGCTCAAGGAGTCATAATGGATGTTGGAAAGTTTCTACTATGTATCTTAGGTGTCGTTATATCGATTGGATTGATATTTAGATGCGGGCAGGCTTTGATGAGGTGCAAGCAAAGTACGAAAGTGATGAGCTTAAGGAGTGAGGAAACTGTAATTAACCTGGATTTGATTTATGACCCAATGCTAGAAACCATGACGTAATGATGTAATGAGTATACGGTCCGCCTTTCACCCATTTCTATGTTTTCCTCCGAGGTACAAAGACCCACGTAGACGAAGGATTTGATGAGCCAAGGGGCCGACAACGGAAAGATGGAAAGAAGAAGAGCAGACGACCTGATAAACAAGATTTTAATGGACAATGCCATGGGTACCCCAGTTTCCCTAGGAACTTTAAAACCACGCTAGCCCAACATTTTTTGTAAATCCATGGACGTTGTATGTTTTACTCACGATTTATGAGCAAAAGCACAAAGAAGAAGACTCCAATCAACCGACACCAATCAAGACCTCAATCGACGAACGTACATTACCCTGACATAGAATATCATTGCATTTTTCGTAAGTGTTCTTTATCTTCATCTCTGCAACCCTCAGGCAATAACACACATAGTCGATAGGGAATACAGGCACAGATAGCAGCAACCACATACCCCCCCCCAATTCATGTATCATCAACTAAAATGTGCATCCCCATTGTGTTACAACCACAGCCGAAATGAGCTCGGTAGAGTTTGACAGCCCATCCACAGACCTGTACCACAGGATAAGAAGGAATTCAAATGTATACTTCGCAATACCTCGAAGCTTGATTTACCACACGTACGGCACGATGATACATGACCCTCCAAACATGGACTCATACACACATGCTTCTACTTTCTCACTAGGTCATACTCTCTTCACACCTACTCCATTCTTCTTCCTTTCCCCACCATGGAAATCAATTAACCCCTGACTTACATTTTTCTCCTTAAATATTTTGTGGCAGTTATTATTGACTGCCAAAGGGTGGACTGTCAAAGTCAGAAAAATGTCTTAGTGCACACTGCCATATTTGCACCGCACACTGGTCCGTGCTGCGCATGCGTACGCTCTCCCGTGGAAGCGCATACCCGCAATAGCGTGCACTCGCACGCGCAGTATGCGCATTTACGGTAGAGTTTATGTGATCGTAGCGTGCGACTCATTCGTTACAAAAGTTCACAATTAATGTAGTTTATAGATCATGTTCCCCTCAATAGTTTCTGTAAGTTTGGTTTAGATAGAATGTCCCTGAGCGGAGGAATCCCTCTTTGTATTGCACGAAGGGTCTAACAGGAGTCATACAGCAGTGTTTGATACCCATCGGAAGAGTATTTAATTAGCAATATTCCGGTGTTGGTTTGGAGCGTATTAATCGCTCGTGC
Source organism: Pseudophryne corroboree (assembly GCF_028390025.1). Lineage (NCBI taxonomy): Eukaryota > Metazoa > Chordata > Amphibia > Anura > Myobatrachidae > Pseudophryne > Pseudophryne corroboree. The sequence continues at coordinate 496,160,975 of NC_086448.1, read as the reverse complement.
GAATAGTTATGGACATAAGAAGTTTATGTCCATTTCTATGATTTGCACATACTCAGGTATGCGGCGGGAAACCCAGTTCCCCACCCACCTGAGCTGTTGGAAATCAGCACAGCCCACCTGTATGAATCAACCTATGACCTTTGGTTACAGTACAGGGCCGAATTCCTGTGTCCAATAAACTGTAGGATTGTAGGGACTAGGAGATTGCATTGTGTGTGGGGCATAAATAGGCAGACCGACCACATCCCGCTCTCACTCTCTCATCAACGGTTATCTGCTGATAATCGGGAGCTGGATATCGAGGCGCAGGCGATCATACCCTTTGTGCGTAAGTTCTCTCCGTAATCATTGTCTTTCTGTGAGCCAATTTCTCTCTCTCCCTCTGTGTCTATCTCTCTCTCTCTATTTTCTCTTTTCTCTCATATCTCCCCTAGACTAAACTTTATTGTATTGTATTGTATTGTATTAGATCAGGATAGTATTGTAGTTTATCCCTTAGTTAGGTGTTTGGTTAGGAAGTCTTTGTTATATTGTAGTGTATCATTTGTACTGTGTTACTCTTTTACAAGTATACTAGATATAATACAGATAATAGGCTTTGGAACCCTAAACAAGTATCTGTGTATTTTCTATAGTGTTAAGTGTTCACTTGAGCGTCGGTGACGCTCAATCAGCTTTGTAGTTAGTCAGGTTACACAAGGTTGCACTTACACCCTGTATTCACATTTAAGATATATAGCGCATTACATTGTTAAAAGGTTTAAATATAAAGGTATTGTGCTGTGAGCGCCTGCACCGCTGGTGACCTCCTCGTGGTCTCGAGCGTACGCTACGCTACAGCGAATCATTCCCCTAGACATAACCAATAACGTGTCCTGTGATCACTGGGCCGTGAGCGAACGTGACGCTTGAGCGTCTCGCCTACGGCTGAGCGATCGCTACGCAGATAGCGTACCATTACGGTACTTCTTAAGTAAACAGCGTACAGTGTTCTTAGCTTCATAAGGGTTGTTTATACGACAAAGGAATTTAGCATTGTCAGTATGTAGGTGGTTTTTTTTGTTCTTGCTACCACAGTGCATTACCTTACACTTGTCTGTGTTGAAGCGCATTCTCCATTTGGCTGCCATGCTTCTAATTTAACTAAGTCGTTCTGAAGAGACTCAGCATCCTCCTCCATATTTATAGCCTTACACAATTTGGTATCATCTGCAAAAGTTGACACCATGCTCTCTAGACCTTCTGTTAGGTCGTTAATGAAAATGTTGAACAATAGCGGTCCTAATACCGAGCCTTGTGGCACACCACTTAACACCAGTCTAATTTGAAAGAGATCCATTAACCACAACGCGCTGCTCCCTATTATCTAACCAATTCTTGACCCAAGTGCATATTGTACTTCCTAGCCCTATTTCTTGTAGCTTGTAGATAAGTTGCATGTGTGGTACTGTGTCGAAAGCTTTGGCAAAGTCTAAAAAGATTACATCCACCTCTTTACCCTGATCGAGGTTTGCGCTTACTGTTTCATAAAAACCAAGTAAGTTCGTTTGACAGGATCTGTCCTTCAGAAATCCATGTTGATTACTTTTAATGACTTTATTGGCTTCAAGGAACTTCTGAATACTATCCCTTAGAATACCTTCCAGTACTTTCCCCACTATAGATGTAAGACTAACTGGTCTATAATTACCCGGTTCAGCTTTACTTCCTTTTTGAATATAGGCACTACTTCCGCTATACGCCAGTCTTTGGGAACCATACCTGATATAACTGAATCCTTAAAGATCAAAAATAGCGGTTTTGCAAGTTCAGAGTGAAACTCCATTAGAACCCTTGGGTGAATTCCATCGGGCCCCGGTGACATATTAATCTTTAAATGTTTTAATCGGTCACAGACTACCTCCTCACTTAAATAAGTACCTATCAGTGGGATATTCTCATTATTGAGATTGTGTGTTAGTTCCTGAATTGGGTCCTCTCTAGTAAATACTGTTGATTCATTCTGAATCATGAAATTTATGATGGTAAGTGAAAAAATATTTTTGTTTTCTTTAGAGATGAGCGGGTTCGGTTCCCTGAGAACCGAACCCTACCGGACTTCACTATCTGAGACCGGATCCGAGCCCAGCTCGGGTTTTCCTGCCTGACTCGGAAACCAGAATGAGGCAAAACGTCATCATCCTGCTGTCGGATTCTCGTGGGTTTTCTATTCCATATAAGGAGCCGCACGTTGCCGCCATTTTCACTGGAGAGTGTAGTGAGAGGACGTGTCTCCATCCTCAGTGCTTGTGCGGGAGATACAGTGGGGTGGCGATTCCAGTGCTGTCTTGTGCTGCTCAGTCCAGTGTAGCGTCTTATGCTGCATCAGTCCAGTCACAGTGGTGGTGTCCTCTGCTGCCATATGTCCACTGTAGCTGTATAAGTCCAGTGCAGTGGTGCTGTGTTGTCCTGCATCAGTACAGTGGTAGTGTCTTGTGCTAAATCAGTCCAGTCACAGTGGTGGTGTCCTCTGCTGCCACATGTCAAGTGCTGCTGTATAAGTCCAGTCCAGTGGTGCTGTGTTGTGCTACATCAGTCCAGTGGTGGTGTTCCTGTGCTGCTGTATAAATCCAGTGATATTGCCGTATAAGTCATGTGATACTGCTGTATATGTCCAGTGGTACGGCCATATAAATCCAGTCCAGTAATACTGCTGTATATGTCCAGTGGTACTGCCATATAATACCAGTGATACTGCCATATATGTCCAGTGATACTGCCGTATCAGTCCAGTGATACTGCGTATAAATCCAGACAAGTGGTACTGCTATATATGTCCAGTGGTACTGCCATATAAATCCAGTGATACTGCCGTATATGTCCAGTAGTACTGCCGCATAAATCCAGTCCAGTGATACTGCCGTATATGTCCAGTGGTATTGCCATATAATTCCAGTGATACTGCCGTATATGTCCAGTGATACTGCTGTATATGTCCAGTGGTACTGCCGTAGAAATCAAGTGATACTGCTGTATATGTCCAGTGGTACTGAAGTATAAATCCAGTCCAATGATACTGCCGTATATGTCCAGTGGTACTGCCATATAATTCCAGTGATACTGCCATATATGTCCAGTGGTACTGTCGTATAAATCCAGTGGTACTGCTGTATAAATCCATTCCAGTGATACTGCCTTATATGTCCAGTGGTACTCCCATATAATTCCAGTGAAACTGCTGTGTATGTCCAGTGATACTGCCATATAAATCCAGGGATACTGCCATATATGTCCAGTGATACTGCTGTATATGTCCAGTGATACTGCCATAAAAATCCAGTGATACTGCTGTATAAATCCAGTCCAGTGGTACTGCTGTATATGTCGAGTGGTACTGCTGTATAAATCCAGTGATACTGCCGTATATGTCCAGTGTTAATGCTGTATAAATCCAGTCCAGAAATACTGCCATATATGTCCAGTGATACTGCCATATAAGTCCAGTGATACTGCCGTATAAATCCAGTCCAGTGGTACTGCCGTATATGTCCAGTGGTACTACCGTATAAATCCAGTGGTACTGCTGTATAAATCCAGTCCAGTGATACTGCTGTATAAGTCCAGGGATTCTGCCATATATGTCCAGTGATACTGCCATATAATTCCAGTGATACTGCTGTATATGTCTAGTGGTACTGCCGTATAAATCTAGTGGTACTGGCATATAAATCCAGTCCAGTGATACTGCTGTATAAGTCCAGTCCAGTGGTACTGCTGTATATGTCGAGTGGTACTGCTGTATAAATCCAGTGATACTGCCGTATATGTCCAGTGGTAGTAGTATAAATACAGTGGTAATGCTGTATAAATCCAGTCCAGAAATATTGCCGTATATGTCCAGTGATACTGCCATATAAGTCCAGTGATACTGCCGTATAAATCCAGTCCAGTGGTACTGCCATATATGTCCAGTGGTGCTGCCGTATAAATCCAGTAATACTGCCATATATGTCCAGTGGTACTGTCGTATAAATCCAGTGGTACTGCTGTATAAATCCAGTCCAGTGATTCTGCCATATATGTCCAGTGATACTGCCATATTATTCCAGTGATACTGCCGTATATGTCCAGTGGTACTGCCGTATAAATCTAGTGGTACTGACATATAAATACAGTCCAGTGATACTGCCGTATAAATCCAGTGATACTGCCGTATATGTCCAGTGGTACTGCCGTATAAATCCAGCCGAGTGATTCTGCCGTATATGTCCAGTGAAACTGCCATATAAATCCAAGGTACTACTGTATAAGTCCAGTGATACTGCTGTATAAGTCCAGTGATACTGCCGTATATGTCCAGTGGTACTGCCATATAAATCCAGTGGTACTGGCGTATAAATCCAGTCCAGTTGCACTGCCGTATAAGTTCAGTCCAGTGGTGCTGCCATATAAGCTCAGTGGTGCTGCCCTGTATATTATTTACTCCAAATAAAGGGGTTATTAATATTTTATCCAAATCATTTTTACAGGGTTTGCCCTGTGTGGTGTACAGGTATGCTCTCCTTTGCTGCTACAGTAAAATAATGGAGAACAAAAATTTGGAGGATAAAATAGGGAAAGATCAAGAACCACTTTCTACTATTGCTACTGCTGTCGCTGCAGTTGTTGCTGCTGGGAGTCGATCGTCATCCCAGAGGGGAAGTCGGAAGACCACCTGTACTACTTCAACTAAGCAAATGACTGTCCAACAGTCCTTTGTGAGGAAGATGAAATATGACAGCAGTCATCCTGTTGCAAAGCAGATAACTGAGGCCTAGACAGCTATGTTGGTGTTAGACGTGTGTCTGGTATCCACCACTAGTGCAGTGGGACTGCAGTGCCAACCCTAGATGGGCCAGGTGTTTGTGCCGCTCACTTGTGTCATTTAGCTTAGTCATACAGCTACCTCATAGCACCTCTTTTTGTTTCTTTGCATGATGTGCTGTTTGGGGACTATATTTTGTTAAGTGCCATCCTGTCTGCCACTGCAGTGCGATTCCTGGTCAGGTGTTTGTGCTGCACACTTGTGTCGATTAGCTTAGTCATACAGCTACCTCATTGCACCTCTTTTACTTCTTTGTATGATGTGCTGTTTGGGGACTAGTTTTTTTTAATTGTCATCCTGTCTGCCACTGCAGTGCCACTCCTATATGGGGCAGGTGTTTGTGCCGCACACTTGTGTCGCTTAACTTAGTCATACAGCTACCTCATTGCACCTCTTTTTCTTCTTTGCATGATGTGCTGTTTTGGGGCTTAGTTTTTTTAAGTGCCATCCTGTCTGCCACTGCAGTGCCACTTATAGATGGGCCAGGTGTTTGGGCTGTACACTTGTGTCGCTTAGCTTAGTCATACAGCCACCTCGGTGCAACCTTTTAACCTAATATTGTGAGGTGTGAGGGGGTTCAGATTAGACTGGAAATGAGTGTAAATGAATGTTATTGAGGTTAATAATACAGTAGGATCAAAATTACCCTCAAATTCTGTGATTTTAGCTGTTTTTATGTTTTTTTTTTAAATCATCCAGATCCAAAACCAAAACACAAAAGGGTGGTTTTGGCAAAACCAATCCAGATCCAAAACACGAGCATGGAACCAGAACCAAAACCAAAACACAAAACACGAGAAGTGCCTGACGCACATCACTAGTTTTCTTAGTGTGGTTTTGTAGTCACTCCTTGGATTAATGGCACACTCTTATTGCTATACAGATGTAGCCACCTTTATCTTGACTGTTTCTCCGCCGAGACGGGCGTTTAGTCACGCTAAGGCGATAGCTGAGTTTAATCACAGGTAGGCGCGTTGAGGCGATCTAGATACTCATCATGCATTACACATCTCCACCACTGTGTGGCTAATGCTCCACTAATCCAGTACTTTCGATCGTACAGTATAGCGGCGGATTGATCTACAGCTCTGGCAATACTGTAGGCGTAACGGGAGGCGGTGGAAAAAGTATGGAGTACTGTATGTGTATGGAGACGCAACTACAGTAATTGTGTAAAAGGAAGAATGTACAGGACAATGTATAAACACCGTGCTTTTAAAATACATGAGCGTCTGGGAATGGAGGGCTACAGTAGCTAGCAGGAGGCGGTGGAAAATACCGTGCTTTACAAATGCGAGCGTCCGAGTCCTCTAAGGCATAAACCAACACCAATGGGGTGGGGGCCGGGCGCTGTTTGCAGTACTTTCACACATGAAATTGGGAGTCTCTCATGAAGCGTCGTGGGCTAGGGGTGAAAGCTCCCACCTCCCACGCTGGGGGTCCAGGGTTCGAGACGTGATGTGCCTTCTTTTTTTTTTATTGTAATAATACACTGTATTATTTTATCTACATTGTAAGACAGTCAATGGAAAGGTGCACACAAGTTACATATAAATCAGAGTACATCTGCAGGAGCGATTCTTTACGCTAAATGCAACTAAACAGCGGGAATGAAATGAGGGTATTCTGATGCTACTAACTGAGCAAAACAGTACTGTAGATCTTCAGCGTTTGTGTATTGCACATGACCTGAATTCCCTCCCTGTGCAGGCTCCCAGGGGGGAAGGGCGATGGGGGTAGGGGGAGACGATGGGAAATACTGTACTGTGCCTTTGAAATGCAATTACATGAGCGTCCGAGTCCACTACGGCATACTGTAAACAAACACCAATGGGAAGGAAATGCCAACCATTTTTTTTATGTGTTCCCGTGACATTCATTTAAAAAAAATTTTTTTCTCTCTAATACATCCAATGGAAGGATGCACACAGGTTTCACATAAATCAAAGTACATCTGCAGGAGCGATTCTTTACGCTAAATGCAACTGCACAACGGCAATGAGTAGAAATGAGTGTATTCTGACGCTACTAAGTGAGCAAAACAGTACTATACAGTAGATATTCGGCGTTTGTGTATTGCACATGACCTGAATTCCCTCCCTGTCTACTGCATGATCTGTGCAGGCTCCCAGGGGGGAAGGGCAATAGGCTAGCAGGAGGCGGTGGAAAATACCGTGCTTTACAAATGCGAGCGTCCGAGTCCTCTAAGGCATAAACCAACACCATTCAAAGTATGCTCTGTGATTGGTGTAGGGATGAATGCGCCTATATTGGCACCAATCACAGCGGTAAGAATTCCTTTTGTGTGAATGTGAATAAAAGAGCGTCTCAGTCACCGCCCGCTACCCACTTTGCAAAGCTATTTCCTCGTAAGCAGACTTGCTGTGTGGATCGTCTCCGACCTTTGCGAAATCTCCTGATAATTTGCTCTCTGTTTCTGCCTTTGAAAACTTCTGCTAGGCTCACGTGTTCCAGCTCATTGACACAGTTTCGTCATACAGTATTTGACCGGTAATTCTTTCATTTATGGTTTACAATTATTTATATACGTAAATGATGAATGTCCCTGTGCATTGCTCCCTGGCCTGTACAATTTATCCCGGTGTATTTTAAAATGTATACCATCTCTCACTCCATATCCGAGCGCTGCCACGTGCTGGGGGTTCACGGTCGGCGGCCATTTTGTCAGGTTGCTAAGCGATCCAGCTCGGTATAACGTAATGTGCATAGACCTCGACGGTGTAATTGAGCTAGGGGATTGTGACGCTCCTTCAGCATTGCCCCCTGGACTGTAAAATGTATACCATACTGTATCTCACTCCATATCCGAGCGCTGCCACGTGCTGGGAGTTTACGGTCGGTGGCCATTTTGTCAGGTTGCTAAGCGATCCAGCTCGGTATAACGTAATGTGCATAGACCTCGCTTTTCCCGGTGTAATTAAGCTAGGGGATTGTGACGCTCCTTCAGCATTGCCCCCTGGCCTGTAAAATGTATACCATACTGTATCTCACTCCATATCCGAGCGCTGCCACGTGCTGGGGGTTCACGGTCGGCGGCCATTTTGTCTGGTTGCTCAGCGATCGAGCTCGGTTTAACGTAATGTGCATAGACCTCGCTTATCCCGGTGTAATTAAGCTAGGGAATTGTGACGCTCCTTCAGCATTGCCCCCTGGCCTGTAAAATGTATACCATACTGTATCTCACTCCATATCCGAGCGCTGCCACGTGCTGGGGGTTCACGGTCGGCGGCCATTTTGTCAGGTTGCTCAGCAATCGAGCTCGGTATAACGTAATGTGCATAGACCTCGCTTATCCCGGTGTAATTAAGCTAGGGGATTGTGACGCTCCTTCAGCATTGCCCCCTGGCCTGTAAAATGTATACCATACTGTATCTCACTCCATATCCGAGCGCTGCCACGTGCTGGGGGTTCACGGTCGGCGGCCATTTTGTCAGGTTGCTCAGCGATCGAGCTCGGTATAACGTAATGTGCATAGACCTCGCTTATCCCGGTGTAATTAAGCTAGGGGATTGTGACGCTCCTTCAGCATTGCCCCCTGGCCTGTAAAATGTATACCATACTGTATCTCACTCCATATCCGAGCGTTGCCACGTGCTGGGGGTTCACGGTCGGCGGCCATTTTTAGTGTGCATAGAACTCGCTTATCCACATAGGCCCCTGTGTTTTTAACTACTATATTGAGATGCACATTTCTAGGCCTACAGTATTTAATATACAGTAAGCAGCATTGTTGTTAGGCAATAATTGAAGAATTTACATACAGTACTGACATGTACTGTATGTAATGCTTGTACATCATGTCAGTCGCCCCTTATGCTGTACACTACTGTAAGTCTCACAGGGCCCATGCACTTCCAAGGAGGGTTATTTACTGTACTGTATCTGTTTCATACAGGAAACTAATTGCAGTCCATAACACTGAAGTGGTATTTTCAGTACTGTACAGTATACAATACTTAAATTTGAACATCAGGTACTGGATAGTAAACATGTACAGTATTAACTTCTATCATAAAACTCTTATACATTTTCAGATGTGTAAATTTTAGACTACAGTATTCACAAATGTTTTTTCTCCATACAGGAATTATAGTTGGACAACATGCCAGTAACTATCAACAAAACGATGAGCAAGATAATCGCCAACATGAAAAAAGAAAATAAAACCATCAAAGAGATCCATGCATGGCTCAAGGAAAGTGGCATTATAGTCACTTTAAAAACGGTGCGCTATCATGCATTCGAGAGAACAACGCCCAGATTTGTATTTCCTACAAAATGCACATGGTACGTACTGTACACTACTGTAATGTTTAAATGACTTGCTTTATACCATAGACAATTTTTTGGAAATAAAAAAAAAACTTCATCTATTGTAACTGTGATTGTGCTGTTCATTAATTCATATTTTTCATACTGTATTGTACTGTAGGAGAGTGCAACAAATTGTGGAGGAACTAACTCATGAGGATGATGAGCGTACTGCTTTGCAAATAAAACGAATTCTCCATTCCAAGTATGACCTGGACATATCGGCCACCAGCATCAGAAGGATGCGACGGAAAATGGGATGGACCTTTGGCGCAACAAGGTAAAATACTGAAAGCAGTATAAACCATACAGTAAATGCACTGTTAATAATCCCTTGATACGTGATATAACAATGCCATAAATCATTATACAGAGTGTGTACTTTATACTATATACAGTATGTGTGTGTGTATATACTGTATATATTCTATCCCAAAAGAGATACCTACTGTATAGGCACTCAGAGACAGCAATGAAGCATTGCCGGCTTATTTGTGATGATTACATACTGTATACTGTGTGTGTGTGTGTGTGTGTGTGTGTATGTACAGTATGTATATATATATATTACTCTGTATGTACCTTAATGTATGTACAGTTTAATGTATACAGTAGGTATATAATACAGTATACTGCACATACAGTCTACTGTATATACAGTAATCTGTAAATCTGTAATTTCATAACTGTATCTGATTTCATTATTTTTGGCTCTTCACAGGATATCTCCAATGATAAGAGATGTGAATAAAGAAAAGAGAGTGGAACAGGCACGGCGATGGATTGAGAGTGGTGAAACATTTGATGATGTAATTTTCACAGATGAATCGTCTGTTGCCCTTGAGCTGTTCTCCAGAATGTCATTCCGGAAACGTAACCATATCTCATTAAAACCACGCCCAAAGCATCCATTGAAAGTCCATGTATGGGGAGGCATATCACGATTAGGAGCTGGTCCCCTATTATTTTTCGAAGGTACAGTACTATACTTTATTCTGTGCCTGTGTTCTGTAAAAATACATGCTGTACTGTAGAGTACATGTAACTGCACAATAAAAGGAGTTGCTTATTAATGAACAACATTTTTTGATTTCTGTAGGGATCATGGATAAGAAATTTTTCCAAGAAACAATAGTAGAGGAATGTATGGTGCCATTTGTGAATAAATATTACCCAACTCACCATAGGATATTCCAAGACAATGATCCTAAACACTCCGCCTCAGCCAAATTTATGGAAGAGAAAGGTATGAATTGGGAACGCACACCACCAGAGTGAGTATTCTTTCAACAGTGTACAAGTAAAATTTTGGATAGCACTCTAGTACTGTAAATTTATTTTTTTGTTTAATAAACAGTACAATATTGTATGTTTAATTTTCTCTATTTACTGTAATGTCATTAATTTTTTCTATACGCTTTTTTTTTTTTTTTATATAGATCACCAGACATGAACCCAATCGAATTAGTGTGGGCTCAATTGAAGAGGTACATTAGGAGTGTTGCGAAGCCAACAACAAAACAGCAACTGTTGGATGGGATAAATAAATTTTGGCTAGAAGTACTCACACCTGAACATTGTAATAATTATATAAATCACCTGTATAAAGTATTACCTGTTGTAGTCGAAAGAAATGGTCAAGCCACAAATATGTAGTTCTGTACTGTATTTTCTGTTTAAAATTTAAAATTGGTGCATTATTAAAAAAAATTATAAAATTGCCTTTGTCTGATTATTGCATAAACTAATGTAGAATATTATACAGTAGTAATGTTATTGATGTGTATGAACAGTTATTTTCAGTTTTATAAGTCCTGAATAAGAGTACTGTACATTTTGATCAGTGCAGTACATGGAATCGGATGTTGTCATAAATACTTTTTTTTACATTAATATTGATGCTTTTCCAATAAATATTCAATTTTACAGTATGGTACGGTACAGTACATGAGGGTACCTGTACAGTATGATACGTCATTATGGGGGAGAAATACTGTATCCACTAAATGTACAGTAAAATGTTTTTTTCTTATTACAAACACACAAATGCATCTCAGATGGAAATATGCTATACACAGCAGACAGCTTATGGTGACAGAACTTCCCTACTGTATCCCCACCCATAGTCGTGGTATATTTTAGATTGCCTAATGAGACACTCCTGCAGCATTGCCAATGATTCATGTAAAACCTGTGTGCAAACAGTATCTGTATTGAATGCAAAGTACAGTAAGAGTACAGTATACAGTATTATCAGAGCCATACCTGACCAACATGATGCCCTAGGCTAGATTTTGGCTGATGCCCTCTTGCATAGATGCTACGTAGTTCCGCCTCTAACCCTGCACCCATTTCCCAGCACCATCACCCATTTTGTCGCTCCTACCCCCTATAATCTAAATAAGAACAATGTGCACATTTAGTGCCAGCCCAAAACAGTGTACAGTATGTTCTTGCTGGGAAGGGGCATGGTAACACAATAATACCCGAAGATGAAATGACACAACACAGTACTGCAACTTTATTCACATTATATCATGCAGTAGTGTCTCTTATTCTCATTACATCATATCATAGTACCACATTACTCCTAACAGTATTGCCCCTTATTCACATTACACCCCACCACATTCATCTTTATTTACATTAGACCACAGGTTCTCAAACTCAGTCCTCAGGACCCCACACAGTGCAGGTTTTGCAGGTCTCACAGAATCACAAGTGAAAAAATTAGCTCCACCTACTGTATGGACCTTCTAAAATGTGTCAGTTAGTAATTAATACACCTGTGCACTTGCTGGTTTACCTGCAAAACATGCACTGTGTGGGGTCCTGAGGACCGAGTTTGAGAACCACTGCATTAGACCATGCAGTAGTGCCCTTTCCTTATGTTACACCAGAAAATATTGTAGTACACCTTATACACATACAGTACAGTAATGCCACACATTAGTAATGCATTTCATATTTACATTTTCTGATTTAATTTCATAGAGCCGCAGTCACTCACAGAATATAGGCATGTACTGTAGCATCTCATTTTATTCAGCAGAAGCTGATTATTCCCGTTTGGCTAGTTTGCCGCCTCTGTACAGTATATTACAATAGAAAAAAGTTATAGTGTCAGTGAAAAAAGCACCTCATGACAGATACTGTACACAAGCTCATGTCTAAATACTGTATACTGTAAGCAGTGACATTAAGGGGTACAGTATATGCAATTGCGGTCGAATTCCGGCAGGAATACGGAAAAAATGTACACGGGATCCCCCATCTTTTTAGAACCAGCACCGGGCTCTGCGCCTGGTCCTGGTGCAAAAAATAAGGGGGACAAAAAAGCGTAGGGGTTCCCCATATTTTTTGAACCAGCACTGGGCTCCACTAGCTGGACAGATAATGCACAGCCGGGGGACACTTTTATACCGGTCCCTGCGGCCGTGGCATTAAATACCCAACTAGTCACCCCTGGTCGGGGTACCCTAGAGGAGTGGGGACCCCTTAAATCAAGGGGACCCCCCCTCCAGCCACTCGATTATCTCTATCGCCCCTGTGTATTGTAGCTAGGGGATTGTGACGCTCCTTCAGCATTGCCCCGTAGCCTGCAAAATCTGTGCTGTTATTTGCTCCATAGCTGAGTGCCTCGTAGGAGCTAGGAGTCACAGGCGGTAGCCATTTCAATTGAGTCTGCCCTGCTATAGAATTGTATGTGTACCGTACGGTGCATAGAACCTTTACAGTATAAACTCTCCTGCAGCTTGGGGGACAAAAAGCATAGGGGTTCCACCTATTTTTTTAACCAGCACCGGGCTCCACTAGCTGGACAGATAATGCACAGCCGGGGGACACTTTTATACCGGTCCCTGCGGCCATGGAATTAAATACCCAACTAGTCACCCCTGGCCGGGGTACCCTGGAGGAGTGGGGACCCCTTAAATCAAGGGGACACCCCCTCCAGCCACTCGATTATCCCTATCGCCCCTGTGTATTGTAGCTAGGGGATTGTGACGCTCCTTCAGCATTGCCCCATAGCCTGCAAAATCTGTGCTGTTACTTGCTCCATAGCTGAGTGCCTCCTAGGAGCTACTGTAGGAGTCACAGGCGGTAGCCATTTCAATTGAGTCTGCCCTGCTATAGAATTGTATGTGTACCGTACGGTGCATAGAACCTTTACAGTAGAAACTCTCCAGCAGCTTTGGCCTGCTTTATGTAAAACTTGTGTTTTGTCAGTTTGCTATGCGATCGAGCCCGGTGTAACGTACTGTAATGTGCATAGACCTCGCTTATCTCTGTGTATTTTGGCTAGGGGATTGTGACGCTCCTTCAGCATCGCCCCGTAGCCTGCACAACTTATGCCATTTCTCACTCCATACCCGACTGCTGCCTGCCACGAGGTGGGGGTTCAGGGGTAGTGGTCATTTTGACAGTGTGCTATGCGATTGAGTCCGGTGTACCGTAATACTGTATGCAATCCTACAGTAGCTTATCCCCATCGCCCCTGTGTATTTTGGCTAGGGGATTGTGACGCTCCTTCAGCATTGCCCCATAGCCTGCAAAAGGGTTCAGGGGCGGCGGCCATTTTGCCAGTGTGCTATGCGATCGAGTCCGGTGTACCATAATGTGCATACTGTGTGTTTTAGCTAGGGGATTGTGACGCTCCTTCAGCATTGCCCCATAGTCTGTACAATCTGGACTATTACTTGCTCCGTAGCCTAGGGCCTCTGTGGGGCAAGGAGTCATAGGTGGTAGCCATTTCTATTGAGTCTGCCCAGCTACAGAATTGTATGTGTACTGTACGGAGCATAGAACCTTAACAGTAGAACCGCTCATGCAGCTTTGCCCTGGTTTATGTAAATAAAAAAAATAATAAAGTGTCTGAAAAAAACTAACATGCATTCGTACTTAAGGAATCGAACCCAGGACTCTGAGTATAGGAAGCGAAACACTTCACCACTTCGCCGCAGACAAATGTATAAATCCATTGGTTTTGATTATGCTGTAATGGCTACGGGATTAGGACGATAACATACTGTACAAAATTCCTAATCTTGAGAGGCAATAGTGAACTTCTAACACACATCCATTTGCGACAGTGTACACTACTGGTTTTATGTTTTGTCTGCGGGACTTGGACGCTCACATACAGTATTCATAAAGTATTGTAGATGGATCATATACTGTATGCTGTACTATTTGCGTCTGTGTCGTATATACAGTACTGTATTAAATAATGCAGCGTAATGAGTATTTACTGTATGCAGCGTAATGAGACGCCTTAGTAAAGTAGTCCTTATTATATATTTAAGTATTGTATTTTACGGGAGACCACACGCATGCTCAGTGGTGATTGTAAAAAGCGACATCTGGTGGCTGATCGCAGGTATTACACGTAAAGGTAACGCCAAACGCTCTGTCTGCCTCCGTGCGATTAGCTACGCCTCTCTGTGACTAGGCGCGCCTCCCTACGCTGCATATGCTCGATCGGGACAAACGCCTCAGCCACTCAAGATAAAGGTGGCTACATCTGTATTTACTAAAGTATGGGTATTTAAAAGTGGAGATGTTGCCCATAGCAATCAGTCAATCAATCAATCAATCAATCAAATTCTAGCTATTATCTTCTAGAAGGTGATAGATAAATAATAAGTAGAATTGGTTGCTATGGACAACATCTCCACTTCTATAAACTCTCACTTTAGTAAATGTACCCATTATTCTGAAAGGTTAAGACTGTTGGGTCAATAGATCTAACCAGATCCAGATTTAAAAAAAAAAAAAAAAAAACTAAACAAACAACAACAACAACAAAAACAACAACAACAACAACAACAACAACAACAATAGGACATAACCAAACAAGGATATAATGCTTACCAACTGGTGACATCTCTGGTACAGATGTTGTATATGGGCCATCAAGGAACTTGGGTTCATTGTCATTTATATCTTGGATTTTTATTATAAATTCAGACTCTGGCTCCATGGGCCTGTTAGTCCTTCTGTCAAGAGCTTGGGCTCTGAGGGTATACTGAGACCTCTCTTCCCTATCCAGTCTTTGTATTGCATGGATGTCACCTGTAGTATCATCAATTGTAAATGTGGTTCCTGCCCCATCACCAGAGAGAATGTATTTGATTGAGCCATCTCCTTCATCCATATCTGAATGAAGCTATAATGAGAAATAGATAACAGTTAGCTTCAAGTACAATACTAACGGTACACGATTTATAACTGCTATACAGTATAAGTAACATGATAATTGTAAAGGCTCACCTGGCCTCCATGCACCTATAGGAATGGCCCAAGATTAGTGTGCCCAAGTTTAGCAACAGAACTTGGGCACAGTGTACAGTCTTAGGGGAATGTACAGTCTTAAGCCCCATACACACTAGATGAGAAAGTTAAAGATATTGCTCAAAATGTTACTATCTCGTCTAGTGTGTACACTCAATATCATTAACAATGCGCGCTCCCACGCATTGTTAGTGACCCCTCCCTAGTCTAAACAGTCCAGGTGAGGGAGGACCTCGTTAACGAGGGCCATGCTGCAGCATTTCCCCCACTCTCAGCCACCAATGTCACCGGGTACACACATCGGCTAGTGTGTACTTGGCTTTAGAGGAATGGTGGAGGAAAATAATATAAATCAATCATTTCACTTACAGTTCACTAAAATTAAAACATTAGTCAGCATTAGATCTTTTAGCTCTTATCTTACCTGTGCGATCAAATCAAGACACCCACAGATGGATGTCACAGTCCTTAAAACTGAGTTTTGCTATTGGTCCCTTACTTTATCACAGCGGTCCCTGACAGACCTCACTAAGAAATGACTCCCAAAGGATAGACTGTACTGGTTGGGTTCAGGTTACAAGCGGTTTGGAGACTGCAGGTCACCATACTGACACCAGGATCCCGGCTTTTAGATGGCTGGCGGTGGGGGGGGGGACCGCAATCAAGCCCTTTGCAGGCTTCCATTCCCACTTTATGGGTGTTGTGGAAACCCAGGAGTGGGTATAGTCCCTGTTGGCGGGCATGCTGACCAACGGGCTGTTCAGCGTTTGGGATCCCAGTGTCGTTAATTTGACCAGCGATCACACAAATGCATCCCGATTGAACGCTCACTTGTTAGTTGACTTTCCCAATTTTGAAAAGGTTGCTAGGGATTGCTCCTATATGGGGGTTTTAAACTATTATTAAACAATGATGTATCCCAGGACAAACGTGGAGCTGCACTCAGCCAGGAAGAACATCACATGAAGGTGAGCCCTGTGTCTTATTTGAGCATGAAACTGTTGAGTTGAAAGCTCGGATTTGCCCAGGGCCGGATTATAGGCGGGGCGGCAGGGGCAGTCATCCCTGGGCCCTGACACAAAATGGGCCCTCACACACTATACCCGGCTTCTGGCTACTACATTAAACCTCTATATAGTCCTCCTCATCAGCACAGTTGTTTACTTACAGCAGCTGATGAGGAGCATCACTACAGTCACAGACTCATGAGGTGATGACGTGAAATCTCGTGAGACTGTGACTGTAGAGAGTCGCAGCTGCATCGCATCATGTGGCAGTTCGGAGCTGAGCTGAGCGAGGTCAGATGCCCGGCCCAGCTCCTCGGCGGCTCGTCAGTCATCCGCAGTGTTTCCCTGGGCCGTGGCGGTGTTAATTAATGTGAGCAAAGCAAAGGAGCACACATCGTTTAGAGTACTGGCCTAAAAGTAACACCCTGTTCCACCAGTGCACTCACAAATGAATAATATATCTAGCATGCACCAGTGTTATAAGAATTACTGTGTGGGCATAATGTGTAAAGGGAACTGCTACTGTGTGTGCATAATGTGAATAAGGATTACTACTGTGTAGTGTAATTTGAATTGGGGGAACTATTGTATGGTCATGCCCCTTTCCCACAAGATCATGTCCCTTTTTTGCACATGCACCTTCTCTACTTCAAATATGGGGGGCGCCAGTCCCTTACTTTGCCAGGGGCGCCTGGACCCCTAGATACAGGGGTGTATCTAGGGGTCCAGGCGCCCCTGGCAAAGTAAGGGACTGGCGCCCCCCATATTTGAAGTAGAGAAGGTGCATGTGCAAAAAAGGGACATGATCTTGTGGGAAAGGGGCATGACCATACAATAGTTCCCCCAATTCAAATTACGCTACACAGTAGTAATCCTTATACACATTATGCACACACAGTAGCAGTTCCCTTTACACATTATGCCCACACAGTAATTCTTATAACACTGAGGAGATATCAGCAATGCCTGGACTGGCTGAGGAGGCAATGCCACCCAAGGACAGGTAGTATAATCAAATTGTAGTGCAAAGATGTGCAGTGCACTACCCAGTGGTGCAAGTAGAAAAAAAAATGTTAGTGCTACCGTGCTTGCACCTTCTGCGTGCACACGCCAAAAAATGGGTGTGGCCATATGCCACATGGGGCGTGGCCACATGGGGGTATGATACACATATGACCCCAATAGTCCCAGATACACATATGCCCCACAGTGCCAGATACACACATGCCCCCACAGTGCCAGATACACACATGCTCCCACAGTGCCAGATATGCCCCCATAGTGCTAGATATGCCCCCATGGTGCCAGATACACATATGACCCCACAGTGCCAGATATGCCCCCACAGTGCCAGATACACATATGCCCCCACAGTGCCAGATAAGCCCCCACAGACATATAGTCCCCACCCCCCTACCAGCACATAGCCATAGTCACCTCCCAGTAAATAGCCATAGCCCCCACCTACCCAAGCAATAGCCGTAGTCCCCCTAGCGCATAGCCGTAGTCTCCACCTCTCCCAACACAGTCATACAGTAGTCCCCACCCCCCTCTCATCACATAACAATAGTTCCCGGCAAGCATAGATAGCCATAGTCCCCCTCCCTGCACATAGCTATAGTCCCCATCCCCCTCCCAGCACATAGCTGTAGTCCGCCCTTAGCACATAGTAGTAGTCTCCCCCACTCCCAGCACATACGTAGCCTCCCCACACAGCACATAACCCTAGTCCCCACCCAGCAGATAGCTGTAGTGTCTGGCAATACCTGCTGTGCCGAGCTGCTTGGGATGGCGGGCGGAGGATCGCTTAGCAGGCAGGAGCTGGCGCCGGTGTCCGGCACCGCACCAAACTACGTTAAGAAACCAAAAATAAACTACAGCTTCCAGCAGCCCTTGCCGCCGGGAGCTCCCGACAGCACGGGTTGCTTGGAGTTGTAGTTTATTTTCAGTTTCTTCCCTGTAGTGCATTGCGGTGTCAGACACCGGCGCCAGCTCCTGCCTGCTGAGCGATCCCCCGCCCTCCATCCCAGGCAATGCACAGGCAGCTCGGCACAGGAGGTATTGCCAGACACTACAGCTGAAACGATTCCACCCACTGGCCGAGGGTGGCACCGTCGGGCGGCGCCCCCTGCTCGGCTGGCGCCCCTGGCGAGTGCCATCCTGGCCAATGGGTAGATACACACCTATATATATAAACATATATATATATATATATACACACACAGATGGGTCCACGATTATCTTGGCTAGTTTGCTGCGCCTAGGCACAACATGGTTTATTAACATAAACCCTTCATCTATTGTTCTCAGCTGCAATACTATACAGAGAACAATACAGCAGGGGATTAAGTCATTACAGCAGGGGATTAAGTCCAACTGCCCAGTCTCAGTTAATCCTATTAAAGGTCAAGATAAACATGGACCCATCTGTATATATTTAATTATGTATATGTATATATATATCTTATTTATTTATTTTTTGACTTGAAGTACCAGGTTATTTGTTTCAAAATGTAAAAAAACATGTAATACTTTATTTATAATTTCAAAAGAGATATCACCAGTCTAGCACTTTAATATTTTTTAATAATAGGGACCACCACAATTTTGGTGCCATGGGGCCCCGACAGACCTTAATCCAGCCCTGGATATGCGACTACTGAAAACTTCCCTCCGGTTGTTGACAATAACCCAGTTTCAGTACTGGAACCTTGCACTTTAGTTCCCAGAGATTGCAGGATTATATCGCTAGTAGTGTGGTTGGGTATCCCCTTTCCCAAGGTAACTTGGGAAATTATTTCATATAACTTCTATGTATTATGCATGTAATCCAGTCGGTAGGGATCCTGGTCGTCAGTACACCAACAGCGGGATCCTGACCGTATATATGTTATGGCAGCTGGGCGAGCGCTAACAAGGCCCTTGCGGGCTCACTGCGCTCGCCACACTGCAGGATTTATTCTACCTCTATGGGTATTGCGGACACCCATAGAGGGAGGCAAGCCTGTGGCGCTGGGATTGTGAAGTCAGTATTTCCCCACTAGTCAGGATTACAACCAGGCCTGGAGTTACCTGCTCAGCAGAGTCTGCAAAGCAGGTAGGCGCCGGGCTGGAGAGGCGCTCTCCCTGCTCTGTGACCCTGCTGCCGGCTGCCACTGCTCCTGTCAGACTGCAGGCAGCGGCGCCGGGCGGCAACATAAAGCTCCAGTTCACTCACTGATCTCACTACCCCTTCCTCCCTCCTTCTCTCACAGTAGCACACGGAGGAGGAGTTTCACTAACAGCCTGAAACTCTGTCCACACGGGTTATCAGAAGTATCCCTTCCCTGATGCTTTCTGTTCCTGCTGCAGCTGGTGATATGAAGAAAGGAACCTTTCTCTCTGCAGTGCACTCAGGTTTCTGGACCCTCCCCCTCTACATGCTGAAGCACAGGAGCTGTCTGTGTTCAAGGCAGCCTGACACTCACAACAGTGAGTTTAACACATTGAAAACCTTGGTTTCTACAGTGATTGCCAGGAAGTACTGCCTCCTAACTGAGCTGCGGCTCCAATACTAATAGATCAGGGGGTGGGCGGCACTAGACTTTGACAGACTCCCTTAGCCTACCTTCCCCAGTCCACCTCCGATGGTGCTAGGCTGCGGCATGAATGAAACCATGGGAAGAGGAGCCAGCGACGCAGCTAGGAGACAGGAACCGTGCAGACACTAATAGGAAACACCAGTGACACCCGAGGCAAGTGGGGGTTGGCATTTATTATGTGTATAAGCGCCACTGTGACCATGGGCATGTGTATAAGTGGCACTGATACCGTGGCCATGTGAAGTGTACATGCAGCACTGATACCGTGGGCATGTGTACAAGCGACACTGATGCCGTGGGCATGTGTATAAGCGGCACTGCCATCATGGGCATTATTATGTGTATAAGCAGCACTGATACCATGGGCATGTGTATAAGTGGCACTGCCATCATGGTCATTATTATGTGTATAAGCGGCACTGATATCATGGTCATGTGTAGAAGCAGCACTGCCATCATGGGCATTATTATGTGTATAAGCGGCACTGATGCAGTGGGCATGTGTATAAGCGGCACTGCCATCATGGTCATTATTATGTGTATTAGCAGCACTGATACCGTGGGCATGTGTATAAGCGGCACGGCCATCATGGTCATTATTATGTGTATAAGCGGCACTGATATCATGGGCATGTGTATAAGCAGCACTGCCATCATGGGCATTATTTTGTGTATAAGCGGCACTGATACCGTGGGCATGTGTATAAGCGGCACTGCCATCATGGTCATTATTATGTGTATAAGCGTCACTGATACCGTGGGCATGTGTATAAGCGGCACTGCTATCATGGGCATTATCAGGTGTATTAGCAGCACTGATACTGTGGGCATGTGTATAAGTGGCACTGCTATCATGGGCATTATTATGTGTATAAGCGGCATTGATACTGTGGGCATGTGTATAAGCGACACTGCCCTCATGGGCATTATTATGTGTATAAGCGGCACTGATACTGTGGGCATGGTATATGCGGCACTGCTATCATGGGCATTATTATGGGTATAAGCGGCACTGCTACCCTGGACATTATTATGTGTATGAATGGCACTGCTACTGTGGGTATGTGTATATGCGCACTGATATTGTGTGGCCATGCCCCTTCTTGGTGATACCACACCTGTTTTTTGCAGCGTGTGCCTTCAGCATGTAACTGTTGCTTTAGACAATATGGGGGTTAGGGCACAAATTTGTAGTTTGCAGAGGGCGTCGAACACTCTACTATCAGCCCGGGTACGACTAATGGGAGGGGAGTACTTTAAGACCTGAAGAAGGGGCTCTACTGTGTGTTGTAAAGTAGTGTAATATGAATCAAGAGCACTGAATGCAGTGTAATGTGAACTAGATTGTGCTACTGTGTGTCGTAATGTAAATTAGGGGTACAACTGTGTGGGCACACCCTTTCCTTGTGAAACCACAACCCTTTTTGCTGCAAGTGCCTTCGATGCACACTGTCCCTCTCTTAAGTATGGGAGACAGGGCGCAAATTTACAGTTTGCAGGGAGGTGCCAAACATCCTAGCATCGGCCCTGATTCCAACGTCGGTATTGTGACATCCGGGTATGGAGACCGCTTCCCAAATACTGTATACACTATAGTATATAGGTTTAAGCTGCCTCTCCAAAGTATTGAAGAGTGCCAGTACCAGAGTTCCCCAAGCTTGGTGTCTTACTGTCCGACACTTGAGGCCCCAATTGTTTTTGGCTGTTGAGTCTCCCAAGCCGGAAGACCTTGCTGCTCCAGAAAGTTTCTAATGAACTCAGAAGTAGCTCAAATTACTGCAGCTGAGTCCAGTGAACTCTAGATTGCTACACTGCTGGGACTGTGCCCAGGTCCTGGCACCAAACCTCGTAGATGGCAGATTACGAAAGCCTGCAGAGTGCCGGTATTAGAGAAAATACATCCTCCAGTCCAGACTCTGAGGGTGCTGTGCCTCATGGAAGCCAGATGGATGTGGACATCCGAGGTAGATTCCTTTGGAACTACAGTAAATATAATGCACCCAAGCTATTTATTTATTATATTATTAGCAGTTATTCATTTTGAAGCACTTATGCACTTACGTTTGTGAAAAAACAAGGACTAGCACAGTACTGTAGGTCATGCAATCTAACACTAGATTCTTGTGGTATGTGTATGTATTTAAAGTAACCGGACAGCTAATATAAGAACTGTTTCACCAACAATCATCACCATGAGACTCATTCAGTTTTCTGCAATGTGAATATCACAGCAATGTTCTGCTGAATACAAACATTGCCCTTTAGAATGATACGCATTATTTTCTCATGCCTTCACTTCTTCTACATCCCCAGCAGTGTAAGCTTCTAACATTCAAAACACTTAATAATTCCTCCTCCATCTCTGACTTCACCTCTGTACAAACTTACTCTCGCCCTCTGTCCTTGCCTCCATACTGATTAATCCCTCCCACTTTCCCCATTCAAGACGTATCCCATGCCACTCCTCACTCCCAGAATATTTACTAATTTGCACTTTTTAAAAATGCGCCCTTAGTATGCATGTTTGCATTTTCATTCAAGCCTACCAGTTCACCCCAAACTCTTATTTCCTCTGTTTTCCCTTCTCATCTAGTTCTAGTTCACCTCCCAGTTATATCTCAAGTACATTCTGACTCTAATCCCTTCTCAGGCCACTGGGTCATTGGGTGCTACTGTTAATAACTATCAATCACTGGCTTTAGCATCTTTTTCCATAGTCACTTTATGCTAGTGCTCTTATGTTATACACCCTTCCCCTGGTGTATAAGTGTACATCTAAATGTACAAGGACTGAGACACTGTAATAACGCTTGGTGATATTTGGATGCAACCATTGGTCTTACCACTGAAGCTTTTACCAACCCAGGCAAGGTGCATATTTTCCATCAGAGTATGGCCTCCAATGTGAGCTATTAAGATTCAGAGTTTTACAACCAGTTCAGCAACACTTCCAACTAGGGAGGCTAATCCCAGGATCGGTGGGATCCGGGGATTTAGGGCCAAAAACAGGTGGTATTCACGCTGCGCCGTCCACCATCACCCGCTGCTGACCACCATGAGAGACCAATGTTCCCCACCTGCCTGCCCACGGTGTATGGTTAGTTATGTGTGTGTGGCGGGTGGGTGCGGGGCGAGACACATAGGGAAAAGTCAATCCTTGGAATCCCGGGATTGACCATTTTTCAATCCTGATACCCGGGATTGAAAAAAATGGCCCGGGATTGGCCTCCCTTACTCCCACAACACTTCCATAACAAAACCATAAGAAGGACTATCTTTGTGCATCTGAATGGCCACCTCCCTGTCACTGGCCAGAAATTTCAAACATTTCTGATACCATAGGCCAAATGTACTGTGGTGCAATTTTGCACAAATGTGCGAGTTTAGCGCTAAACTCGCACATATTGTAAAGTCAACCACTGTAATGGGATGCGGAAACATCAAAATTGCATGTTTCCTGCAGTCTAAAAATTTGCAATCCCTAAACTCGCATCCAGATGTTTTGTCTTTGCAAACATACAAACTCGGGCAATGTAATAGGATGCGAGTTTACAACTTGCACCTAAAACATTACTAAAAAATCGACAATAAATAGACCAGCTTCTGGCTGGCGACATTGACAGAAGAATGCACAGATCAGTGAGATCTGTGCATGCCTATGTCTGTAAAAGTAAACAAAGAGTTAATAATGTAAATAAAAACAACAACGTGCAGGTCCCCCCAAAAGCATAACCAGCCCCGGGCTCTTTGAGCCAGTCCTGTTTGCAAAAAAACGGGGGGAAAATTGAGTAGGGTTCCCCATCTTTAAAGATCCAGCACCGGGCTCTTGAACCGGTTCCAAAAAAACAGGGGACAAAAGAAGTAGGGGTCCCCCGTATTTTTAAAACCAGCACTGTGCAGCACTAGCCAGGGTGGTAATGCTGGTTGCTTAACTACGGTGAACCCTACTCAATTTTTTCCCCTGTATTTTGTCAACCAGGATTGGCTCAAAGAGTCCTGGGCTGGTTATGCTTTTGGGCGGGACCTGAACATCATTTTTTTTATTACTTTTTCTTTACTCTTATAGACAGAAACATGCACGGATCTCACTGAGGAAGGATATCATATCCGAAAACGCGTTTAAGCATAAAAGGTACTTGTTGTTTATCTGACCCCATAACCACGCAGCACTGGGAGGACTTCTTTCAGCCTTTCCAGTATCCGGAACTAGGAGTCTCCATCTGTTTCTTTTGGAAGGACTTCCATGCTGTTTGGATAGACGTGACTGGTTGGGGGAAAAAACCAGAGGACTGGTGATACATGCGATATGTGTTTTGTGTCTATGTGAATGCTTTCATTAAATCATTTGTTTGTTGTTCAAATAAAATTGCACTATATTCGGGGGGTTTTCCCCACAAGCTCTAGTTATATGAAGATCTTTTCCTGTTGACCCTAAGAGGCGATAAATGCTGATTCATCTTTTGTTAGGTGAGTGGGACAATAAAACATCTTGTCCTTATGGTTGCAATCATTTATTTGCACATTGTGTTGTTCTTTTTGAGTTTCAGGATAAGACATCCCATGTGAAAAGTGGATTGTGACATCCCATGTGAAAAGTGGGTTGATATAAGGGTGAAAACTCTCTGATTTATCTTTTTGTCTAAACCTTTTCCCTAAGAGGTTTTTTCAGTAGTGCCACGAGTGGCCACATCTTGGTTTTAAATTGTCACATTTAGGGGTCTGGAGAAGGCTCTATTCATGACCACACAGGCTGCCACTGTTTGCAAGCGCAGATTGAGAATATTATATTGTACACACTTGTTGCTAACAGCGGCTACATCAAAAGACACAGCTAGTCACAACGGATGCCATGTTCAGAAGGAGAAACTGCACCTGCCGCAGGACAATGGCAATTTTGCATGGTGTGTCCGATTGTACATCCGATGGTGCATATAAAAAATTTACCCAGACGTATTTACACAGCAGCAAGACTTTGCAAGTGGGTGTCTCAGCATTTGAAAAAAAAAAAAACGTCAGAAGAATTAGCATAACATGCAGATGCGGCTGTGGCAAAATGGTGCAGACATGGCTGACGGTGGGAGTAGTGCATAGCGATAGTGACAGTAAGGATTTGTGGTTAGATACTTGTTTAAGTGAGGAAGTAGCCCGGGAGAGATTATGCAAAATAAAGATTAATAATTCACCTGGCCCGGACGGACTTCATCCGAGGGTTCTTATGGAGCTTAGGTCACAACTAGCAAGACCCCTATACTTGATTTTAAATAGTTTAATTAGCTCTGGCATGGTATCGAAGGAATGACGTATAGCAGAGGTAGTACCATTATTTAAAAAGGGATTAAAAAATCATCCGGGTCACTACAGACCGGTTAGTTTGACAGCTATAGTGGGGAAAATATTGGAAGGAATTCTAAGGGATAGCATACAGGAGTATCTGCAGACTACTAAGATTATTAGCAAGAACCAGCATGGGTTTGTGAGGGACAGATCATGTCAGACTAACTTAGTTAACTTTCATGAGGAAGTGAGCAACAATCTTGACCAAGGAAAAGTAGTGGATGTGGTCTATTTAGATTTTTCAAAAGCCTTCGATACAGTGCCTCACAGGAAGCTAATCATCAAATTAAAGGAACTTGGCCTAGGAAAAACTGTTTATACATGGATAAGCAACTGGCGAACAACAGGGTACAGTGAGTAGTGGTCAACGGGAAGTCTTCAAGCTGGACACCAGTAGTCAGCGGAATACCACAGGGGTCCATACTCGGGCCACTACTGTTCAACATATTTATCAATGATCTAGAAATAGGCCTGGAGAGCACAACTTCAATCTTTGCAGATGATACTAAACTGTATAGGGTAATTAATTCAGAAATAGATGTAGAGTCCCTGCAGAATGACTTATCTAAACTCGAAATCTGGGCGTCTAAATGAAAGATGGGATTCAATATAGAAAAATGCAAGGTTATGCATTTCGGGACTAAAAACAAACTTGCATCCTACATATTAAATGGGGAAAGTCTAGGGGTAACAGTTTTGGAAAAAGATTTAGGGGTACTCATTGATAATAAGCTTAATAACCGCATACAATGTCATAGCGCAGTAAAGAAGGCAAGTAAGGTGCTAGCGTGCATAAAATGGGGAATTGAGACAAGGGATGAGGATGTAATCCTGCTGCTGTACAAATCATTGGTACGTCCGCACCTGGAATATTGTGTTCAGTTTTGGACACCACTGTATAAAAAAAATATCGGTGGACTCAAAAGGGTTCAAAGGCGAGCTACTAAATTGATTAAAGGGCTAGAGGGACTGGATTATGAGGAAAGGCTTACTAGGTTGAATATGTATACACTGAAATAAAGGCGTCTAAGAGGAGACATTATTAATGTCTTCAAATATATAAAGGGGCACTACAAGGAGCTATCAGAGGAATTATTTATTAAAAGAACTCTGTTTAGGACACGTGAGCACTTGTTGAGGCTGGAGGAAAAAAAATTCCTTACGCAACGGAGGAAAGGGTTCTTTACTGTTAGGGCAATAAGGATTTGGAATTCCTTGCCAGGGAAAGTGGTAATGGTGGACTCTGTAAATGCATTTAAAAAAGGATTGGATGAATTTCTGATTGAAAAGGATATCCAAGGTTACAACATTTAAAATATTGACATTGTTAATCCGGGTGTAACATGACTTATAGTTGCTAACTAGTTATAAAACATTCTTCAGCAAGTACAGTAAAATCAACTCAACTTGATACAGCATACATGTTCAACCTCAATTACTATGTTATTATGTGACTATGTTACTATGTGTCTGTATAAAACTCAGACACAGGCCCATTATCTCCCATTTGATTTTTCCTGTTGTACTGTCTGTTTAAACATTGTTTCATTTTATTGGTTATTTGAATTTTTGTCAAACATTGCTAGCTACTGCAGCTTTTCCCTTATTAACAAAAGCCTCCTCGTCATTGTATTTATGTACTGTGTGCTGATTAAAGATTTCTCAGGCAGGAATATGAGGGATTATCAGAGCCATAGTAGCATCATTCCTAATGACTGCATTGGAACCCTCATGAGCATAAATCTTTCATGATTTTCCATTGCTAAGTTTATATGACAGCTATATGAAGAGTCAGAAATGTTTTATGACATAGGGCTTGTGGCTTTTTATTACTTGTGTAGCCTCACAGTCATTTGGAAAGAACTATTCCTTCTGGTAGGGTATATTTTTCACTAGCTCTTAACCTGAATATACTGTAACATATTCTGGATTATGTATCAATGAAAGTGCCAACAACTTCAATACAAATTTATTTGCAATAATATTGTGAATGTGAGCTAAAACTGTTAAGTGGATGAGAGGGCCCTGATGCATTATACCCATGATATCTGCCCAGTTGTGATTGCTATACAATCAACTTGCTGTGGCCCTGAGCTTTTGTCAACTTTTAATCACATTTATAACGTTCTAGTGTAAGAAGATTAGGACATTCAGAATGTTGCCTACAGTTATTGCAGGTGCTTCTGAGGAAGATGATGACCACAGGTGCTGCTGCTGATTATTTTGCCTTCGCCACCTCTGTACACTTTTCTGTTTGCTTTTTACAGTTGATAGCAATTATCTAGTAATCAGTCATTGTCATATGGTAATGACCACCATGCCAATATCTAAACCATATATCAGTGGTTAAGTCAGTTGTATGGATGGTGTACTTTTCCAGCAAGATGAGCTATTTATTTGTAATATTGGCTACTGGGGACCTTCCATCTAGGCAACAAGCCATCATTTCTCAGAATACTGAGTAAGTTTTACATTTAAAGAGCATCTGTTCCCGGCTAGCAGTCTAATTTTCCATTTAGAAAAAGGGCTTTCTTCTGCGGATTATGGGCATGATTCAGTCCTGATTGCTGTTGGTCGAATTTGCAAGGCAGCTGATTATCGATCAAATGTGTGCATGCGTACGGATCGTAGTGTGCACGCGAAAGCCAAACTGCAAAAAATTCCAGTGTCTTTTTTAATCGTTAGGCGTATGAAAGTTGATTGACAAGAAGTCTGCGTTTGAGGGTGCTAACTGTCGATTTTCTGGGAGTGTCAGTAAAAATGCAGGCATGCCCAAGCGTTTTCAGGGAGGGTGTGTGACGTCAGTTCCAGCCCCGATCAGCCTGTTTCTATTGCACTGTAGGAATAGGCCCTGGGCTACATACAGACTGCACAGACTGGAAAAATCATTTGATGGTGAGTAAGTTGTGAACGGATTTGCAGCTGACCAGCGCTCGCAGTGATTTTCGCAAAGGCGTATACAGACTCGCACAGGGCGGGTATTCACTCTGTCCGGGCAGCTACTATCTGATCGCAATCAATCTGATGAGCAATCAGGTCTGAATTGGGCCCTATATACAGAAGTATTATAATTAAATTCTTTCTTTCTCTCAAAATATTTGGTATACCATTATTAGCATTACCAGTTAGTAAGGCCATATCCAGTATTTTGCCCTTCACCATATGAAAAACATTCATTTGGGCCTGGGAGCTAAACTGACACTATAACATAGATGATTTGTGTGCTGATATTAAGGAACCTTCAATATAATACTGTTTATGGATTAAATGCAGCTTCAGTTGGAGGTCACTGCCTCATCTCATATCAAAGAATTATAAATAGGAAAAATGAAGCGCTGTCCATCCAAAGTGTAAATTTATTAAACATGTATTACAATCACAAACATACAATTAAACATAATACACTTGACTGGTGTAACCATATAATTCTATAAAGAGACCTAATAAAAATCTCTCTAGCTAATTAGCCACTGAGTCAGTATGTAGCCATAATCACTAGATTAGTTGTAAACTTATAGTTCCTATTGGTTAGTAAAAGCTGCAGAACCTGACTTGAAACAATGTATTCATTGACCAGTCATAAATATAGGCTGAAAACTTTCATCCGTTCTCTCAATTATGATGTTAATTGTGGCAAGTAGACATGTTAGAAACAAGTTCAATTCTTGTACTGATTACTACAGTGCTCACAATGTTAGTCATGCAGTCCAATTTAGCTGACACATAATAGTCACTATGTATTCAGCATGTAATTACAGTGTGGCCACAATGTTCACTGCTCCATTCTACTGCCAAAACTCCAGCTATCAATGGGTTAAAACACCAAGGTCCATATACAACAGCTCATCCATACTTTAAATTTGTTGTTTCCTGCTGCAAATGGCATTTTTAGAACAGTACATCTCTCAGCGGCTTCCCCAGAGGAGGAAGCTCTCTTGTTCTTATGGTGATCACTAGAATGTTCTCTGTATTGTATGTTGGTCACTGGAATGTTCGATGTATTGTTTGGTGGTCTGGAAGATGCTCTTTATAATGCATATCAGTCACTATAATGCTCATGGTGTAGAATGGCAGTCATTAGGATGCTCTCTGTGCCGTGTGGTGGTCTCTGGAATGCTCTCTGTATTACATAGTAACATAGTAACACAGTATTTGAGGTTGAATAGAAGCAAATTGCCCATCGTGTTCAACCTGTTTTAAGTTGTGATGATTCTACATACTTGCTAAATAATGTTTTATGACTAGTTAGCTACTATAACTCATGTTACCCCCGGATTTACCACATTGATATTTTAAGTATTATAACCTTGGATAGCTTTTTCATTCAGAAATGTATCCATTCCTTTTTTAAATCCAATTACAGAGTCCACCATTACCACCTTCCCTGGCAGGGAATTCCACATCCTGATTGCCCTAACAATGAAGAACCCTTTCCTCCGTTGCGTTGTGAACTTTCTCTCCTCCAGTCGCAGCGAGTGCCCACGTGTCCTAAACTGTGTACTTTTAATAAATAATTCCTCTGATAACTCTTTGTGATATCCCTTTACATATTTGAAGATATTAATAATATCTCCTCTTAGGCGCCTCTTTTCTAGTGTATACATATTCAGCCTACTAAGTCTTTCCTTATAGTCCAGTCCTTCTAGGCCTTTAATCAATTTAGTAGCTCGCCTTTGAACACTTTCGAGTTCACTGATGTCTTTTTTATACAATGGTGCCCAAAACTGAACACAATATTCCAGGTGCGGACGTACCAATGCCTTATACAGCGGCATGATTACATTCGAGTCCCTTGTCTCAATTCCCCTTTTTATGCATGCTAGCACCTTACTTGCCTTCTTTACTGCATTTTGACATTGTGTACGGTTATTAAGCCTATTATCAATGAATACCCCTAAATCTTTTTCCAACTCTGTTTCCCCTAGGCGTTCCCCATTTAATATGTAGGATGCAAGTTTGTTTTTAGTCCCAAAATGCATAACCTTGCATTTGTCTGTATTGAACCTCATTTTCCATTTAGACGCCCAGAGTTCAAGTTTAGATAGCTCATTCTGCAAGGACTCCACATCCAATTCTGAATTAATTACCTTACACAGTTTAGTATCATCTGCAAAGATTGACACTCTGCTTTCCACTCCTATTTCTAGGTCATTGATGCCTTGAAAAAGTTGCACTGAAGCAACGAAACGCGTTGGTGAGACCTGCCTGACTGTGTTATCTCCCTCATTGCGGCCATTTTGGACCTGGACCAAGTCCCCGTTTGGAAATTTGCATTTGACCCTACTGGACATTCCTATCACATTGTGGGAAACCAATCTCCACCACATGATGAGGAGCAGCCTTTGCGGACGCAGATTCGCTTAAACACCTCTAAAGACCTCGGTGGTAACTATATTCCACGGATAGGACATTGGGCCCTATTAACCAAAGGGGACTGTTATAGGAACAGGTTCATTATTTCTGATATTTCCAACATCAATATCCGGCATTGGGAGCTATACCAGTTACGATTCTGCCATTGTTTTTATATAGTTTTTATGTGGTATTGACCACTTACAAGTATTGCATTCTTGATGTTTTATACCCAGATATAAGTTTTATTAAATCTTGAATTTACCAGTGATCCACCTTTGCATTTGTGACCATTTTTAGCGCTATTTCTTGTTTTTGTCATTGATAAATATGTTGAACAGTAGTGGTCCGAGTACGGACCCTTGTGGTAATCCGCTGACTACTGGGGACCAGGTTGAGGACTTCCCTTTGACCACTACTCACTGTACCCTGCTATCCAACCAGCTGCTTATCCATGTGCAAATAGTTTTTCCTAGGCCAATCTCCTTTAATTTGATAATCAGTCTCCTGTGAGGTACTGTATCGAAGGCTTTTGCAAAATCTAGGAAGACCACATCCACTGCTTTTTCTTGATCAAGATAATTGCTCACTTCCTCGTAGAAGCTAATTAAGTTAGTCTGACATGACCTATCCCTCACAAACCCATGCTGGTTCTTGCTAATAATCCTAGCGGACTTTAGATACTCATGTATGCCGTCCCTTAGAATTCCTTCCAATATTTTCCCCACTATAGATGTTAAACTAACTGGTCTGTAGTTTCCCGGAAGATTTTTGGATCCCTTTTAAATAATGGCACTACCTCAGCTATACGCCAATCCTTCAGTACCATGCCTGATCTAATTGAACTATTGAAAATCAAGTATAGGGGTCGTGCTAGTTGTGAACTAAGCTCCATAAGAACCCTCGGGTGAAGTCCATCAGGACCAGGTGATTTATTAATCTTAATTTTGCTTAGTCTCTCCTGGACTACTTCTTCACTTAAACAAGTATCTAACCATGAATCATTACTGTCACAATTGTTATGCTCTACTCCCACCATCAGTTCTTCACTGGTGAATACTGATGAAAAGAATTTGTTCAGTATTTCCGCTTTTATTTCGTCATCATTTGTCAATTCTCCTAATTCATCTTTTAATGGACCTATATTTTCCTTTTTTAACCTTTTACCGTTTATGTATTTAAAAAAAAAATTATGATTGGTTTTACTCTCTGTAGCGATTTGCTTTTCATTTTCCATTTTAGCTGCTCTTATTGCTTTTTTGCTTTTCTTATTACACTCCTTGTAATACTTGAAAGACTCCTCCTTTCCATTAGATTTAAATGCTTTGAAAGCCAGCTTTTTTATCCATTTCTGCCTTAACCTTCTTGTTAAGCCACATCAGTTTGAGTTTAATACTGTACATCCATACTGTATATCCATTTCTGGGTTGAACCTTGCAATTGCTGTGACTCTGAACATAAACATTAGAGTGATGCTTTACTACTAGAGTACTAGTTTAGGGCATATGGAACTTGTCGAAGTCGGAAAATATTACAGTACACACATCACGTACAAAATACACACAGATGGCCTCCGTGCGCATACTTGTTCTGAAGTGCGTGTGCATATTTGCAAGTTGCGTATGACCGCTCATGCGGTCCTGCGTATTAGCGCGTGGTATGAGTAATTACAGTAGCATTTGTATTCGCATGGAAAAGCCACAAAGACATATCTCATATTTAATCCACATAGTGCACAATGTACACATAGCCCACACGCACCACACCAGCAAGTTATACTTGTTTAAAAGGTACAACAACAAAGGGATTCACCTTTACAGGATATGAGGGGACAGAATTAGGTTATGAAGTGGTCTTTGGTATCCAACTGTAGGGTATTTTAAGGGCAACATTCCGGCAGCAGTTTGCAGAAGATAGCACGCTCCTGCGCATAATTATGTGCAGGAACAGGATATTAATATTGTACTGTGTTTACTGTACTCTGATATTCGGCGGTAACCCAGTGGAGACCAACTGCAAGCACACCTTGACCAGACATCGCCCACCTATTCAAACCAACCTATGACCCCTCCTGTACTGTAAATGACCAGCCCTTTGTCCTATAGATGAAGAGGTTACAGTTTCTATTGTATTGTGTTTTGACCAACTGTACAAAAGCCAAGCTGCCTAGCCGGTCACTCATCTCTCTCTGAAGGTCATCTTGCTAGATTGACTGAGCACCGGACCGTGTGGCGCTGGTGAAACCAAACATATTGATTGAACATTGATTGTAGCCTCTTTTCTGTTATTGTGATTGTAAATCTGTTGTAACTCCCTTTCAGCAATTATATGTTGGTGGGTCGGATCCCAACATCTAAAATACAATAGGTGTCGTGTCTCCTTCCTGCTAAGGTTTAAAGTGTATTTCAGACACACGTGAAGATGCATTGTGCTCTCAGTGTGTCGGTGTGTGTGTATGCACTTAATGTACTTTGTACATCCGTCGCGGTATGTGTACGCAAAGTGCGTACACGGTACGGGCCTTTGTACGCTAACTGTGTAAAAAGTACGTAGGTTAAGGATTACATACAGCGGCCACAGCGGCTTGAATTTAAGTGTATTGAGTGTATTAAGGTATTGCTTTTATTCCTGTAAGTAAATCAGCATTTACAATTCGGGGCTCGATCCGGTTTTTGACACGCTCGTAGCAGACTTTAATCTATCAGCAAAGGGTGGAGATACATCTTTAAGTAAAACCTTTTCCTGGTTGCTTGGATGTTTTGAAACCCTATTTTTGTTCTGTTAGATTGCGTCTGCTCTGTCTGGTCTGCAGAGGTGCTGATAGAATCCGGAGGAAACAGGAAAAAAGCTATTTAAAAATCTGTGTATTTTTTTGGGCGCCAAAAGCATACACAAAAGAGTACACAAAGCGTACACAGAGTGTACACAAAGCGTACCAGTATTTTGCATACTCTCCCACATATTTTTGCCATAGGGTATTAGTCATTTTAGACCTGTGTGAAATCGAATACATTTGTTTGTTATATAGATAAATTTGAAATAAGTATTAAGGGTGTAATCATAAAACACAAAACGCAGTTCTGGCTTAGTCATTAAAGGTTTATACAGAACAAGTGTTGGTTGTGTTAGTGAGTGATAATAGTTTGTATTGCTCACATTTATAGAGCTTGTGTGATTTTTTGAATTGCGGATGTACGTTTGTATACATGGGCTGGACAAAGTACAGGGTCGCACACGTGGCGTAAAAGGCATGCACGGTCACGTGTTTACTCAAGGTTGTGTAGGATTACGGACGCTAAGTACAAATCACACGATAGTTTGTTCAATTAAATGCGGGATAGTATACATTTAATACAATAGCACATAACTATCCGATTTCAAAAGCAGGTTACCTTAAATATTTTGTACAGAAAAGAAAAACAAGGTGTATCTGAGTGAGTGAAAGCAGGAGTGAGTGGAGCTGAACCCTGGAAATTCGGGTCCCGTGGGAACACTGGGTTAGTAGAGGCCTGGTGGCGTAAGGTTTGCTACCTTATGTGAACATAAAGAGTGAAATACGCAAGTCATGAGGAGACTTGCACAGGAGCGTAATAAGGAATTTTGCATTGAAAAGTATAGACATTGTGAATTGAAGTAAAGGTGAATCCCAAACGTATAGATTTTTTTTGTTACGCTTCGGCTGAGGAGCGCAGCGTGTGAATTCGACTCCCGCGATCGTAGGGCATATAGATAACTAGTATCTATAAGCTGTGCGATTGAACCGCACGTCCGGGTGTTTTACATAGCACAAAGTGATATTATTGT
The DNA here is from genome assembly GCF_028390025.1 of Pseudophryne corroboree. Classification (NCBI taxonomy): domain Eukaryota; kingdom Metazoa; phylum Chordata; class Amphibia; order Anura; family Myobatrachidae; genus Pseudophryne; species Pseudophryne corroboree. The sequence continues at coordinate 496,126,431 of NC_086448.1, read as the reverse complement.
GTCATAAGCGCTGTGGAGAGCATACGCAGACGTGATTGTGTAAAAGTAAAGAGGGGTTTTTCTTTGATAACGTCGGGAAATCTTCCTGGTGGGCTAACACTGGAAAGGGTGAACAATAGTTATTAGGAAACTGTTTTTTCACCCTACAAAAATTCCAGTGGAAATATACCGAAAAGGAATTTTTCGCTGCCTCTCTCAGGAAAATATTCCAACAGAGCCTCCACCGAAAGAAATTGCGGTGCTGTAAAGTCTTATAGGGCCCTAAGTTGGGTACATCACGATCCACTATCGACAGTGTATCGTAGTACTGGCCAACGTGGGCAAGAGCGGGTGAAGAGCGCTCAGTGAACTTTCACCGTCTGCTTGCATTGAGTATTTTGGTGTTTGTGGGAAAAGGCCCACAAATATGGGAGCCAGTTGCTCAAGTGAGAGACGTTCAGTATGCAGGGTTCAGGCTGGAGAAGTGCGGTCGAGAGGGTCAGCAAGGTTTATTATGTGTGAGAAATATGGTTCACACACGGAGGCTTTTTGCAATGAATGGGTACGTATGACTGCTGAAGATAGGGCCTCATTCCCCAGGATGGGCAGCTTTGAATCAGAGGTGTTACAGAACATAAGGATTAGAATATGTCTGATTAAATCGAGAAAACAAAGGATCAGACATACCGATTGTTTAAATCTGTGGCAACAAGAGGGGGAGGTGCAAAAGGAACTGGCTCGCACAGCTTGTTCCAAATCTAGCGGGAAAGCAATTGCGAGAGCACCACCACCACCATATGTTGATGAGGAGAAATTGGCTACTAGCAATGGTACATTGGTAAAGGATAGGAAAGTGATTGATCAATGTGTTAACCCTAATCCTTGCCAGCTGTATCCCATTTTACATTTTCCCCAGGATTGGGAGCAGGAAGATGAGCCCAGCACGATATCGGCACTCTCTCTAGCTGCCACCATACAGGACACCCAGGTGGGCACGGCCCCACCACCAAGAGTAGTAGCGATACCCCCCAGCAGAGGGGTGAGTGAGGTTGTGTCCACTGGTAAGTACGGTACCACACACTATGCAGAAACGATAGCTTCCCGCATTATAGAATCAAGTCAAAATGATATAGTTGAACTAAATCCTGTCAGGGTGATTGCAGTCCCCAATGGGAAGACTGACTGTCAGGGAGTAACTTCCATCAGGGACATTGCCATGCATTGTCCTTGGTCCCGAGCAGAGTTAAGGTCAATTATGGCAGAATTCCACGATCCCAGAAAAGATCTAGTCGGATGCCAGAGATTCATTAAAGAATTAGGTAACGCCCATGAACCCACAAATAAAGATTGGCGAACAGTGCTACGGGTGTGTTTACCCTCAAATATTGACATCACGAAATTCATAACAGATTGTAAGTTAGATGCAGAGGTACCTCTCACTGATGAGTACAATCAGGAGAATGTACGGCAAATCAACCTGCAATTAGGAGTGTATTTCCCTACTGTTGTTAAATGGAATCAAATCTTCTCCATAAGACAAAAGGAAGGTGAAATGGAATCCAAATATTTCCATAGAGCACTGCAGGAAATAACTAGATACACTGGGATCGAGGATATTAAGGAGTATGCACACCACACGGAGGTAGCTGTTTCTGTGTTGATGGACGGTTTAAAGGAGGCACTAAGAACAAGGGTGCAAACCTCTCTACCTAATTGGAGAGGTATCTCAGTGGCTGCGATGAGAGAGTCCGCTATCGAGCACGATCGGAACATCAGTTAACACAGGGAGTCGCAAGGGGATAAGCTGATGATGGTGAGTATACAGGCACTAACAGATAAGTCCTATCAGCCAAAACCCCAGACCCCTGATGGTAAGTCACAGTCAATAGTATGTTACTATTGCAAGAAGGGAGGACATTATGCAAGGGATTGTAGGAGTAAAGGGACACATAATGTATACAGACCCCCTAGACCTGAATACGAACTACACTACAATTCACATAATTGGGATCAGGGACCACATAGAAGAGATTACGAGCCACATAGAGGGGAAACAATAAGGTACCCACCCAGGAGAGACTGGCAGGACTCTGAAACCTCACAGCTACCCCCCTTACATATTGTAGCTGCCAACGTGCTGCGGGAGGGTCCCAATACACAATAGGGGTTGAGACACACCTGTAGTCTGCAGCCAGTGAAGTTGATTGCTAGCCTTGGTAGTGAACTTGAGGTCATGGTTGATGTAGCTGGTGTACCATTACCTTTTCTTGTAGATACAGGGGCAGCCAGGTCAGTGTTGAATTCCACAACAGGTGTAAAAACCACAGGTAGAATTAGGAGTGTACCCCATCATAGAGCGGCTGCTACAGCAGGGCATCCTAGTCAGGATGTGCAGCACCGCCAATAGTCCCATCTTTCCTGTGAAAAAGAGTGGGGGGAGGGGTTACAGGCTAGTGCAGGATCTAAGGGGGATAAACAAGATAGTTGAGAGCCAATTCCCCGTAGTGCCCAATCCAGCTGTCATCCTCATGCAGATTCCCTCTACCGCAAAATTCTTCACTGTCATTGATCCCTGCTCTGCTTTCTTTTCTGTCCCTCTTCACCCTGACAGCCAATACCTCTTTGCCTTCATGTACAGGAGAGTACAGTACACCTGGACTCATCTCCCCCAAGGTTTCATTGACAGCCCGAATATTTTCTCCCAGGCCTTACATGATTGTTTGCAATCCTTTCAACCTGAGAGTGGATCAGTGCTAATACAATATGTTGATGACTTGTTGTTGTATTCGGACTCACTCGAGTCATCCTTGCAGATACTAAACAGCTTCTGTTTCATCTTTCCCAGACAGGACACAAGGTTTCAAAGGATAAGTTGCAGTTGTGCCGGTCCAGGGTTAAATACTTGGGACACTGCTTGACACAGGGACTTAGGAACCTGACCGCTGATAGAATACAGGCGATTCGCGACATGACTGTCACAAACTCAGCAACAGATCCGCACTTTCCTCGGAATGTGTGGGTACTGTCGGAACTGGATTCCAGGGTTCTCCATACTGGCACTACCTTTACAAGAAATGGTCTCTTCGAACAAACCGGAACAGGTCTCTCACACAGATGAGTCCGAACTGGTGTTTTAGAGACTAAAACAGTGTTTATCTCAAGCACCTGCATTGGGTATGCTAGATTATGAGAAGCCCTTTGAATTGTACAGTACTGAAAGTGCTCGGTGCGCGGCAGGAGTCTTAACACAGAGACATGGTGATGCCAGCAGACCGGTAGTTTACTACAGTTGGACACTGTAGCGCGGTCTCTCCCCACTTGCTTGCGAAGTGTTGCAGCAATACCTTTGCTGGTAAGTAAAAGCGAGGATGTAGTGTTAGGACATGACTTGACCATCCATACACCTCATGCAGTATCAGCCTTACTAAACTCCGCCCAAACCAGACATGTCTCATCTGCTCGGTTTACAAAGTGGGAATTATCACTGATGGCCCCTGTAAACATCACCATTAAGAGATGCAGCTCACTAAATCCTGCAACTTACTTGCCAAGTGTGCCTGGACAGGCACACAGGGTGGAGGATGAGAATGATGGGGAAGGAGGATTTAGTGCAGATACTGATACGCATGATTGTATGGAATACCTGAACCAAACTTTCACTGCGAGACCTGACATCAGTGACAACCCACTGGAAGGAGTAGACTTTACCACAGACTGACGGAATCGGGACTCTTGTGCACCGGATATGCAGTTGTAGATGACGAAGGTATCATAGAAGCTGAACCCCTTGGCCCACCACACTCAGCACAAGTCGCTGAGCTGGTCGCCCTGACCAGAGCATGTGAGTTGGCCAAAGGTAAGTCATCTAATATATACACGGACTCTAGGTACGCCTTTGGAGTGGTGCATGATTTCAGGGCACTGTGGCGCCTCAGAAATTTCATGACAGCAGCTGGCACACCTGTAGCGCATGCGTCCTACATCAAAAGGCTCCTGACAGCAATACAGGAACCAGACAGAGTGGCTGTTATCAAGTGTAAAACACACACCTACAACCAAGACCCAATCTCACTTGGTAACAGTCGGGCAGATGAAGCTGCTAAATCAGCAGCAAGCACAACCATACGAACTAACATCACATCACTGATGATATTTGAAACAGTTAACATGCAACAGTTAATTGAAATGCAAAATTTGTGTTCCCTACAGGAAAAGGCGGTCTGGAAGGCGAAGGTATATGGTCAGGAGTCCTCAGGACTTTGGACAGATGGACACGGTAAGCCAGTGGCCCCCAGAGCATATCTTCCAAGTCTAGCTGAGGCGGCACATGATCAGACTCATCTGGGCAAGGAGAGTATGTGCAAGCTGGTAAGAGCCTACTGGAGTCCGCCAAGATTCTCTTCTCATGCAGGTAAGAAAGCAATGACATGTCTTACTTGCTTGAGGAAGAATATTGGTAAGGCAATACCAATTTAGCCATCCCATATCCCTCCTACAAACGGACCTTTTCAGGTAATACAAATCGACTTCATACAGTTACCACCCTGTAGGAATTATATGTGTTAGTATTTACTAATGTGTTTTCCAACTGGGTAGAAGCATTCCCCGCTGCCACAAATATTGCTGCATTCACTGCAAAGAAAATCGTGCAGGAATTTGTGTGCAGATATGGTATCCCTAGAATGATTGAAAGTGATAGGGGTACCCATTTTACAGGTGAAGTCTTTCAGGTCATGTGCAAACTGATGGGAATTAATAGCAAGCTGCATACTCTGTACCGGCCACAGGCGAGTGCGAAGGTGGAGAGAATGAACAGCACTATTAAGAATAAGCTGAGCAAAGTGATGGTTGAAACTGGATTGCTGTGGCCAGAAGCTTTGCCACTAGTGTTGTACAGCATTAGAACCACTCCCAGGTCACTGCTTAACTTATCACCCTTTGAAATTCTTTTTGGTCGACAACCCCATGTAATGATAGACCCCCAGGATGATTTGAAATGCAATAACGAAATAACTGTTAAATATTTTGTTAGGATGAGCCGGCAGCTGAGAAATCAATAAAGAAATCTAAAGCTGGTGATTCCTGACCAACCGAACAGTAATTGTCATGACATTGAGCCTGGGGATTGTGTGATGATTCGAAATTTTTTACGCTCAGGTTGCCTCATAGACAGGTGGGAAGGACTGTAACAAGTCTTGTTAACCAGCACGACAGCTCTAAAGGTCACCGAAAGAGAGACTTGGGTCTACTCATCCCACTGCAAGAAGGTCGCTGACCCGGGAGAAAACTCGTGACAAAGAGCAAGGTGAAGAGAACTTCGTATTACTAGAGCAGCGGTGGCCAACCCGCTGCTCTCTCCGCATGCGGCTCGATGCGCTCCCGGCCACCGCTGCCTGACACACCAGACTCACAGCAGCAGTTGTCCAGCGGCGGTGTGTATCTTCAATTCTGCGGCGGCCCATGAGCCAATCAGAGCTCGCGGACCAGCAGCTAAGGCTCCTGATTGGCTGCCAGTCCACGAGCTCTGATTGGCTCACGGGCCGGCGCCGAATTGAAGATACACACCGCCGCCGGAGACTGAGAGGTAGGAGAGACACGCGCTGCGCTCTCCTTCCCCTCACAGCAGCGCGGTAAGCAGCACTTTTTTTGGGGGGGGGGAGTGAGGCACTGTGGCGGCATATGTATCAGCACTGGGGGCATGCGTATGTGCACTGTGGGGGCATATGTATCTGCACTGTGGGGGCATATGAAGCACTGTGGGGGCATGTGTATCTGCACTGGGGGCATAGGAGGCACTGTGGGGGCATGTGTATCTGCACTGGGGGCATATCTGGCACTGTGGGGGAATGTGTACCTGCACTGGGGCATATCTGCACTGGGGCATATCTGGCACTGTGTGGGCATATCTGGCACTGTATGGGCATGTGTATCTGCACTGGGGCATATCTGCACTGGGGCATATCTGGCACTGTGTGGGCATATCTGGCACTGTATGGGCATGTGTTTCTGCACTGGGGGCATATCTGGCACTGGGGGATATCTGGCACTGTGTGGGCATATTTGGCACTGGGGGCATATCTGGCACTGTGGGAGGCACTGTGGGGACATGTGTATCTGCATCGGGGACATATCTGGCACTGTGGGGGCATATCTGGCACTGGGGGCGTATATGTATCTGGCACTGGGGGCATATATTTATCTGGCACTGTGGTGGCAACCATTTTTTGGCATTTTTATATGTATGTGGCACTGTACAACATGACTAAACAGGGTTATGACACAAGGTCACACTCCTTCAAACATCATACCGAAAGGTGTGTACACAAAAATGGGGCGTGGCTTTGTGACAACTAGGCCATACCCCCATTTTTGCGTGCGCTCCTTTGGCGCGCACATGTTAGTGGCTCTTGCACTTGCCTATGGATCTTTTCTGGCTCTTTGCCTCTGACTGGTTGGCCACCCCTGCACTAGAGTGTTTATGACGGGAAAGCTGAGAGGCAGGACTGTTGAAACGGCACCTGAGTGCGGAGCACAACAAGATCATACCATTTTTTTTTCACCTCCCACTGCATTCTTCTTTCTCCCCCCCTTATTTCCTTTCTTTTTCCCTAACAAAATGGATCTATCTAAAGAAACTGCGTTTCGGGTTTGTCTGGTAATTCTGTTTTGCTCAGGACAATTTGTTTTGGTGAGGGTGCCAGAGAAGTCGAGCAAGGATCTGCAATGGGTTCTGATGGCAAGTACGGATTTTTATGATCTCAGTAGCAGCACATCACTCGAGTAAAGGCTGGTAGTCATGGAGCTCGGAGGCACTGTGAGGGGTTATTGTCTGATGAATATTGTATTTGTAGAAATTGCGAGAACATAGTCGAAGATGGGTGCATCCAAAGATGTCAGTCCAACATTAATGCTGACATGGACCGACATCCATTGAGTGATTACCACTCATTAGTGGGTAAGGTCTTAAACCAGACAGAATGTTGGGTGTGCTCACAGGTACCTCAAGGACAGAGTAAGTCAGGATTAGTACCATACCCTTTAGCAATAGATGAGGTACTCGAATTACGGGGTGGGAGACCGGTGGACAAGAAATTCAATATATCTAGGCCCACCAGTTTGAATCTCCACCAGTATCATGTAGATAGGTCACTGTTGTGTTTTAATATTTCCAATTTCCGAAAACCAGGAAATTGGGAAGTGACGTGGAATAACCACACAATGGGGGTCATTCCGAGTTGTTCGCTCGCTAGCAGATTTTAGCAGCATTGCACACGCTAGGCCGCCGCCCTCTGGGAGTGTATCTTAGCTTAGCAGAATAGCGAACGAAAGATTAGCAGAATTGCGAATAGAAAATTCTTAGCAGTTTCTGAGTTGCTCGAGACTTACTCCTACACTGCGATCAGCTCAGGCCATTTCGTTCCTGGTTTGACGTCACAAACACGCCCTGCGTTCGGCCAGCCACTCCCCCGTTTCTCCAGACACTCACGCGTTTTATGCTGGCACGCCTGCGTTTTTCCGCACACTCCCAGAAAACGGTCAGTTTCCGCCCAGAAACACCCACTTCCTGTCAATCACACTCCAATCACTTCAACGATGAAAATTCTTTGTTCGGACGTGAGTAAATCTACTAAGTTTTGTGCTAAAATACTTACCGCATGCGCACTGCGTACCATGCTCATGCGCATTTTTGCCTTAGTTGCGAAAATCGGCAATGAGCAATCAACTCGGAATGACCCTCAATGACCTTTTCGCACAGAGCTGATAGGATACCAATCGACTCTGAACTTGTACGCAAGATAGCCAACAGTGGGAAGTATTTTCGGTATCAATATACACGTGGGAGCAAAACCATGTGGGTTGGAAAGGTGTCGCAGGGGTATTGTGCCCATATCATCCAGCCCGATACTTGTACTGAGCAAATGGGAGAACTAGGGGCTGGATTCTTTACATGGAAGATTTGCAATATGGTGTTGTTACATTTTGTCCCCTATGTTCTCCCAGATGATGCCTATTTCATATGTGGGAGGAAAGCGTACAAGTGGCTTACTCCGAGCTCTGAGGGATTGTGTTATATTGGGAGAGTACTACCAGAGGTCATGACCATAACCCACGACAAAATGAAATATGTTCACCGCAACGCTCAGACTCCTTATACTCATACCCACTATGAACACATCATCAAGAGACACCTCATAGATAGGGCAGAGCACGCAGCCTCTGATTTGATCCACGAATCCACCGGGATTCAGTTCTTACTCGCATTAGATATCACCCGTACTGCCAGAGGAAGTATAAATTATAGGTACATCCATGCGCTAGCGAACTTGATAGATAATATCACTGAGATGTATTCAAGAATACAGGAAGGGAGTTACAAGCCTACAAGACGGAGCTGATCCAGCACAGGATGGTCCTGAATTATGTTACAGCTGTGACAGGTGGGTACTGTGTTACCCTGGCAACTCAATATGGCATGAAGTGCTGTACGTATATTACGAATAGCACTGACGACCCCACAGAGATCATCGATCAAAAGATGGATGAGATCTTACAGTTGAATTGGGAGTTCAGGAGGAAGCACAACCTTACCTTGACGGCTGTGGGTAATGAACTGACCGGCTGCGTCTCATGGTTGAACCCACGCAAATGGTTTTCAGGGTTAGGAGAGTGGGCACAGAATGTTATTATGAGTGTGGGAAAGTTTCTCGTTTGTATTCTGGGAGTCATCATAGTTATTGGTCTGATATTCAGGTGTGTTCGAATTCTAACGTGGCGCAAGCACGGCACAAATTTGATGAGTCTAAGGAGTGAGGGCGTTGTCACAGCAGCATATTTGGTTTATGACCCATCAATAGAAACAGTGTTATGATAAGGATTGCAAATGAATTTCATGGCCTGTTTCTTTCACCATTTTTCTGTGTCTCCCCCTTTTTACCCAGAAACATCCAACCGAAAAAGACATCAACCCTACCCAATGTTTATGTGAATGTATTTTTATATATGTGTCTTATATTCATCTCTGCAACCCTCAGTTAATGGCACACATAGTCGACAGGTGTTATACACATATAGTAGCATTCACATATGTTCCCCCTCCATGTATCATCAACTAAATGTGGTCCCCATTTGTTGGTATTTGAAGCCAAAGTGGTGAGGGTCAAAAGCCCAACCCCCGAAAAGAGCTTGGTAGTGTTTGTTTGCCCAAGTACAGACCCTTAATACGGGATAAGAAGGATTTAATGTATACTTCGCAATACCTTGAAGCTTACTAAGAACATATACGGCACGATGATACATGCCCCTCAGACATTGAGTCATACATACATGCTTTTACTATCCCACTAGGATATACATTTCACACCTACAACTCTCCCCCGATTATACAAGCTTTGTATATATTGTATAGGTAATATTTTTAGTTTATTAGTTAAGAGGGGCAGTTATTGATGACTGCCAAAGGGTGGACTGTCGAAGTCGGAAAATATTACAGTACACACATCACATACAAACTACACACAGATGGCCTCCGTGCGCGTACTTGTTCTGCCGTGCGTGTGCATATTCGCAAGTTGCTTATGACCGCTCATGCGGTCCTGCGTATTAGCGTGTGGTATGAGTAATTACGGTAGCATTTGTATTCACATGGAAAAGCCACAAAGACATATCTCATATTTAATCCACATAGTGCATAATGTACACATAGCCCACACGCACCACACCAGCAAGTTATACTTGTTTAAAAGGTACAACAACAAAGGGATTCACCTTTACAGGATATGAGGGGACAGCATTAGGTTATGAGGTGGTGTTTGGTATCCAACTGTAGGGTATTTTAAGGGCAACATTCCGGTAGCAGTTTGCAGAAGATAGCTCGCTCCTGCGCATAATTATGCGCAGGAACAGGATATTAATATTGTACTGTGTTTACTGTACTCTGATATTCGGCGGTAACCCAGTGGAGACCAACTGCAAGCACACCTGGACCAGACATCACCCACCTTTTCAAACAAACTTATGGCTCCTCCTTTACTTTAATTGACCAGCCCTTTGTCCTATAGATGAAGAGGTTACAGTTTCTATTGTATTGTGTTTTGACCAACTGTATAAAAGCTAGCTGCCTAGCCGGTCATTCATCTCTCTCCGAAGGTCATCTTGCTAGATTGACTGAGCACCGGACCGTGTGGCGCTGGCGAAACCAAATGTATGTACCATTGATTGTAGCCTCTTTTCTGTTATTGTGATTGTATATCTGTTGTAACCCCCTTTCAGCAATTATATGTTTGGTGGGTCGGATCCCAACATCTTAAATGCAATTGGTGTCGTGTCTCCTTCCTGCTAAGATTTAAAGTGTATTTCAGACACACGTGTAGCTGCATTGTGCTCTCAGTGTGTCGGTGTGTGTGTGTATGCACTGCGTGTACTTTGTACATCTGTCGCTGCGTGTGTACGCAAAGTGCGTATAAGGTACGGGCCTATGTACGCTAACTGTGTAAAAAGTACGTAGGTTAAGGATTACATACAGCGGCCGCAGCGGCTTTAATTTAAGTGTATTGAGTGTATTAAGGTATTGCTTTTATTCCTGTAAGTAAATCAGCATTTACAAACTCTTAATCAGACCCTGTGAAAGTTGGACATCAGACCACTTATCACTGTCTCAGACTCAGATGATGTGCATAGTGTACTGCAAGTCAGTACAACCAGTGAAGGACAGCATACACTAACTACTACTGTATTTCAACTTAAATTCATGTAAATTGTTCTATATACAAAAAATATATATCTAGTAACAGTTATATATTTTTTGCCTACTGGCTCATAGAGGAAATATTAATCAAATACTGTGAGACTTGCTCTGTCCTTGCTCTGAGACTTTTTATAAATTTATTTTATTTATTTGACAGTGAAAGTCCACTATTTCAGCATCTTCTTTTGATATCCTCTTGTGTGTTCTAGTCATTATTGCAATAACAATATAATTGAACTATTCCAAAACAGCACAGAAGGTTTATAAAAATAAGAATTTACTCACCGGTAATTCTATTTCTCGTAGTCCGTAGTGGATGCTGGGAACTCCGTAAGGACCATGGGGAATAGCGGGCTCCGAAGGAGGCTGGGCAGTCTAGAAAGATTTATGACTACCTGGTGTGCACTGGCTCCTCCCACCATGACCCTCCTCCAAGCCTCAGTTAGGTCACCGTGCCCGGACGAGCTGACATAATAAGGAAGGATTTTGAATCCCGGGTAAGACTCATACCAGCCACACCAATCACACCGTACAACTCGTGATACTATATCCAGTTTGACAGTATGAAAACAACTGAGCCTCTCAACAGATGGCTCAACAATAACCCTTTAGTTAGCAATAACTATTTACAAGTATTGCAGACAATCCGCACTTGGGATGGGCGCCCAGCATCCACTACGGACTACGAGAAATAGAATTACCGGTGAGTAAATTCTTATTTTCTCTGACGTCCTAGTGGATGCTGGGAACTCCGTAAGGACCATGGGGATTATACCAAAGCTCCCAAACGGGCGGGAGAGTGCGGATGACTCTGCAGCACCGAATGAGAGAACTCCAGGTCCTCCTCAGCCAGGGTATCAAATTTGTAGAATTTTGCAAACGTGTTTGCCCCTGACCAAGTAGCTGCTCGGCAAAGTTGTAAAGCCGAGACCCCTCGGGCAGCCGCCCAAGACGAGCCCACCTTCCTTGTGGAGTGGGCATTTACAGATTTTGGCTGTGGCAGGCCTGCCACAGAATGTGCAAGCTGAATTGTACTACAAATCCAGCGAGCAATAGTCTGCTTAGAAGCAGGAGCACCCAGCTTGTTGGGTGCATACAGGATAAACAGCGAGTCAGATTTTCTGACTCCAACCGTCCTGGAAACATATATTTTCAGGGCCCTGACAACGTCTAGCAACTTGGAGTCCTCCAAATCCCTAGTAGCCGCAGGCACCACAATAGGCTGGTTCAGGTGAAACGCTGACACCACCTTAGGGAGAAACTGGGGACGAGTCCTCAATTCTGCCCTATCATATGGAAAATTAGATAAGGGCTTTTACATGATAAAGCCGCCAATTCTGACACCCGCCTGGCAGAAGCCAAGGCCAATAACATGACGACTTTCCACGTGAGATATTTTAGATCCACGGTTTTTAGTGGCTCAAACCAATGTGATTTTAAGAAACTCAACACCACGTTGAAATCCCAAGGTGCCACAGGAGGCACGAACGGGGGCTGAATATGCAGCACTCCTTTCACAAATGTCTGAACTTCAGGTACTGAAGTTAGTTCTTTTTGAAAGAAAATCGACAGAGCCGAGTTCTGTACTTTAATGGAGCCTAGTTTTAGGCCCATATTCACTCCTGCTTGCAGGAAATGCAGAAATCGACCTAGTTGAAATTCCTCTGTTGGGGCCTTTTTGGCCTCGCACCATGCAACATATTTCCGCCATATGCGGTGATAATGATTTGCCGTAACATCTTTCCTGGCTTTAATAAGCGTAGGAATGACTTCTTCCGGAATACCCTTTTCCTTCAGGATCCGGCGTTCAACCGCCATGCCGTCAAACGCAGCCACGGTAAGTCTTGGAACAGACAGGGCCCCTGCTGTAGCAGGTCCTGTCTGAGCGGCAGAGGCCACGGGTCCTCTGAGATCATCTCTTGAAGTTCCGGGTACCACGCTCGTCTTGGCCAATCCGGAACCACGAGAATTGTGTTTACTCCTCGCTTTCTTATTATTCTCAATACCTTTGGTATGAGAGGCAGAGGAGGGAACACATAAACCGACTGGTACACCCACGGTGTCACTAGAGCGTCCACAGCTATCGCCTGAGGGTCCCTTGACCTGGCGCAATATCTTTTTAACTTTTTGTTGAGGCGGGACGCCATCATGTCCACCTGTGGTTTTTCCCAACGGTTTACCAGCATCTGGAAAACTTCTGGATGAAGTCCCCACTCTCCCGGGTGGAGGTCGTGTCTGCTGAGGAAGTCTGCTTCCCAGTTGTCCACTCCCGGAATGAACACTGCTGACAGTGCTAGTACATGATTCTCCGCCCATCGGAGAATTCTTGTGGCTTCTGCCATCGCCATCCTGCTTCTTGTGCCTCCCTGTCGATTTACATGGGCGACTGCCGTGATGTTGTCTGACTGGATCAGCAGGGATTTTGCTTGACTTAGGGCATTGTAAATGGCCCTTAGTTCCAGAATATTTATGTGAAGGGAAGTTTCCTGACTCGACCATAGTCCTTGGAAGTTTCTTCCCCGTGTGACTGCCCCCCAGCCTCGAAGGCTGGCATCCGTGGTCACCAGGACCCATTCCTGTATGCCGAACCTGCGGCCCTCTAGAAGATGGGCACTCTGCAGCCACCACAGTAGAGACACCCTGGTTCTTGGAGACAGGGTTATTAAGCGATGCATCTGAAGATGCGATCCGGACCATTTGTCCAATAGGTCCCACTGAAAGATTCTGGCATGGAACCTGCCGAAGGGAATTGCTTCGTAAGAAGCTACCATCTTTCCCAGGACCCGCGTGCAGTGATGCACCGATACCTGTTTTGGTTTCAGGAGGTCTCTGACTAGAGATGACAACTCCCTGGCTTTCTCCTCCGGGAGAAACACTTTTTTCTGGATTGTATCCAGAATCATACCCAGGAACAGTAGCCGTGTCGTCGGAACCAGCTGTGACTTTGGGATATTCAGAATCCAGCCGTGCTGGTGCAGCACTTCCTGAGATAGTGCTACTCACGCCAACAACTGTTCCTTGGACCTCGCCTTTATTAGGAGATCGTCCAAGTACGGGATAATTAAAACTCCCTTTTTTCGAAGGAGTATCATCATTTCCGCCATAACCTTGGTAAATACCCTCGGTGCCGTGGACAGTCCAAACGGCAGCGTCTGGAATTGGTAATGGCAATCCTGTACCACAAATCTGAGGTACTCCTGGTGAGGATGGTAAATGGGGACATGCAAGTAAGCATCCTTGATGTCCAGGGATACCATGTAATCCCCCTCGTCCAGGCTTGCAATAACCGCCCTGAGCGATTCCATCTTGAACTTGAATTTTTTTATGTATGTGTTCAAGGATTTCAAATTTAAAATGGGTCTCACCGAACCGTCCGGTTTCGGCACCACAAATAGTGTGGAATAGTAACCCCGGCCTTGTTGAAGTAGGGGTACCTTGATTATCACCTGCTGGGAATACAGCTTGTGAATTGCCGCTAGCACCGCCTCCCTGTCTGAGGGAGCAATCGGCAAGGCAGATTTTAGGAACCGGTGGGGTGGAGACGCCTCGAATTCCAGTTTGTACCCCTGAGATACTATTTGAAGGATCCAGGGATCCACCTGTGAGCGAGCCCACTGATCGCTGAAATTCTTGAGGCGGCCCCCCACCGTACCTGGCTCCGCCTGTGGAGCCCCACCATCATGCGGCGGACTTGGAAGAAGAAGCGGGGAGGACTTTTGCTCCTGGGAACCTGCTGTTTGTTGCAGCCTTTTTCCCCTACCTCTGCCTCTGGACAGAAAAGACCCGCCTTTTCCACGCTTGTTTTTCTGGGTCCGAAAGGACTGAACCTGATAAAACGGCGCCTTCTTAGGCTGTGAGGGGACATGGGGTAAAAATGCTGACTTCCCAGACGTTGCTGTGGAAACTAGGTTCGAGAGACCATCCCCAAATAATTCCTCACCCTTATAAGGCAAAACTTCCATGTGCCTTTTAGAATCTGCATCTCCTGTCCACTGGCGAGTCCATAAGCCTCTCCTAGCAGAAATGGACAATGCACTTACTTTAGATGCCAGCCGGCAGATTTCCCTCTGTGCATCTCTCATATATAAGACTGAGTCTTTGATATGGTCTATGGTTAGCAGGATCGTGTCTCTGTCTAGTGTGTCAATATTTTCTGACAGTTTATCTGACCACGCAGCGGCAGCACTGCACATCCATGCTGACGCAATAGCTGGCCTAAGTATAATGCCTGAGTGTGTGTATACAGACTTCAGGATCGCCTCCTACTTTCTATCAGCAGGTTCCTTGAGGGCGGCCGTATCCGGAGACGGTAGTGCCACCTTTTTAGACAAACGTGTGAGCGCTTTATCCACCCTAGGAGGTGTTTCCCAACGTGACCTATCCTCTGGCGGGAAAGGGAACGCCATTATTACCTTCTTAGGAATTACCAATTTTTTTATCAGGGAAAGCCCACACTTCTTCACACACTTCATTTAATTCATCTAATGGGGGAAAAACTACGGGTAGTTTTTTCTCCCCAAACATAATACCCTTTTTAGTGGTACCTGTATTTATATCAGAAATGTGTAACCTCTCTTTCATTGCCTCAATCATGCAGTGAATGGCCTTAGTGGGCATCAGGTTAGACTCATCGTCGTCGACACTGGTGTCAGTATCAGTGTCGACATCTGGGTCTGCGGTCTGAGGTAGCGGGCGTTTTAGAGCCCCTGATGACCTGTGAGACGCCTGGACAGGCACGAGCTGAGAAGTCGGCTGTCCCACATTTGGCATGTCGTCAAATTTCTTATGTAAGGAGTCTATACGTGCACTCATTTCTTTCCATAAGCTCATCCACTCAGGTGTCTGCCCCGCAGGGGGTGACATCCCTTCTAAAGGCATCTGCTCCGTCTCCACATCATTATCCTCATCAAACATGTCGACACAGCCGTACCGACACACCGCACACACACAGGGAATGCTCCAACAGAGGACAGGACCCACAAAAGCCCTTTGGGGGGACAGAGTGAGAGTATGCCAGCACACACCAGAGCGCTATATAATGCAGGGACTAACTGAGTTATGTCCCCTATAGCTGCTTTTTCTATATAAATGTATACTGCGCCTAAATTTAGTGCCCCCCCCTCTCTTTTTTACCCTTTTCTGTAGTGTAGACTGCAGGGGAGAGCCAGGGAGCTTCCTTCCAGCGGAGCTGTGAGGGAAAAATGGCGCCAGTGTGCTGAAGGAGATAGCTCCGCCCCTTTTCCGCGGACTATTCTCCCGCTTTTTCCTATATTCTGGCAGGGGTATTTTCCACATATATAGCCTCTGGGGCTATATATTGTGGTATTTTTGCCAGCCAAGGTGTTATTAATGCTTCTCAGGGCGCCCCCCCCCAGCGCCCTGCACCCTCAGTGACCGGAGTGTGAAGTGTGTGTGAGGAGCAATGGCGCACAGCTGCAGTGCTGTGCGCTACCTTGGTGAAGACTGATGTCTTCTGCCGCCGATTTTCCGGACCTCTTCTTGCTTCTGGCTCTGTAAGGGGGACGGCGGCGCGGCTCCGGGACCGAACACCAAGGCTGGGCCTGCGGTCGATCCCTCTGGAGCTAATGGTGTCCAGTAGCCTAAGAAGCCCAAGCTGGCTGCAAGCAGGCAGGTTCGCTTCTTCTCCCCTTAGTCCCTCGCTGCAGTGAGCCTGTTGCCAGCAGGTCTCACTGAAAATAATAAACCTAATTTCTATACTTTCTTTCTAAAGGCTCAGGAGAGCCCCTAGTGTGCATCCAACCTCGGCCGGGCACAAAATCTAACTGAGGCTTGGAGGAGGGTCATGGTGGGAGGAGCCAGTGCACACCAGGTAGTCATAAATCTTTCTAGAGTGCCCAGCCTCCTTCGGAGCCCGCTATTCCCCATGGTCCTTACGGAGTTCCCAGCATCCACTAGGACGTCAGAGAAACACAGTTTGAAATACAGCTGGTAAGAGGGGTTTGGTATGGGTGACCAGCGGTTGTTATATCGCTGGTCACCATACCGATGCAGGGATCCTGTTGTTTAGAATACCGGCACGGGGGGGAAGGGGGGGTTGAGTGCAGCAAAGCCCCTTGTGCTCACCACAGGTTGTTGTCAAATAGGCATAGCTTTCCCCAGGGCGGGATTCCAGCGTCGGTCTGGTGACCAGTGGTCTCCCGACCGCTAGTCACATAACCGCATCCCGTTAAGAGAAGTCATTGAATAATGTGTTAGCATATGAACTCTGAAAATTATGCAGATGTTGAGCAAACAAAATAGTCATGTTGAAATGGCCCAACAAGCTAATTTATGCATCGATGGCATTAAAAGATTTAAGTTTTTCCCAGTCTTCCTGTAGTGCAACTGAAATCAGAAGGCTATAATGCATTTATGTAGGGGCCCTGTCATCACAAATTTCATACACAAAGTACCAGCAACAGTATAATTTGGTCAAAATGCAAAACACTTATATAGTAGTTGATATACCCTAGGTGACACACCCTTAGGCAGAATGGGCCTTATTAGCAAACAAAAAAAAACACAATAATGGGCATGTTGCACTGCAGGGAGGGCAGATATAACATGTGCAGAGAGAGTTAGATTTGGGAGGAGTGTGATAAAACCAAAATCTAAATTGCAGTGTAAAAATAAAGCAGCTAGTATTTACCCTGCACAGAAACAATATAACCCACCCAAATCTAACTCTCTCTGCACATGTTATATCTGCCCCCCCTGCAGTGCTCATGGTTTTGCTCATTAGTGTGCTTTTGTGTTTTGCTAATGAACCTGAATAACCACCCAATAAGCAATTATTTGCAGATACTGCACATTTTTATAAGATAATCATGTTTTGCCAGCAATAGTGTCAGATTATAAATAGAAAAATTAAGCACTGTCCATCCAAAGTGTAAATTTCTAAAACATTTATTACAATCACAGATGTACAATTTGTTTGTTTGAGATTTGACAGGGGCATAGCACCCCGTCATATAGTACACATCTCCGCCTAAATATAGTAAATGCTGCTAGTCCATGCACGCTAATGTACCAGATTAATAACAGCAATGCTCTGTAGCAAATACACAATAGTCCTGTGCTGTATAAGGTAACATATATATATATATATATATAAAATTCAATTCAAGTACACAGTCTGGGACCTGATCCCTGGAGGAGGAGTGGGGCCCGGGCGGTGGGCCCACTGGGGGTATCCCTATTACCCCTGTGGGCCAGTCCAATCCTGCATCTACCCCTCTATTCTGATTTTGCAATGGAAATAGCAGCAAGTGTGATAATTTTGGGTATATTAGTAAATTACTTCTATGTTATTTTATTTTTTTATTCTGAATAGTTAATTGACATTGCACAGTGAACAGTGTACCGTTTGGTGGTGTGTGTTTTAAAAAGTGGATGTTTTAATTAGTCTTATGTAGTGATTAAGATCCAGTATTAGACAAGTCACCAAGAAATACAAAGCAGTAATCATTAATTTATGAGTCAGGATAAAAAATAGATTTCACAAAGTTAACTAACAATTTATTCCTGCTCTGAAGGAATCATCTTCATTATTACAAGAGGAGCTATACTGAATTGATTTTAAATTAGGATAATAGTAATTAGTAACTGTCATATACAAATAGCCTAGAGCTATAATGATTACATACTTTAACCTGTTGCATATACTTCTATAATAATATCATGAATCCATAGTTTCATTTAAAAAAAGCTTACTGTATATTTGATGTGTTTATAAAAGATTTGTATACAAGTGATACCGAATTCGGATTATTTACTATACAAAATCTGACATACAGTAAAGGGCTAAATTCAAAACCTAGAACTTCTGAGCTTATAAAGTACAAGTTTTTGTCTGTGATGGGCTTACTACTGTATAGATTATAAATAATTGTTTAAGGGCAGGCTTGGTTCTATTAGAAGTCTTATCATTTTGTCCATGATGATTTATACAAATGAGTTGGGTAATTGTATGCATTACTCTAATGGACAGACCTAATCTATATAGTTGCAGTAACATGCAAGTGAACTTTGTGTTTACTTGAATGACTATAGGTGTGTCCGCTATATGGTGTGAGACACCCAGAGTGGCTAAGATGCTCCAAAAGAAGTAGCGTATAGTATGTTTCTTAAAAATGTTTGTGATACGTACCTCCCAACCTTTTGAAATATAGCAATTTGGTGCATGATGTTTGGAGGGAGTGTCCTCATGTTACGCCCCATTTCTCGTTATGCTTAGGGCTTGCCCAGTGTTCCAGGAGCAGCTGGGCAGTCCCCAGCTACTCCAAGAACAGTGTGAATGATGCACACTTCATCCATTTACCGCTGCTCTGCAGTAACTGCTGCAGTATCCCCCAGTCTCCCGACCACACCATGACACCGCAGCCTGCAGAAATTGTCCTGCTGAAATTGTATTGTATTGTATGTATTATATGCATTACACAGTATACTAGACATACTAGGTTTTGACTTTTACGGCATAGGAATTCTGATGCCAGCAGTAAAGTGTAAGCAATATGGTGAAAAGCTATGATACTACTTAGTGCTAAATTACAAAAGGGTCTAAGTAGAACCCAATATGTGCTTGGAAGATGAGGACACCATGATCTTCATGTGTTTGAAGTTATCTTTCAAACACCCAAAGAACAAGTCATTCAACCATATGGACCAAATTCAGTATAGCTGGATCCTACCCACTTTGTCACTATGTGCATGGCCAAACAGAACACATCTTGCTCCGGCCAAGCAGCAGGAACCAGCCATGTGTTTCCTGTTTAGACTGTAGCCTCCTGCTTACTTCCCTTCCATGTCAGACACAATTTACATGTGAAAATGATAAAAAATTACAGGTTGAATCTCCTCTAACCGAAAACCGGTATCAGTAATATTCCGAAATCCAAATTTTTTTGAGCACGACTGAGATGGTGACACCTTTTCATTCTATACACAAACTTTGTTTCATGCATAAAAATTATTAAAAATATGGTCTAAAATTATCTTCAGGCTGTGTGTATAAGGTGTATATGAAACACAAATGCATTCTGTGCTTAGACTTGGCTCCCATCCCCAAGATGGGATGTAGTTAATATACCGGCTGTCGGGATCCCCACGTTCAGGATCTGGATGCTAGAATCCCGACAGCCGGTAAAATGCCGGCAGTTGGAATACCGACTCTCACCCAGTATTTCCACTCGGGTGGTGGGTCCACGCCAACACCTGAGGGAGACTAGAACCCGTGACGAGTTCTATTAGCTACGCTTGCTGTCGGTATTACGGATGGCGGGATGCCACTGTCGGCATCCCATCTGCGGCATGTCTTACTGAACCCCCCAAGATAGCTCATTATGGTTAAACTGGAATACAAAATACTTCTAGTCCCTAGAATTCCGGCTATGGGAGACTCAACCTGTATATTATTTGTGAAAATGTAATCTTTGGTATATAAAATATGCATTTTTTAATGATGTTTACAAATCTATTCAGTTTGAAGACTTGGAAGCATTAACCCATCTGGCCTGCTCATTTCATGTACTAATTAACCTTAAGATAGATAGCCCTGTATTTATCTCATGCATGTTTCAATCACGTTACCATTGTGTTTCCAACCACATCCTGATGTTTATTCCAAGCATCTACTGCTGTTTCACGGACAGAATCTTTATTGCTGTTTCAGCTGAGTTTCTTCATCAGCTGGTTTTATAGTTGGCTTGCACTTTTTCTGGTACACACTGTATTGCTCTTACACTCCCTGTGCTTAACTTCACACATCTGCATATCCCTAGAAATGTTTTCTGTAGCTGTTACTTCCCCATTGTCTGTGGGTTGAAGTGTTTTTACATTTTCTTTTTATATGAACATAGGAAAAAATCTAAAAATAATTTAATGAACATGAAAACCAAATTGGTAACTGTATTTGCTGTCCATGGTAACTTTTGCCAATGCTATTCATAAATAAGGTTTATTTTTATCCATGAAAACAGGCTGTCAGCTGATGGTTCTCTTAAACAAAGAACCAGTAATACAGTAGGTGTTTCAAATCACTGGAATACTAGGCAGGTTTGGCATATTAAAACTTGAAACTGTATAATTAACACAAGACTTTCTGTTCGATTCACTGGACATAAAAAAGCAAATGAAAGAATCAGCAGATATCTCAAAGTGACACCAATTGTAAGTTCTATTTAGATGCAGTAAATTAAATGTGCACAGTACCATTACAAAAATAGCTGAAGAGTCTATTTTCACAGATACCACATCATTCACTACAAATTTAAGTAGCTTACCTTGCCAACATACAGGGGGTCTGTTCCGGTGTACTCTTCCAAAACAAAGAATTGGTTCCATACCCAGCTTCTCTTCAGTCGATTATGAAGAAACTGTTTGGTCTCAGATCTGTCATCCTGTTCTCTGATAAACTGGCTTGAAAATCCCCAAACTCCATTGGTTAAGTCCAGCAGCACCATGTAATAAATGTAAAATCCTTGTTTATGAAGGTTCTTCATATGCCGCATCCTTTTGAACTTTGTTCTTATTTATTTTTAATTGGCAAGAGAAATGCAGTATTGAAGTGAAATAAATATAACACGTAGTAAAAGGATGTTTGATCTTTATCAGCTTTGAAGTAGTGATGAGCGGATTCGGTTTTACGTCCTAGCCGTAGGTACCTAGGAAGAATTAAAAAAAAGGACATAAATAAAATTATCTCTGCAGCAGAAATAATTATATTATACTACAGAATGTGGAGTCTTTGCATGGGAAGCTTGATAATAGAATGTGAACAGTATATATAAGAACAAAAAGGTCTGTTATCTTCATATGTACAACAAGGTACCTTTGGATGAAGGCACACTGGGGGTTGTAGTTAGTTGGGAGGATTACTTAACTTTGGTAACTTTGATTACTACAGGGTTCCACTGTATTATTGATTTGCTGAAGTTAACAGCATGCTTTCAGAATACAGTATTTATGATCTGAGGAGCCCTTTGAAACTGCTGAATATAAGCATTCGCATCCAGAAAATAGAATACCTACCAAGCAATTTCCAAGGACAGATGCTTTTTTCTAAATATATATTTTGTTGAAACACAAAAGCACAAGAGTTATTTTTAAGGTGAATCTGTATCACTGCTGACCTTAATTATTATTTTACGCTTGCTGTGGCATTCAGCTGTCACACTTATTTTTGCAGCTTTATGGAGAACAATCTCAGCAAAGCTAAGGTAACACAGCACCGATTTCAATGGTCAGTTAATCATTATGTAATCCACATGGGAGATTGGGGCTTGATGGTCACATGCCATTGTGTGATATTTGTGCAAGTCAGATGAACAGATTTTCTTTCTTCAAGCTGAAAGCCTGTTTCAGGCAAAGGAATGCCGACCTCCAATGGAGGAAGCTCTCTCATCAGTCATAGGTCTTTTGTTGTCATGAAGTCAGATTAGCTGGTGACCTCACTCTATGCTATTGAGAAAAGAAAGTTTCTCTTTCACAATTTTGTGAGACTTAATGAGGTGGCATTACGCTCAAGTTACTCTGTCAAAATACTCAGAACATCTTTTATACCAGTAGTGTTGCGCTGCACAGTCTAAGGACCCTTCCGTCTCTTTCTCCTTCTCCCTTTCTCTTGTTCTGTCTCCATCTGGCTCACATAAGCAATTAAAGCAATGTTTATTTATGATTTGGAAACACAGTGACAATACATTTTACAACTAATTTTTTAACTTTCGTTTATTGATGGCTACTGAACAGCTGCATGTCTGCAAGAAAGCCTTAATGTATACAATTTCCTTTCACTTCCCTCTTCTTAATATTCAACACAGTCATGCGGAAAAATATATTAACAGCAGAAAAGTATTTCACAGCATTTGCATTTACACCGTTCATAAATGATACTTTTAGAGATTGAGGTACTGCAGAAATTCATTCACTGCTACAAAGTTAGAGAGGGTACATGTACAATTGTAATAATTTGTGCTGCATATAACATGCGGATGTGATAAATTTGAAAAATTTTGCAATGTGATATTTGAATACCTGACTGTGTCAGAATGTGTCCAATATCACATGAAAGGATGGAGCTTGTGAGAAAGCTCTGTCCCTGCAAATCACCTCAATGCACTTTTCAGGTTATGTTTTGCAAAAAATACCCGGTAATTGTGTCTGCGCATACAGTGTAAATAACTATTTTATTTACATTGTAATCAGCCTGTGATCTATGATGATCACAGAAGGGGACTCTGTGCTCTGTTCTTGCTGTCAGCAGGCAGGAGGGGAAATGGGGGAAGCCTGAATAATGCCATCTGAGGATGGTTTTATCTCAAGGTTCTCCCCCCCATTACTTTTTTCACAATTTCTTTTAGTACATCTGAAACAGATCGCATTTCCCATTACAAGTATGGTAAATGCAATCTGCTTACTAACAGAATGCAAATTTAAGGGCCCGGAGGAGTTTTTATTTTATTTTAGCAAAAATAAAATATTGCTAAATATGCCCGTATGAGTATTCACATATATGACCATGTGAATAGGGCATCTGTGGTAGGGAAATATATTGTAGCCCCAGCTTAGAGGAGCTGGTCTGACCAAGGCAGATATAACATTCCCAAAGACAAAGCAAGTTAGTAGCACTACTGCACTTGCTTCTGATTCCAAATGCATAATCAAGATATAATATTGCAGAACAAGTGAGTGTGAGAAGCTTGAAATGGATTCTGAAGGGGAAGGGAAGCTAGTGAAGGGCTTGCAAGAGAGGGGTGGTGGATGTAGTACATTTGGTGAAGAAGATGAACCGGGCTGTAGCATTGAGGATAGATTGAAGTGGAGAGAGGTATTTGTCAGGGATGCCAGATAGAAGATTACCGTAGTCCAGTCTGAAGATGACCAGTGAGTGGATAAGGGTCTTAGAGGCATCCTGAGTGAGAAAGTGTCTGAACCTGGAAATATTTTTTAGATTAAAATGACAGGTTTGTGAGAGGTGCTGAATGTGTGGTTTGAAAGAGAGGGAGGAGTCAAGGATTACTCCAATACATTGCACTTGGAGGCTAGAGTAGTGCCATCAATAGTTAATGAAATTGTGGGAGGTGAGGTTGTGCGGGAGGGTGGGAAGATGATCAGCTCAGTATTAGCCATGTTAAGTTTAAAAAAGTTCTGGGACATCCAAGAAGTAACAGTAGAGAGACAGTTGTATACAAGAGTGAGGAGAGTCGGGGAGAGGCCAGGAGATGAAATGTAGGTTTGAGTATCATTAGCATGCAGATGATATTGTAAGTGAAAAGAGCTAATGAGCTCACCTAAAGAGGATATATAGACATATGAAAAGGAGAGGACATATAATAGAACCTTGGGGTCAACTACAGCTATTTGAAGTGTGGGGGGGGGGGGGGGGTGAGGAGACAAGCATGAGAGGAGACAAGCAGAGGAGACAAGCATGAGAGGAGACTTGTTTTTCAAGCATGTACCAAAGATTGTACAGGATTGAGAGCTCAGAAATTTGGAGTTTCAGGGCAACAATTTGAACTCTTTATCATGTTCCTCAAACCATTCTTGATCACTCCATGCAGTGAGGCAAGGCACACTTCCATTGGAGACTAATACCCCTTTTCCACTAGCTGTTTTTACCCGTGTTTTTGCACGGGGGCGCGCATCGACACAGGTTTTTAGTAGGTGGAAACGGGTCAACACGGGTTGAGTGACCCGGGAATCCTACCCGGCTATTTACCTGGGTAGAACACGGTAATGACACGGATAACGGTGCAGTGGAAACGGTCATTACACGTGTTTTCAGACCCGAGTAACGCTCTGAGACGCTGATTGGTGCTTCTGGGGCACTGGAAGATGATGTCATCCCTGGGAGACACGCTGGGCACATGCAGGCACCGCAGCAGCAAACAAACACAGATGCACATCTATTGCAGCAGCTACAACACTACGCTGGGCACATGCAGTAAACTGCAAACAGTCTGCGACTCCATGCTAGACACAGCTACTGCACCGGCGTCCATTGCTGCAATGCTGTGAGCAGGCCCCACCCCTCCCTTTTGGTCCTTTTGATGACATCATCTTGATGAGACAGTAAAAAGTCCATTTGTAATGACAGCAATAGGCTTTTACAGAGCTTACCCGGGTTAGGTGGAAACAGATCAGACACAGGAATAACCCGTGTCGAAGTGTAGTGGAAACGGGGGAGCCGACACGGATTTGTAGCCGTGTTAAACATCTCGGATCGGACACGGTACGTAGGTGGAAAAGGAGTATAACTGTTGCCATTAAAGGATGCATCTGGTCCACAACAATGGTTAGGTAGGCAGTGGCACACCCAGGGGGGGTTTCCGAGCACCCAGAAACCCCCCTCCACTAAAATTTTTTTTTTTTTTTTTAGCTGCATGAGTATTATTAATGGCTGTCTAGCGTCCTCTGCAGCCTGCTGTCTTCCTGGTGGCACTTGTAAGTGCAATAAAAGTTTACTTTATTTTAATTATAGTACATATATATCCATGTGCATACATATATACACATGTATATACATACATACATATAAACACACACAGACACACACACACACACACACACACATATGATATATATATATATATACATGTGTATATATATATGTGTACTGTATGTGTGTGTACATATATATATATATATATATATATATCTATGCATGTTTAATATGCTATGTATATGTGTATATGTATGTGTGTGTATGTATATATATATATATATATATATATATATGTGTATGTATGTATGTATATATATATATGTGTAGATATATATATATATATATATACACACACACACACACACACACACACAGACACACTAGTTTTACGGACCCAGCATATACTGGGTCACCTCAGTCCCCACCCCCGTGATTGGCTCCGCCCAGTTCTGGAAACCCCCCCATGCAAATCCTGCGTTTGCCACTGGTAGGTTGTGCACATTAAATTAACACTCTTGAGTGATCGGACCCAAGGTTTCCCAGCAAAACATTGTTTTTTTCCATCCTGGTGCCATTTCTTTCCTAGATAAATGACATACATTTACCTGGCCATCACCATGATAATACAGAAATGGAATTTATCAGATGGGGCAACTTTTTTCCAATGATCCATGGTCCAGTTCCAAATCTTACATGCTCACTACAGGCTGAGAAAAGGGGTTAGCATGGGAACTCTGACAGCTCTGTAGCTACCTATCCCTTTATGCAGGGTTTGATATGCTGTGTGTTGTGACACATTACTCTGACTACCATCATTAGATTATGCTGCAAAAAGTGACACAGTAGCCCTTCTATTGATTCACACCAGAAGGAGTTGCCTTTGTTGCCTTAATAAGGCTTGGTGGTCCAATATCATGTTGGCCATTTATGGTTTTCTCCTTCTTTCAGTAGATACTCCCCACAGCTGAACCTGAGCACCTCACTAGCCTTACTGTTTCTGAAATGCTATGACCTAGTCATCTGGTCTTAACAATTTGACTCTTATCAAAGTCATTCAGGTGTTTAAACCTGCCCTTTTCATCTATATTCAACCAACTATGAGCTCCTAATGCCAGCTTAACATCTACTCTATCCCTAACACTGACAGGTGCCATTGTTACGAGATAGTCACTTCATATGGGAGTAGTCATAATGATTTTGCTCATTGGTGTACAAGGGAAACTTACTGTATTTGTATGCATTCATAAAGCAAAGAAAGTAAAGTATTAAAATGAGCAAGTACAGCATACTGTATGAGCTAAAAGATTGCTCACTGTCCGCTTACTCTCATGCTTTAATAAATACATTGATGAAGATTCAAAAAGCAACAAGACAGCAACAGTGGACCATGTCCTGAGTCACTCGAGTTCGGAACTCTGATTTAAAAACCGGATATCGGGTTTTAGATTGCATGTAAGTCCCTCCCTTGTGAGCTCAGGTGCCATTTCATACAGGAGAGGGTATGGTGAGGTGGGCACATTTTTTTGGGAAATGACTGGAAATTAATGTTATTGATGTTAATAATATTATAGGATTTTAGCTGGTTTTATCGATTTTTAAAGAAACCCAGATCCCAAAATAAACCCAAATCCGAACCTAAAACACTTTAGGGTGGTTTTGCAAAACAAAACATGATGATGATTTAGAACTAGGGATGAGCGGGTTCAGTTCCCTGAGAACTGAAGCCCCCGAACATCACGTCGTGAGCCCGGATCCAACTCTGGCTCATGACTTCCCGCCAGACTCAGAAAGCAGAACGAGGCAAAATGTCATCATACTGCTGTCAGATTCTGGCAGGTTTTGGATTCCATATAAGGAGCCGCGCATCGCCACCATTTTCACTTCAGTCCTGGAGAGTGTAGCGAGAGGACGTGTCTCCTCAGTGTCTGTTCAGGAAAGTGGTGTGGCGAATGGGGTGACAATCTACTCTTTTGTGTCATTCCAGTGCTGTCTTGTGCTGCATCAGTCCAGTGGTGGTGTCTTGTGCTGCATCAGTCCAGTCACAGTGGTGGTGTCCTGTGCTGCCATAAGTCCAGTGCTACTGTATAAGTCCAGTGCAGTGGTGGTGTCCCATGCTGCCATAAGTCCAGTGGTGCTGCTGTATAAGTCCAGTCCAGTGATGCTGTGTTGTGCTGCATCAGTCCAGTGGTGATGTCCTGTGCTGCCATAGGTCCAGTGGTGCTGCTGTATAAGTCCAGTCCAGTGATGCTGTGTTGTGCTGCATCAGTCCAATGGTGGTGTCCTGTGCTGCCATAAGTCCAGTGGTGATACTGTATAAGTCCAGGGGTACTGCCATATAAGTCCAGTCCAGTCGTACTGCCATATAAGTCCAGGGGTACTGCCGTATAAGTCCAGGGGTACTGCCGTATAAGTCCAGTCCAGTCGTACTGCCATATAAGTCCAGGGGTACTGCCGTATAAGTCCAGTCCAGTCGTACTGCCATATAAGTCCAGGGGTACTGCCGTATAAGTCCAGGGGTACTGCCGTATAAGTCCAGTCCAGTAGTGCAGCTGTATAAGTCCAGGGGTACTGCCGTATAAGTCATGGGGTACTGCCGTATTAGTCCAGTGGTACTGCCGTATATTTCCAGTCCAGTGGTGCAACCATAGAAGCTCAGGGGTACTGCCGTATAAGTCCAGGGGTACTGCCATATAAGTCATGGGGTACTGCCGTATAAGTCCAGTCCAGTGGTGTAGCCATATAAGTCCAGGGGTACTACTGTCTAAGTCCAGGGGTACTGCCGTATAAGTCCAGTCCAGTGGTGCAGCCGTATATGTCCAGGGGTACTGCCGTATAAATCCATGGGTACTGTCATATAAGTCCAGTCCAGTGCTGCAGCTGTATAAGTCCAGGAGTACTGCCGTATAAGTATAGGGGTACTGCCGTATAAGTCCAGTGGTGCAGCCGTGTAAGTTCAGGGGTACTGCCGAATAACTCCAGGGGTTCTGCCATATAAGTCCAGGGGTACTGCCGTATAAGTCCAGTCCAGTGGTGCAGCCGTATAAGTCCAGGGGTACTGCCATATAAGTTCAGTCCATGGTGCAGCCGCATAAATCCAGAAGTACTGCCGTATAAGTCATGGGGCAATGCCGTATAAGTCCAGGGGTACTGCGGTATAAGTCCAGTCCAGTGGCGCAGCTGCATAAGTCCAGAAGTACTGCCGTATAAGTCCAAGGGTACTCCCGTATAAGTCCAGTCCAGTGGTGCAGCCATATAAGTCCAGGGGTACTGCCAAATAACTCCAGGGGTACTGTCGTATAAGTTCAGTCCAGTGGTGCAGCTGTATAAGTTCAGGGGTACTGCCATATAAGTCCAGGGGTACTGCCTTATAAGTCATGGGGTACTGCTATATAAGTCCAGTACAGCAGTGCAGCCGTATAAGTTCAGGGGTACTGCTGTATAAGTCCAGGGGTACTGCCATATAAGTCCACTAATATTGTGCGTGCATTACATCTGGGCAATTTTCAGCACGTCCTATGTTTTGCTCATACAATTAATTTGGTTGTGCAAAATTTTTTGAAAAATGACAGGCAGGGGCGTGCAGAAGATGCTGTCGGTGGCCCTAAAAATTGCAGGCCACTTTCGACATTCAGCCACTGTGTGCCACTCCTAGATGGGCCAGGTGTTTGTGCCACACACTTGTGTCACTTAGTTTGGTCATCCAGCTACCTCATTGCACCTCTTTTTCTTCTTTGCATGATGAGCTGTTTGGGGCCTAGTTTTTAAAAGTGCCATCCTGTCTGACACTGCAGTGCCACTCCTAGATGGGTTAGGTGTTTGTGCCACCCACTTGAATCGCTTAGCTTAGTCACCCAGCGACCTCGGTGCAACCTTTTGGCCTAAAAACAATATTATGAGGTGCTCAGAATAGACTGGAAATGAGTGGAAATGAATGGTATTGAGGTCAATAATACTGAAGGAACAAAATTACCCCCAAATTCTGTGATTTTAGCTGTTTTTGTTTTATTTTTAAAAATAATTCAGATCCAAAACCAAAACCCCGAAAGGGTGGTTTTGGCAAAACCAATCCAGATCCAAAACACGAGCGGTGATCCAGATCCAAAACCAAAACACAAAACACGCGAAATGCCTGCCGCACATCTCTATTT
The DNA here is from genome assembly GCF_028390025.1 of Pseudophryne corroboree. Taxonomy (NCBI): domain Eukaryota; kingdom Metazoa; phylum Chordata; class Amphibia; order Anura; family Myobatrachidae; genus Pseudophryne; species Pseudophryne corroboree. The sequence goes on along the minus strand of NC_086448.1, from coordinate 496,097,120 downwards.
AGAACCAATTCAAAGTTGAAAACATGGGTGTCTGCGCACATCTCTGATAATACAGTAAGTCACATTTACTAACATTGTATTTACATGTAAAAATGAAACTAAAACACAAACGCCAATCAACAGTTTGCTTATATCGGTCAAGTGCAAATTTTATGTCTAAATGTGACAGTAGAACTAGTGAATTCCCACCCACATGCTGAGATTTACCCGTAAATCAACCTTTCTCACTCGTGTTCCCAATATTCCTTCATCATCTGTATTGAATTCCGACCTCTTGCTAACATGCTTCAGAACTCACTACAGTGTTTTACTTGAATGGAGCTGATTTGCTACAATAAACAGCTAATATACAGTAAAAATCTAGTACTGCTTGACACACCCTAATGCCTCTGTAATAAAATTTGCCATGAAATTTACTTTGGTTTTCTTAAATTATTTACAGTGACCAATCACAAACTAGGATTTCAGATGCCAGATGTGGTTGCAGCTCCATATGCAATTTCATCTAGCAAATGTTAGCATGTGTGCAGTAGTGAACTTATGCATCTCTGTGCAAAAACATGTAAGATTATTATTTTGTGGGAGTGTCATGGGTATGTTCTGGGCATGTTATTCTGAGGCATGAATATGGCAGAGGGACGCCTGTTTAAATGGATCTCTTGTATCCATCATAGAGTAGGTGTAAGTGTCATACTAATGATGATGGTTGAAGTTGGAAAAACAGTTTGAGTTGTAGTTGTATACATAAAACGGTGTGGATAGCTGCATTAGAATACAGTACTAAATATGGCTGCTGTGGCTTTCCGGAATTGTGGTTGCTTTGCATGCGACTCAGAATCCAGCCATACTGTATGTATCTTATTTTATAGCATATTGTAGGTCTGATTTAAAGTAAGGAATAACATAATTGAGCATTTATATGTGTATTCTTTGCTTTCATAAACTAATAGAATATGTCTGGTAGCAGACACACATTTTTATTACAGAAGCAAACTGTACCTTACGACTTTAGAAAGCTGACAGGAGGGACACAGAGGCGCGCCAAAGGTGAGACCCTGGGGCAGATGTATAAACCTGGAGAAGGCATAAGGAAGTGATAAACCAGTGATAAGTGCAAGGTGATACACACACCAGCCAATCAGCTCCAATATGTAAATTAACAGTTAGGAGCTGATTGGCTGGTGCAGTTATCACCTTGCACATATCACTGGTTTATCACTTCCTTATGCCTTTTCCAGGTTAATACATCTGCCTCTCAGTATCATCCCTCTAATGTATAAAAATTATATTTGCTGAATGAAGTTAAGCACAAAAATTATAAAACTGTAAATGTATTTGACCATTCTGTTAGAACACTAGATGTACTGTTGTATTTGAGTCTATGGGGTATATTCAATTGAAGCCGAAAGCTGCCGTCTGTTGAAAAGTCGTCAGTTTTTGACTTTTTTAGGTCGGAAGGGGTTCCGACCTATTCAATCTAACCCCAAATTATTCAATAAGTCGAGGAATTTGACTTGTCGAAAAGCACGTGGATAGCTGCCGATCCACGTGCTTGTGTCAAAAACAGGAGCACAGATGGGGGAGAGCCGCGGGCAGAGGGGGAGAGCAGCGCCGGAGGAGATGGGTGAACCGCGGGCAGAGGGGAAAGCAGCGTCAGAGGAGATGAGGAGGAGACAGGAGAGCCGCGGGCAGAGGGGGAGAGCAGTGCCATAGGAGATGAGGAGGAGACGGGGGGAGACGGATGAGAGACGTGCTACAGCAGCAGGCAGCGTAGCCGGAGGATGTCACAACCGCCGCTCACAGCAGCGTCCACCCGGCTCCAGCAAACGAGACCTCGCTTGTTGGATCCGGGTGGACGCTGCAGTGAGCGGCGGCTGTGACATCCTCCAGCCATGCTGCCCGCTGCTGTAGCGCTGCACTCCCCATCTGCCCGCGGCTCTCCCCCGTCTCCCCCCGTCTCCTCCGGCGCTGCTCTCCCCCATCTCAGCTCCTGCATCTCAATTCGCCTTTTTTTAAAGTCGAATTGAGATTGCTTTGAATAGCCCAGGTCAGATCTATTCCGACAAATGAATGTCGGAATGCATCCGACTTCAATTGAACATACCCCTATGACTGATATTGTTTAATAATAATCAAAAAAATATACATCAGTTGTACGTTCAATGTAATACTATACAGACTGACTAAAACAATAGGACATATGTAACAGGGTCCGAGTTTGCCAGAGGAGTGGGATGCCGGCCAATCTCAGCCATTTTCCTAAAGCGGCAATCATTTACAAAAAAAGTCAGAGATTGGCTGGCATCCTGCACCTCCAGCAACTCTGACTCTATTACATACAGTATGTCCCAATAATCATATTGGTGACCCATGCTGCCACCACATAAAGTATCTCATTCCTTGTTTCTGCTGGCACTTAGATCTGTTAGCCAGAGCCAGGTAGTCACAAAACTCCTTGGAAGTCAACTGATGGCAGAGAAAGGAGCAAGTTGTTGGCAGGAGCAGCTTTTATAAACTTTAAAAGTATCTCTGCTCACTACATCATGTGTTATGTGACTGTGGCGCATGTGATAATTGGATGACAATAAGTTTACTTTCAATGCTTAATAGTAGTTTGAATCAAAACCATAAAGGACAATGACTAAAGGACATATTTATGTAAAAAATGCAATGTTTATTGCAGACGTGATAAATATTTTTCATCAAAATTCACAATGTGAAAATGTATATTGTCACACAAATTTACCCATAAGCTTTTGCCGATAGAAGGGCTCTGATAAGAGCCAATCCTGCGTACTGTGCATGCACTGCCGCCAGCCAGCACATGCAACCTTTCTGTATGGTGCTGCTTTGCAGTCAGAAATGAAGGGTCCATGGCAGATATTAAAGATATGGTAAATTCCAGTGACCTTTACCAGTTTAATTTATGTTAAAAAACACCTCATTTCTAAAAGGGAGTGATTCCTTATTAAACTGCTCAGATGTGTAATTCAATCAATTAGTGATTATAAAGTTGATATTATCTTTTATTTATATTGCACTCCATTTCTGCAGCACCATACATGGAATCTACAGTATATAGTAACATGCAACATGGCATAGGGCCTATCATTAGTATGAGATGCAGTAACAATCCCGACGGTTGGGAACCTGGCGCACAAGATCATGGCACTGGAATCCCAACACACAACAGAGTGCCGACGCCAAAATCCCAAAATGGGCCAGGACACTGACATTGGAATCCTGACCATCATGATCCCGATCTTCAAGACAGAGGGGCGGGTAAATACTACGTCAGTGATGGGTGGAAGTTTTAGGTGACCCCCGGGGGACTTAGAGTTAGGGTGCGGGGAGGGGGGTTAAGGATAGGCACCACCATGGAGTGGTTAGGGTTAGGCTGCATGGGGAGATGGTTAGGGTTCGGGTGCGGGGAGGGGGAATTAGGTTTAGCTGCCACCTTGGGAGGGTTAGGGTTAGGCTGCAGTGGGTGAGGGTTAGGGTTAGGCACTTAAAAGGGAGGGTTAGGGTAGTATAATGGAAGGGTTAGACTACTTACTTCCCCTTGTCAGGATTTCAACTGTTGGGATGTCGCTGTCTGGGTCCTGACCGCCGGCATCCCGACAGCCGCCATTTCATAACCAACCCCATTAGTACAATATAATGTAAATTAACATATCTAGAGGAAACATAAATGGATAAAATGGCACACCAATAGGATGAAAACATGGAATTAGGGGCAGGACCACATACTGTCTTCTAGGGCAAGCAGTGGTAAGTTACAGGGTGGAAAGTTTGGACATGAGCCTATACATAAGGCAAGGATGAGAATACAGTGGTGGGCTTGAATTGGAGACCAAAGACAAAGAGTACATATGGTATGGAGCTAAGGGAGGAACAAAAGCTAAGAGGGCCCTGCCCATAAGAGCTTACTAGTACTAGTTACGACATGACCATTATCTAACAGAGGTCAAGTAGCAGTTACTGTTCTACAGTGATTAAAAAAAATTAATCCTTTCTGATATGTAACTAGTATGATCAGCATAAGTTTTGCAAGAACTGTTTAAGGCAATGTCAGGTTTAATTAGAGATGTGCGGCGGGCACTTTTCAAGTTTTGTGTTTTGGTCTAATTCTCCGCTCGTGTTTTGGTTTTGGGCTGTTTTGCCAAAACCACCCTTTCAGGTTTTGGTTTTGGATCTGGATGATTTTTGAACCCCCCCCCCCCCATAAAAAACAGCTAAAATAACAGAATTTGGGGGTAATTTTGATCATGTAGTCCATGGATCTTCAACCTGTGGCCCTCCAGCTGCTGTGGAACTACACATCCCACCATGCCCTGCCACAGTTTTGCTATTAAAGAATGGTAAAACGGAGTCAGGGCATGCTGGGATGTGTAGTTCCACAGCAACTGGAGGGCTGCAGGTTGAAGACCCATGATGTAGTCCTTAGTCTGCTCTGTTCTACTTGTCCACATGTCCGTGGTTAAATGGACAGTTGGTACAACTGCATTTTGTTGGACACTGGTGACTCTATTTCTGATGTCTCTGTACATTCTCGGTATCACCTGCCTAGTGAAGTGAAACCTAGATGGAATTTGATACCGGGGACACACTACCTCAAACAATTCTCTAAGTCCCACTGAACTAATGGCGGATACCGGACACACGTCTAACACCAACATAGCTGTCAAGGCCTCAGTTATCCGCTTTGCAAATGGATGACTGCTGTCATATTTCATCTTCTTCACAAAGGACTGTTGGATAGTCATTTGCTTAGTTTAAGTAGTACAAATGGTCTTCGGACTTCCCCTCTGTGATGACAATCGACTCCCAGCAGCAACAACAGCAGCAGCAGCAGCAACAGCTGATCTACCGAAGGAATTCCGGTTAGAAGAGGACTCCTCAGTCTTGCCAGTGACATGGCCTGCAGGACAACTGACGTTCCTAATTGAGGAGGAAGTTGACTGATGTGGATTGCAGTAACTTGGGTACAAGAGGAAGAAGGGATTTAGGTGTCAGTGGACTGCTTACGCTCTTACCCAAAGTTTCTTGACACTAACTTCTGATGAATGCGCAGCAGGTGACATATAAGGGGGTGGTGTTCCTAGATGGTTAACATCCTTACCCCTACTTATTACAGATTGACAGAGGCAAAACATGGCTTGATAGCTGTTGTCCGGATTTGTGGAGAAATAATTCCACACCGGAGAGGTTTCTTTTTTGGCATTTTGCCAAGGAATCACAATGGGCTTCTTCATCCCATGGACAACAGGTGTCTCCCCCTATGCCTGATTTAAACAAACCACATCACCATCAGCATCCTCATCTTCAACTTCCTCCTCAGCGCCAGCAAAACCCATATCCTCATCCTGGCGTACTTCAACAGTGACATCTTCAATTTGAATATCAGAAACTGGACTGTGGGTGCTCCTTCCAGCACTTGCAGGGGGCGTGCAAAAGGTAGAAAGAGCCACCTCTTCCCGTCCAGTGTTGGGAAGGTCAGGCATCGCAACCGCCAACACACTTGGACTCACCTTGAGGATTTGTGATACCATCTTAGAATGCACAGTTCTTTGCTGTGCTTTTTCCATCATCACTGGACTAGACTTATACACCAGTACCACTGGAATTATACGGCAGGATCACTGGAGTTATATACCAGTACCACTGGAATTATACGGCAGTACCACTAAACTTATACGGCAGTAACACTGGACTGGACCTATACGCCAGTACCACTGGAATTATACAGCAGGATCACTGGAATTATACAGCAGTACCACTGGACTTATATAGCAGTACCACTGGACATATACGGCAGTATAACTGGACTGGATTTATACACCAGTACCACTGGAATTATATGGCAGGAACACTGGAATTATATGGCAGCATCACTGAATTTATAAAGCAGTACCGCTGGACATATACGGCAGTATCAATGGACATATACAGCAGTATCACTTGACATATACGGCAGTATCACTGGACTGGACTTATACGCCAGTACCACAGTAATTATACGGCAGGATCACTGGAATTATACGGCAGCATCACTGGAATTATATGGCAGGATCACTGGAATTATACGGCAGTACCGCTGGACATATACGGCAGTACCACTGGACATATACGGCAGTATCAATGGACATATACGGCAGTATCACTGGATATATACGGCAGTATCACTGGACATATACGGCAGTATCACTGGACTGGACTTGTTGCATACCTGCCTTGTATCACATCATTATCAGAGTGCCGCCTGCATTGTGCTGTATATGTGACCCGTGGCTGTACGGATCTAGGAGGGCACCAGGACTGCTATGTATTAGCTGGGAGTGCTGCCAAAACAACTTGGTGTGCATATATATATATATATATATATATATATATATATATATTGAGCAACGCGTTTAATATGTGTGACACTCTAGAACAGTGATGGCTAACCTTGACACTCCAGCTGTTGTTGAGCTGCACATCCCAGCATGCCCTGCATCAGTTTTAGCATGGCCAAATAACAAAACTGTAGCAGGGCATGCTGGGATATGTAGTTCAACAACAGCTGGAGTGTCAAGGTTAGCCATCACTGCTCTAGAAGGACGGAGTACAATATGATCACTATTATGGCCAGAATACATTTCAGTAACATTATGCTCTGTCCCTCATCCAGGACTCTCACATCTACCGCTCTATTATGTGAAAAAGTATATATCATAAACTGCATTGCCGATATCCATTATATTTAAGAGTTCCTCATGAAGTAGGAGTTTCTAACATGTTGACATGTTGAGAGCTAGTGTTTTGCAATAACTGGAGTTTATAACCATCTAATTAGACTCCTGGCAATAAAACATTGCACTTACAGTAAGTAATAACCAGTATTAATGAAAATAAAGTAGATTCACAGATATATGCAGGTTCCAAGTTAAAAAGACTAATTAAGTTGGGTTGGCACAGTACAGTAAGTCCTTCATAACTTTATTTCTATTTACCATGATCAAGACTGAGAACTGCTAATTCATACTGTAGTTGTGATTTGGTTCTCTTTGTGGGATCACATATCCTGTTTTAGCACTAATCCATATATATATATATAATTTAGATACTGACCCCATTAAAATGTCCAGATAAATTAGAAAATCATGCTCTCTTACTAAACGTAACTCCCTTAACACACATTTTCTACATGGATGTCACCTGGACAATCTGTTTTTCATCTCCTTCATACTTCTGTTATAATGCATATTAAATATATTAGTTAACTGAACCTGGCAAATGCAAAGTTACCTCATCCCGCCCCACTCAGTCCCATCCCATCCCAAACTGTCCTGTCCCCATGCAATCCCATCCCTGCCCGCTTCTCCTCTTTCCCTCCCACTAAACTTGCTTGTCCTCCTTGTGATGTTAGTGTATTAGAATGCTTAATATTTGTAGACACTCCCTTACTAATCTGTGTAAGCCTGAATCTTCAGTGATGGTCCCTGGGACCAGGGGGATGCTGGGAAGTGGGTGGTCCAGTGTGCAGTGTGCCTGGAGTTGGTGATGGAATAAACAGCACAGCAGTGAACTCACATGTCTCTGTGTCCTGATGACTGGATTTACAAACGTATGAACAAAACATGGTGTCAAAGTGGGATTCCTGGGATATTTCTGAAGGCTTTGACAATGCCATTATCTTCATTGTAGATGACACATGGGCCCTCATTCCGAGTTGTTCGCTCGCAAGGCGATTTTAGCAGTATTGCACACGCTAAGCCGCCGCCTACTGGGAGTGAATCTTAGCTTCTTAAAATTGCGAACGATGTATTCGCAATATTGCGATTACACACCTCGTAGCAGTTTCAGAGTAGCTTCAGACTTACTCGGCATCTGCGATCAGTTCAGTGCTTGTCGTTCCTGGTTTGACGTCACAAACACACCCAGCGTTCGCCCAGACACTCCTCCGTTTCTCCAGCCACTCCCGCGTTTTTTCCGGAAACGGTAGCGTTTTTGTCCACACGCCCATAAAACGCCGTGTTTCCGCCCAGTAACACCCATTTCCTGTCAATCACACTACGATCGCCGGAGCGAAGAAAAAGCTGTGAGTAAAAATCCTATCTTCATAGCAAATTTACTTGGCGCAGTCACAGTGCGGACATTGCGCATGCGCACTAAGCGGAAAATCGCTGCGATTCGATGAAATTTACCGAGCGAACAACTCGGAATGAGGGCCATGGACCTTTGCGCTGGATGCGACAACGGTTTCTCATCTTACCCTTACCTGCACTAGTCATGTCTAAAGGTCACCGTATTGAAGAGATCCCAGAGGTACCCTTGGTGGTTGAAGATAAAATTGAAAGCTACAAAAAGACAAAGGAGGCTGTCCTGTTGCTGAAGAAACTGAAAGCCTAGAATGACATCAAGAAGGTCTATGCTTCTCAGCGTATGCGTGCTGGTAAGGGTAAGATGAGAAACCATCGTTGCATCCAGCGCAAAGGTCCATGTGTCATCTACAATGAAGATAATGGCATTGTCAAAGCCTTCAAAAATATCCCAGGAATCACACTTCTCAACGTAAACAAACTGAATCTCTTGAGGCTTGCACCAGGTGGTCATGTTGGACGGTTTTGCCTCTGGACAGAATGTGCTTTCCGCAAGCTGGATGAACTCTATGGCACATGGCGTAAATCTGCTACCCTGAAGGCAGATTACAATCTTCCCATGCACAAAATGACAAACACAGATCTGAGCAGAATTCTGAAGAGTCAGGAGATCCAGAAGGTTCTGCGTACACCATTCAATAGGGTGAAGCACAGACAACTCAAGAAGAACCCACTGAAGAACTTGAGAATCATGATGAGGCTGAACCCATATGCATAGACAGCAAGATGCAATGCCATCCTGCGCCAGGCTGAGATATTAAAGAAAAACAAAAGAAACTGAGACAGATGACACAATGAAAGTGTTGAAAGATATCATTCTGAAAGGTTGGCCAGCAGAAAAACATGTGTGCCCGCTGTCTATCCATGATTATTGGATGTACCACAGTGACCTTACAGTTGTCGATGGTATTATTTACAAAGGCAATAGGTTTGTCATACCTGCACGACTAAGAAAAACTATGCTGTGCAAGATACATGAAGGCCACTTAGGAGAAGAAAAATGTAAGCGGAGAGCGCGTGAAGTTATGTATTGGCCAAGAATGAACCAAGACGTAGCACAGACAACATCTACATGTGAATTATGTCTTACGTATAGATCGAAACAACAAGTCGAGCCACTGAGTCCTCACGCAGTGCCAGAGAGAACGTACCAGAAAGTTGGCGCAGATTTGTTTGATTGTAATGGGAAAACGTACATTGTCGTGACTGATTATTACTCTAACTACCCTGAGGTGAAGACACTACATACAACTACTAGTAAAGCCGTAATCAATTGCATGAAGTCAATCTTTGCAAGGCATGGTGTTCCTATAGAAGTGTTCACTGACAATGGTCCTCAGTTTTCCAGTGCTGAATTTAGACAATTTGCTGATGAGTGGGAATTTGTCCATACTACGTCATGTCCCCACTATCCACGCTCAAATGGGTTGGTGGAAAGTTCAGTAAAAACTGTAGAGTCTCATGAAAAAGCTCAAGAAGGTAAAGAAGATTTCTACAAAGTCTTTTAATCTACCGCAGTACACCTTTACAGAATGGACTTTCTCCTGCACAAATGCTGATGGGAAGGAGGATTAGAGCAAATCTCCTGATACATGATGAACTGCTTAATACACATAACTCAGCGTTGGTCAGACTGAGTAAGGAACGTCAACAGGCGAAACAGAAACTGTTTCATGACAGGCGAGCAAAAAGCTTATCTGATCTAAAATTGGGTGACCAAGTCCGTCTCAGAGATCATGAGAAAGGTATTTGGGTGCAGAAAGGTATTGTGCAAGAACAAGTAGCACCAAGATCTTATACTATACGTACAGAGCGTGGAACGGAAGTAAGACGAAATCGGGTGGATTTAAGATCTCAACCTAACCATAATGAAGACAACATGACTGAAGGATACCCTTCATCTGACATGTATGATGATCCTGATAATGGTGAACAAACCACGATTCTAGAAAGGTCCAACATGGTCGATGAAACACAGACTGTGTATGAAAGACCCAAAAGGGAAATACACAGACCTGAGAGACTCATTGAAACGTGTTAGATGATGTTCTTAATATGACGTTGTTAATTGTTGCATTGAAGCGTACAGGGCTTATCTTTAAAGAAAAGAGGATGTGATGTTAGTGTATTAGAATGCTTAATATTTGTAGACACTCCCTTACTAATCTGTGTAAGCCTGAATCATCAGTGATGGTCCCCGGGACCAGGGGGATGCTGGGAAGTGGGTGGTCCAGTGTGCAGTGTGCCTGGAGTTGGTGATGGAATAAACAGCACAGCAGTGAACTCACATGTCTCTGTGTCCTGATGACTGGATTTACAAACGTATGAACAAAACACTCCTATTGTCACATTGTGATTTGTCTCATTCCTGTTGCTGCAGTGGGAGCCTGTGGGGTATGCTCCTGTTCTCATAGCACATTATCATACCTCCCAGATGTCACAATTGTCATCAGGAGAGTCACGCTTTTCAGGGTATAGCAGAGCAGCAGGTGAATAGATGGATAAGAGCCATCTCCTGGAATTCTGGGCAACAATAATATATAATTTTTTTAGTACCATTTTATCTTTAACATAAATGTTTGTTTTCACTTTTCATGGAACTCACTTATTTGTGAATATTCGTCAGATACTGTAAGTAGAGCAGCAAAAACTGGGCAAGGGAAAATCATTATATGCTCAGCAAAACTAGCAATGCAAAATTTGTTCAGCTTGTTCCATTAACCCTTACACTGCTGAGGTGATCTCACCTCTGTGATGAGGTAATTTTTTACTCTTTTGCACTTGACACATTCCAACATCAATATCAATGTTTTTTTATTATGTGGTATCCACTCAAGTTATACCTTGTTATTCCCCAGAAGACTTTGTATTATCAGAAAGGGGTGTACTACGTTATGCCAGCGCTTGGTATCCTGGCGCTCAGCATACTGCTGCCGGGATCCCGACCGCCAGCATGCACGCAGCGGGGTGAGCACAAAAGAGCCCCATGCGGGCTCGCTGCACTCGCCATGCTGCAGGCACGATGGCGCGCTACGTGTGCCATGCTATTTATTCTCCCTCCAGGGGTGTCATAGACAACCCAAGAGGGAGAATAGTTGTCGGTATGTCGGCTGTCGGGATCCCGGCACAGGTATGCTGAGTGTCGGAATATCAAATGCCTCCCTCAGAAAGTACCATTAGTCTTCTTGCTGATTCTAACTTGTCAAAATTGTTTTAACCCAAATGAAAAATTATCTTTTTTCAAGTTTGAACACTTACTACAAAAGAATATGGTAGCCCAACAAGACCTACTATTTTATAAACTAGTCAATTTGTTTCATTAAATGAGGGCCTACTTCTTGTTATTGACACAAGATGGGGGAGATATATGCTGTAAATCCCCCATCTCTTGAATATGTTATTTCTAGGGATGAGCGGGTTCGGTTCTCAGAGAACTGAAATGTACCGGACTTCACCATTCAAGCCAGGATCCGAGTCAGGCTCAGGTTTTCCCACTTGACTCGGAAACCAGAATGAGGCAAAATGTCATCATCCCGCTGTCGGATTCTCGCAGGGTTTGGATTCCATATAAGGAGCCGCACGTCCCCGCCATGTTCACTCCGGCATTGGAGAGTGTAGAGAGAGGACGTGTCTCCGTTCTCTCAGTGTCTTGTGCTGTATTTGTCCAGTCACAGTGGTTGTGTCCTCTTGCTGCCATGTGTCCATTTCTGCTGTGTTGTGCTGCATCAGTTCAGTGGTGGTGTATTGTGCTGCATCAGTCCAGTGGTAGTGTCCTGTGCATCAGCCATCAGTCATTCCAGTGACCAGGCAGTCACAGTGGTTGTGTCCTCTTGCTGCCATATGTCCATAGCTGCTGTGTTGTGCTGTATCAGTTCAGTGGTGGTGTATTGTGCTGCATCAGTCCAGTGGTAGTGTCCCGGCGTCGGGATGCTGATTGCCGTACTCCCAGCCACCGCTAAAGCCTACCCAACCCGTGCTAGGTAATGTTGTCTGGTGATCACAGGCGATCATAAAACAATAGCTGCTAAGGGGCCACATCATTTGAAAAAGGGGAGTTCCTCCTTCATAGGTGAGTGACCCCAAATTTACAGATGTAATTATGGACATGACAGTCACTACCCCCACCCTACAGATTAAATCTATTTTCCACAGTGCAGGGTAATATTTCCTTGTGAAAATAAATTTACATTTCAGGACTCACTTGTAGCTTTCTCTATGTGGCTGATTGGGTTAGTTATGTCCTCCACCCCATATGCAAATAATGATTTCTGTTTTGAAGTGTACCATTGAATAATAAGAACAAATGATTACCAGACAATAAGTACTAAAAAGATCCATCTTCCTAAAGTGGGAACTTCTTAATTATTTGTAGCAACATTGAAAGAGAATTTCTCTCATGCCTAGATACATGAGTGCAGGGGGTTAATGTCTGGTGATCATCATGATCTCCAGACATTAACCTTTATGTGGGCAGGGCTGGTGCAAGGTTTCTGGTTGCCCTAGGTTACATTTCAATCTCTACCCCTGCTCTCTCCAATTCCTAATACGCCACACATCAGTGTAACCAATTTATAATATGCCACACAGTAGTTTTCCAAATTCAGAGAATACTATACATAAATGCCACATGGCAGAGCTTCAAAATCATAACACTGCCCCCAATTCATAATAAGCCACACATCTGTGTCCCCATGTCATTTCACTTCATAACTGTGCTACACAATAGTGACTCCAATACATAATATGACACACATTTGTGCCCAGATATATATTATTATTGTATGCTACATAGCTGTTTCGTCAAATCATAAATATGTCACACAATGCCAATACATATGCCACATGTACTGTATGTGACTCAAATTCTTTATATATCATACACCTGTGCCCCAATATATAATTCCACACTATATTGCCCCAATAAAAATTTATGACACCAATATATGTCAACGCCCTTTAATCCTCCCCCCATCCACGCACACATTCATCCTGCCAGCACTTATTAACACGCACACACACACATTTTCAGTGGTCATGACCCAAACATACACTCGCCGTGCCAACACTCATTAAACACACACACACACACATGTGAGAACTCATTAACTGCCCCCCACACTCACTCATACCACCAGCATACACACACACACACACACACACACACACACACACACACACACACACATTACAAGTGCTCATTAAACACACATACACTTACCCTGCCAACACTCATTAAACTTACCCCACACTTACTCTTTCAGCACTTATTAATATACACAAACCCCCACCGCTACACACTGCCCAACCCCCAACACACACTGATTAATTGTTGCGCTCGCCACAATGTCATAACAGTCCAGATATATCTGATCATGCTCTATTTGGCAGCAGCTCATCGTGATGCCTAGATAGACATAGGGGGTCATTCAGATCTGATCGCTGGGCTGCATTATTTGCTGCCCTGCGATCAGATATTCGCGGCATACAGGGGGAGTGGGTTTTCGCTGTGCGATCGCATGTGTAGCAGAGCTGCACAAACTGATTTTGTGCAGTCTCTACGCAGCCCAGGACTTACTCTTCAAGTGCGATAAGAACAGGCTGATCGGGACCGGATTTGACGTCAAACATCCTCCCTGAAAATGCTTCAGCCCACCTGCATTTTTCCAAACATTCTCTGAGAACAATCAGTTGACACCCACAAATTACCTCTTCCTGTCAATCTCCTTGCGAACACCCGTGCAAATAGATTCTTCACGCCATTCCGTTGCTGACCGGTGATCCCCGTTACAGCTATCCATCGCGCCTGCGCATTGAGGTGCATATGCATGCTCAGTTCGGATCTGATTGCCCGCTGAGAGAAAACACACAGCAGCGATCAGATCTGAATGACCCCCGTAGTCTTCTTATATTGATGAAAGCCTGGCAACTGGAGAAAAGGAGAGAACTGGATGAAAGATGGGACACCCACCACAGCTGCTGACTCTACTACACTGACAGGTGATAGCACAGTGCTGGGGAAGTTCTTATCTCTTCGGCAGGGTTGGCTCAGACCATCAGTAAGTAATCCTTGCTGGGACTGAAAGAGACATCCTTCTTTTTGTTTGGTGGACTCAGCAGTGCCCTCCCGCTGCCTAATAGTAGTGCCAGCCCTGGAAATAGGGAACTCATCTCTTTCACACAAGAGTACTCAATATTTCTATGTTATACAGTATAGTGGGAGCGATATAAATTCCATCTCCCACCTTTTCGTTCTATTTTTTCAAAGCTGACGCATGGATGGCACTTATAAATTTACCTGTGGCTGCTGCAGGGAGTCCCCACTTGTCTCCTGGGGACAAGGAAAAATAATTTTGGGGAGAGGCTTGCTACACCCACCACTGTGGAGTACCAGCGGAGTTTGTCCTCTGCAGTGTAGCTAATATCTGTAATACGAGCTCCACTCACCCCACACAGCGATGGTATTAATATTTGCTTCATCACAACATTTTTCTATGTAAAAAAAATTACTTTAAATAAAGGTGAAATAAATATCTGTGGAATACTTAGTAACTGAAAATTGTAATTTATCACAATGTATACATTATTACCAGAAATGATTCACAATGTTAACATTCATAAAAATTGTACTGACAACATTGTGCAGAATCAGCACAGACAACATAAAGCACCAGATCCTTACAAAGTCCTTGCTTGTGAGAGAATGTGTGATTAAAATGCTATAGAAGTGTTCTCATATCTGTGTGTGACTTGTCACAAAGCTGGCAAGTAAAGAGAGCCAGGCAATATGCTGATCAAAAATATTCTGCAACTTTTTTTGTCACTTCAACTCTTTTGAATATATTTTTTTGTTCAGGATTACCTGCTGATACCGATTCTGAAATCTCAGTGTGGTGCATCCCTTGCTAATGCTGACTACAGTAAAACAATCTATTGTACAATAAAATGTTCAAAACAGTATTGTGCTCAGTAGTGGTCTAAAAATTTCTCTTTACTGAGCTTTGAGAATGTTAAAGATACAGAATTCTGTAACTGCAAACTATCCAAGGGCAGCAAAGAGGTCTATTTAGTAACACCAAGTAAATAACTTATTGCAGTGGGACAGACTGTAGGTAGACTAGTGTTTACCATGCCTGGATTCCTTTTGGAATCCCTGCAAAAAGGTTACGGATCATAAGTCATTATGTCGACACCAAAATGTTGACAGGCACTTGGTCGAAATGACAAAAGTGTCGGCTTGACAGAAAGGTCGACACGGGCAAATGTCGACACATGAAAATGAGGGTTTTTTATTTGGGGGATGTTGTGTCATTTACTTTGTAAAGTGACCAGGGACCCCAATTAGTGCTCTGCATCCAATTGCATGCAAAGTGCCTACTCTGCTAATGCTGTGCCTTTCTGTTCCCCCAATGCCAAGTGTAGGTAACGCCATCTCCAGATTGTGTTACTACTGTATGTGATGAATAACTTTGATTTTTGTCACTTGATACATTGCAACATTCTGTGATTAATTGTTATGGAAAGAAAAGAAGACTTTTGTTTGGGGGCACTCTTAGTTATATTACACCTGTACAGGAAAATGCTGTTATCAATAAAATATAACTTTTATTAAATGTATTAAAAATATCTGAGATTATGGTATTTATCCAAAGGATTACACACAAACATTTAAAGCAAAAAATGCAGCAGTGAAATCATGCCCTGCAATTTAGTTGGGTATAGGGTTATTCCCAAGGTGGGTATTTTATAGGCTGTGAGAGCCCACAAATATTGATATCCACACACCTATTATCATTGGGACCTTTGTTAGTAATAAGGTATATTGTTCAATCTGAGAATCCTAAAACGGCACTAATTGGTACAGAACAAAAATACCATATATGCAATATCTTAAAGTATCAAAATGCATATAGCACTGACTGTTAGGATTTCTTCCTTTCCTATTAGTTAGTAGCTCTTACCCGGCCATCAATCTTTTTAGTGCAAAAAAACGGTAGTGAGCAGCTCAATCTCTATAGCAGTCACATGTATGGAGAATCTTAGATCATAGGGTAAACTGTAATAAGCCAATTTAATCAACGAGACATTATAAAAGTGTGTTTCAACTTTTTTACATATGTGGAGTCCTGTGTTTGGTTGCAGCCGCAGATTTATGAAAGAGGACACATAATGGTATTACTACTGACATTAAACATTGTACCGTATTGATCAATCATTTTGTTATTATCGATATAGCTGTTAGCAGATTAACCCAGATGTCCACATTTTATCTATTTGAGATGTTGCAACCTGATCTGTGTATTCAGAAAAATATATATTTGCAAGCTCGTACAAAAATCACACATAGGCTGCAAGATAGTATATTACAACACCAGGCTAGGGAGATACATTTAATAAAAGTTATATTTTATTGATAACAGCATTTTCCTGTACAGGTGTAATATAACTAAGAGTGCCCCCAAACAAGAGTCTTCTTTTCTTTCCATAACAATTTGTGCTATTTCTGACTCTGGGGAGCACCGCCAACCAATGAAATTAACCAAAAGATATTCTTTTTTCAAATAATATGGTAGTTGGTTATTTTTTGAATTTAAATCAGTCTCCTGTTGAAACTTACCTCCTCTTTTAGGAGGATTTCTTTAGAGACGGGAGCGATTTAGTGCGGTCTGTCTCGCCACTCTCTATCTTTTGAACATTCTGTCATTCCCAGCAATGCATCTACTATGAAACTAATGAAGCTTAAGTTTCAGGATCCCTTATCCTGGAGGGGCCCTGAAGCCACTTTATTTTAATGAGTGAATTTTTCAACAAACTCAATGGAGTTTTCTTTAAGTCTGTGTTATTAAAACAAGGTTATTTTAATAACAGACTCATAAACCAATCGCAACATGACTTCTAGAACAGCATAGCTGCTATTAAAGCTTGGATGCTCATCACTTAGTACCATGGGAGCTGCTGGGAGTTGTAGTCTAGCTCTGTGATTTGTTCTCTGTAAATAGGATGAAATATGTATCCATGTTAAACTACAGTACAATTCCCGACAGCCTAAAGAACTTCTTTTTGTGACGTTCCCAAGAATGGCAGAGTTTGAGAGGGCTCATCTTAGGAAGGAGGTTGGGAGCAATGAAAGGAGAGAAGGAGCCCGGGACAAGAAGGTGTCTAATAAGGTAATTTTGCTGGCACTGAGCAGTGTGTACTGTCAGGTGTTTATTGAAGATGGGGGTAGAGTACGGTGAGGTGATTAATGACGTTTCCCTAATTTTCATCCTCCAAAACTTGAAAACTATAAGGCATAGTCTAGAAAAATTTTCTTCACACCATGTGAAATAACCCAGTACAGCAAGTTTAATCATAATAGGAGATGTAGTGGTTACATTTTTGACAACATTTGTGGTGATCTGCCATAGAACAACCCCATTGAAAAAGATGACAGTGGTTACCCAGACATTTTTGCTGGTAGGAAGGGGCTCACTGTATGCCCCATTTTCAAGGCCTCTACCACACCAACCCATTCTCTGCCATATGGGCTTTGAGGTTCTTGTAAGGGCAGCTAGGCCCTTTGGACCTTGTTTGATTTTGCCCTATTGTTGCTGGTTGCAAGTAGGCCAACCATAACAGTTCAAGCTTCAAGGTCCCAAAAATGTAGGTAGCTACTGGCCATACCCATAAAGACCCATGGAGACAGCCAACATTTCTGTTATCTATAGGTTTTTTTTTGTAACTTAAGAAATAAACCATTAAGTTTGTAACATTTTCTAACCAGAAGATTAATCGAGATGCTGGAAGTATTCAAGCCATTTCGAAATTAAACCAACAAGTCTTAAAATCCCCATGTTATATACTGTATTTCAGAACTGTGCTGTTAACTTGAATTTGAAATTGATTTAAAATGTTTGAATTTTGCAGTAAAAAGTTGAATTGACTGAATGAAAAAAAGATACATACATTCTATGCAATCTGTCAATTTAAACTTCACCAAGATTGAATCTAATTGCTTTAGTACAGTAGTTTGACTTTTTTTTACATATCTGTAAACTTTGAGAAATGTTTGCAATTTTTAGAACTGGATCTCTCCTACTCAAGGGATTTTTGCTGTTTCTCTCAACTAACTTATTCAGATATTGTGTTGCCAAACCACAAAATGAAGCAAAAGGCAAAAAAAAAAAAAAAAATGAGACAAAATAGCTGGAACTACCCACACACAGATCACACACAAATTAAATAGATAAATAAATATTAGCTTGGTTTTGTAATACTAGAGGATTCTATGCTATAAACTGAATTATACAATAGTGTAATTTAAAATAAGTGAAAGGTAAATAGATCTTTAATTTACATTACGAAAGTATAAAGCCATAGAAGAAGATATAGAAAAGTTGATATGGCTAGCACTGAAAAAAAGATGGTTATAAAGGTTAATCCAGACCACATGTGCATTGACCCATATCTGCTCTTCCAGTGCTGAAATTCCAACTTTATACTTTTTGCTTAAGATACTTTTTCTTTTATCATTCATTATTTTAAGATCAAATGATGAGGTTCTAAAGCTGCATTGATCAAACGGAAGGAAGATCAAATGCTGAAGTTGGAGGATGAACTGCTGAAACAACTATACTGTACACACAATACTAGAGTTGCACTGAAGGAACTTAAACTTCATATTTTTCATAAACCTGACCACAGCAAATGTTGAAGATAGGAGTGTCTAAAAAATGTTATGACAAAAACATTTGATTTACAGTGCAGATACAAAACAAGATGATTTAATTAATAGATGGAATGTGACTAACTTGTTTTTGTTCTTGCAGAGTGAAAATAAGTAGGCAGATACAAGTTACCACTATGGGGAGTTAAGTTTTGTTCTGATTTTATTTTATTGTATTTGTGGTAAAATTATATGATCATTGTATTCATTGTTCTGCTATAATTGCCTTGTGATTAAAGTTAGTTTGAGCATTGTGAGTACTTCTCTATACTGTATACATAAATCAATTAACCATATTTGGGTTGACATGGAGTTTCATAAAGCAGCTCAACTGTGTAGTAATCACAGGTGCTGAAGCAGCCCCACAGCCCTATAATCCCAATATATTTTTCATGGTCTGATGTTGCAGTCTACAGTTTAGTTTTACTTGCAGCTGTTTGCATACATGATAATTGAACATACAACCAACGGAAGCACAAGATTGAAATTATATTGTCACAGAGATGGGGATCTAAAGACCCTTACAGGACTGAGAGGCAGACTCAGAGGATTTGATAAGCAAGAAAGTGAACATAGATATACCCTATAGATTAATGGAAGATCTGAGAAGCTGCGGGTGGACATCTTTCTACAAAAGACGTCTTCTGCAACAATTCTGTATGCAGTTAAATGCTGCTGTGTCTTCAGCCACCTGCTTGCACCTCTGAATCAGGTACATGGCGGAGCCTGTGGAAAATAAATGCATCTTTTCCCACATTCCATGACACAGGCACACCCCAACACACCTGTCCATGAAAGTCACCCCCCAGTCTCCGTCCAGGATCTCCATGCAATTCCAATCTGTGTTCCCCCCATGGTAACCATCAGAACACCTGCAAAGTGTGCCTTGGGCACGTAAGGATTTTAAACATCAGACGCTGTATCTCAATGTTTTAGATGTGATCACCTCTGAATCAGGTCCTGCTTCTCTGTACTGTTGCATGGACTCACTATTTGACATTTCTTATTAATTCAATAGGCCTGGCTCAGATTACTGCAGTTGTTAACCAGACTATACATATATAAAGATAATGCATCCACCTATTTTAATACTTATTGTTTTGTAGTACAATACTAAATAACAATGTCCTAGATTACCAGCACACTAGTACCAGAAATAAAGTAAAACAACATCCCTGGTACTATAGAAATGGCTGGAGTTTGGTATACTTGATACCCCCCCCTAGTAACTGAGTTTCTGCTGTTTTTCTACTTTGGTAATCAGGTGGTCATTCCAAGGTGGTCATTCCAAGCTGATCGCAGCCAGCAACCTTTTGCTGCTGCTGCGATCAACTAGTCCACATTAAGGAACAGTTCGCACTGCAGCGACAAACCGCTGCGTGCGAATGGGTCGGAATGACCCCCACAGTACAGTAGTATAAAATGAAATCCCTGGTAGCCGTCTATCTGTCTGTTTGTGCTAATCTTTAGAACCACTGGATGCAGGGCCGGTGCTAGGTTGTTCGGTGCCCCCCCTGCAAACTATAAATTTGCGCCCTCCCATACATTACGAAGGGACAGCGATCATCAAAAAAAGGTATGTGGTCTCACATGGAAGGGATGTGGCCACACAATAGTACCCCCATTTAAAATTACGCCACAAGGTAGCACAATCTTATTCACATTACACTGCAAGTGGTAGTGCCACTTATTCAAAATGCCCCAAGTAGTAGTACTGCTTACACATAACGCCCCCAATAGTAGCGCAGCTTACATATAACACCTCCAGTTGTAGCATCGCTTATACATAATGCCTCCAGTAGTAGTGCAGCTTACACATAACGCCCCTGGTAGTAGTGCAGCTTACATATAATGCCCCAGTAGTAGCGCAGTTTACACATAACGGCCCCAGTAGTAGCAGAGCTTACACATAATGCCCCCCGAAGTATCGTAGCTTACACATAACACCCCATAACGCCTCTGGTAGTAGCGCAGCTTACACATAATGCCCCCAGTAGTAGCGCAGCTTACACATAATGCCCCAGTAGTAGTGCAGCTTACACATAACACTGCATTAGAAGCGCCACTTATACCTAATGCCTCCAGTAGTAGCGCAGCTTACACATAATGCCCTCAGTAGTAGCACAGCTTATACATGATGCCCCAGTAGTAGCACAGCTTACACATAATGCCCCCAGTAGTAGCACATCTTACACATAATGCCCCAGTAGTAGCGCAGCTTACACATAATGCCGCCAGTAGTAGCACAGCTTACACTCAACACCCTGTTTGATCTGCACATGTGCAGGAGTCGCACTGAGTATGTGCAGATGAGGATAGCAATGACTGACTGCATGGAGGTGCACCGTTTCAGAGAATTGGGGATGTGGGGTGTGGAGGATTACACAGGATGTCCAATGTTTACACAGATGATCCAACGCTGCATCTTCAGATGCAGCAGAGGATCAGAGAAGCTGGCAGGAGGAGTCTATCATTTACATGAGACACCTCCTGTAGCATTTGCATAATTTAGCACATAACATGTCTTTCTATTTAGTGGCTGTGTGAATAGCATCCACCCAATTGTGAATAGCATCCACCCCAATCAGCCCCATTGTGTGGTGCGTGGGATAGGGACAAATGCTTTGAGAATAACACAATTATTGCTGGACTCAATTTTAATTATTATGTTACTATTATACTTCTGTTCATACATGTGTAATTTATAATTATTACTGTCCCCTGCCAATTGGCATATCATAACTTGCATAAAATCCTTCTGCATATGCTCACAAAGTGAATGCATGCAAATGTGTGTTTACAGTAGTGATGAGCGGGTTCGGTTTCTCGGAAACCGAACCCCCCCGAACTTCACCCTTTTTACACGGGTCCGAGCCATACTCGGATTCTCCCGTATGGCTCGGGTAACCCGAGCGCGCCCGAACGTCATCATTCCGCTGTCGGATTCTCACGAGATTCGGATTCTATATAAGCAGCCGCGCGTCGCCGCCATTTTCACTCGTGCATTGGAAATGTTAGGGAGAGGACATGGCTGGCATCCTCTCCGTTTATGTTGATGCATTGCAAATATTTTGTGCTTGCTTATTACTTAATTGTGGGGACTGGGGAGCAGCTGTATATAGGAGGAGTACAGTGCAGAGTTTTGCTGACAGTGACCACCAGTAATACGTTGTCTGCCTGAAAAACACTCCATATCTGTACTCAGTGTGCTGCATATATCTGTGCTCACACTGCTTAATTGTGGGGACTGGGGAGCAGCTGTATTATATAGCAGGAGTACAGTGCAGAGTTTTGCTGACAGTGACCACCAGTATACATTGTCTGCCTGAAAAACACTCCATATCTGTGCTCAGTGTGCTGCTTTTTTGTGGGGACTGGGGACCACCAGTATAATATTATATAGGAGGAGTACAGTGCAGAGTTTTGCTGACCAGTGACCACCAGTATATAATATATAGCATTACGGTACAGTAGGCCACTGCTGTACCTACCTCTGTGTCGTCATTAAGTATACTATCCATCTAGATTCTATACCTGTGGTGCATTTCAGTTGTGCAGTTTGCTGACACAGTGACCACCAGTATATATAGCAGTACGGTACGGAAGGCCACTGCTGTACCTACCTCTGTGTCGTCATTAAGTATACTATCCATCTACATTCTATACCTGTGGTGCATTTTAGTTTTGCAGTTTGCTGACACAGTGACCACCAGTATACTATATATAGCAGTACGGTACGGAAGGCCACTGCTGTACCTACCTCTGTGTCGTCATTAAGTATACTATCCATCTACATTCTATACCTGTGGTGCATTTTAGTTTTGCAGTTTGCTGACACAGTGACCACCAGTATACTATATATAGCAGTACGGTACGGAAGGCCACTGCTGTACCTACCTCTGTGTCGTCATTAAGTATACTATCCATCTACATTCTATACCTGTGGTGCATTTTAGTTTTGCAGTTTGCTGACACAGTGACCACCAGTATACTATATATAGCAGTACGGTACGGAAGGCCACTGCTGTACCTACCTCTGTGTCATCATTAAGTATACTATCCATCTACATTCTATACCTGTGGTGCATTTTAGTTTTGCAGTTTGCTGACACAGTGACCACCAGTATACTATATATAGCAGTACGGTACGGAAGGCCACTGCTGTACCTACCTCTGTGTCGTCAAGTATACTATCCATCCATACCTGTGGTGCATTTCAGTTTTGCACAGTTTGCTGACCACCAGTATATAATATATAGCATTACGGTACAGTAGGCCACTGCTCTACCTACCTCTGTGTCGTCAAGTATACTAGCTTAGTCACACAGCGACCTTGGTGCGCCTCTTTTTTTCTTTGCATCATGTGCTGTTTGGGGACAATTTTTTTGAAGTGCCATCCTGTCTGACACTGCAGTGCCACTCCTAGATGGGCCAGGTGTTTGTGTCAGGCCACTTGTGTCGCTTAGCTTAGTCACACAGCGACCTTGGTGCGCCTCTTTTTTTCTTTGCATCATGTGCTGTTTGGGGACTATTTTTTTGAAGTGCCATCCTGTCTGACACTGCAGTGCCACTCCTAGATGGGCCAGGTGTTTGTGTCGGCCACTTGTGTCGCTTAGCTTAGTCACACAGCGACCTTGGTGCGTCTCTTTTTTTCTTTGCATCATGTGCTGTTTGGGGACTATTTTTTTGAAGTGCCATCCTGTCTGACACTGCAGTGCCACTCCTAGATGGGCCAGGTGTTTGTGTCGGCCACTTGTGTCGCTTATCTTAGTCACACAGCGACCTTGGTGCGCCTATTTTTTTCTTTGCATCATGTGCTGTTTGGGGACTATTTTTTTGAAGTGCCATCCTGCCTGACACTGCAGTGCCACTCCTAGATGGGCCAGGTGTTTGTGTCGGCCACTTGTGTCGCTTAGCTTAGCCATCCAGCGACCTCGGTGCAAATTTTAGGACTAAAAATAATATTGTGAGGTGTGAGGTGTTCAGAATAGACTGGAAATTAGTTGAAATTATGGTTATTGTGGTTAATAATACTATGGGATCAAAATGACCCCCAAATTCTATGATTTAAGCTGTTTTTTAGGGCTTTTTGAAAAAAACACCCGAATCCAAAACACACCCGAATCCGACAAAACATTTTCAGTGAGGTTTTGCCAAAACGCGTCCGAATCCAAAACACGGCCGCGGAACCGAATCCAAAACCAAAACACAAAACCCGAAAAATGTCCGGTGCACATCACTAGTTTACAGACCTGTTTATGCACTTGCAACTCTTTACAAATGGAAACATGGAACAGGGGAGGGATAAGGTGGTCTCTGTAGACAGAGTACAGTTCACGCAAATGTGGATTAAGCAAACCTTCAGCAACATACATACACACACCTGGCAGGAGTCGTATATTATGCTGTAAGGTAGGTGCAAATAAATGTTTATGAGGGTGATTTGATGTAAACCAAGTGTGTATGATGTTGATACGAAGCGGAACACATCTCAGGATGCATACGGCTCTGTATAAGTACACAAATAATGTTTTGGTTTGCTATATTTTTTAATTGGAACTAATGCCCATTTTGCGAAAAACACGCATCAACACCCAACATGTCTATGTCTGTCACATGTGCATCATATGCTTTATCCGCTTGTTCTGTAAAGAAAGCTGATAATGAGTCACGCTGACTGTTTCTTCCATAATGAACAAAAAGCACTGCAGCAACATTTGTTTTGTGACACATATTTTCGGATTGATTGGCTGGAAAACACTCCACATCTCATGGTCAAACTTTAGAAGAGAATGAAAACATTTCAACAGTACAAATGCCGCTTTTGGCTCTTTAGGTAGCGTGAAGACCCCTTTGAACTCCATAAAGTTGGTGGTCTCAGAAAGCACGTGATGTCTATTTACATACCACACACACTGGCACTCATTAATCAGCACCTCCTGACAACTGAAATTCTATGGAAGTTGTGTAATGCTGACAATACAATAACATTATATAACAAGAAGGATATTTTTAAATGGTAATACTTTTGAAATAAAGGAAAATATAAGATAATCCATTTTCAGCACCTGTGCTTAAAATAGCAAAATCACTATTACAAATGTAGTGTGTTTATGTAACCAATCCACAGTACAGTATTTATTAAGCAAGGGCCCTTTTTCTCACAGATACCACACTTACTTACAGAAATTGTCCGCATGATGTGTTTGAATTATATTATGTTTTTTAAGTGTTTTGATAAGAGGATTACTGATAATAAAACCTAGATAAGTGTTAAACTGTGACAATTAACAGTGTTTTAACCATGCCAATATAAGAGCTACACAGTCTTAATCCTCAAATAAAAGAGCATAAAGTGGTTTAAGGGGATTTATCGCTTCTGAGATGAATAACCAGCATTGGGATTATGAGTTTGCCGTCAGGATGGTGACTATGTTGTGAATTGAGAATGCAGAAGGCTTTGCATTGAAAAGTAAGAATTCCATGTTTTATAAATCATTCTCAGTTCTTCATCCAATTAGCCATTGGATTTTGCATTTCTTAATCTAATTTGACTACTGATGAACAAATACACATTATACCTAGGGTTAGTAAACTATAACCTCTCTAGACATTGACGTACAACCATGATGAGCCTCTATGCTTGCTGGGAGTTCAGGCTCAATAATATCTGGGAATAAACTGCTACCTAACTGGATATGTTGATTGGGGATGCAATTAAAATACCGTCTGTCGAGATCCCGGTGATCAGGAGGCTGTTGCTGGAATCCTGACAGATGGTAAAATACCAGCAGATGGAATCCCGACCACCACAGGTTACTCCCAGTAGGTTGGTGGGTCCACGCCACCAACCGAGTGGGAATATACCCTGTGGTGAGCAAAGCAAACCACGGGGCCCGAAGCGTGGCTGAGAGGGGACTCGCTGCCGGGATTCTGTCA
Organism: Pseudophryne corroboree; assembly: GCF_028390025.1. Taxonomy (NCBI): domain Eukaryota; kingdom Metazoa; phylum Chordata; class Amphibia; order Anura; family Myobatrachidae; genus Pseudophryne; species Pseudophryne corroboree. The sequence continues at coordinate 496,071,335 of NC_086448.1, read as the reverse complement.
GACGGGATTCCGCTGTCGGTATACTGACAGCCAGCATCCCATCTGCCAGTAAATCATATGTATTCTGTTGAGAGTTAACAAAAGCTTGGAGGCCAGAGCACGACATGCTGGGAGTGTCAGTTCAGCAGCATCTTTACAGCCCACATGTTGCCTTCCAAGACAAGAGGGGGAAATATTGCTCTTAAGAAAAACACACATTATCGAATACGCATGTGCACACACAGCATGAAACTGCACATTACTTTTATTACATTTACCAATGAACATAATTTAATATAGAAATGAACCACTGTTTACCAAATTATCCTGTCTACAAAATCGACAAGGTAAATCAATGGCTGCTGTTTTAGCTACCTACTAGGCTCTAGGGCGGCCAGTGCTACATGTCAAAACGTAGCATTAGGAAGCATTGACTTCTATGTGTAATTACTGTTAGGAAAGTTTAATGTAATCTTGAAAAGAAATGTGGTATAGGAAGAAATTAAATGTAAAATAGATGAAAGGTTTATCACATTAGCATTTTTACATTACCTGATTTGAAACTCAGAGCAAAAGTGAAAACCTGTTTCTTTGTTCTAATACAGCAACACAAGGAAGAGTCTCTTTTACTTTTTTCAAAACATCAGTCTCTCTAATTCTTTGTTGTATAAGGAAAAATGACTCTATGTTGTGTGTGAAAGCTCAGCAGAGGCAGCAGTGTGTGAATGGGAACTTAGCACAGAGCGCGTGATGTGCTCCACTCTCTATGCAAGGAGACTCATTTGGAACAGTGAATCTGCTTCAAAGAGATGCTGTGACATGATCACCCTGAGTAAGCATCCAGTTCTCCTCTATTCACACGACTAACAGCCTTGCTGCTTTGTAAGGCATTCAGAGGGGTCTTCTGCCTTGCAAATGAAAAGGGACAACCTCATTGATACCTTGTTAGAGGGTGTGTGGAAAATACAAAACAGATACTCATTGCAATTTCCCTGCAGCTATTTGAAATGAATCCAATTAATAAACTGGATTTCAGCACAGAAGTGAAGGAACGGTTTCTCATTAATTTCTGCCTTGGAGCTTGGGTTCATAGTCAAAAGCACATATATACATAAAAGAAAGTAATGAAGTGCCTATTTGATTTAAGTACAGTGCACACATAATGAGTAATTCCGTTTTGAAATATTTGAATCTCTGATGTAATAGGATGTAATGTAAGTGGGATGTCTGCTCTGTAACGTCCCCTCCAGCAAAGAAACATTTTTAATCCCAATTAGTATTTCAGGGGAAGTGTTTTCTCCCTTCCCAGGAAAGTAAATCGACATTATGTGTACATGAATGGAAAACAACCAGCCTCATTATTCAGACTCGGTAAAGATAGCCGGATCAACCTTTTCCATCATACTGTCACAAAAGGTGAGAAGGAAATTAAAGGCAGGAAAGAAATGTCTTGCGAAAGCTGTTAAACTTTGTATTAAATAAGGCAGGGCTGCATAGTAATATAGATATTAAAAGTCAGTTTATCTTCACTTTTAAAACTGAAAAGCCAGTTTCACAACTTAGTTGCATATTTAAGTCACTGATGCAGTTTTAATTTTGAAAACAAATAACGGCTTAAAACATATCATAGGCTCTTCCAAAAAAGTAAGTCACAACTAATGGACACCTTGCATTCCCATTACTGCTACTGTATTTATATGTACATCTATCCCACTTCTAAGTAAAAACAAGTGCTATGAATACTATAGTGTACATTATAAGATGCTACAGGGACCTGTTTGTGTTTTTCTGCAATCACTGAGTACATAACATACAGTAATATCATTTTTGTTGCAGCATTGGAGATACATTTTATTTTCTCTAGTGTGCATACACCTTGTATAGTAGGTTGCAATTTTGCAATGAATTAAACATGAACTACTTAAACACACATCAGCCTCACACATTGTTTACTTATGCTAATTATTTAATATTTAAGATGATATGCATTTCACATTTCTGTACAAGTTCTTATTCTTTACAGTTCTCAGCCCCAACCTTTATATTTTTTTTTCTAGTTCCATGCAGACTAAAAACATTTAAATTATAGCAGGGTCATACCTTTTTTCTCCTTTGTCAAAAATTCTTCAGGAATTCTAGTCCACTTAGGATCCCTCTGCTGTTTGTCTATCAGTTGCTGTAAGGGAAGAAGAGGACCATTGAAGTCACTATTTTACTTAACCGTCTCTTAAATAACAAAAGTTGAATTTGCACTTCTGAGGCAAGCTGTTTTAGTGAGTAGTGGAGAACAGAGTTTTAAAGAGACACACCAATCAGCATCTGTACCTCTGTCTGCTATTCTGTCCTTTTTCATCCCACCCCCTTTATGCTGATTCATTGAATAAGCCCTCAGAGACTTACTTAAGAAGTCATTCATAAGTAAAACTCTGGGGATGCAACAATGAAAAAGAAGAAATAAACTCATTATTCTAATATATAAAGATAACATATATTTATCATCTTTCAAACATAAAATGAAATTAAATCAGACAAGAAAAAGAACATTTTTCAAATTCTGTTTTTAATAACATGCTACAGGTATGATGTTTCAGTAACTGACAAACAACATGCATATAATCTATAATAGAAAAGATCTTTGTAACCTCCCTTTAAATGTTGTGGCTAATTGGATGCTCCATGTATCTAATTAAGCTGCAGTCTTTTAATGTTGTATATCCTTTTATGCAAATAAACAATGCATCTGGGCTGGCCTTTTATATCATTATTAATTAGGAATTACAGTACTCCTAGAGAATGCTGTCATTAACAGTAGCTGCTAGTTCCATTTTTGCTTGAAGCTGCTGACAGATTACTAATTGCAGATATATTATAGCGTGGACGCATGTATGCCATATAAGCAGCATGTTTTATGTGTGAAACTTAATGGCTCTTTAATCCTGATGAGTTGCAAGGACATAAGGATACATTTCTGTGGTGTCCTTTTCTGAAATCAGATCTCCAGGGAACAACAACACTACGGTTTTGTTTGCTGTGCAGTATTTAATATACAGTATCTCTGACTAATTAGATTACTTAATTAGCAGCTTTCCTTAAACAAGAGGCATTTTAATATTCATTTCAAGTACATAAAATAATTTGATGCACGCTTGATGGCAATTTTGTAATGAGGCAATCGTTTTCTAAATGCAACTATATGTCCTAATAAAATGAACAGTGGGTGTCTAAGATATATTTCAAGTACTTGTGTACCTGACATGTTGGTGAAGGTGAAAATCTCAGAGCTGTGGCTTTTATGCTTGATCAATGTGCCCGCTTATACCTTAAGCAGCTATGCTCATAAAACTTCACACCATCTTTAAATTCATAAACATGTAGCCTTTGCTCAGTACATCTCTTTTGCTGAGTACACCTCTGGTGCAAATCTCACTCTCCTCCTCACCAGGTACTGTATCCTAATATTAACAAGCCTCAGTTTCTTCCCAGCTATCTGTATTGCGGGCCTATTTCTGAGTTGATCGCAGCAGCAAATTTGTTAGCAGTTGGGCAAAACCATGTGCACTGCAGGGGGGACAGATATAACATGTGCAGAGAGAGTTAGATTTGGGTGGGGTGTATTCAAACTGAAATCTAAATTGCAGTGTAAAAATAAAGCAACCAGTATTTACCCTGCACAGAAACAATATAACCCACCCAAATCTAACTCTCTCTGCATGTGTTACATCTGCCCCACCTGCAGTGCGCATGGTTTTGCCCAACTGCTAACAAGCTTGCTGCTGCGATCAACTCAGAATTAATCCCTGCATTCTATACAGTGTTATGCAGCAGGCATTTCTTTATTTTCATCTTGTCCCAGATTGTTCCCAAAACATTTTCTATTACAAGCACTCTGCTGGACCTTTATTTAAAGTTTAAGTTGACTTACAAAGTATGTCTACTCACTAACGTATTACTGCTCCTCTCTACTTATCTACTTTGTTTGCATGCTATTTCCCCATTCAGCCCCATGCATTAATGGTGTCTCTCACTTCAAATTCTTGTCTTTCTTCTCTGTAGTATGCTTCTTAATTTAGAATACATGAAAGGTCTTCTTTTGAAAACTTTAAATCCAATATAAAGGGAAACCGCCACTGCGATGGCAAAGCACAACCATCTACTAATCATGAAGCAAAATAGGCGGCACTCAGGAGACTTCACAATTCCATGTAATTTTAATGCATCCAACAATTGTTTTGGGAAACTGCTCATCGTCAGGGAAGAATACACAGTGCATGATACATTAAGTACCTGAGACCTCCCCCCTTGACAATGCTGATCATGCTCACCTGCTGGACGCTGCCAGCCACGGATCTCCCACGTTTGTCACGCTACGGGCCCGGTTGTGAAACAAGGTTTTATTATCCCTCGGGTGGTGGCGTGGACCAGCACCCAAGTGGGGATTCCATCCGGAGGTCAGGATTCCGACCACTAATATTTCACCGGATGTCGAGATTCCGGCATCAGCATCCTGACAGCCGGTAAATTGACTGCCTCCCATAATATATATATATATATATATACATATATACATACCTGTGTGTATATACCACACAGCAAAATATGGTTCAGCACTCCTGGTGTCTGTAGTACTATAAATACACTAAAGCAGCATGATGTAGGCAATGTTTCAGTGCCGCACTTTTGTCAGTGCCACATTAACAAGCGCTGATATGTTGCTTTAGTGTATTTACTACAGACACCAGGAGTGCTGCACCATATTTTGCTGTGTATCTACTACATTGTGCAGGCACCCAGTGCAGATGGTTCATTCACTGAGTTAGCCAGACCACAACAGCCTATATATATATATATATATATATATATATATATATATATATATATATCTATCGTAATTAGGTTGTATTAAAACCAAAGTGTAGAAGCTATCACTTCTTGCATTTGATGTCTGAGAGTGCTGCCATTACTTTTATCTATATACTTTATTTGCAGGAAGGCACCCAGCAACTACTGTTTGTGCTATACGGGGAGTGCCAAGCTTAATTGATACTCTTATACATATATATAAGGCACATTAAACAAACAAACAGGTGAAAGGAAATTGTCCCAGCACTAAAGTGGTTATTGATCAGTCTGTTGCAATGGCCTGCAGCTACAATCTGCTGTGCTCCTTTGGCACAGCCAATATCATCATTCCCTAGAACTAAAGAGACTCCAGCCTACTAAACATCTGCTATTCAGCATCAGTGCAGAGAACACTGGGTGAATGAGAGTTTTAAACCTTCCTGTCTCTCAGTGTTGAGTTCTTGCTGGATCTGTGCAGTTTGGAAAACCCAGAATTCTAAACCTCCACTTCCAGTGCAGACTGCACATGTTTTACTTTATCCTCCCTTGGAGGGAGCTGATCCCACAGGAATGTGGGTAATTCAGGTGAGAGACTACCTCTCTTACCACAATATATACTATATATATATAGATAGATTGATACAGTTTATGCATATAGGACAAGATCACTGGAATAGTGGTGGAAGGCAGGTATATTTGCCCCAGGTTTCTAACCTATGTGTTTGAAACCCTCAGGAATATTATGTTGGTAAGAAGCGGATAAGGGTCCTAGGGTTGGATATAATAAGAACGGGTGCATTCTTCATCCATTTAGGCCCAGTTAAGGTCTTTGGGCTTTTAGCCTCACAGGAGGCTAATTAGGGCTTTCAGCTATATGAGCTTGTTAAATAGGCTGTCAGCCTGATCATTGGACCGAACACTGCCATCTACCCCAGGTGATGCTTCCTAGTCCCCTGACCCTTTTAAAATAAATAAATAAATAAATAAATAAATATATATATATATATATATATATATACTGTATATATTAGTAAAACAATCCTGGCATACCGTATGTCCTGTCACTTTAACCTGTTCCTTCTTGCCCCCCCTCACTATTCTAACCAGAACACCTCTCATGTTGGATGACTGTCCCATCTCAATCAGCAGTACAGAGCGCTTTTGTGGGGGACCTCTTTGTTTGTTTGTTTGTTTTCTCTACCTGCCTGATTTTCTTTATTCCCCCCTCATCACTAGCTTCAATCATTTTAACTCCCCATCCCCATAACTCATACTTTTTACCCATCTCATTCCTTCACTACTCCCTCTGTAACCATCTTATTTTTTTCACCATTATCTGTCTATATTGCTTTCTTCTTCCTCTACATCAGCCTTTATTTTTACCTACTCCCTTTTTACTTAAAACAATCCCTGTCCAATTTCTGTTTTTCTTTACTACTCACCTCATTAATCTCATGTCTCTTCTTTAACTCGCTCATTCCCTTCACCTGTCTACAAATTCTATTTACTCTTCCCTCTTTAACAGTCTCAGTAGTTTTAGCTTCCCCCATTCCCTTCACCCCTACCCCATTCCTTTCACCTTAACCATCTATTTTATCACTCCCTCTTGCTTGTCCCCTTTAACTTAACCCCATCTTTTGCCTCCTGCTTTCTATTCACTGTACACAACTGTCTACCCTCTGTCAGTGCCAGTGGGTTAGAGACAAGGAGTCTGAGATTGTGTACATGCTGTTTGTGAACTGGTGCCTAATTAAGGTACCCATTGAAACTTGCTGTGAAAAGTCTGTTTACTATGCTGTTGAAGTAAACGGTCTGCATTTCATTCATACAACTGTGTCAGCATCTTGTCTGGTGGAAGGTCACTTGTTACACTCTCTCTCTCTCTCTCTCTCTCTCTCTCTCTCTATATATATATATATATATATATATATGTTGCTTGTGGGTGAACCCACACTCGGTGCTGTAAATCAGTTGTTGGAGGGTGCCTTCAGTACAGATGTTATGCAGAATTAAAGAAAACTGCGGCACTCCGAATGAAAAAAGTTTTAAATCATAATAAACAACATGACAGCATGTGGTGGGCTGACGTTTCGGTACTCGCAGGTACTGTTTTTTTTTTGTCTTTCAGCACGGGGCTTTGAAAAAGGTACCTGCGAGTACTGAAACGTCAGCCCACCACATGCTGTCACGTTGTTTATTATGATTTAAAACATTTTTTCATCATTCGGAGTGCCTCAGTTTTCTTTATTTATATATATATATATATATATATATATATATATATATGTATATATATATAAATATAAAATTATACATATATATATATATATTTCATTTTATATATATATATATATATATATATATATATATATATATAAAATCAGAAGTAGTCTTATAGCTCTCCTTACCTTTTTCCATGCTTCTTCTGCTATGTCATAATTACATATACTTTGTCTGCCAATGAAATACCAATGCACTACACATTTCAATTTAATTTAATTCATGTATGTGCTTTATTTTTGATCCATGCCCTCAAAGTTTCACAACAATCTTACAGAATCATAATCTATGTTAAAAGAAAATAATGTTGCCTAGAGCCAATGACCACAGAGGGATAGCATTATGGGGGCATTGTCAGAAGCTATTTTGTCTTATTTCAGCAGTTGAGCTCTGTGGAGCTGCATGTCCCTCCAGCAGTGAGACACATACCTTTGTAAAAAAAAAAAATCCCCAGTAGTTTATAAGCAATGGCAGAACACGGTTGACTATACTAGGAGAATTAACAACAAAAAAAGTCATTGTTGACAAAATATATCATATTCTATGTAAGCTTTGCTTCTAATTAAGAAACTATCTCCATATGACATAATTTTGTAAATTATGCAGCACAATGTAACCAACCTGACAGTATAACAATTTGTGAACTTTCTCTACAATTAACCATATACATTTTCTAAATATTGCTTTTGTAATGCTTATGAACGCTTACAGCATGTAGACAAACATGTATACTATATGACAACAAAACAGATTCCTTTTTTTTAAATTTCAAAGGCAGACAAACGTTTCACAGAAGGTAAGTATACAGTGATGTTAGCACATGTGCAATAGTGACCCACGGTCATACTGTACTTGATACTGAACAGCTAATTTTAGCGTATTTAACATTGAATGGCCATTGCTTTCAGAACATTCGATGGCGGCTGCCATAAGAAAAACGCCATCGAATGGTACAGTATCATGACAAGAACAACATTGATGGTGTTAAACCATCAAAATTTGATGTCCATCCCTAGCATAGCTACATATAACAGAACAAGAGTCATGGATTATGTGTATGATTGCATTTGAATACTTGATGCATTTTAATAATTCTACAGCTTTATGTAAATTATTCTGTTTACTACACATAATTCAAACCCTTGTCCAGTCATGTTACAGTTAAAGATAATGGTTCATTAAATGTTCATAATCTGTTTCTTTCATTGCAGCAACACAGATCATAATTAACTGTCGGTATCTGGTTTTCTGTCTTCTGTCTTTTTTTAACTTGTTATTGACTATTTAAAAATATCTTTTAAAGAAAGTGTGTTAAAGGAAACTAGAATATACATACAGTACAGTAGCTGTTGCAGTAAGCATAAATACATACATTATTATGACAACACCATTTGATGACTAGTCATCACAGAGTCCTATATATCTTCAGCTGAGGTCTTTGTAGTGGCCTTGTCAAAACACCAGCTGTCATTTTGTCAGCCTCACAGTATACAGAGAGAATCCCATCAGGTTCCATTAGATCACATAGATGGGGTTATGTGACATCAATATGCTTTGTTCTGACATTGATTCTCTCACTATTTGTGAGCTTTGTACACCCCTGGCTGTTTCCCTATATAACTATTGGTAGAACCATTTTTTCTTGGAGATACTCTAACAGTTGGCTATATGTAATAATTTCTCGGTCAATATAGCCTGCAACAGCTTATTCTACCCCTGTAGAATATAAGGCAAGTGACACTTTATCCAGGATGAGGAAATTGGCTATTTGCAATCCTCTAGTTTGAATACGTGTCCGCTTAGTAATTTACAATAACTGGAACCACCAGTCCAATCTGCATCCATATCACCTGTGAGTGTAAGGTCACCTCTTCCTTATATCTTAGATTTATGTCCACAGTCTGCTTAAGATATTGACTATTTTGAATGCATTCCATTCACAGAGATAATTCACAGAGATAATTTATCAATACCCCTGCTGCTGTCTCCTGTTAGATTATTAAGTACATATGTTGACTTATCATTCAGGAATATGGATTGGTCTATATGCTATTTATCTGTTTTTTAAGCAGTTAGTGCATCTCATCACTGGATTGAAATGATTAGGATTAATCTTGGAACAATTAGTGAGCTGTTTGTTAACTGACTTCCTTAGGGTCAGGGTTCCTAGATATTAGTGCTGCTTATGGATGCAGCTGGACCTTTCTTCTATTTGGCAGTGTTTACTCTTTTTTTTTTTTTAAGCACTTCAGCTGTTATAATGAATCACTGATTTTTCCCTCTGCGATAGTGGGTCTCCTTTTCAAGTGAAACTTCTTTGGTAACAGTATCTCAAACTGGAAGTGTAGCAAAAAAGCATCAGAAAAGTGCAGTCCACTCTGATATCCAGCATAAAACGAATGCACAAAGTTACACATACTCCTACAACATGAACACCAAGGACCATTGCCCTAACCGGTATCCGTTCACATGGTCGACCATGTTATGGTCGACAGTCATTAGGTCGACCACTATTGGTCGACATTGACATGGTCGACATGGACACATGGTCGACACATGAAAATGGTCGACACATGAAAAGGTCGACATTAGTTTTTTAACTTTTTTTTCTTTTGGGGAACTTTTCCATACTTTACGATCCACGTGGACTACGATTGGAACGGTAATCTGTGCTGAGCGAAGCGAAGGCACCATGCGAGCATGCGAGGGGACGCGGTGCACTAATTGGGGTTTCCAGTCACTTTACGCAAAAAACGACACCAAAAAAGTTAAAAAACTCATGTCGACCTTTTCATGTGTCGACCTTTCATGTGTCAACCATTTTCATGTGTCGACCATGTGTCCATGTCCACCATGTCAATGTCGACCAATAGTGGTCGACCTAATGACTGTTGACCATAACATGGTCGACCATTCATACCGGAACCGCCCTAACCACAGGGAGCACACCCATTCCCCAAACACCTCCACAGACACTGAGACAGGCATTGTCCAGCCTGGGGCACCCAGTACAAGGGGTAATGTGCCCTGGGTCCCGAATTGCACTGACCACTGTTGCACATGCTCCAACTCCAGGAGGTGTCCAGTCAGCTGCATACTTCTCAAACATTACGATCAGATTACCTCACTTAAATGTTGCTGTAGCATATGGAGGTCCAGATAAGTATAATGTATCTTTTTTTCTGAACATAAAATGTAATATATGGTATACATGTCTGTTCATAAGGGCACTGCACAGTGACATTGATACAGTAGATTATTATTACACATCAGTCCCAGCATGACAAGATGAGGCATCCATGCTCACTGATCTGGTGTCTGCAGCTGGCTTACTGTATGTGTCATCAGGACTCAGTGTCATTGTAGCTCCCCTACCAAGTAACAAGGCATTGTAACCCAATGCCAATTGACTGGTCACTGCGGAGTACTGAGTCGACCTGAGTCCCAGCTCGGGTCACTTAGGGATTATTTATTATTATTAAACTTTATTTATAGGGTGCCACAAGTGGCTTGCAGTGTCATCCAGAGGGCAACACAAAAAAACAGTACAGAGTAAAACAGTACAGTACAGAGAATTTTACAATACACTATACAAGTAATAAATACAGTAGCACTACAACTCTCAATACAGCCATTGACACAAGGGGTATAATGTAAAGATTCAGCTTAAGGTGAAGCCTGTATTTATTAGTGTGGGTGCTGATAACGAATCTAGGTCATCTGAAGTAAACCAATAAAACAAATAAATGGACTATGGGTGCAGAGAACCTAAAAAAGAGGTGTAGAGTGCAGCTTTTATGTAAGAGAAGTAGGTAATGAGAACAGGAGGAGGAGTACGCTTCTCAAAGGATGCGGGGAGACTAACACAAGATATAAGCAATGATTCTGTGTTAGGGTGGCTCTAAGGTCAGAAAGTAGGAGTGGGAGCATTGGAGGGTGCAAGAAGGAGAGGTAGACCATGGATGTTGTTGCCGAGCATCCTAGTTGTGGCAAAGCTGGCGCGGCTAGTGTGCCTGTGTACTATGACACATCCGTGAAAATGCATGTACTGCCATAGGATATACACTGTGCTGCAGCTAGTTGCAACTTGGCATTTAAAGTCACACCCATGGCACGGCATGCCATGTGTACCAATGCAGCCATGCCACTGGTGCAATGAGCATGGCTACATCTGTATGTGTTGACATTGTTGAAGTGGTGGATGAATAAGCTTTAATAATCAGGTGGATTTTCAGCACCCACTTGAAGCGCTGCAAGCTGGGGCATAGTCTGATGGAACAAGGGAGATTGTTCCAATGTTTGTGGGCAACACAGGAGAAATGCTAGATTATGGAGTCAGATGTGGTAACCAGTAGAGAGGAGAGGTGGTGGTCATTTGCCAACCAAAGAGGGCGGGAGTGAGTGTGTATGAAGTTGAGGATGGAGATTTAGGATGCAATGAAGTAGAATAGGGCTTTGTACGTGGTGTTGAGGATTTTGAAGGGGATTCTGTAGGTGAAGGGGGAGCCAGTGAAGGACTTGACAGAGAAGGCGGGTAGATGTGGAAAAGGTGGAGAGGAAAATACTGTAAGTCTATCTGCAGCACTGAATACAGATTGGAGAGGGGCAAGAAGATAGTAGGGGAGTCTGGTGAGGAGAATAATGCAGTTTTCAAGGTGAGAGATGATCAATGAATGGTGTTTGTGGCATCCTGGGAGAGAAAGGGTCTGATGTGAATGATGTTGCAGAGCTAGAACTGACAGGATAGGGAGACGGATAGGGAAAAATCAAGAATGACTCTCAGGCAGTGGAGTTGGTGAACAGAGGAGATAATCGTGTTGTTGACAATGTTAGAGAGGTCAGGAGGGGAGGGGACTCTAGATGGAGGTTTCTGAGTCCAACCGAATACCGCCTCCGATCATCCCGCAAGTTCAGATCTCAGATCTAAAAACTGAATGTTGCATGTTTTGGATTGCATGTTAGGCCCTCCCTTGCCATTTCACATTGAAAATTACTGGAAATTAATGTTATTGATGTTATTTATACTGAAGGAACAAAAACAGGATTAATTACATGATTTCAACTGTTTTAACAAGTTTTGAAGAAATCCAGATTCAAAACCAAAACACTTGAGAGTGGTTTTTCCAAAATCAAATCCAAAACATGACGATGATTTAGAACCATAACCTGGGGGTCTGCACACATCTCTAGTTCTAGCCCCACTCACATGTCATTATACATTAGTGCTTATTAGTGGTAATTAATTTTACCCATTAAGTCCTCATGGCTTCCACCTGTGACATGTCATTTTCAGGCATTCACCTTGAGACCAGTGTTCATGCCCCCTACTCCCACTGATCCCTCCCCATTTACAGTGTCTAATTCTCGATAATTGATTATGTGTTATTAGATGAGGAAATTACTTTCTTAAAATGGGGAAAAAATGTAAGATTCTTTTTTTCCTTTTCTCAACAAAAATAATTCAGCTATGAAGCTGTGAAAAATCCAACGGTGTTTTCAGTGAGAAGGAGCAAAGATCTTATACATAGAATGGTCCTGCTTTGCACTCACAACTTTATTTTATTGTGATGATGCAGCAGTCATACCATAATTCCATAACACTGGATTGCTTTGACAGTTTATTCACTGCGATCATGCTGTTTTCAATATGACGGGGCAGTTCTGTGGTGTTTGGTGTCCCACTGCAAACTATAAAATTTGCTCCCCCCAACATGTATGTCTCTTTACAAGTGCTACAGTGTAGTAGGGATGGCAATCAACCATTGATGATTCATAATCATCAATAGTTTATAGCAATGTAGAATACTTTTCTATAGATGTGGGAGAACCAGATGGCATAGCATAACCAAATGTTCTTTTTTTTAAAAAAACGATGCTGGGACATTGAGCATAACACTGCCCCCTAACACTCATGAAGCCCTGACCCCATGTTCTGATTGGCCCACCGACCAGTGAGTGAAAAAAATGGGATGACCTTCGGTTTTGGAATAGTTGGTAGCCATCAATGGTTACTTACCATTTTGCCATCAATGGTAACCATCAATAGCCTCAGCACCCAAAGCATGTAAATCTTATAGCACCATCATTAGTACGATCAACATAGGAATAGCTATCATTGATAGTAACAAACTGATGCCTGGCTAACCCACCAATAACCATTCCTATATAACCCCAAAGTGTATCAGACAGTAACTAATACCGCAATCTAGCACATGGGTGGAATTTAAAAGTCAATAAAATAACATGAGGGGTAGTTTACATCACTCACCATTAGGATTAGGGAAACTATATGTATGTATGTATGTATGTATGTATGTATGTATGTATGTATGTGTTGTATGTATATATATATATATATATATAATCTATATCTATCTACAGTATAAGTAAACTACGCAGGAAAATAGACCAAACACTACATCATTTACAATCGTAATGCATCATAGGTAAAAAAAAATTTATCATTTTATGCTGACATTTACATTTCAGTTTGTACGCCGCCCTCCCAAATCTAAATCTCTCTGCGCATGTTACATCTGCCCCCCTGCAGTGCAACATGGGGTCTAATTCATGTCTGATTGTAGATTTGCTAAATTTAGCACATCTACGATCAGTTTCTCAGACATGCGGGGGGACACCTGGCACAGAGCTTGTCCGCCCCACATGTCTGGCTCTGCCACCACCCTCACACGGGTGCAAAAGAATTGCATGGCGGTGATGCTTTTGCACCCAGAGAGTAGCTCCCTGCCTGCGCAGATCCTGTGTGCCAACAGGGGGCTACCCACCGCATCTCAGTCCCCGCAACAGTACGGACATGCCTGTGTTGTCCGGACCGCACCCTGCCAACGACGTTCTAATGCCATTGGCACGCCAGCTTCCAACTCCGTGAATGCCTCTGCCTGTCAATCAGGCAGAGGATATCGCGGCCCTGAGATGCTGCTAGCATCTAACTGGGCTCCCGGGGTGCGCATGTGCAGTGTGCACGCTGTGCAAGCGCACTCCACAAAGGGCTTCAGACTGCGATCGCTGCCGCTGCAGCGATCCAGTCTGAATTAGCACTATGGTTTTGCTAAGGTGCACAGTTACTAGCATTTTTGCTTTGCTCACAACGCAACGTCCGATTAGCCCAAGTACGTAATGTTTGCTGTTTGAATGAAACATTTTAAAATACTATAAAATGTAATCAGCTAGCATGTTATAGTTATTGTAACATTTCTACATGTTTTAGTTTGTACTGTCAGCATGTTTCAGGTCCCTAAAAAGTTACATTCAACTGAAAGCAATTTTCTGGTTTGTCAAGTGAATCATGAAAAATCAGCTCTGCACACATACAGTAAGAGGCATTGAGTATATGTGACCGGCAGAATACAGACGGCAGGATCCCAGCTGTCAGATGGCCGGAGGGGTGAGCGGAACGAAGCCCCTTGTGGTGGGAATAGTCCCTGTTGGGATCGGCGTGATTTTCAGATGTCGGGATCCCGGCGTCTGTATTGTGGAGACTGCCGGTCACATAAACGTAACCCAGTAAGAGGGCTGCAGTTGATGGTGCTGAAATTAGGAGCATCATTTCAGTGTGTGCCATAAAGCAAACTTTGTATGCTTGGAAGTGAGAAAAGATTTGATTTGAACTGTTTACAAATACATGATAACTATAACGAACATGTAAATGCTATATATACTGCTCAAAAAAATAAAGGGAACACTAAAATAACACATCCTAGATCTGAATGAATGAAATATTCTTATTAAATACTTTGTTCTTTATATAGTTGAATGTGCTGACAACAAAATCACACAAAAATGATCAATGGAAATCAAATTTATTAAACCATGGAGTTCTGGATTTGGAGTCACACTCAAAATTAAAGTGGAAAAACGCACTACAGGCTGATCCAACTTTGATGTAATGTCCTTAAAGCAAGTCAAAATGAGGTTCAGTAGTGTGTGTGGCCTCCACGTGCCTGTATGACCTCCCTACAATGCCTGGGCATGCTCCTGATGAGGTGGCGGATGGTCTCCTGAGGGATCTCCTCCCAGACCTGGACTAAAGCAGCCGCCAACTCCTTGACAGTTGGTGGATGGCGCGAGACATGATGTCCCAGATGTGCTAAATTGGATTCAGGTCTGGGGAATGAGCGGGCCAGTCCATAGCATCAATGCCTTTGTCTTACAGTTACTGTTGACACACTCCAGCCACATAATGTCTAGCATTGTCTTGCATTAGGAGGAACCCAGGGTCAACCGCACCAGCATATGGTCTCACAAGGGTTCTGAGGCTCTCATCTCGGTACCTAATGGCAGTCAGGCTACCTCTGGCGAGCACATGGAGGGCTGTGCGGCTCCCAAAGAAATGCCACCCCACACCATTACTGACCCACTGCCAAACCGGTCATGCTGGAGGATGTTGCAGGCAGCAGAACGTTCACCTTGGTGTCTCCAGACTCTGTCATGTCTGTCACATGTGCTCAGTGAGAACCTGCTTTCATCTGTGAAGAGCACAGGGAGCCAGTGGCGAATTTGTCAATCTTGGTGTTCTCTGGCAAATGCCAAACGTCCTGCACGGTGTTGGGCTGTAAGCACAACCCCCACCTGTGGACGTCGGGCCCTCATACCACCCTCATGGAGTCTATTTCTGATCGTTTGAGTAGACACATGCACATTTGTGGCTTGCTGGAGGTAATTTTGCAGGGCTCTGGCAGTGCTCCTCATGTTCCTCCTTGCACAAAGGCGGAGGTAGCGGTCCTGCTGCTGGGTTGTTGCCCTCCTATGGCCCCCTCCACGTCTCCTGATGTACTGGCCTGTCTCCTGGTAGCGCCTCCATGCTCTGGACACTACGTTGACAGACACAGCAGACCTTCTTGCCACAGCTCGCATTGATGTGCCATCCTGGATGAGCTGCACTACCTGAGCCACTTGTGTGGGTTGTAGACTCCATCTCATGCTACCACTAGAGTGAAAGCACCGCCATCTTTCAAAAGTGACCAAAACATCAACCAGAAAGCATAGGAGCTGAGAAGTGGTCTGTGGTCATCACCTGCAGAACAACTCCTTTATTGGGGGTGTCTTGCTAATTGCTTATAATTCCACCTGTTGTCTATTCCATTTGCACAACAGCATGTGAAATTGATTGTCAATCAGTGTTGCTTCCTAAGTGGACAGTTTGATTGACTTTTAGTTACATTGTGTTGTTTAAGTGTTTCCTTTATTTTTTT
Source organism: Pseudophryne corroboree (assembly GCF_028390025.1). Classification (NCBI taxonomy): domain Eukaryota; kingdom Metazoa; phylum Chordata; class Amphibia; order Anura; family Myobatrachidae; genus Pseudophryne; species Pseudophryne corroboree. The sequence goes on along the minus strand of NC_086448.1, from coordinate 496,055,025 downwards.
GAGCAGTGTATTTTATAATGTATACTGTGTAAATAAAAGCTTTATGCACACTACAGAGTGTTTCTGCTAAATGTAAAAAAGTATGAATAAATATCAAGAGCACTAAATATCTGACAATAAACTGAACATTACATCCCAATGGTACGATAATATACCGGCATAATAGTTGTCACTCGAGACCAGCTATTTATTTTCTTGTTTTACTTTTACACAGTTCACTACAGTTTCAATAATTCTCCTGATTCAGAGGCTCTGTCATTTTTGGACTTTTCAAAGAAATAGTTTCACATTGCTGAGAATGTCTTAGAAAAGTGAATCATTTCTTATTTGAGAAAAGCCGAAAAGAAACCCAACAGACCAAAGATGCAGTGATGAATTACAGTATGTGACCAGGTAGTCAAAGCAGCTCATCCACATCACTTGTCAGATTCCATTTCATGTCTTTTAGTTTGTGTATCTCTTTTTGTCCTCCAGTAGCATTGTAATGGGCTGGTACCCCAGCCAATATGTCAATGCATGCTTCAGTACACACACAGAAAGAAGATCTCCTTTTGTTTGGGTCCTGGATGGCTGGGTGGTTTTATGCATCAGCAAGCAGTGGCTCCCCTCACAGTGGGAGCTTTGCAGTAATTGCCAGAACAAATTTTACGGGGGCAATCTGTTCTTTCTCCCTTTTCAACGCAGAAAAAAATGCAACACCAATGTTGATTGCTTACAATGTAGCGTAGAAATAGATTTGATACAGATAGAATAGGATCATACCAGGAACAATAGTTTTGGGATATGCTATTTTCATGGGTGCTAATATGTTGTCTCTTGCTTGTATTGTTTTATGTATTGACAAAGCATGAAAACTATTTAAATCTTTAGATGTTGCATTGTGTTGTGACATAGATGTTTATGTAATGGCTAAGTGAAATTGTAAGCGTAAATTAAGGTGATTGGCCATTATGCTACATATATATATATATATATATATATATATATATATATATATATATATATTATTTAGGGGGGGAACTCTCACATGTTAAAATGAATATATTAAAGTGTTTAATATGAGCTGTGTTATTATGATATCGGTTGGATTACATAATTTCAGAAGAGATAGTCTTATTTAATATGAGAATTGTGCAATAAATTTCCAGATGCACAAAAAGTATTATACAGTATTTACTAAGTGAACATGACATTTTTTCAAAGTATTCACCAGAGAAGTCTATGTAAAGTTGCATATGCTCAAACCACTGTTAGGGTCTCCTGCACTGTGCTGCCACGTCGTCATGGCAACCGGGAGACAAGTGCTAGCGGAGTAACCTGAGCGCAGCTGATACTCCGGTTTGGGTCTTTTGCTGTGCAGTGGTTACAGGCTCTGTGCACGGCAGGGGATCCGGTGCTGGTTTTTGTGCTCACAGTCTGTGAGGTCTGAGTGGGGCGTGGACAGCACCTGCTTTATAAGGCCTCTTCTCAGGTTAAGCAGATGCTGCTGAATCTTTGTTGGTTAGTCAGTTCCTGAAAGTTAGCCAGTACTGTGTAGCTTTGTATTTGTTGTTGCTTACTGCAAATAGGCCTCGGGATTTGGTACTACACTCTGCCAATCCAGACCTAGCAGTAAGACTGGAGTCAGTCGTTTAACCTGCTGGGGTTCTTTTGCTACTCTGTGAACTTAGCAGGTTTGCGGCTGTATTCTCAGACTGCCTGCCTAAATCCTGTCTCACTGTGCAAGGTGTTCAGGTATTCAGTTTAGTGGCAGTAAGCTGAACCTGTGCACTGCAAGTGAGGATTAGGATTTTGGAGACTCTCCTTGTGTCTATCATTCCATCTCTGACCAAGGAGTTTACTGCCACACCCGTTGGTAACCCTTTAGGGTTTTGCTGTTGCCCTTAGCAACAGCATTTCGGGTTCTCTACGTATTAAAACACAACATCTTGCTTTTTTCATCTGAGCATTCCTAATAATAGGGAGACACCCAGTTTCTTAGCCTCTGGGCTTCTCTGTTCACTTTGTGTTTATTTTGTTACCCTATCACCTTCTGTGTACGTAATGTCATATTCCCCAGTCTGTCTGTGAGTTCATTTGTTTTGCATCCCTATCCGTTCAGACACCAGTACATTCCTGCAGGCACTGGTGTGCATAACATATTCAGCAGCCTAATACTCCTGTTGAAATTTTGTGGGAATATGGAGCATACCCCTCAAAATACGTTGCAACAGGTGGTCGATCAGGTGCAGGTCCTGACTCGACAATTTAATGATTTGTCCATTAAAATGCACACCTCCCAGGCCGCTGGCGGAACTCCCGCAGCAGCAGCACCTTCAGGGGTTAAGGAGCCGAAAGTAAATCTCCCGGATCGTTTTTCTGGAGATCGCTCGCAGTTCTTTTGTTTCAAGGAGAGCTGCAAGCTGTACTTCCGGCTTAGGCCTCAGTCTTCAGGGTCGGAGATTCAGCGGGTGGGCATAGTGATTTCCTTGCTACAAGGAGACCCACAGGTCTGGGCATATGGGTTGCAGCCTGACTGTCCGTCGCTTAAAAGTGTTGATGCTTTTTTTACGGCACTGGGCATGTTGTATGATGACCCTGACAAGACGGCCTCAGCCGAGGCTCAGATTTCGATCCTTAAGCAAGGGCGAAGGCCAGTTGAGGATTACTGTACGGAGTTTCGGAGGTTGGCCCATGATACCCAGTGGAATGACCCAGCCCTGAGACACCAGTACCGAAGAGGTCTTTCTAACCAGATAAAAGACCAACTGGTACAATATCCCTTGCCTGATAGCTTGGATCAGCTCATGCAGTTATCCATCCGGGTGGATAGACGGCTGAGAGAGCGTAGGCTTGAAAGGGAGACCGAGGTTTCCTTCTTTCCCAAGGGAACCTCAGACTCTGAGGAATTTTCCGAGGAGCCTATGCAGATTGGGGCTACCCGCCTCTCCTCGCGTGAGAAGACGTGGAGGAGACAGCAGGGGTTGTGTTTGTACTGTGGGAATAAAGGTCATGTGGTAGTATCATGCCCAGAAAAGCCGGAAAACTTCAGGGCCTGAGGGTGATGGGAAATATCCTGTCAGGCCAGAAGTCAGAATTTCCCAAGAAGACTTTTATCATTCCGGTGACCTTGAAGATCCTCGGTCAAACTGTCAAGACTGAGGCCTTTGTGGACAGTGGGGCCGACAATTCGCCCTGAAACACTCTGTTCCCTTAGTACCCTTGGCATCGGAAATTGAGATTTGTGGGTTAAACGGGGAACCATTATCCCAAGGTAAAATTACCTCTTGCACTAGCCAGATTTCTTTGTTTATTGGAGCCACACACTCTGAAAAATTGTCCTTTTATGTGACTGTCTGTACTTTTGCCCCATTGGTGTTGGGGTTACCCTGGTTAAGGGCCCACAATCCTCAATTTGACTGGGTCTCTGGGGAGATTCTTAGTTGGGGTACTGATTGTTTCAGGAGTTGCTTGAGCCTTCCAGTCAGGCTCTCGCAGCTAAGTTTGCCAGGATTGCCAGGGTGTTAAGCAGATTTTGCGGACGTGTTCTCCAAAAAAGTTGCAGAGGTACTACCTCCCCATCGCCCCTATGACTGTGCCATTGATTTGTTGCCAAATGCTAAGCTTCCCAAGAGCAGGTTGTACTCCCTGTCACGTCCTGAGACTCAAGCTATGGCAGAGTACATTCAGGAGAACTTGGCTAAGGGATTTATCAGACCTTCACAGTCTCCAGTTGGGTCGGGGTTCTTCTTCGTGGGTAAAAAGGACGGTTCGTTGCGACCCTGCATCGACTTCAGGGAATTGAACCGTATCACGATTAAAAACTCATACCCACTGCCTTTCATTTCGGTCTTGTTTGACCAGCTTCGTACTGCCACCATTTTTTCTAAGATTGACCTACGCGGGGCGTACAATCTAATCCGAATAAGAGAGGGGGATGAATGGAAGACTGCCTTTAATACCCACTCAGGGCATTATGAATATTTGGTGATGCCTTTTGGGCTCTGTAATGCCCCGGCAGTCTTCCAGGATTTCATGAACGATGTACTCAGGGAATATTTGGATAGATTCTTAGTTGTATATTTAGATGACATCCTAATCTTCTCCCATTCCCTGGAGGAACATCAGAAGCATGTACGCTTAGTCCTCCAGAAACTCAGAGTCCACCGGCTTGGGGCGAAGCTGGAGAATTGCGAATTTGAAGTTCAGCAAATCGCATTTCTAGGATATATTATCTCCCCAGAAGGTTTCCAAATGGAGGGTTCCAAGGTACAGGCAGTCCTGGATTGGGTGCAGCCCACTAGTTTGAAGGCGCTTCAGCGTTTCCTGGGCTTTGCGAATTTTTATAGACGATTTATCGCTGGATTTTCGTCTATAGTGGCGCCCTTGGTGGCACTCACTAAGAAAGGGGCGGATGTTGCTCACTGGTCTTGTGAGGCTAAAGCGGCTTTTGCCCGTCTCAAAAGGGCATTTATCTCGGCCAAGGTGCTGCGACACCCAGATCCAGAGCGTCCTTTTGTGGTGGAGGTGGATGCCTCTGAGATGGGTATTGGGGCAGTGCTCTCTCAGATGGGAGTGTCTGATAATCGCCTTCATCCCTGTGCTTACTTTTCCCGTAAATTTTCGCCTGCCGAGATGAATTATGACGTGGGTAACCGGGAATTGTTGGCTATTAAGGATGCACTCGAGGAGTGGAGACACTGGCTTGAGGGGGCTAAGTTTGTGGTCTCAATTCTCACCGACCATAAGAATCTGGCATATTTAGAGTCAGCGAAGCGTCTCAATGCCAGGCAGGCACGATGGGCTTTGTTTTTTGCTCGCTTTAATTTTTTGATAACATATCGCCCTGGGTCAAAAAACATCAAGGCTGATGCGCTCTCGCGGAGTTTTGCTCCAATCCAGGAGACCACCGAGGAGCCGTTGCCCATTGTGTCCCCATCATGTATTAAAGTGGGCATTACCCAGGACCTCTTGTCATTAGTCCTTAGAGCACAGGAGCAGGCTCCTCCAGACCTTCCGGTAGGTCTTTTGTTTGTGCCTCCTAGGTTAAGACAGCGAGTGTTCCTGGAATTCCATGCCAAGAAGTCGGCAGGTCACCCGGGTATTGCCAGAAATCGGGAGTTGCTATCTAGGGCGGTGTGGTGGCCCTCGGTGGCTAAGGATGTGGATCAGTGGGTTCGGGCATGTGACATCTGTGCCCGAAATAAGACTCCTAGAGGGGTTCCTGTTGGCCCATTACATCCACTCTCTATCCCATCTAAGCCATGGACCCACATTTCAATGGATTTTGTGGTGGACTTGCCCAAATCCTCGGGGATGACAGCCATCTGGGTTGTCGTTGACAGGTTTTCGAAGATGGCGCACTTCGTTCCACTGGTTGGGCTGCCATCGGCCAGACGCCTGTCTGAATTATTTATGCTGCATGTTGTGCGTCTCCACGGGTTGCCACTTGATGTGGTCTCTGACCGCGGATCCCAGTTTGTGGCCAAATTCTGGAGTGCATTTTGTTCCGATCTCCAGATTTCTGTCAGCTTGTCGTCAGGCTACCATCCGCAGTCTAATGGGCAGACTGAAAGGGTGAACCAGTCCTTGGAGCAGTTCCTCAGGTGTTATGTCTCCAAGTGTCAGACTGACTGGGTTGCTCATCTGTCCATGGCGGAGTTTGCCTATAACAACGCGGCTCACTCTGCTACAGGGATCTCTCCCTTCCTTTGTGTGTATGGGCATCATCCTAAGGCCAATTCTTTTGACCCCCTGGATTCCACGCCTGGTGGTTCCTCTGTGGTTTCGGCCCTTAGGGGTATTTGGAGGAAAGTTAAGAAAGCCCTTGTGTCTGTGTCATTAGTGACCAAAAGGGTTTTTGATAAGCGGAAAAGACCCTGCAGCTTCAAATTAGGAGACTTCGTCTGGTTGTCTACCAAGAATTTGAAGTTGAGACAGGTTTCTCATAAGTTAGGCCCCCGGTTCATCGGCCCTTATAAGATCACCAGGGTAATCAATCCGGTGGCATTTCAGTTAGACCTGCCCCGTTCTTTGGGTATCAATAAAACATTTCATTGTTCCCTTTTAAAACGGGCGATTAGTAATCCTTCTTCCAGTGGAAGACCTTCTCCTCTTCTGATACGTGGCCAGAAGGAGTTTGTTGTTGAAACGATTCTTGACTCCAAGATGGTTCGGGGTCGGCTGTCATTTTTGGTGCACTGGAAGGGGTATGGCCCGGAGGAGCGGTCGTGGGTGCGCAGTTGTGATCTTCATGCCCCCAGACTGATACGCTCTTTCTTCTCGCAGTTCCCCGATAAACCCGGTGGTAGGGGTTCTTTGACCCCTCGTCAGAGGGGGGGTACTGTTAGGGTCTCCTGCCCTGTGCTGCCACGTCGTCATGGCAACCGGGAGACAAGTGCTAGCGGAGTAACCTGAGCGCAGCTGATACTCCGGTTCGGGTCTTTTGCTGTGCAGTGGTTACAGGCTCTGTGCACGGCAGGGGATCCGGTGCTGGTTTTTGTGCTCACAGTCTGTGAGGTCTGAGTGGGGCGTGGACAGCACCTGCTTTATAAGGCCTCTTCTCAGGTTAAGCAGATGCTGCTGAATCTTTGTTGGTTAGTCAGTTCCTGAAAGTTAGCCAGTACTGTGTAGCTTTGTATTTGTTGTTGCTTACTGCAAATAGGCCTCGGGATTTGGTACTACACTCTGCCAATCCAGACCTAGCAGTAAGACTGGAGTCAGTCGTTTAACCTGCTGGGGTTCTTTTGCTACTCTGTGAACTTAGCAGGTTTGCGGCTGTATTCTCAGACTGCCTGCCTAAATCCTGTCTCACTGTGCAAGGTGTTCAGGTATTCAGTTTAGTGGCAGTAAGCTGAACCTGTGCACTGCAAGTGAGGATTAGGATTGTGGAGACTCTCCTTGTGTCTATCATTCCATCTCTGACCAAGGAGTTTACTGCCACACCCGTTGGTAACCCTTTAGGGTTTTGCTGTTGCCCTTAGCAACAGCATTTCGGGTTCTCTACGTATTAAAACACAACATCTTGCTTTTTTCATCTGAGCATTCCTAATAATAGGGAGACACCCAGTTTCTTAGCCTCTGGGCTTCTCTGTTCACTTTGTGTTTATTTTGTTACCCTATCACCTTCTGTGTACGTAATGTCATATTCCCCAGTCTGTCTGTGAGTTCATTTGTTTTGCATCCCTATCCGTTCAGACACCAGTACATTCCTGCAGGCACTGGTGTGCATAACAACCACCAGGTGAAGCAGTTGGACCAGTTCGAAGCAGGAATATTTTCTACATGCTGGATGATGGTCTCCACTGCAGCTTCCGGTGATTCAAAATAAATCCCATGCATCTTGCGCTTGATTTGTGGGAACACAAAAAATTGCAGGGGGCTAGATCGGACTGTACCAAGCTACGGGATGCATTCATGGGCCATAAAATCCACCATCTTCCTGGACTAGTGTGCCGGTACATTGTGATGGAGAAGGGTGCCATGAGCGTGAGTTCTTGGAGGGCACTTGGAAATGGCTTCCTGGCAGTTGCGGCAGGCATTGGTTGGCATACTAGTCTCCAGTGATGGTGCACTGCTACATGAATGGTACGGCAGCTACATGACCAGTCTTTGCCACAAAACAGCTACTTTCTGCTTTGCCACCTGTGCTCACATCAGAACTTCTATGGTGGTGCACCTTGAACTGGAATCCACTGGGCCGACTATTGTTGGTTTTGGGTGCAAAACTGTAGAGCCAGGATCCATCGCCACTGATGATCTCCCAGACAGACTTTGAGTGACTGCCATCAAACATGGTCTGTATGTTGTGGCACAAAGTCACTTGAGCCTCCTTCTGCTCTCAAGTCAGCTGGTGGGCACCCAGAGTGCAGAAACCTTGCTCAGGCCAAGCTTTTTGTGGAGTATAATGCAGATGGTTCCCGATGAGATGCCTGTCCCCTTCTCTAACTGGGCCATGGTCATGAACTCTGCAACCCACTCAAACATAGTGGGTTGGGACGGTGCCTCCTCCTCAAAAGCAGTTCATAGTCAGTCAAAACTCTCCTGCCGTCACAGACCACTTTTGTAGTTGCAGTAGAACATGGCTCTCCAGTGGCCTCTGTTGAGCTTAATAGCAAGATTTGGGAAAGAAGTGAAAATGCTGACTTCTGCATGCAGTGCTGCTTATATACTGTACAGTTATGTGTCTTGACATTTTTCAAGCACTTTAGTCAGAGATTACAATTCACAACCAGAAAATAAGACTTCATAGGAGTGCGTACGGCGGGATATGGGTGTGCCTGGTCAACCTATTGACTGTTGACCTAAGTGTGGCCGGTCTAACAACCACATACCACATTTTTTAATTCATTAAGGTAAATAGTAAACAGGAAAAACAAAAGTCTAGGGATAAGTCGAAGGTTAGTGTGTGTGCCTTTGATTTAAGGAGGGTTCTTGTGACATACTGTATCAGTGGAAACAGGAGTTACTGTATGCCCAAAGCTAAGGGCTGATTTAGGATGACCAGGAAATATGATTGTACTGATGAAGAAACCTTGCGGACCAGGAACTTCTTGCATCTTGGTAGAGAGAAACAATTAGTCTGTGAAGGATTTATGAATTTCACACTATTTTACTATTTATACCAAACTGCAAAATCTCAAATGTAGACTGCAATTTTATTTTTTAATTGCATTTTTATGCCATATCATAACAACCCACCCATTTAATAGCTCTTTCAACATAACATTTAGGTTATATTGACTAAATAATTAATTTATGAGTATATATTTCCCCTTTCTTACTTTTATGTTATTTACCCACCTACACAAGTTCAATAGTTACACAAATTATTATATGGACACATCTTACCATGCATGCACAGCAAGGAAAAGTGTATATTTAAGCAACAAATATTGATGTACAATCAACTTTACATAAGGCATTTACTGTTAGCCCTTTATGTCAGGCATGTCCAAACTGCGGCCCTCCAGCTGTTGTGAAACTACATATCCCAGCATGCCCTGACACAGTTTTGCTGTCAGTGAATGCTAAAGCTGTGTCAGGGCATACTGGGATGTGTAGTTTCACAACAGCTGGAGGGCCACAGATTGGACATGCCTGCTTTATGCTCTACATATATTCTACATGTTTGTTTTACTATCAGTTATGGCATATTGCTACCTCTGCATAGCAATAGTTTTACTGAAGGGATTTTATATTTTTCCAAATGAAAGTATTACTTCTTCAGTTCACATAGGTGTGCGCAGGGGGGGTGCCTGGTGTGCACAGGCACCCTCTAATGTCTGGCACCCCGATCTCACATGCCTGATGCAGCGATCGTCGAGCAGGCTGATTACTGTCCCCTCTGCGCTGCACCCTGTCAGGAATGCATTACTGACTGGATGCCTGGGTTAATCGAGGGTGCCACTGACACCAGCTTTCAAATTCCCAGCTCCACCTCCATGTACAAAAACAGTGTGATGTGACGTGATTACGTCATGCTGCTCGCATGCCCACCCGTCACACCCGCCAAATACACACCTCTCTCCTTCTATGCTATGCCAACGCCAGCCACTGATGAGGAGCAGCATGCAGCCAGCATTCCTCTTAGGAAGACAAATTCAATACTAGCAGACGGCCGGCAGCAGCATTGACACGTCACTCATTTTTCCAGCAGCAGCAGTACTAGTCTGCGACAGTCAGTGTCAGTGAGTGACTGACTTGTAAGTAAGCTGGTGCAGCTTGCAGGGGAAAGAGAGGGGCAGCAAGACCAGGCTGAGGAGGAGCAGTGTAATTGCAGTGAGTGCCATCAGAGGTGTTTGTTTGGTGCACACCACATCTGACAATGTATCTGCTTTATTAGGATTGGTACAAAGATGGATATTTTAAATGTGTTGACCATCAATAGATGGTACTAAACACGCCCAAAAGGCGGTGCTAGACACCCCCCCCATCCCCCGACGGTGCACCCCCTAATAAAATGTGCTGCGCACGCCAGTGTCAGTTCATACAGTAGTATGTATTATTCCTCATTAAACAGTATCTCAGCCTGCTTTTATTTAATTTAATCTTCAATACTTTTATTTCTTCTCCCCCATTGTAATCATCCCTCCCACTTCATTTTACCTATATACCATGGCCCTCATTCCGAGTTGTTCGCTCGGTATTTTTCATCGCATCGCAGTGAAAATCCGCTTAGTACGCATGCGCAATGTTCGCACTGCGACTGCGCCAAGTAACTTTACTATGATGAAAGTATTTTTACTCACGGCTTTTTCTTCGCTCCGGCGATCGTAATGTGATTGACAGGAAATGGGTGTTACTGGGCGGAAACACGGCGTTTCAGGGGCGTGTGGCTGAAAACGCTACCGTTTCCGGAAAAAACGCAGGAGTGGCCGGAGAAACGGTGGGAGTGCCTGGGCGAACGCTGGGTGTGTTTGTGACGTCAACCAGGAACGACAAGCACTGAAATGATCGCACAGGCAGAGTAAGTCTGGAGCTACTCTGAAACTGCTAACTCGTTTGTAATCGCAATATTGCGCGTACGTCGGTCGCAATTTTAAGAAGCTAAGATTCACTCCCAGTAGGCGGCGGCTTAGCGTGTGTAACTCTGCTACATTCGCCTTGCGAGCGAACAACTCGGAATGAGGGCCCATATTCATACTTGTTTCAGCAGCCCCTAATTTATTCTGCTATTATGTAATTACCGAGCCAAAGCTCTATGACACAATTTACTTAATAATTTCTTACGCCAAACATGTTTATGGAATTTGTATGGAAAAATAGGAGTTTCATTGTTAACATGTTAAAAATGTAATATAATGCAAACAGTATTTAGAGAGAAAAAAAACACAAAGATTAAACTTTACCTTTAAATATTGCCATGGTGAAATATTAGTAAATATTATACTAGTAAGTATTTTACTATATTCCACAACATGCAAATACCATAAGAACCATGTTTGTTTTTTAACCTTTTTTAAATCTATGAATTATTAAAGAGTAGGGGTGAGCTACCGAACTTTGAGATCCGGACCCGGATCCGAGTCAGGTTCGGATTTGTGCACCTGACTCGGATCCAAAAATGAGGCAAAACGTCATCATCCTGTTGTCGGATCTCACGAGTTTTGGATTCTATATATAGTCCCAGTGACCGGTGCCATCTTCACTCTGGACTTGGAGAGTGTACAGTATAGACATGTTAATTTTCCCACTGATTTAGGTAGCGCTGCTGCTGTGCCGTAAGACTCTTGAAGGTAAGTATTTCAATTAATGGGTGCAGAGTATGTGCAGTGTGGGCCCCCTTGGAACCCCGGGTGCCCGTGTGCACTGCACACACTGCACCCATCATAGATACGCCAGTGACGTGTTCCTTCTATGCTGTGTGCTGTTTGGGAAGGAACAAGTAGGGAGAGTGCAAAGGGGGGCAGGAGAGAGCAAAGGGCGGCAGGAGAGAGCAGGGGGCAGGAGAGAGCAGGGGGCAGGAGAGAGCAAAGGGCGGCAGGAGAGAGCAGGGGGGGCAGAGAGAGCAGAGGGGTTGTTTTGCAGGAGAGTTGAGTTGGGTGTGCTGTCACTGTATTAGGGCTCTGCATAGTAGCATACTGTGGCTGGGTCTATAGGACCAGCTGTTCTCTGTCTATAAATGGCTGTGTACTGCAGTACACTAATGCTATATGGGGGTCATTCCGAGTTGATCGCACGTTGCAACTTTTTGCAGCCTGTGCGATCTACAAGACACCGCCTATGGAGGAGTGTATTTTTGCATAGCAAGGCTGCGATTGCTTGTGCAGCCCTGCTATGCAAAAAATGATTTGTGTAGAACAAGACCAGGGTAAGAGTAACTTACCCTGTGCCATCAATCCAGCGTTGCAGGTCCCGGAATTTACGTCAGACATCCGCCCTCTAAACGCCTTGACACGCCTGTGTTTGGATCTCCATGCCCAGAAAATGGTGAGTTGCCATCCAGTTCTGTCTTCTTCCTTTCAATCTTCTTGTGGTCGCCGCTGTGACCGCTTTCCTCATTAGCGGCATCGCTAACTGGTGACAGTCGTCGCCAGGCAAAGACATGCCTGCGCAATGAGGCCGCCGCGCATTCGAAGCTCCGACCTGATCGCACATCTGCGAAGAAGTGCTGTGTGCGATGGGGTCGGAATGACCCCCTATATCCTTTGTGTGTGATCCGAAGCCAAAAATATATTTCTATTGGTGCATCACTCTGACTACAAGTACAGCGGCTGCCGTACACTACTGCTATATATCCTCTCTGTGTGAAAAACATATTTCTATTGGTGCATCACTCAGTGACGACTACCAGTACTGCCATACACTACTGCTATATATCTGTGTGTGATCCAAAGCAAGAAAAAATTATATTGGTGAGTCACTCTGACTACTAGTACAGCGGATGCCGTACACCACTGCATTATAGGCCTAACTCAGAGTTGATTGCAGCAGCAAATTTGTTAGCAGTTGGGCAAAACCATGTGCACTGCAGGGGGGCAGATATAACATGTGCAGATAGAGTTAGATTTGGGTGGGGTGTGTTCAAACTGAAATTTAAATTGCAGTGTAAAAATAAAGCAGGCAGTATTTACCCTGCACAGAAACAAAATAACCCACCCAAATCTAACTCTCTCTGCAAATGTTATAACTGCCACACCTGCAGTGCACATAGGGGGTCATTCCGAGTTGTTCGCATGTTGCTGATTTTTGCTATGCTGCGATCTGTTGCAAACTGCGCATGCGCAAGGCACGCAGGGCGCATGCGCTTAGTTATTTAACTGAAAACTTAGCAGATTTGCTGTGGATTCTGCGGCGCTTTTCAGTCGCTCTGCCGATTGGTAAATGATTGACAGGAAAGGGGCTTTTCTGGGAGGTAACTGAGCGTTTTCCGGGAGTGTGCTAAAAAACGCAGGCGTGTCAGGGAAAAATGCGGGAGTGTCTGGAGAAACGGGGGAGTGGCTGGCCGAACGCAGGGCGTGTTTGTGACGTCAAACCAGGAACTAAACGGACTGAGCTGTTCGCAATCTGTGAGTAGGTCTGGAGCTACTCAGAAACTGCTAATAATTATTTAGTAGCAGTTCTGCTAATCTTTCGTTCGCTATTCTGCTAAGCTAAATAGAGGGCGGCGGCCTAGCATGTGCAATGCTGCTAAAAGCAGCTAGCGAGCAAACAACTCGGAATGAGGGCCATAGTTTTTCCCAAATGCTAACAAATTTGCTGCTGCGATAAACTCTGAATTACCCTCTATTTCCTGTGTGTGATCCACAGCAAAAAAATATATTTCTATTGGTGTGTCACTCAATGACGACTACCAGTGCTGCTGTAGGTGGGGATTGTAGTGTGGACACAAACAGATGATATAATTGGTGTGTTAGGGTACATGTCTGTGCCCTGCTTAGTGCCTATGACATAAAATGATGGTGATGAGTTATAACCACAGACGATGGTGGGCTTAATTTATCTCTCCCGGGCTGTGTGGCACAGGGATTTCATTTGCATTTTCACACTGCAAGCACTGGGTGCCCAGGGTCGGATTTTTCCACCCGAAAAATTCCCGGTAGGCCCTGCTCCCTGAAGACCCACCCCCTCCTCTATGGATCAGGCTCCAGACTGTGCACTTGAATGATACTTTATACATATGTTACCTTATATTGCTGTTATTAATCTGGTACATTATAATGCATGCACTAGTAGTATTTCAAGGGGCCCAGACCATGCACGCTCTAAAGGTTAGCCAATCCTACGTGGTGGCCGGCCACACCCTAAGTATGGGCCCCTTCCATTGCATTCCCCCGGTGTGCCCTTTAAGCCCCAATACAACACTGTGGGTGCCTGCCTAATATAACAGTGACATTACTGGGGTGCCAGGGTAATTTCACAAGCTAGACACTCAACAACCCTGCAATTGATAGATGCCGGTATAAGCATACAGGGAGACACGTGGCAGTTGCACAGCGCTACTCTGGAAAGGTTTTGGACAGGGCAGATTTCTTTGTGGGGCCTATCTAAGGGTTCCTTGGGACCCACGGGCCACTAGGTGGGCACCAAGGTTGCCTTGTGGGAAATCCGAGCCTGATCATGACTGCTGTTGTTAAAAGCATTTACATTATTATTATTTTACATTTCAGGTATCTTGGCAATCGTGTGTACAGTATGTTCTGTGATTACTTAAGGCCACAGACTGAGCACTTATGCAGATCCTTGATCTCTAAGGTGACTTCTACTATACATAATAGTTTTCAGAAAGGGGTGCATTAATCCTTATAATACATAGGTTTTCCTAATTAACATGCAGACACAATTGAACTTGATTCTGAGCGATTACATCTGTTTACACAGATATTATTTACAGACATTTATACAGATATTAGCAGCACTTATATATTAGAAATCCTTACATGGAAAACCATCCTTATATACTCAGATTATCTCTGTTTCTTGAGATTTTTTTTATGGGATATGTCATCTGCAGCTATCTGATGCCCATAGGGATTTTGGTTTCTGCTTCGAACATCACATACCAGTTACTTCTGCTTTTATCAAGCCCCTTAAGCAAAGTATATAACATTTGTTTAATTTAACCCTACTGCATTTGCTTTGTACTGCACATCAGTATTCGGAGTCAAAAATTATCTCTGTCAATGTACTAAATTAAGATGCTTTCCAGTGTTGTGATTTACCCCATCAAATGCAAGAGTGTTCAAGGTATATAAACCCCTTGATGAAGTCCTAAAGGACGAGACGCGTTGGGTTTCCTGTACTAACCTCCACTGATACTAAGCTAAGTTTGAACTCCTATCCTTTATATAATCTGTTTATATCTGTTTTCATATGGTCTTTTATATGGAAATTTTTTATATGTATTAAAAATGTTTTAAATAATTATATATTTTTGGCTTTTAAATTATACTATAGCAATTTTTTTTTTACAACACTGGTCGTCGTTACCCCTATCTATTTCTTTATATATATATATATATATATATATATATATATATATACATATATATATATATATATAGAGAGAGAGAGAGAGAATAATCTTTATATTTAACAATATTCCAATTGATGTGTAATCATCAGAAAGAGAGATATATTATTTTCAGTCACAAAGTATATTTATAGGCTTTAGCCAACCATACAAGCTGTGATATTGTAGTTGGTATCAAAATATTGGTCTTATAATTGATGCGCAACTGAGTAAATTGGACAGGGATCCTGTGGTTCTGCTGTCTGTTCAAGCAGCAGGGTAACTTCATGTGTGGCTAGCTTCAAAATGGATCCTGAAAGAAAAAAGCTAAGTATCTCTAATGTATTATGTAATAACTCCATACTGCTAACTAGGGTCACTGTTGTCAATGCTGTCTATTAAATAATGTAGTGAATAGTTTATTAATATACTGTACCACGTGATAGCCCCATGCAGGAATGATACGATTGCATTACATAGTAGATAGGGTAGTTGGCTAACAGGACATCCGGACCAGTCAGACAGTACCTGCTCTCAGTGCTGGTTCACCAAATAGGCAAAGTAGGCACTGGCCTATGGGCCCAGCTCCTTTTAGGGCCCCCGCGACAATGTATCAAAATAATATTGATTTGATCTTAAAAGAAAATTACAATCACTCTTTCTTTGATTGTTTCCAAAAGACTGAAAAAATTAATCAACTCAAAGAAACTAAAACTTTACATAAAATATTCTATAGAGAAAATACTGTATTAATGTAATGTACCCATTACCAACTTAAAGTACATACGCCATAGACATCAGATTACACATTATAGTTTCCAGCTTGTAGACTGTTGGTTGGTAAAATATAAAAAATTACTAAGAGATCATTTGCGATGGGGTCCCAAGACTTTGGCTACCTAGGGGCCTGCACATGGTTTAATCCGGCACTGCCTGCTCTACAAATGTCTGACTTCCTGGCAAGTAAATGTTCCTTCCTTGTTATCCACACAATTACTACACATTTATAGACACATATGTATACAGACATGCATATACATACACACAGATACACATGCGTGCATACACACACTGAAATATAAATACAGAAGTTAATAAACACATGCCCATTTACATGTCACAGCCCCTCATATGCTGTAAGCTACCTTCATACCCATATGCAGTATATGTCAGAGTTCCCTTAAGCTATGCCCATAAACAGTACTGTATATGCCATCAGATCCCCATTAGCGGTGGTAAGCAGAAGCAGCACATTGCACCTCGTTCCCCCCATTTCAATCACTGTTCCAGGAGCGCTGTTAGTAAGGGGGGGGGGGGGGAGTAGAGGAGGACCCCATTGGGATCCCTACTCTTCTGACTTCCAAGTCCTTTGTGGGTTTGTTGCTAAATTGTTGCCAGGCAGTTGACAGCAGGGAGCATTTGTGTTCGTACAGTAGCAGTGCCCTCTGCTGGTTGGTGCTCTATGTGCCAGCATAATTAGTATAATGGTTGGGCCTGACCTTGCCCTTATGCCAGAACAGAGTCACCTCAAATCATGCCTCAGCCTTTAATCAATACAATACACAGCAACAGACAGAGCCCTGGTACATAATAATACAACTATTCATTATGGAGTCCCATGTATATTACAATACACAACAATATGCACAGGCAAAGTAATACCCAGCAATCAAGTTTAAAGAACTGTTTGCATAAACGGTTGTTCCTCAAACAGTCAGCAATAAATATGAGCACCTGTAGGCTTAATTGTTTCGCTCACATGCCTCTTTTCCCTCACATGTCTGTCTGCTCCCCCTCCCACACCATCGCCCTAACATGCCCCTGTACAGCACCTTATTCCTCACATGCCATCCTGTGTGCCGCACATGCCCCCAACTTCTCTCTGACATACCCCCTCCACAATACCTTATTATTCACATGCCACTCAGTGTGTCCACATGCTCACAGCTTCACTCTGATATGCTTCCTTCACAGCAGCTTGTTTCCTTACTGATTTTCCCTCCCATTGCAGCAGCTGGGAACTGTGTGCAATGCATTCTGACCTGTCACATGACCTGCTAGTCACCACGGGCAGGATCATTGACGCATCGCATGCATCCCACCATTCATTGCAAATCATAAATATGTTAATTAATGCCACATGCTGAAGAAAATAAGAGATGTGCGTGGCTACATCTGTAGCACCATCCTGAGATGAAATTATTTTTCAACTTTTCCCTGCTTGATTAATTGATTTCAATGCTTGTGATGTCTGTTCTGTGGAGCGCTTCCTCCCTTTCCCACTAACTGCACTGTCATATAACATTCATAGTCTTGTTTATTGTGCCTCACTACAACCACCGTACACATACTTCCTTGCCATTCTCAGTGCTGGCTTTAGGCCTCCTGCCCTTCTGGACACAGGGCCGCCATTGCTACTCTCTCCCAACTGCCACTCCACTGGTTTGTGGAATTTCACTTTGACCCAGCAGCTCCTACATACAGGGTGCTCCTCATGGCTGCTGCTCTCCCATGACTGCTCCAAAGCTGGGCTCTGCAGCACTGGCTTCTTGAAAACCAGGTGTCCTTGTGTAGCTTCTGCTGCTGCTTTTAGAACAATGATTCTTTTAACAGATTTTAGCAGCTCCTGTGGTGCTGGCTATATACTGCACTGTTTAGAGCTTGCTGAGGATATGATAATCTTACCATCCTGCATGGCTGCCCCTGTCTATCCAGTCTCAAGTTCAGGACTACTCTGTGGAACTTTGCTATTGTATCTTACCTGCTATTGCCCTGGTGTCCTATGCTTTGATTTCCTACACTCTGTTAATTGGATTCTCACCAGTCACAATTAGTTTGAGTCATATTAACATGGTAACATAGTTTCTGAGGTTGAAAAAAGACAATTTGTCCATAGAGTTCAACCTATTTGAGTCTCCTACGCTATATTAGTTCCAGGACTAATTTTAACTTGAACTTTTGCTAAAGTCGGCCGTTGTGTTTCTTGTTCTTTTTATAACTATAGTGTGTGATCTATGCACCATAGCCCTGTATATCATTATCCATTAGGAATGTATCTAGCCCATTCTTAAAAGTGTTGACCGAGTCCGCCATCACTACCCTCGCAGGCAGGGAATTTCAAACTCATATTGTCCTTACTGTGAAAAAACCTTTTTGCCTTAATGTGCAGAACCTCCTCTCCTCTAACCTAAGCGGGTGTCCAAGTGTTATCTGTGTCGATCTTACTAAAAACAGATCCCCCGCAAGCTCTTTGTATTGTCCCCTTATATATTTATAAATGTTGATCATGTCCCCTCTTAGTCTCATCTTTTCCAGTGTATACATGCCTAGCCTTGCAAGTCTTTCTTGGTATTCCAGCGTCCCCAATCCTCTGATTAATTTGGTTGCGCGCATCTGGACCTTTTCTAGCTCCAGGATATCTTTTTTGTAGTATGGTGCCCAAAATTGTGCACAGTATTCAAGATGTGGCATCACTAGGGATTTATATAATGGGAGTATAACACTCTCATCCCTTGTATCAATTCCCTGCTTGATGCATGCTAGTACCTTGTTTGCCTTCTTTGCTGCAATCCTACTTTGGGTACTGTTGCTCAGTTTGCTATCTATATGAACAACTAAGATTTTCTCCAGTACACAATACCCTAAATTCACCCCATTTAGTGTGTATGTCTTATTTTTATCCTTGCTACCAAAGTGCATTACCTTGCACTTGTCTGTATTGAAATTCATTCTCCATTTGGTGCCCAAGTTTCCAGTTTAACTAAATCATTCTGGAGAGACTCGGCATCACCGTCCGAATTTATGACCTTACACAGTTTGGTATCGTCTGCAAAAATTGACACCATGCTCTCTAGGCCTACTGCTATATCATTAATACAAATGTTGAACATTAGTGGTCCAAGAACAGACCCTTGTGGCACACCAGTTAGTACTTTTGACCAATTTGAAAAAGTTCCATTTACCACAATGTGCTGCTCCCTATTAGCCAACCAATTACTAACCCAAGTACATATTGTGCTCCCCAGACCCAGTTCTTGTAATTTATAGATAACTATCATGTTTGGTACTGTGTCGAAGGCTTTAGCAAAGTCTAAAAAGATTACATCCGCCTCCTTACCCTGATCAAGATTAGCGCTGTTTCATAAAAGCCTAATAAGTTTGTTTGACATGATTTATCCTTCACAAATCCATGTTGGTTCTTGTTAATAACCTTATTGGTTGCAAGGAACTTTTTAATACTATCCCTTAGAATACTTTCCAGTAGTTTCCCCACTACAGACTTAAGACTAAATGGTCTATAATTACCCAGTTCAGCTTTACTCCCCTTTTTATACATCGGCACTACCTCCGCTATATGCCAGTCTTTGGGAACCATGCCTGATGTAAGTGAGTCATCGAAGATCGTAAATAGTGGTCTTGCTACTTCGGAGTGATCCTCCATGAGAACCCTTGGGTGAATACTGTCGGGACAAGGTGACTTATTTATCTTAGTTTTCTTTAATCGGTCACAGACTTTCTCCTCACTTAAATAAGCACTTAGCAGTGGCACATTATCTCTACTGAGGTTGTGTGTTACCTCCTGCATCTGGTCCTCTCTTGTGAATACAGATGAAAAAAACTCATTTAATTTATCTGCTGTGTCATTATCATTTTTTATTAAGGCTCCCAGTCTGTCCTTTAATTGGCCTATACTCTCTGTCTTTAATCTTTTGCTGTTGATATATTTAAAAAAAAATTGGGTTTGATTTACTTTCCTTGGCTACTTGTTTTTCAGTATCTACTTTAGCCGCTCTTATTTCTGTTTTGCATATTTAGTTACAAGCCTTATAGTGCTGGAAAGACTCCACCTTCCTGTCTGATTTGTATTTTTTGAAACTCACTTTTTTTGTCTATTAGTTCTTTAATCTTATTATTAAGCCACATTGGTTTGGAATTTTTAGTCCTTTGTTTGCTGCTCATGGGAATATATTTACGAGTAATCTCATCCAGCAGTGATTTTAACACCTCCCATTTCTCCATAGTATTTTTTCCTTGAAACAAAATTTCCCATTCAATATCCCTTACAGCTTCCCTCATCATGTCAAAGTTGGCTTTGCTAAAGTTTAAAGTCCTAATTGAGCCTATATAGGACCGCTTGTGAACATTGATACGGAATGTGATCATACTGTGGTCGCTGTTTCCTAAGGACTCCCCTACTATAACATTTGATATCAATTCCCCATTGTTTGTTAATACCAGGTATAAGATTACATTGTACCTAGTTGGATCCTCGATTAGTTGAAGTAAGTAGTTATCATTTACTGTGTTGAGAAACATATTACCCCTAGCAGTATCACATGAATCTCCCGATAGTTGAAGTCTCCCATCACTATTACGTCTCCTACTCCTGCTGCTTTTTTAATTTGCTTCAGCAACAATTTCTCATCAGATACAGTAATCTGTCTCTCCTAAACATCATATACCACTCTAGATTGACTGTCCAATCATGAGATTAATCTCACCAAGTTTCAGTAATGCCTATAATATCATATTGTTTGCTTGCTGCAAGTACTTCTAGTTGCCCCTTTTTTCCTGTAAGGCTTTTAGCATTTACATACATACAGTTAAGATAAGTATTTCCCCTTGTGTTAGGGACATCATTTTCTATATGCAGTAACGATGACCCATAATCGTCATTCGTTAGTATTTTAGCAAAACCCTTGGTAGTCAAAAAATTGCAGACCTGAGTAGGTTCCAGGCTGGAGAAATTTTCCTGCTCTGTTTTTATATAAGACTGTACTCCTGCTGTTTCGGGAATGTCCAGTAACCTTGGGCTCCATGCAGTCCTCTCCTACCTTGACTGAACCTTATGCATTCACTATGGAAGCGCTTCTTCTAGCCATTAACAATTCAGAAAAAAAAGAGTGAAGGATTGGGTAGCAGAGATACATATAGGTTTTATACTAATACATCAAGATATGCAAAAATTAGGGATATGATTGGTTAGACTGAGAATCATATATTTGCCCTTGCAGATTTTAGTACTCCTGTCCCAGGCTGGCTGACTTAATAATCTCAGATGGTGGAATGCTAACAAAAAGCTTACAGACATTGAAGGGCACCTCCACTGCAGTAATATTCATCTAGTTGGTTTGCCTAAGAAAGCAGAAGATGCTAATCCTGTGCACTTTTTGGAATCCTGGTTGACTGCTTTTGGCCACAACTTCTTTATTCCCTAGTTTACTGTTGAACAGCACCATATACCAAAGCAACCCCTTCTTCTAGTAGATCCCCAAAATGCATTTATTGCTAAAAAATCTGCGGTATAAAGACTGGGAATTATGTTCTTGGTTTCTAGGAAAATGCCCACATGAGTTTAATAGTCAAATGGTTGTGGTCTTTCAGGATTTCTCAGCTGATGTCCCATTCTCAATTTGCCCAAGTAAAGAGTCATCTGTGTGACCTCCAGCTCCCTTACTCTATGCTATTTCCTGCACATTTTGAGATGGTTTCAGGAGGCAATACCAATTTCCTTGAATCTCCCCATGAGGCTGCAGTGTGTCTTGCTCTGAAGACCCCTAGTTGGGTTTCCCCTCCTTGACTGACTTTTGTGCACTTGAGTATAGTATCATCCTTCTTTGCTCTATTACATTGTCTCTTTATGAGTCTACGTGTTCTTTGCATTCTGTTTGAATATTTTATTACTGTTATATTCTGCGTATATATTTTTTAAGCCTGCATGGAGTCAAATGCCTCCAGGGTTTGATCTGCAACCCTGTCCACATTGATTTCTATTTGAGTTTTCATATGTTCAGTTTATGTGTTCATATAGGGCATTTTTTGTTTATTGCCTTTGGTAGTTTCTTTGTTAACCTTATGATACTGGGCATCATGCAAGGTTGGCAGACCACCCACAGTGGAGTCTCACTAGTGTCACAGCCGGTGGGGGAGTGTGATGACCACTTACTCCTGGCACCTTTACATTTACCTGCAGGTGGCTACTGAGAAATGGTTAACATCTTGGATGTGTACTCCTTTGATTCTGCCAAGGTGTTTCATACAGTGAAATGGTCATTTCTATGTGAAGTGCTTTATTGGTTTGGGTCATAGTTTCTCGAGAAGTGAAAAAGTAACTTGCGCCTTATAGCCGCTCAGTCCCAACTCACAGGGGCACAAATCCCTAGACAATACTTAAAACTAATAAAGGAGTGGTCCACAAGCGCTATAAATGATATGTGGGGATTTCTTCTTATCTCTCCTCCGGGGTCACCGGACGTACTTTATTTCTCCCCCAGATCTCCAACGAGAAGTCTGAAACCAAATACGTCCACAGTTCACCAATGATAATTCCTTCTTGTTTTGATACGTGACCCTTCAACTGACCTCAATAAAATATGATGCGTTCATCAAAAGGTTTCTTTGGTCTTCCTATATCTCTCTTATTCATACAGGTGTAACACAGGAAATTATTTCCCATAGGGAAAGACACTCACCTAAAGGTTAGGCCCTATGTTCACAAAAGGGTATCTTTATACAGTCATCCAGAATTTCCTTAGTTTTCATATCTCTCTCTCATTCATATGGGTATACCACCAGGAATTATCTCCCAATTTTTTAAAAGACGTTCTTCAAAATCGCTGTAGAGATTCCCTGGTTGTGAGGTGCTGGGGAGGACGTCGCTTTGGACGACCATACAAAGATAGCTTTTGATGAACATAGGGCCTAAATTATAGGTGAGTGTCTCTCCCTATGGGAAATAATTTCTGGTGGTATACCCATATGAATGAGAGAGATATATGAAGACTAAGGAAATTCAATTAGGCGTTAAGTTTCAACTGCTTCTTATAGAGTATTGGTATGTATTTTTTCTATCAGTTAATTGTCTTGTGGCCTTCATGACGTGGGCTCTATGTTTAGACCTTTGTCATGAATGTTACATACCAAATTTTATGATTGCTTGGTCATGGACTTGGTATGATCCTAGATTTTGTCTATCTGTAGTCTCTCCCGTAATAAGGGTATACAATTTAGATTATGATCAGTTAAAGGGTGATGCTGCCCGAGTAGTTACACACTGGTTTATATTACGTCATTGCCCCAATGTGTATCGGGTTGTGTGACCCAGTATTGAGATATCCGCTACAGCATTTTATGTATATTTGTATTTATTCATATTTTTTTATTGTTGGTGATTGTATATACACTGCTTAAGTTTTGTAATAATTGTACTTTCTGCTTAGAGCTGTTGCTGGGCGACCCAGCACAGAGACGAGCCAGCCACGTACCAGCCTATCAGTCTGCGCACACGTGTTCAGCGATGCACACGTGACGTCAGCAGCTGGAGGCCGAGACGAGTGGTCTGGGGCTCCTGTGTTAAATGTCATTAGGCAACTGTTGCTCAGGGTGACGGTGCCGCACCCCCTGCCCACCCAACGTTGATTCCATGTGCAAACGTCGCACATGTGACATCACGGACCGGCGGCCGGGATGAGCGGGCTCTGCCTCACGATTGGTGTTTGGTGAGTTTTACTTGTGTATTTATACTTGTGGTTTGTTATTTAGCTGGTTGTGTCTTGATAAAAGGGAGATGTCCCTGAAAGTGCCTCCATGACGACTGGATCTATATATATATATATATATATATATATATATATATAAATGTATTAGAGATGAGCGGGTTTGGATCTCTGAGAGCCGAACCCTACTGAGCATCACGTCCTGAGCCCGGATCCAAGTCCGGCTCGGGACTTCCCACCAGACTCGGAAACCAGAACGAGGCAAAATGTCATCATCCCACTTTCGGATTCCTGCGGGTTTCGGATTCCATATAAGGAGCTGCGCGTCATCACCATTTTCACTCCAGTCCTGGAGAATGTAACGAGAGGACGTGTCTCTCTCCTCAGTGTCTGTCTGTGCAGGAAAGTGGTGTGGCGACCTGCTCTGTCCTATGTGTGTCATTCCAGTGCTGTATTGTGCAGCATCAGTCAAGTGGTGGTGTCTTGTGCTGCATCAGTCCAGTCACAGTGGTGGTTTCCTCTGCTGCCATATGTCCACTGCTGCTGTATAAGTCCAGTCCAGTGGTGCTGTGTTGTGCTACATGAGTCCAGTGGTGGTGTCCCTGTGCTTCTGTATAAGTCCAACTGTCAGGTTTCTGGTTTTATCTGTTACCAGAGGGGGCACTAGTGGGTCAGGGCTGGTGCGGTGTATAAAACAAGGAGGCTTGATAAAGGTCCTGCGCATAAGCACTGGTGTTTATTGTGTCACAGAGGTCACAGAGTAGTTGGAAACAGATGGGATGATATACAATGGATAGTTACTTGGAAACCAATATTAACAGAAACTGAAGCATGGATAATAACTGGTACAACTGATAGTAGTAATAATGAACAGTAACTGAGTCCAAAGGAAATGTATATTCAAAAGTCACTGGTTACCAGTGACGTGCGGTGAGGTCACTGGTTGGGGAGGCACTGGCAGCTAAAAAGCCCTCCCCCCCGAAAAAAAAAAAAGTGTGGTCCCCCAACACATCAGTGAAACCAGCACTAGGCAGAACCAGCCAGGGGGAGTAATGCCATAGCAGGGGAGACACTCAGTGTGGTGTCCCCCTGCCATAACATTAATCTGCCCCCCCCCCCCCAGCCAGTCAGCCCAGGGTTGGAATTCCTCGGAAAGTGGGAACCCCAAAAAATAAAAATGGGGTCCCCCCTCCTGAGCAATAACCAGCACTGGGCTGATAGCCCAGTGCTATGCCCCGCACCCCTGGTGGCGGTGGGTGCGGGGTTCATTGTGTGTTAATATTGTTCTTTACAGGTAGCCTACAGGTCCCAGCAAGCCTGCCCCAGCATGCTGGCACTTGGAGAACCACAAGTGCCAGCATGCCCGGACATAAAGGGCCCGCTGGCACCTGTAGTCCACCTGTAAAGAAAATATTAAAATAAAACACCACACGTCTTGAAAATAAGCTTTATTAAACTGGGTCTTCACCTGGGGGCGGCGGCCTTTAAGCTTTTTTGCGTGGCCGCTGCCTTCCCAGGGTTTCCGGCGTCTTCACCTGGGGGGCGCCACCCTCCCTGGGCTTCCAGCGTCTTCACCTGGTGGGCGGCGGCTGCTAAGCTCTTTAGCATAGCCACCGCCCAGCCAGGACTTCCGGCGTCTTCTTTCTTCAGGAGCTCTTCACTGATCCTCCTCCGCCGTCGGACTGACTCTCCTCCGCCTCGCGCTGACTTATATAAGTCAGCCGGAGGGGGCAGGGCGATGATGCGGCGAGCCGTGATTGGCTCGCGGCGGCCATCTTGAATTTCAAAAATTACGCTGAGGCGCCATTTTTTAAACTGGAACCGCTCCGCTGCCAAACTCTGCAGGATAAAGGTAAATTTCCACCGCCGCACCGCCGCCGCAACCCGCCACCCGCACCGCAGCCGCCCGCACCACCGCCGCATCCCGCCGCCTGCACCATCGCCGCATCCAGCCGCCCGCACCTCCTCCGCCAGCGTCGCCCACACAGTGATTGACAGCGGATCCAGTGACGGATCGCTGGCCAATCACTATGGCCTCACTGACAGGGACGTGCTTTCATAGGTTGAAAGCACGTCCCTGTATGAAAGCGGCACCACTAATGGTGCCGCTTTCCAATATATTTTCAATGGGCTTTTACAGCCCATGGCTAGTCCCCGCCCGTGCCCGCCCCCCGCTCCCCATACTTTCCCCAGTGACAACGGGAGGCACCACGATCGGTGCCTCCCAAACACAAAAAGAAAACAGCAATGCAAAGAATAATATTAAGAAGATACATATGACACAGAATATGTGTCATATGCATCTTCTTTGTATTATCTTAATTATTAATGACAGGGCCACTGCCTCCCCTGACTGCACGTCCATGCTGGTAACAGAAATAGGTAATAATAATAACTTGAATAGCTGGATGCAAAACAGTACTGTAGTAACAATTGAAGAAAAGCAGAACTCCGGTATTTTGTAAAAGCACACAGTCTCTATAACATAGAAATACTTGGCCTTGCACGGCCCAGGCAGGAGACAGTCCTACTCAGCAGGAGTGTTAAATGCTGGATATAATGCACATAATGAAATGCTGTTAATTAGGTGCACAGGTTTAGCAGAGAGTAACACCTGAGGAAAGTCTCTTACTGCAGATGGAAGGAGTGATCTGTGTCTGGAATCTGAAGCAGGCTGAAGGAATGAAGACTGAAGACTTGAACGATGAAAGGTACAACAGGGGATCCACTTTGAGACAGGAACATGGGAACCAGCAGGACTAGTACACCGAGTGTGACTCGTTGTCCAAGGCGATGAGACTGAGCCAGGAACTGGAGTTTATACCCCTTGGTCTGTGATGATTGGATGTTGCATCTCTGTGAGAACACACCTCGCTGGATTGGGTGTTCAGATCAGCTGTGAGTTAGCTGAAGCTAATGATTCATCAGGAGAGTAATTCTGCAATGCACTGCTGATTGCTGGCTGGGCTCAGTAGTGCACTGGGAGTAAATGCTGTTAACTAGAAGCACTGTGTTCTCCAGGCTGCAGGAGACTGAAGACTGGAACTGGAACTGAACTGCTGGGACCTGTAGTTCCACAGGTCCAATTCACAGGGGATACTCTGAAGACAGAGGACTGAAGCCAGGAGACGCCTGTTCACAGGAAGTGATGCAATGGAGAATGCAGATTCCTGACAGTATTCCCCCTTTATGGGTGGGCACCAAACACCCATGCTGGAACTTGGAGGATCCTTGAAAAAGAACTTAGTAATACACAAAAGCAGAGGTCCTCAAAAGTCTTCCCAACTTTCATCTTCAGAAGAAAGACTTTTGTCATCAGAACAAGTAGACCATTCATATTCATTTGAGACAGAATTTACTTCCTGGGAGAAGACATAGCTAGGAAGGATAGAACCTCCCATAACATAACTTGAGTCGTCATCAACAAACTCACTTTCAGAGTCCAGGTCTAGTGTGGTCATGGGAGTCTTTTGTTTAGGAACAACAATATCTGAGTCAACCTGTTGTCCAATGAGTTTGAAACTATGTGAGACACCAGGAATTGAGTTAACGGAAGCGTAGCCAACTCTTACACCATCAGATGGTAGACTTTGAACTGGTTTTGAAGTTCTCCAATTCCTGTAATTCTTAAAATCTCTGGTGCATTGATTCAAGAAAACCTGCTCTTGCACAGAAAGTGATTCTGGGGAGGATTTAGTAGTAGGTAGACTGTTGACAAATTGGGCAGAATGCCCAGATGGCTTCGAATTGCCTAACCTTGGAGCAAACTCCTGTTTTACTGCTTCAAGGAAAGCGGGAAGATCATTCAGTAGCGGATCTTTAGATTCAATGAGAGGATTCGCCCAATCCAGTGCTTTACCTTTGAAGAACAGGAGGAAATATCTGATTGCATTGACTGGAGTAATACTCACTGAAGATTATGAGTTAGTAAAAGCGAGATATTGGCTCGCTAATGCACGGAACTGAGCATAGTCACCATAAAAGTAGATTGGAGCTTGTGTATCAAGTGGATACTTGGAAGGCTGAATGTCAATTGAAGTCTCAGAAGACAATGTAGGACACTTGAGAGTAGAGGACTGGAATAAGCATTCAGAAGCAAGAGTAGAATCAACTTGAAATGCTCTAGGGTGGAGATAGGACGTCATCTCCAGGACACGGGAATTCTCAGCTGAGGTTGATTGAACACTAGAAGCTTTATCTTGGGGTGAGATGCTTAAAGCCTCCATCTGGGTTGAGGCAACTGTAATATCTGCAAGAACAGTGGACTCTGGACATATTGACTGGAGTTCCATACTTGAAATACTGGAGAGAACTACACTAGGTTCAGAGGAAATGGAATCGGCAGGAACCGATGGCGACTTTGGACAGACGGATGGAACCGGGATTTGTTCAGGACTACTTGAATTGACTTGAATTGAAGGAGGCTGATCTGGACAGATGGATGGAACCGGATCGGGTCCAGAAAAGCTTGAACCAGCTGGAACCGGAGTAGTCTTCGGACTGACGGATAGGACCGGATTTGATCCGAAGATGCTGGAATCGGCTGGAACAGAAGGAGGCTGATCCAAACAGACGGATGGGACCGGATTGGGTCCGGAAGAGCTTGAACCGGCTGGAACCGGAGGAGTTTTCGGACTGACGGATGGGACCAGATTTGATCTGAAGATGCTGGAATCGGCTGGAACCAAAGGAGGCTGATCCGGACAGACGGATGGGACCGGATTATGTCCGGAAGAGCTTGAACCGGCTGGAACCGGAGGAGTCTTCGGACTGACGGATAGGACCAGATTTGATCTGAAGATGCTGGAATCGGCTGGAACCGAAGGAGGCTGATCCGGACAGACGGATGGGACCAGATTGGGTCCAGAAGAGCTTGAACTGGCTGGAACCGGAGGAGTCTTCGGACTGACAGATAGGACCGGATTTGATCCGAAGAAGCTGGAATCGGCTGGAACCAAAGGAGGCTGATCCGGACAGACGGATGGGACCGGATTGGGTCCGGAAGAGCTTGAACTGGCTGGAACCGGAGGAGTCTTCGGACTGACGGATAGGACCAGATTTGATCTGAAGATGCTGGAATCGGCTGGAACCGAAGGAGGCTGATCCGGACAGACGGATGGGACCAGATTGGGTTCGGAAGAGCTTGAACCGGCTGGAACCGGAGGAGTCTTTGGACTGACGGATAGGACCGGATTTGATCCGAAGATGCTAGAATCGGCTGGAACCAAAGGAGGCTGATCCGGACAGACGGATGGGATCGGATTGGGTCCGGAAGAGCTTGAACCAACTGGAACCGGAGGAGTCTTCGGACTGACGGATAGGACCAGATTTGATCCGAAGATGCTGGAATTGGCTGGAACCGAAGGAGGTAGCTCATCTTTGGAAATGGAGCTACTCGGGCTGGCTGGAACCAGTGGAGTCTTTGGACCGATGGCTGGAACCGGGTTAGGTCCATTGATACTTGACTCTTTATAGACAAAATCCGGATGTTCAGACAATACATCTTGGAGCAGTACAGAGCTGGTAGCATTCTCTGAAGTTTACAAACAAAAGTTCGAGTCTGTATCTGTGCCCTTAAGAATTCCTCCTGGGATCTTGGCCCTGGATACCTCTCTTGAGGCTGAAACTCCAAAGACCCCTCCTGGGGTTAATAGATTAGACACACTTCTTTGAGTTGCATCAATGGATGCCACTTCTGGAATCTGAACATCAGATACCCCTTCTGGGGTCACAACATCAGATGCCCCACCTGGGGCTGTAGACATAGACACCCCTCCTTGGGCTGTAGACACAGACGCCCCTCCTTGGGCTGTAGACACAGAAACTACTTTAGTTATGGATAACACACAGTCTCTTTTGATTTCCGAACTTGGGATTGGGTCTACCATACAGGTCAAGGCGCTTTGATATTATATATAGACCGTGATCTATGCAGATTTCATTAGTCCAGGGGTTGCTTAAAACAAAAACAAAAAAACACCATCATAGTGTAAAATGTAAAATGTATTAACATATAGCCATAGATATATTGGACTCGTACCCTAACTTGTGGTCTACTTAATAGTAGACGTGTATCGCTTTGCTCAGGGGGTGGGCCAACAGAATGGTATGTCCCAATCCTTTTTTAACCTTCCTCAAAGCCGGCAATCTTCCCCAAACAGAGTGTTCACAATATAAAATGGAAGAAACTCCAAATAGTGTAACACCATTTAATTAAAACATCCAATAAAAACACTTTGGGTAGATAGTGGACTCTCACTAGATGTACAAAATATACAAGCATGTAATGATCCAGGCGTCCCCAGGAACCAGCATGCAAGCAGATAAGTGATCCACGTATACTCCCGTCTCCTCCACCAACGCGTTTCGATAACCCTGGGTTATCTTTTTCAAGGTATGAGAGACAATGATGCAAGAAAAGTATTTATACCCCTCTTAATAAGCTCAAATCACAACTGGTAAGTATAACCTAATACCAGACACAGATCAACTAACATCTAAAATTCCCTATATCTAATACTAAAACTCCAGTCCAGAAATAGTCCATCCCCTAATACTTCCTCATGACACGCTGTTCAAATGCCCCGTTTTCCGGGGTAAAATAATATCAACATCTGACGTATAGTTTATTTCCGGCGAAAGGAGATCATCGGCCGGTTCGTCATACAGTTCCGTCCTGACATATGCCCCACTTCTGGCGGAAGGGGGTCGTCCCGGGATATCCTGCCTCTGGCGGACAACAGCCGTCTCCATGGTATCCTGCACGTCAGCGGAAGTCTCCCGTTGTTAGGCGCCGGGGTCCGCTTGTCTGCGCGGCCCGGCGCCTAGCAACTAGAGACGCCGTGCGCGTACAGCCGCCGGCTCCCTAGCAACGCTAGACGCCGGGCGCGCTGAGCCGCACGGACCCTAGCAACGGGGACGCCACTGGCGGACCGCGTTCCCCGTTGCTAGGCTTTAGGAAATTAAGATATTCACCTGCTCTCTGGCCGTGCAGCAAGGCAGCTGCACGGCATTTATTCTAATCAGCCTTTAGCAGCTGATTGGAGGACTCCTTGTTAAATACACTCCCAGGGCTTCTCACAGACGCCGGTAATAGCTTCCTGCATGCTGCCTTTGTTTGCTGAAAGTCTGTTTCCAGTCCTGCTGTATCCGGTCATTCCAGTCCTCAGAAGTCCGGTATTCGGGAGTTGTCATCTCATCCCAAGAGGTCGTTTGGTTCCCTGGAGTCCTGACTGATCACCGTTTTAGATCCAGTGGTGTTTGTGAGTTGCGGCTCTGCCGTGTCTTGCGGCTCAGCCGCTTTACCTTTTATATTTTGTGTTTGGAGCATTTGCGGAGGGTTCCGCTTCCACAAGTCCTCTCTGGTACTCGGCGGTGCCGGGTAGGAGAATTGGACAAGTGGATATTTTGGTTGTCCTTTTCCCTGGCGGTTTCTCCGCACATATTATAGTTTTGAGTTTGCTTAGCCCCTGGCCTGGTTGTTTAGTTAGAGGGCCTCTTGTTATCACCCTGTCTCGGGTTTCCCTTTGTCTCTCATTAAGACCGGGGGGCATCGAAGTTGGGCAGACATAATCCGCCCTTCAAACGCGGCTGCCAAGGGCTCAAGAAACCATAGTTTCGCAGGGGATTTCTGACAACACGGGTGAGACAACAAAGTTAGGGCGCCAGGGGCTATTTTCCTGTCCTGCTCCCTTCCCCAGCATTCCGTTCCAGTGCTCCGGTCCTTGCCATAAGATCTCCTCTGACCAGAGTGCTGGAATCATAACATTATTACCGGCCATACCAAAACTTAAAATTAAACGGGGCTTAATTTTTTCTCATTCAGTTTTGTGAGAGTTTATCGGCCTCATGAATCCAACAGGTTTAGGGCCAAATCCTGGTCAGCTCTTAGTCAGCCAGATTCAAGAACTTACTCAGATGGTTCAGGATCTTTCTCTTCGGGTAAAGTCGCAGGAAGATATTTTGCGAGCTTCCCCAAGGGTAGTCCCTGAACCAAAGATGCATTTGCCTGACCGTTTTTCTGGTGATAGAAAAGAGTTTTTTAATTTTAAAGAATCCTGTAAACTTTATTTTCGTTTAAGACCGACTTCCTCGGGTACTGAATCTCAGCGAGTCGGGATTATTATTTCTTTGCTCCAGGGGGATCCTCAGACCTGGGCATTTGGTTTAAGAGCAGAGGATCCGGCATTGTTGTCAGTTGACGCTTTTTTTGAGTCTTTAGGGCTCTTGTATGATGACCCTGATAGAGAGGCGTCCGCTGAAAGTCAGTTGCGCGCTCTCAGACAGGGTAGAAATCCTGCGGAGGTTTATTGTACGGAGTTTCGCCATTGGTCGAACGACTGTGGCTGGAATGACCCAGCCCTGCGCAGTCAGTTTCGCCTCGGCTTATCAGAGTCTATAAAAGACAGTCTCCTTCAGTACCCCGCTCCTGAGACTCTCGATAAACTCATGGAGCTTTCTATTAAGATTGATCGTCGTCTCAGAGAGCGGAGGGCTGAAAAAGGAGCACCTGTAAGGTCAAGTCCGTGTGTATATTCCATTCCTGAAGACGTAGAGGAGCCCATGCAGATGGGTCTCTCCCGGCTGTCTCCTGAAGAAAGAGCCAGAAGGCAAAATTCTGGTCTTTGTCTGTACTGTGGGGGTAAGGGACATTTCGCTCGTAATTGTCCGAACAAGTCGGGAAACACTTTGACCAGGTGAATTGTGAGGGGGTTCACCTAGGTCTGCAGCTTATCTCCTCGAATAACTCCCTTTTAGTCCCAGTTAAAGTTTCCTTTGGCAGCCTCAGTTCTTCGGTGTCGGCTTTTGTTGACAGTGGAGCTGCAGGAAACTTTATGGATTTAACTTGGGCTAAGGCCTTAGGCATTCCTCAGTTACCTTTGGGTAGGTGTGTCACCATGCATGGCTTAGATGGGAGTCCGCTGTCTAATGGGATTATTTCTCTCCATACACCCCCTGTACTACTTACAGTAGGAGCTCTACATTCCGAGAAAATCGAGTTCTTTCTTACACATTGCCCAGCAGTTCCAGTTGTTCTGGGTCACCCTTGGCTGGCCTTTCATAATCCCACCATTGATTGGCGGTCGGGGAAGATTTCACAATGGGGTACTTTTTGTGATAAAGAATGTATCACGTTTCCAGTCAGAGTAGCAGCTATCATTCCTGAACTCATTCCGGTGGAATACCAGGAGTTTGCTGATGTTTTCTCCAAAGGCAATGCGGACATTCTGCCTCCCCATCGGCCTTATGATTGTGCTATTGAGTTAATTCCTGGTGCCGCATTGCCAAAGGGAAGATTATATGCATTATCCGGGCCAGAAACTGCGGCTATGAATGATTATGTAAAGGAAAGCCTTGAGAAAGGATTTATTAGACCATCAAAATCTCCTTTAAGTGCAGGCTTCTTCTTTGTGGAGAAAAAGGATGGCTTGCTTAGACCTTGCATTGATTTTAGAGCCCTGAATAAGATCTCAGTTAAAAACACCTATCCTTCGCCGTTGATTTCTGTACTCTTTGATCAGTTACGTTCTGCTGTGATTTTTTCTAAAATTGACCTTAGAGGAGCGTACAACCTCATCCGAATTAAATCTGGAGATGAGTGGAAAACGGCCTTCAGTACTCAGTCAGGTCACTACGAATACCTGGTGATGCCGTTCGGCCTGTCCAATGCTCCGGCAGTTTTTCAAGACCTCATTAACGATGTGCTCCGTGACTTCCTAGGGAAATTCGTGGTCGTTTACTTAGACGACATCCTGATTTTTTCTGAATCAATGGAACAACATGTTACCCAGGTGCGTCTGGTTCTTCAAAAGTTACGTGAGAATCATTTATATGCCAAGCTGGAGAAGTGTGAGTTTCATGTCACGGAAGTATCTTTTTTAGGGTACATAATTTCCCCTCAGGGATTTTCCATGGAACCAAAGAAACTCCAGGCCATCCTTAGTTGGGCGCAACCCACCAATTTAAAAGCAATTCAGCGCTTTTTAGGGTTTGCGAATTATTATAGGAGGTTCATTCATTCTTTTTCTGACCTGGTTGCTCCCATTGTAGCTCTGACAAAGAAAGGAGCGGATCCTACCAACTGGTCGCGTGAAGCTGAGTTGTCCTTCCGGGCCTTGAAACAAGCCTTTGTCTCGGCTCCAGTCCTCAGACATCCTAATCCGGAATTGCCCTTTGTGGTGGAGGTTGATGCCTCGGAGGTTGGAGTGGGGGCTATCCTTTCTCAAAAGGATCCGAAATCTCTGGAGTTACATCCTTGTGCCTTTATGTCCAGGAAATTCTCCTCCGCTGAATCCAACTATGACGTTGGTAATCGGGAGTTACTGGCGGTAAAGTGGGCTTTCGAGGAGTGGAGGCATTGGCTGGAGGGAGCAAAACATACTATTTCGGTATTGACTGACCATAAGAACCTGCAATACATTGAATCGGCTAAGCGGCTTAATGCCCGGCAGGCACGTTGGGCATTATTTTTTACGCGTTTCAAATTTATAATCACTTTCAGGCCCGGTTCCAAGAATACTAAGGCTGATGCCCTGTCATGTAGCTTTCTTCCGGTTCACAATAACAATCCTGTTACCCCCATACTTCCATCTTCGGTCATCTGGGCGGGCCTCACACAAGATTTATTTACCCAGTTAAAACAGCTTCAACACCAAGCTCCTAGAATTACTCCTGCTGGTCGTCTTTACGTCCCTGAGTTTTTGAGAGCCACTGTTTTAACGGAATTCCATGATAACAAAGTTTCAGGGCATCCAGGAGTCTCTAAGACATTGGAGTTAGTCTCTCGCTCAGTATGGTGGCCTGGTCTTTCTAAAGACGTCAAGGAATTTGTTTATTCATGTCTGGTTTGTGCACAGCATAAGGTTCCCCGTTCCTTGCCCATCGGGCAACTTATGCCCTTAAATGTTCCTCTCAGGTCGTGGTCTCATATTTCCATGGATTTTGTGGTTGACCTTCCCCTTTCAGCCGGATTCCGAGTCATATGGGTGGTAGTGGAACGTTTTAGTAAAATGGCTCATTTTATTGCTCTTCCCCGATTGCCTTCTGCCCAAGGGTTGGCAGTTTTGTTTCTCCGCCATGTATTCAGGCTTCATGGGTTGCCTACTGATATTGTTTCTGATCGGGGTCCACAATTCATCGCACAATTCTGGAAATGTTTTTGTGCCTCATTGAAGATGAAATTGTCGTTAACATCCGGTTACCACCCACAATCCAACGGGCAAACCGAACGAGTTAACCAATCATTGAAACAATATTTGCGCTTGTATTCAGCCAAACTCCAGAATGATTGGTCCGAGTTTCTTCCGTTGGCTGAATTTGCTTACAATAATTCTTGTCATTCCTCCACTAAAGAGTCTCCATTCTTTTCAGTTTTTGGTTTTCACCCCAGAGCTAATTCTTTTTTTCATCATTCCTCAGTCTCCTCGCTAACCTTAACCTCCCATCTCAGAGCCATTTGGAAAAAGGTGCACCTTGCTCTCAGAAAAGCGGCCTTTCGAGAGAAGAAATTTTCTGACAGGCTCCGACGTCCTTGCACTTTTAAGGTGGGAGATAGGGTGTGGTTGTCGACTAGCAACATCAGGCTTCGACAATCCTCGGCTAGACTGGGACCCAAATTTATTGGGCCATTTCTTATTATTAAAAGAGTCAACCCAGTTGCCTTTCGGTTTACCAAGATCTCTCAGGATTGGAAATACGTTTCATTGTTCCCTGTTGAAACAATACGTTTCTTCCAGTAGATTTCCTCGGAAGATCTCTCAGGGTAGATCTCCAGTGGATGTACAGGGACAACAGGAGTTCTTGGTAGAGAAGGTTCTCGATTCCAAATTGTCCCGGGGTCGGCTGTATTTTCTAGTTCACTGGAAAGGCTATGGTCCGGAGGAAAGGTCTTGGGTCCTGGATAAGGATCTTCATGCCCCGAGGCTCAAGAGGGCATTTTTTGGGGAATTTCCTCAGAAACCTGGCTTTAGGGGTTCCTTGACCCCTCCTCAAGAGGGGGGTACTGTTAGGCGCCGGGGTCCGCTTGTCTGCGCGGCCCGGCGCCTAGCAACTAGAGACGCCGTGCGCGTACAGCCGCCGGCTCCCTAGCAATGCTAGACGCCGGGCGCGCTGAGCCGCACGGACCCTAGCAACGGGGATGCCACTGGCGGACCGCGTTCCCCGTTGCTAGGCTTTAGGAAATTAAGATATTCACCTGCTCTCTGGCCGTGCAGCAAGGCAGCTGCACGGCATTTATTCTAATCAGCCTTTAGCAGCTGATTGGAGGACTCCTTGTTAAATACACTCCCAGGGCTTCTCACAGACGCCGGTAATAGCTTCCTGCATGCTGCCTTTGTTTGCTGAGAGTCTGTTTCCAGTCCTGCTGTATCCGGTCATTCCATTCCTCAGAAGTCCGGTATTCGGGAGTTGTCATCTCATCCCAAGAGGTCGTTTGGTTCCCTGGAGTCCTGACTGATCACCGTTTTAGATCCAGTGGTGTTCGTGAGTTGCGGCTCTGCCGTGTCTTGCGGCTCAGCCGCTTTACCTTTTATATTTTGTGTTTGGAGCATTTGCGGAGGGTTCCGCTTCCACAAGTCCTCTCTGGTACTCGGCGGTGCCGGGTAGGAGAATTGGACAAGTGGATATTTTGGTTGTCCTTTTCCCTGGCGGTTTCTCCGCACATATTATAGTTTTGAGTTTGCTTAGCCCCTGGCCTGGTTGTTTAGTTAGAGGGCCTCTTGTTATCACCCTGTCTCGGGTTTCCCTTTGTCTCTCATTAAGACCGGGGGGCATCGAAGTTGGGCAGACATAATCCGCCCTTCAAACGCGGCTGCCAAGGGCTCAAGAAACCAAAGTCTCACAGAGTTAGGGCGCCAAGGGCTATTTTCCTGTCCTGCTCCCTTCCCCAGCATTCCGTTCCAGTGCTCCGGTCCTTGCCATAAGATCTCCTCTGACCAGAGTGCTGGAATCATAACACCCGTTTTATGGCGGAAATGCCATCTCCCTTGCGTTTCAAAGTCAGCATTTGCGTGTCATAAGGTCCGTCAATGGGGATGTGACAATTTAATTTCATATGAACGGGGACAAAGAATAAAAAAAGGTTATAAATATTGCAAAAATTACAATTCCACTAATAATTTTTGCAATAATTTTTGCAATATTTATAATTTTTGCAATATTTATAACCTTTTTTTATTCTTTGCAAGGGAGATGGTATTTTCGCCATAAAACGGGAGACTTCCACTGACGTGCAGGATACCATGGAGACGGCTGTTGTCCGCTGGAGGCAGGAGATCCCGGGACGACCCCCGGGATCGTCAGGACGGAACTGTATGACGAACCGGCCGATGATCTCCTTTCGCCGGAAATAAACTATATGTCAGATGTTGATATTATTTTACCCGGGAAAACGGGGCATTTGAACAGCGTATCATGAGGAAGTATTAGGGGATGGACTATTTCTGGACTGGAGTTTTAGTATTAGATATAGGGAATATTAGACGTTAGTTGATCTGTGTCTGGTATTAGGTTATACTTACCAGTTGTGATTTGAGCTTATTAAGAGGGGTATAAATACTTTTCTTGCATCATTGTCTCCCATACCTTGAAAAAGATAACCCAGGGTTATCGAAACGCGTTGGTGGAGGAGATGGGAGGATACGTGGATCACTCATCTGCTTGCATGCTGGTTCCTGGGGACGCCTGGATCATTACATGCTTGTATATTTTGTACATCTGGTGAGAGTCCACTATCTACCCAAAGTGTTTTTATTGGATGTTTTAATTAAATGGTGTTACACTATTTGGAGTTTCTTTCCATTTTATATTGTGAACACTCTGTTTGGGGAAGATTGCCGGCTTTGAGGAAGGTTGAAAAAGGATTGGGACATACCATTCTGTTGGCCCACCCCCTGAGCAAAGCGATACACGTCTACTATTAAGTAGACCACAAGTTAGGGTACGAGTCCAATATATCTATGACTATATGTTAATACATTTTACATTTTACACTATGATGGTGTTTTTTTGTTGTTGTTTTAAGCAACCCCAGAACTAATGAAATCTGCATAGATCACGGTCTATATATAATATCAAAGCGCCTTGACCTGTATGGTAAATCTTCTATTGTCTTGTTACTTGTAAGTGTTGGTGACACTACTCTACCATTTAGGACATGGGCTGCTATTAGCACAAAGTTTGCGACCACAAATATTTGTTTGGGATTGGGTCTATTTGTCACAGGGCCCCAATTGTAGACTATTTGAACACTCCTGTTTGAGGTAGAGGAAATTGAAACTGTAGATGATACGCTGGAAGGTTTGCAGGTGAAAACTCTGTGATGTTGGGACCTGTCGCCAACTTTTGAGTTGCGGAAGGATCAGTCCTTAATAAGATGACTAGAACTCCCACAGTAAAAGCAGAGGTGAAGCTGCTGGCGATGCCGGCGTTCAGCTTCCGTGAGTTTGGGTCGCGGGTAGCTCTGGTATCTGCCCTTTCTCTGCATAGTAGAAGAGACTTTAGTTTTAAGGAAGCTTGACATGGAGGTCGCACTAGTCTCAATACATTGAGCAGGACTCTTCACTGTGTTTAAAGCACCACCCAGAATTCCTGGCATTATTGGAATGATTTTTGTTAGGAGAATTTGAAGTTGTTCCAATAGATGATAAAGAGTGCTTATTGGTTCGGAGTTCACAGCAGACAACAGAGGAGTCTTGAAGCTTTCAAAGGAGGAAGTCGCTCTATCAGGAGAATTAGTTGTGAAGGGTGTGCCACAGGATTGACTTGAGCAAGGTCCACCCACAGGAATGGATTGTGCAGGGGAAGTTGGAATGACTGGAGCAGGAGTGACTTGAACAGGAACCGGAGAAACAACAGAACTTGAAAGGGATTGCTGCAAGGTATCCAAATGGGTAGACATTCCCTGTAGAAACAGGATCATTTGCTATTGTGCAGCCTCATAGCTATTAAGTTGTGACACCAAATTTTGGAATGGGCCTGACTCCACACTCTGACCACCGTCCGGGTCTATGGGCCTTGGACAAACTGTGAGGTTTCTGGTTTTATCCGTTCCCAGAGGGGGCACTAGTGGGTCAGGGCTGGTGTGGTGTATAAAACAAGGAGGCTTGATAAAAGTCCTGCGCATAAGCACTGGTGTTTATTGTGTCACAGAGGTCACAGAGTAGTTGGAAACAGATGGGATGATATACAATGGATAGTTACTTGGAAGCCAATAATAACAGAAACTGAAGCATGGATAATAACTGGTACAACTGATAGTAGTAATAATGAACAGTAACTGAGTCCAAAGAAAATGTATATTCAAAAGTCACTGGTAACAGAAATAGGTAATAATAATAACTTGAATAGCTGGATGCAAAACAGTACTGTAGTAATAATTGAAGAAAAGCAGAACTCCGGTATTTTGTAAAAGCACACAGTCTCTATAACATAAAAATACTTTGGCCTTGCACGGCCCAGGCAGGAGACAGTCCTACTCAGCAAGAGTGTTAAATGCTGGATATAATGCACAGGATGAAATGCTGTTAATTAGGTGCACAGGTTTAGCAGAGAGTAACACCTGAGGAAAGTCTCTTACTGCAGATGGAAGGAGTGATCTGTGGCTGGAATCTGAAGCAGGCTGAAGGATTGAAGACTGAAGACTTGAACGATGAAAGGTACAACAGGGGATCCACTTGGAGACAGGAACACGGGAACCAGCAGCACTAGTACACCGAGTGTGACTCGTTGTCCAAGGCGATGAGACTGAGCCAGGAACTGGAGTTTATACCCCTTGGTCTGTGATGATTGGATGTTGCATCTCTGTGAGAACACACCCCGTTGGATTGGGTGTTCAGATCAGCTGTGAGTTAGCTGAAGCTAATGATTCATCAGGAAAGTAATTCTGCAATGCACTGCTGATTGCTGGCTAGGCTCAGTAGTGCACTGGGAGTAAATGCTGTTAACTAGAAGCACTGTGTACTCCAGGCTGCAGGAGACTGAAGACTGGAACTGGAACTGAACTGCTGGGACCTGTAGTTCCACAGATCCAATTCACAGGGGATACTCTGAAGACAGAGGACTGAAGCCAGGAGACGCCTGTTCATAGGAAGTGATGCGATGGAGAATGCAGATTCCTGACACCAACGGTACTGCCGTATAATTCCAGTGATACTGCCATATAAATCCAGTGATACTGCCATATAAATCTAGTCCAGTGGTACTGCCATATAAATCCAGTGGTACTGCTGTATAAATCCAGTCCAGTTGTACTGCCGTAAAAATCCAGTGATACTGTCTTATAAATCCAGTCCAGTGGTACTG
Source organism: Pseudophryne corroboree (assembly GCF_028390025.1). Lineage (NCBI taxonomy): Eukaryota > Metazoa > Chordata > Amphibia > Anura > Myobatrachidae > Pseudophryne > Pseudophryne corroboree. The sequence continues at coordinate 496,015,299 of NC_086448.1, read as the reverse complement.
CCATATAAATCCAGTCCAGTGGTAGTGCCGTATAAATCCAGTCTAGTGGTACTGCCGTATTAATCCAGTGATACTGCCATATAAGTCCAGTGATACTTCCATTTATATCCAGTGGTACTGCCATATAAGTCCAGTATTACTGCCGTATAAATCCAGTGGTACTGCCGTATAAATCCAGTCCAGTGGTACTGCCGTATAAATCCAGTGATATAGCCATATAAATCCAGTCCAGTGGTAGTGCCTTGCAAATCCAGTGATATTTCCGTATAAAACCAGTCCAGTGGTACTGTCGTAGAAATCCAGTGATACTGCTGTAAAAGTCCAGTGATACTGTCGTATAAATCCAGTCCAGTGGTACTGCTGTATAAGTCTAGTGATTCTGCCGTATATGTCCAGTGGTACTGCTGTAAAAATCCAGTGATACTGCCGTATAAATCCAATCCAGTGGTACTGCCGTATAAATCCAGTCCAGTGGTACTGCCGTATAAATCCAGTGATACGGCCATATAAATCCAGTGATACTGCCATATAAGTCCAATGGTACTGCCGTATAAGTCCAGTCCAGTGGTGCTGCCATATAAGTTCAGTGGTGCTGTCCTGTGCTGTATATTATTTACTCCAAATAAAGGGGTTATTAATATTTAATCAAAATAATTTTTACAGGGTTTGCCCTGTGTGGTGTAGAGGTATGCTCATCTGTGCTGCATTTTGCTATATGACTCTAGAAAAATAATGGAGAACAAAATTTGGAGGATAAAATAGGGAGAGATCAAGAACCACTTACTCCTACTGCTGCTGCCGATGCTGTTGTTGCTGCTGGGAGTCGATCGTCATCCCAGAGGGGAAGACGGATGACCACTTGTACTACTTCAACTAAGCAAATGACTGTCCAACAGTCCTTTGCAAGGAAGATGAAATATGACAGGAGTCATCCTGTTGCAAAGCGGATAACTGAGGCCTTGACAGCTATGTTGGTGTTAGATGTGCATTGCAGTGGGACTGCAGTGCCATTCCTAGGTGGGCCAGGTGTTTGTGCCACACACTTGTGTCGCTTAGCTTACTCATTCAGCTACCTCATTAAACTTCTTTTACTTCATTGCATGATGTGCTGTTTTGGGCCTAGTTTTTTAAGTGCCATCCTGTCTGCCACTGCAGTGACACTCCTAGATGGGCTAGGTGTTTGTCCTGCACACTTGTGTCGCTTAGCTTAGTCACACAGCTACCTCATTGCACCTCTTTTACTTCTTTGCATGATGTGCTATTTGGGGACTAGTTTTTTAAGTACCATCCTGTCTGCCACTGCAGTGCCACTGTTACGCACACCAGTGCTAACAGGAGTATACCGATGTATGAACAGAGAGGGATGCGAGGCAAAACGAACTCACAGACAGTATGACACAACATACACAGGAGGTGATGGAATAACTAATAAACACAAAATGAACGGGGAAGCCCAAAGGCTCAGGAATTGGGTGTCTCCCTAGTGTCAGGAATGCTCAGATGGAATAGAGCAGACAATGAAGCGAGATGTAGTGATTTAACATGTGGAGCACCCAAAATGATGTTGCTAAGAGCAACAGGAAAAACCCCAAAGGGTTACCAACGGGTGTGGGAATAAACTCCTTGGTCAGAGATAGAAATATAGACACAAGGAGAGTATCCACAATCCTAACCCCCACTTGCAGGGCACAGGTTCAGCTTACTGCCACTAAACTGACACCTGGACGCCCTGCACAGTGAGGGAGGATTAAGCAAGCAGGTCTGAGAGTACAGCCGCAAACCTGCTGGGTTCACAGAATAGCAAAAGAACCACAGCAGGTTAAACAACTGACTCCAGTCTTACTGCTAGGTCCGGATTGGCAGAATGAAGTACCGAATCCCAAGACCTATTCGCAGTAAGCAACAAGTAAATACAAAGTCACACAGTACTAGCTAACTCTCTGGAACTGACTAACAAACAAAGATTCAGCAGCATTTGCCTAGCCTGAGAGGATGGTTTATATAGCAGGTGCTGTCCACACCCCACTCAGACTTCACAGACTGTGATCACAAAACCAGCGCCGGATTCCCTGCCGTGCACAGAGCCTGTAACCACTACACAGTAAAAACCCGGACCGGAGTATCAGCTGCGCTCAGGTTACTTCGCTAACACTTGCCTCCCGGTTGCCATGGCGACATGGCAGTACAGAACAGGAGATCCTAACAGTACCCCCCCTCTGACGAGGGGTCAAAGAACCCCTACCACCGGGTTTATCGGGGAACTGCGAGAAGAAAGAGCATATCAGTCTGGGGGCATGAAGATCACAACTGCGCACCCACGACCGCTCCTCCGGGCCATACCCCTTCCAGTGCACCAAAAATGACAGCCGACACCGAACCATCTTGGAGTCAAGAACCCTTTCAACCACAAACTCCCTCTGACCCCGTATCAGAAGAGGAGAAGGTCTTCCACTGGAAGAAGGATTACTAACCGCCAGTTTTAAAAGGGAACAATGAAATGTTTTATTGATACCCAATGAACGGGGCAGATCTAACTGAAATGCCACCGGATTGATAACCCTGGTGATCTTATAAGGGCCGATGAACCGGGGGCCTAACTTATGAGATGGCTGTCTCAACTTCAAATTCTTGGTGGACAACCAGACGAAGTCTCCTAATTTAAAGCTGCAGGGTCTTCTCCGCTTATCAAAAACCCTTTTGGTCACTAATGACACAGACACAAGGGCTTTCTTAACTTTCCTCCAAATACCCCTAAGGGCCGAAACCACAGAGGAACCACCAGGCGTGGACTCCAGGGGGTCAAAAGAATTGGCCTTAGGATGATGCCCATACACACAAAGGAAGGGAGAGATCCCTGTAGCAGAGTGAGCCGCGTTGTTATAGGCAAACTCCGCCATGGACAGATGAGCAACCCAGTCAGTATGACACTTGGAGACATAACACCTGAGGAACTGCTCCAAGGACTATTTCACCCTCTCAGTCTGCCCATTAGACTGTGGATGGTAGCCTGACGACAAGCTCACAGAAATCTGGAGATCAGAACAAAATGCCCTCCAGAATTTGGCCACAAACTGGGATCCACGGTCAGAGACCACATCAAGTGGCAACCCGTGGAGGCGCACAACATGCTGCATAAATAACTCAGACAGGCGTCTGGCCGATGGCAACCCAACCAGTGGAACGAAATGCGCCATCTTCGAAAACCTGTCAACGACAACCCAAATGGCTGTCATCCCCGAGGATTTGGGTAAGTCCACCACAAAATCCATGGAAATGTGGGTCCATGGCTTAGATGGAATAGAGAGTGGATGTAATGGGCCGACAGGAACCCCTCTAGGAGTTTTATTTCGGGCACTAACGTCACATGCCCGAACCCACTGATCCACATCTCTAGCCACCGAGGGCCACCACACCGCCCTAGACAGCAACTCCCGAGTTCTGGCAATACCCGGATGCCCTGCCGACCTCTTGGCATGAAATTCCAGGAACACTCGCTGTCTTAACCTAGGAGGCACAAACAAGAGACCTACCGGAAGGTCTGGAGGAGCCTGCTCCTGTGCTCTAAGGACTAATGACAAGAGGTCCTGGGTAATGCCCACTTTAATACATGATGGGGACACAATGGGCAATGGCTCCTCGGTGGTCTCTTGGACTGGAGCAAAACTCTGCGAGAGCGCATCAGCCTTGATGTTTTTTGACCCAGGGCGATATGTTATCAAAAAATTAAAGCGAGCAAAAAACAAAGCCCATCGTGCTTGCCTGGCATTGAGCCGCTTCGCTGACTCTAAATATGCCAGATTCTTATGGTCGGTGAGAATTGAGACCACAAACTTAGCCCCCTCAAGCCAGTGTCTCCACTCCCCGAGTGCATCCTTAATAGCCAACAATTCCCGGTTACCCACATCATAATTCTTCTCGGCAGACGAAAATTTACGGGAAAAGTAAGCACAGGGATGAAGGCGATTATCAGACACCCCCATCTGAGAGAGCACTGCCCCAATACCTATCTCAGAGGCATCCACTTCTACCACAAAAGGACGCTCTGGATCTGGGTGTCGCAGCACCTTGGCCGAAACAAATGCCCTTTTGAGACGGGCAAAGGCCGCTTTGGCCTCACAAGACCAGTGAGCAACATCCGCCCCTTTCTTAGTGAGTGCCACCAAGGGGGCCACTATAGACGAAAATCCAGCGATGAACCGTCTATAAAAATTTGCAAAGCCCAGAAAACGCTGAAGCGCCTTCAAACTAGTGGGCTGCACCCAATCCAGGACTGCCTGTACCTTAGAACCCTCCATTTGGAAACCTTCTGAGGAGATAATATACCCTAGAAATGCGATTTGCTGGACTTCAAATTCGCACTTCTCCAGCTTCGCCCCAAGCTGGTGGTCTCTGAGTTTCTGGAGGACTAAGCGTACATGCTTCCGATGTTCCTCCAGGGAATGGGAGAAGATTAGGATGTCATCTAGATAAACAACTAAAAATCTATCCAAATATTCCCTGAGCACATCGTTCATGAATTCCTGGAAGACTGCCGGGGCATTAGAGAGCCCAAAAGGCATCACCAAATATTCATAATGCCCTGAGTGGGTATTAAAGGCAGTCTTCCATTCATCCCCCTCTCTTATTCGGATTAGATTGTAAGCACCGCGTAGGCCAATCTTAGAAAAAATGGTGGCAGTACGAAGCTGGTCAAACAAAACCAAAATGAGAGGCAGTGGGTATGAGTTTTTAATCGTGATACGGTGCAATTCCCTGAAGTCGATGCAGGGTCGCAACGAACCGTCCTTTTTACCCATGAAGAAGAACCCCGACCCAACTGGGGACTGTGAGGGTCTGATAAATCCCTTAGCCAAGTTCTCCTGAATGTACTCTGACATAGCCTGAGTCTCAGGACGTGACAGGGAGTACAACCTGCTCTTGGGAAGCTTAGCATCCGGCAACAAATCAATGGCACAGTCATAGGGGCGATGGGGAGGTAGTACCTCCGCAACTTGTTTGGAGAACACATCCGCAAAATCTGCATAACATCCTGGCAATCCTGGCAAACTTAGCTGCGAGAGCCTGACTGGAAGGCTCAAGCAACTCCTGAAACAATCACTACCCCAACTAAGAATCTCCCCAGAGACCCAGTTAAATTGAGGGTTATGGGCCCTTAACCAGGGTAACCCCAAAACCAATGGGGCAAAAGAACAGACAGTCACATAGAAAGACAATTTTTCAGAGTTTGTGGCTCCAATAAACAAAGGAATTTGGCTGGTGCAGGAGGTAATTTTACCCTGGGACAATGGTTCCCCGTTTAACCCACAGATCTCAATCTCTGATGCCAAAGGTACTGAGGGAACAGAGTGTTCCAGGGCGAATTGACGGTCCATGAAAACCCCATCAGCCCAACTGTCAACAAAGGCCTCAGTCTTAACAGTTTGACCGAGGATCTCCAAAGTCACCGGAATGAGAAAAGTATTTTTGGGAAAATCTGACTTCTGGCCTGACAGGATGTTTCCCATCACCCTCAGGCCCTGAAGTTTTCCAGCTTTTCTGGGCATGATACTACGACATGACCTTTATTCCCACAGTACAAACACAAACCCTGCTGTCTCCTCCGCGTCTTCGCACGCGAGGAGAGGCGGGTAGCCCCAATCTGCATAGGCTCCTCGGAATATTCCTCAGAGTCTGAGGTTCCCTTGGGAAAAAAGGAAACTGCGGTCTCCCTTTCAAGCCTACGCTCTCTCAGCCATCTATCCACCCGGATGGATAACTGCATGAGCTGATCTAAGCTATCAGGCGAGGGATATTGTACCAGTTGGTCCTTTATCTGGTCAGAAAGGCCCCTTCGGTACTGGTTTCTAAGGGCTGGGTCATTCCACTGGGTATCATGGGCCAACCTCCGAAACTCCGTACTATAAACCTCAGCTGGCCGTCGCCCTTGCTTTAGGACCGTAATCTGAGCCTCGGCTGAAGCCATCTTGTCAGGGTCATCATACAAAATGCCCAGTGCCGTAAAAAAAGCATAAACACTTTTAAGCGACGGACAGTCAGGCTGCAACCCATATGCCCAGACCTGTGGGTCTCCTTGTAGCAAGGAAATCACCATGCCCACCCGCTGAATCTCCGACCCAGAAGACTGGGGCCTAAGCCTGAAATATAGCTTACAGCTCTCCTTGAAACAAAAAAACTGCGAGCGATCTCCAGAAAAACAATCCGGGAGATTTACTTTCGGCTCCTTAACCCCTAAACTTGCCGCTGCTGCTGCGGGAGCTCCGCTAGCGGCCTGCGGGGTGTTCATTTTAATGGACATCTCATTAAATTGTCGAGTCAGGACCTGCACCTGATCGACCACCTGTTGCAAAGTATTTTGAGGGGTATGCTCCATATTCCCACAAAATTTCAACAGGAGTAAGGCTGCTGAATATGTTACGCACACCAGTGCTAACAGGAGTATACCGGTGTATGAACAGAGAGGGATGCGAGGCAAAACGAACTCACAGACAGTATGACACAACATACACAGGAAGTGATGGAATAACTAATAAACACAAAATGAACGGGGAAGCCCAAAGGCTCAGGAATTGGGTGTCTCCCTAGTGTCAGGAATGCTCAGATGGAATAGAGCAGACAATGAAGCGAGATGTAGTGATTTAACATGTGGAGCACCCAAAATGATGTTGCTAAGAGCAACAGGAAAAACCCCAAAGGGTTACCAACGGGTGTGGGAATAAACTCCTTGGTCAGAGATAGAAATATAGACACAAGGAGAGTATCCACAATCCTAACCCCACTTGCAGGGCACAGGTTCAGCTTACTGCCACTAAACTGACACCTGGACGCCCTGCACAGTGAGGGAGGATTAAGCAAGCAGGTCTGAGAGTACAGCCGCTGGGTTCACAGAATAGCAAAAGAACCACAGCAGGTTAAACAACTGACTCCAGTCTTACTGCTAGGTCCGGATTGGCAGAATGAAGTACCGAATCCCAAGGCCTATTCGCAGTAAGCAACAAGTGAATACAAAGTCACACAGTACTAGCTAACTCTCTGGAACTGACTAACAAACAAAGATTCAGCAGCATTTGCCTAGCCTGAGAGGATGGTTTATATAGCAGGTGCTGTCCACGCCCCACTCAGGCCTCACAGACTGTGAGCACAAAACCAGCGCCGGATTCCCTGCCGTGCACAGAGCCTGTAACCACTACACAGTAAAAACCCGGACCGGAGTATCAGCTGCGCTCAGGTTACTTCGCTAACACTTGCCTCCCGGTTGCCATGGCGACGTGGCAGTACAGAACAGGAGATCCTAACAGCCACTCCTAGATGAGCCAGGTGTTTGTCCAGCACACTTGTGTTGCTTAGTTTAGTCATACAGCTACCTTGGTGCAACTTCTAGGCCTAAAAACAATATTGTGAGGTGTGAGGTGTTCAGAACAGACTGGAAATGAGTGGAAATTAATGTTATTAAGGCTAATAATACCATAGGATTAAAATTACCCACAAATTCGGTGATTTTAGCTTTCCCCCCCCAAAAAAAACTCATCCAGATCCAAAACCAAAACCAAAACCTGAAAGGGTGGTTTTGGCAAAACCTATCCAGATCCAAAACACCAGCGGGGATCCAGATCTAAAACCAAAACATAAAACAAGAAACACGAAAACTGCCCGCTGCACATCCCTAATATATCTATCTATATATATATATATATATATATATATAATGTGTTCTTCTACTCTGCTCTGTCCTGGATCCTCAGACTATCAGGCTCAGGAATCGGTGTGTGATGTCACGTCAGCTGCTATATACACTTGCTGCCAAGGAAGATGAATTGGTGACTTGGTTGCATTATCTCTTCAAACAGGAATGATCTGACAATGCCTGGAACCAAAGCATAAACATTTCACCATCCAAAGGGGAAGGTGGGCAGGAATAGAGCCCTGTTCCACCCATACCCATTTAATAGTCCTGAGTAGTGGGATATAATAGTACGGAACCGGATATACAGTACGGTACTGTAACTGGATATACAGAATACAGTACAGTATTGTAAAAGTATTGTAAAAGTTTGTGAGCTGCAATTTCTAATAGCACGCTAGTGACTGAGGGCAGGCCTCACATTGAGTTGCAGCAGGCAGCACTCTCCCCTGGAGAGGAAAGGCTACTTAATTGTAGCTGTTTTCTGAACCCAGCAGCGCAGCACAAGTCAGGAGTCACTGATGTCCTTGTTCTGATTGGCTGCATAAAGTACACAACCAGGCAGCCCATGGCATTCATGATAAACTACGCTTAGCGGGGCTGCCTCTCATGCAAACCAGATGTGGTAGCAATAGTGGGGAACCCTGTGTGCTGCAGTATGAGTGGGTGCAGGGGAGCGGTCAGGCCCCACTGGCATCTCGGGCCCCATGGCAGCCGCATCACCTACACCTATGGCAATTATGTCACTGAAAATAGTAAATTTGAAAGATACCAATAAAGTGGGGAAACTTTAAGCCATCTTTCGTATTTATAGCTTCAGAAACTTTTATTTTTTATCTTATATATTTAACATGTGATTTAACCTTAATTGACAGATTGAGTGTTGTGATTCTACAAGATTCCTCTACTCTTAGAACCCTAAGGCTAAAAAACAACATGTAATATGTGTCTTACTAAAACAATCTAGTGAGCTAATATAGCAGCACGCTTCTACTTGACAGACTCAAGAAACAGCCAGACAAAACAAGGTGCATTTTCCTTATGGATGAACAAATCCCTTGGAGCCTAGCCATTTCCAGCTCAGAAACTAAAAGAACTTTCTAAACTCCAAACCTCCGTCAAATAGTTTTTCTTATATTTAGAGTTACCTTCAACAACAGTATATTCTCCTGCACCAGACGAACAGTGAGTACTAAATATAACAAAAACCAGCTACAATTAATCTAATATGAAAAATTCATATACCTTTTTATTTGGCTGGAGGTGCTCCCGGAATTATGAGACAAACTCATTAACACATTACTATGTGGGGATTAACCCCGAAGAAAATTCCTTTTTGAAGCACACTTTTGATAATGATTATGATCCATATAATAAGATATGATGTATAGTTTTAAAACTTAACTTTTATTCCTTACCCAATTAATATAAAGAAGGGGGAATGAGACAAAAAACAAAAAAGCAGAAAACAAGAAGTACAAAGTGCAAAAAAATCTTACTCTTAATTTGTTATGAATAAATACCCCTTCGTACCTTTTTTAAAAAAATCAAGAGATTTCAAAGTATGATATAATATATCTTCCCCTAACAGTGTGCATATGACACTCAATTAAATTCTGTATTTGCCATATTACTCTTATACATGGTTGTGAGATGTGATATGATCTCTAAACCAAATTTAATTAGAGATATTATTTATCGTATATTTATAGGCATCAGACATCATATCCATAAACAGCATGAATTCACATTTTTTGGGGGGCCAAAAACCCCTAATCATACTTCAAGGTATCACATCAAGCAAATCAATTGCAATAGATATGTAATAAAGGATAGATTGTCACTTATAGTCTCACCGTCTCATTTTATGCGATACAATATATAATATTAATAATATATCTTATTGTATGGATCATAATCATTATCAAAAGTGTGCTCCAAAAAGGTATTTTCTTCGGGGTTAATCCCCACATAGTAATATATTTAGAGTTATACAGAGAATATGTTACAATATAATCATTAGTCTTTAAACTGTAACATTAAGGGCGGGATGCAATTGCGTCCGAGATCGCCGCAAGTGTAGGATACCAGCTGATCTCAGACGGCTTTTTACATTTGAAATCACTAGGTCGGTTTTGCCTTGTAATTGATTGCTGCTTTAAAAACACGGGCAGAGTCGCAGGAAAGCCCGAACAGCCTGCATCTCGCAAACTATTACATTTTGCCATAGATAGTTATCTCTCTCACTTACCTGTGTTGAGCTTCAAAAGAGACCAGGGCCCTCATTCCGAGTTGATCGCTAGCTGCTTTCGTTCGCAGCGCAGCAATCAGGAAAAATATTGGTACTTCTGCGCATGCGTATGCGGCTCAATGCACATGCGCGACGTACTTTCACAAAAGCCGATGCTGTTTTACACAGGCTCTAGCGACGCTTTTCAGTTGCACTGCTGACCACTAAGTGATTGACAGAAAGTGGGTGTTTCTGGGAGGTAACTGACCATTTTCAGGGAGTGTGTGTAAAAACGCAGGCGTGCCAGATAAAAACGCAGGAGTGGCTGGGGTAACGTAGGCGTGGCTGGGCGAACACAGGGCGTGTTTGTGACGTCAAAACAGGAACTAAATAGTCTGAAGTGATCGCAAGCTAGGAGTAGGTCTGCAGCTACTCAGAAACTACACAATCTTTTTTTGTAGCAGCACTGCGATCCTTTCGTTCGCACTTCTGCTAAGCTAAAATACACTCCCAGAGGGCGGAGGCTTAGCGTTTGCACGGCTGCTAAAAGCAGCTAGCGAGCAATCAACTCGGAATGAGGGCCTAGAGGTCATAAACTACATTCTACCCATAAGAACCTCTGCAGCACAGAACCTAGGTCACCTACAGGATGACAGCAATTGTGATACATGTTTACACACATGCTTTGTAATATCATCGGCGGGATGTAATGTCATCCGAGTTCACCGTCGGGGCGAGATGCTGGGCGATCCCTGACTTTTTTTAAAGTGGCAATCGCTTACAATGCACGGTTTCGCCTTTAAAAAAAAGTCAGAGATTGTCAAGAATCCCGCACCGCTGGCCGATCTCGGACGCCATTACATCCCGCCACATATCTCACATATCTCATGGTTATTTATGAACAGCACCATGAAGTTGAGGATAAAAAGCAACATGTTATATATGTCTCACTAAAAATAATCTAGAGAACTAATATAGCAGCACGCTTCTACTTGACAGACTGAAGAAACAGCCAGACGAAACAAGGTGCATTTTCCTTATGGATGAACAAATCCCTTGGAGCCTAGCCATTTCCAGCTCAGAAACTAAAAGTACTTTCAGAACTCCAAACCTCCATAAATTCGTTTTTTTCTTTAGAGTTATACAGAGAATATGTTACAATATAACCACTAGTCTTTAAACTGAAATGTTAAATGTTTATTTTAATGACTCTAGACTAGAGATGAGCGCCTGAAATTTTTCGGGTTTTGTGTTTTGGTTTTGGGTTCGGTTCCGCGGCCGTGTTTTGGGTTCGACTGCGTTTTGGCAAAACCTCACCGAATTTTTTTTGTCGGATTCGGGTGTGTTTTGGATTCGGGTGTTTTTTTAAAAAAACACTAAAAAACAGCTTAAATCATAGAATTTGGGGGTCATTTTGATCCCATATTATTATTAACCTCAAAAACCATAATTTCCACTCATTTTCAGTCTATTCTGAATACCTCACACCTCACAATATTATTTTTAGTCCTAAAATTTGCACCAAGGTCGCTGGATGACTAAGCTAAGCGACACTAGTGGCCGACACAAACACCTGGCCCATCTAGGAGTGGCACTGCAGTGTCACGCAGGATGTCCCTTCCAAAAAACCCTCCCCAATCAGCACATGACGCAAAGAAAAAAAGAGGCGCAATGAGGTAGCTGACTGTGTGTTATGCACACCAGTGCCTGCAGGAAAGTACTGGTGTCAGAACTGTTATGCACTCCAGTGTCTGCAGGAATGTACTGGTGTTTGAACTGTTATGCAAAACAAATGGACTCACAGACAAACTGGGGAATATGACATAACGTACACAGAAGGTGATAGGGTAACAAAATACACACAAAGTGAACAGAGAAGCCCAGAGGCTAAGGAACTGGGTATCTCCCTTGTATTAGAACTGCTCAGATGTAAAAAGCAAGATGTTGTGTTTTAATACGTAGAGAACCTAAAATGCTGTTGCTAAGGGCAACAGCAAAACCCTAAAGGGTTACCAACGGGTGTGGCAGTAAACTCCTTGGTCAGAGATGGAATGATAGACACAAGGAGAGTCTCCACAATCCTATTTCTCACTTGCAGTGCACAGGTTTTAGCTTACTGCCACTAAACTGACCCCTGACACCTAGCACAGTGAGACAGGATTAGACAGGCAAGTCTTAGAATACAGCCGCAAACTTGCTAGGTTCACAGAGTAGTAACAGAACCCCAGCAAGCTAAACGACTGACTCCAGTCTTACTGCTAGGTCTGGATTGGCAGAGTGTAATACCAAATCCCCAGGCCTATTTGCAGTAAGCAACAACAAATACAAAGCTACACAGTACTGGCTAACTTTCATGAACTGACTAACCAACAAAGATTCAGCAGCATCTGCTTACCCTGAAAAGAGGCCTTATAAAGCAGGTGCTGTCCACGCCCCACTCAGACCTCACAGACTGTGAGCACAAAAACCAGCACCGGATCCCCTGCCGTGCACAGAGCCTATAACCACTGCACAGCAAAAGACCCGAACCGGAGTATCAGCTGCGCTCAGGTTACTCCACTAGCACTTGTCTCCCGGTTGCCATGATGACGTGGCAGCACAGGGCAGGAGACCCTAACAGTACCCCCCCTCTGACGAGGGGTCAAAGAACCCCTACCACCGGGTTTATCGGGGAACTGCGAGAAGAAAGAGCGTATCAGTCTGGGGGCATGAAGATCACAACTGCGCACCCACGACCGCTCCTCCGGGCCATACCCCTTCCAGTGCACCAAAAATGACAGCCGACCCCGAACCACCTTGGAGTCAAGAATCCTTTCAACAACAAACTCCCTCTGGCCACGTATCAGAAGAGGGGAAGGTCTTCCACTGGAAGAAGGATTACTAATCGCCCGTTTTAAAAGGGAACAATGAAATGTTTTATTGATACCCAAAGAACGGGGCAGATCTAACTGAAATGCCACCGGATTGATAACCCTGGTGATCTTATAAGGGCCGATGAACCGGGGCCCTAACTTATGAGATGGCTGTCTCAACTTCAAATTCTTGGTAGACAACCAGACGAAGTCTCCTAATTTGAAGCTGCAGGGTCTTTTCCGCTTATCAAAAACCCTTTTGGTCACTAATGACACAGACACAAGGGCTTTCTTCACTTTCCGCCAAATACCTCTAAGGACCGAAACCACAGAGGAACCACCAGGCGTGGAGTCCAGGGGGTCAAAAGAATTGGCCTTAGGATGATGCCCATACACACAAAGGAAGGGAGAGATCCCTGTAGCAGAGTGAGCCGCGTTGTTATAGGCAAACTCCGCCATGGACAGATGAGCAACCCAGTCAGTCTGACACTTGGAGACATAACACCTGAGGAACTGCTCCAAGGACTGGTTCACCCTTTCAGTCTGCCCATTAGACTGCGGATGGTAGCCTGACGACAAGCTGACAGAAATCTGGAGATCGAAACAAAATGCCCTCCAGAATTTGGCCACAAACTGGGATCCGCGGTCAGAGACCACATCAAGTGGCAACCCGTGGAGACTCACAACATGCAGCATAAATAATTCAGACAGGCGTCTGGCTGATGGCAGCCCAACCAGTGGAACGAAGTGCGCCATCTTCGAAAACCTGTCAACGACAACCCAGATGGCTGTCATCCCCGAGGATTTGGGCAAGTCCACCACAAAATCCATTGAAATGTGGGTCCATGGCTTAGATGGGATAGAGAGTGGATGTAATGGGCCAACAGGAACCCCTCTAGAAGTCTTATTTCGGGCACAGATGTCACATGCCCGAACCCACTGATCCACATCCTTAGCCACCGAGGGCCACCACACCGCCCTAGATAGCAACTCCCGAGTTCTGGCAATACCCGGGTGACCTGCCGACTTCTTGGCATGGAATTCCAGGAACACTCGCTGTCTTAACCTAGGAGGCACAAACAAAAGACCTACCGGAAGGTCTGGAGGAGCCTGCTCCTGTGCTCTAAGGACTAATGATAAGAGGTCCTGGGTAATGCCCACTTTAATACATGATGGGGAAACAATGGGCAACGGCTCCTCGGTGGTCTCCTGGATTGGAGCAAAACTCCGCGAGAGCGCATCAGCCTTGATGTTTTTTGACCCAGGGCGATATGTTATCAAAAAATTAAAGCGAGCAAAAAACAAAGCCCATCGTGCCTGCCTGGCATTGAGACGCTTCGCTGACTCTAAATATGCCAGATTCTTATGGTCAGTGAGAATTGAGACCACAAACTTAGCCCCCTCAAGCCAGTGTCTCCACTCCTCCAGTGCGTCCTTAATAGCCAACAATTCCCGGTTACCCACGTCATAATTCATCTCGGCAGGCGAAAATTTACGGGAAAAGTAAGCACAGGGATGAAGGCGATTATCAGACACTCCCATCTGAGAAAGCACTGCCCCAATACCCATCTCAGAGGCATCCACCTCCACCACAAAAGGACGCTCTGGATCTGGGTGTCGCAGCACCTTGGCCGAAACAAATGCCCTTTTGAGACGGGCAAAAGCCGCTTTAGCCTCACAAGACCAGTGAGCAACATCCGCCCCTTTCTTAGTGAGTGCCACCAAGGGCGCCACTATAGACGAAAATCTAGCGATAAATCGTCTATAAAAATTCGCAAAGCCCAGGAAACGCTGAAGCGCCTTCAAACTAGTGGGCTGCACCCAATCCAGGACTGCCTGTACCTTGGAACCCTCCATTTGGAAACCTTCTGGGGAGATAATATATCCTAGAAATGCGATTTGCTGAACTTCAAATTCGCACTTCTCCAGCTTCGCCCCAAGCCGGTGGTCTCTGAGTTTCTGGAGGACTAAGCGTACATGCTTCCGATGTTCCTCCAGGGAATGGGAGAAGATTAGAATGTCATCTAAGTATACAACTAAGAATCTATCCAAATATTCCCTGAGCACATCATTCATGAAATCCTGGAAGACTGCCGGGGCATTACAGAGCCCAAAAGGCATCACCCAATATTCATAATGCCCTGAGTGGGTATTAAAGGCAGTCTTCCATTCATCCCCCTCTCTTATTCGGATTAGATTGTATGCACCGCGTAGGTCAATCTTAGAAAAAATGGTGGCAGTACGAAGCTGGTCAAACAAGACCGAAATGAGAGGCAGTGGGTATGAGTTTTTAATCGTGATACGGTTCAATTCCCTGAAGTCGATGCAGGGTCGCAACGAACCGTCCTTTTTACCCACGAAGAAGAACCCCGACCCAACTGGAGACTGTGAAGGTCTGATAAATCCCTTAGCCAAGTTCTCCTGAATGTACTCTGCCATAGCCTGAGTCTCAGGACGTGACAGGGAGTACAACCTGCTCTTGGGAAGCTTAGCATTTGGCAACAAATCAATGGCACAGTCATAGGGGCGATGGGGAGGTAGTACCTCTGCAACTTTTTTGGAGAACACGTCCGCAAAATCTGTATAACACCCTGGCAATCCTGGCAAACTTAGCTGCGAGAGCCTGACTGGAAGGCTCAAGCAACTCCTGAAACAATCAGTACCCCAACTAAGAATCTCCCCAGAGACCCAGTCAAATTGAGGATTGTGGGCCCTTAACCAGGGTAACCCCAACACCAATGGGGCAAAAGTACAGACAGTCACATAAAAGGACAATTTTTCAGAGTGTGTGGCTCCAATAAACAAAGAAATCTGGCTAGTGCAAGAGGTAATTTTACCTTGGGATAATGGTTCCCCGTTTAACCCACAAATCTCAATTTCCGATGCCAAGGGTTCTAAGGGAACAGAGTGTTTCAGGGCGAATTGGCGGTCCATAAAAACCCCGTCGGCCCCACTGTCCACAAAGGCCTCAGTCTTGACAGTTTGACCGAGGATCTTCAAGGTCACCGGAATGATAAAAGTCTTCTTGGGAAATTCTGACTTCTGGCCTGACAGGATATTTCCCATCACCCTCAGGCCCTGAAGTTTTCCGGCTTTTCTGGGCATGATACTACCACATGACCTTTATTCCCACAGTACAAACACAACCCCTGCTGTCTCCTCCGCGTCTTCTCACGCGAGGAGAGGCGGGTAGCCCCAATCTGCATAGGCTCCTCAGAAAATTCCTCAGAGTCTGAGGTTCCCTTGGGAAGGAAGGAAATCTCAGTCTCCCTTTCAAGCCTACGCTCTCTCAGCCGTCTATCCACCCGGATGGATAACTGCATGAGCTGATCCAAGCTATCAGGCAAGGGATATTGTACCAGTTGGTCCTTTATCTGGTTAGAAAGACCTCTTCGGTACTGGTGTCTCAGGGCTGGGTCATTCCACTGGGTATCATGGGCCAACCTCCGAAACTCCGTACAGTAAACCTCAACTGGCCTTCGCCCTTGCTTAAGGATCGAAATCTGAGCCTCGGCTGAGGCCGTCTTGTCAGGGTCATCATACAACATGCCCAGTGCCGTAAAAAAAGCATCAACACTTTTAAGCGACGGACAGTCAGGCTGCAACCCATATGCCCAGACCTGTGGGTCTCCTTGTAGCAAGGAAATCACTATGCCCACCCGCTGAATCTCCGACCCAGAAGACTGAGGCCTAAGCCGGAAGTATAGCTTGCAGCTCTCCTTGAAACAAAAGAACTGCGAGCGATCTCCAGAAAAACGATCCGGGAGATTTACTTTCGGCTCCTTAACCCCTGCAGGTGCTGCTGCTGCGGGAGATCCACCAGCAGCCTGGGAGGTGTGCATTTTAATGGACAAATCATTAAATTGTCGAGTCAGGACCTGCACCTGATCGACCACCTGTTGCAACGTATTTTGAGGGGTATGCTCCATATTCCCACAAAATTTCAACAGGAGTATTAGGCTGCTGAATATGTTATGCACACCAGTGCCTGCAGGAAAGTACTGGTGTCAGAACTGTTATGCACTCCAGTGTCTGCAGGAATGTACTGGTGTTTGAACTGTTATGCAAAACAAATGGACTCACAGACAAACTGGGGAATATGACATAACGTACACAGAAGGTGATAAGGTAACAAAATACACACAAAGTGAACAGAGAAGCCCAGAGGCTAAGGAACTGGGTATCTCCCTTGTATTAGAACTGCTCAGATGTAAAAAGCAAGATGTTGTGTTTTAATACGTAGAGAACCTAAAATGCTGTTGCTAAGGGCAACAGCAAAACCCTAAAGGGTTACCAACGGGTGTGGCAGTAAACTCCTTGATCAGAGATGGAATGATAGACACAAGGAGAGTCTCCACAATCCTATTTCTCACTTGCAGTGCACAGGTTTTAGCTTACTGCCACTAAACTGACCCCTGACACCTAGCACAGTGAGACAGGATTAGACAGGCAAGTCTTAGAATACAGCCGCAAACTTGCTAGGTTCACAGAGTAGTAACAGAACCCCAGCAAGCTAAACGACTGACTCCAGTCTTACTGCTAGGTCTGGATTGGCAGAGTGTAATACCAAATCCCCAGGCCTATTTGCAGTAAGCAACAACAAATACAAAGCTACACAGTACTGGCTAACTTTCATGAACTGACTAACCAACAAAGATTCAGCAGCATCTGCTTACCCTGAAAAGAGGCCTTATAAAGCAGGTGCTGTCCACGCCCCACTCAGACCTCACAGACTGTGAGCACAAAAACCAGCACCGGATCCCCTGCCGTGCACAGAGCCTATAACCACTGCACAGCAAAAGACCCGAACCGGAGTATCAGCTGCGCTCAGGTTACTCCACTAGCACTTGTCTCCCGGTTGCCATGATGACGTGGCAGCACAGGGCAGGAGACCCTAACACTGTGTGAGTAAGATAAGCGACCCTAGTGGCCGACACAAACACCGGGCCCATTTAGGAGTGGCACTGCAGTGTCACGCAGGATGTCCCTTCCAAAAAACCCTCCCCAATCAGCACATGACGCAAAGAAAAAAAGAGGCGCAATGAGGTAGCTGACTGTGTGAGTAAGATTAGCGACCCTAGTGGCCGACACAAACACCGGGCCCATTTAGGAGAGGCACTGCAGTGTCACGCAGGATGTCCCTTCCAAAAAACCCTCCCCAATCAGCACATGACGCAAAGAAAAAAAGAGGCGCAATGAGGTAGCTGACTGTGTGAGTAAGATTAGCGACCCTAGTGGCCGACACAAACACCGGGCCCATTTAGGAGTGGCACTGCAGTGTCACGCAGGATGTCCCTTCAAAAAAACCCTCCCCAATCAGCACATGACGCAAAGAAAAAAAGAGGCGCAATTAGGTAGCTGACTGTGTGAGTAAGATTAGCGACCCTAGTGGCCGACACAAACACCGGGCCCATTTAGGAGTGGCACTGCAGTGTCACGCAGGATGTCCCTTCCAAAAAACCCTCCCCAATCAGCACATGACGCAAAGAAAAAAAGAGGCGCAATGAGGTAGCTGACTGTGTGAGTAAGATTAGCGACCCTAGTGGCCGACACAAACACCGGGCCCATTTAGGAGTGGCACTGCAGTGTCACGCAGGATGTCCCTTCCAAAAAACCCTCCCCAAACAGCACATGACGCAAAGAAAAAAAGAGGCGCAATGAGGTAGCTGACTGTGTGAGTAAGATAAGCGACCCTAGTGGCCGACACAAACACCGGGCCCATTTAGGAGTGGCACTGCAGTGTCACGCAGGATGTCCCTTCCAAAAAACCCTCCCCAATCAGCACATGACGCAAAGAAAAAAAGAGGCGCAATGAGGTAGCTGACTGTGTGAGTAAGATTAGCGACCCTAGTGGCCGACACAAACACCGGGCCCATTTAGGAGTGGCACTGCAGTGTCACGCAGGATGTCCCTTCCAAAAAACCCTCCCCAATCAGCACATGACGCAAAGAAAAAAAGAGGCGCAATGAGGTAGCTGACTGTGTGAGTAAGATTAGCGACCCTAGTGGCCGACACAAACACCGGGCCCATTTAGGAGTGGCACTGCAGTGTCACGCAGGATGTCCCTTCCAAAAAACCCTCCCCAATCAGCACATGACGCAAAGAAAAAAAGAGGCGCAATGAGGTAGCTGACTGTGTGAGTAAGATTAGCGACCCTAGTGGCCGACACAAACACCGGGCCCATTTAGGAGTGGCACTGCAGTGTCACGCAGGATGTCC
The DNA here is from genome assembly GCF_028390025.1 of Pseudophryne corroboree. Taxonomy (NCBI): domain Eukaryota; kingdom Metazoa; phylum Chordata; class Amphibia; order Anura; family Myobatrachidae; genus Pseudophryne; species Pseudophryne corroboree. The sequence continues at coordinate 495,996,320 of NC_086448.1, read as the reverse complement.
CTTCCAAAAAACCCTCCCCAAACAGCACATGACGCAAAGAAAAATAAAAGAAAAAAGAGGTGCAAGATGGAATTGTCCTTGGGCCCTCCCACCCACCCTTATGTTGTATAAACAAAACAGGACATGCACACTTTAACCAACCCATCATTTCAGTGACAGGGTCTGCCACACGACTGTGACTGATATGACGGGTTGGTTTGGACCCCCCCAAAAAAGAAGCAATTAATCTCTCCTTGCACAAACTGGCTCTACAGAGGCAAGATGTCCACCTCATCATCACCCTCCGATATATCACCGTGTACATCCCCCTCCTCACAGATTATCAATTCGTCCCCACTGGAATCCACCATCTCAGCTCCCTGTGTACTTTGTGGAGGCAATTGCTGCTGGTCAATGTCTCCGCGGAGGAATTGATTATAATTCATTTTAATGAACATCATCTTCTCCACATTTTCTGGATGTAACCTCGTACGCCGATTGCTGACAAGGTGAGCGGCGGCACTAAACACTCTTTCGGAGTACACACTTGTGGGAGGGCAACTTAGGTAGAATAAAGCCAGTTTGTGCAATGGCCTCCAAATTGCCTCTTTTTCCTGCCAGTATAAGTATGGACTGTGTGACGTGCCTACTTGGATGCGGTCACTCATATAATCCTCCACCATTCTTTCAATGGTGAGAGAATCATATGCAGTGACAGTAGACGACATGTCCGTAATCGTTGTCAGGTCCTTCAGTCCGGACCAGATGTCAGCATCAGCAGTCGCTCCAGACTGCCCTGCATCACCGCCAGCGGGTGGGCTCGGAATTCTGAGCCTTTTCCTCGCACCCCCAGTTGCGGGAGAATGTGAAGGAGGAGATGTTGACAGGTCGCGTTCCGCTTAACTTGACAATTTTCTCACCAGCAGGTCTTTCAACCCCAGCAGACTTGTGTCTGCCGGAAAGAGAGATCCAAGGTAGGCTTTAAATCTAGGATCGAGCACGGTGGCCAAAATGTAGTGCTCTGATTTCAACAGATTGACCACCCGTGAATCCTTGTTAAGCAAATTAAGGGCTCCATCCACAAGTCCCACATGCCTAGCGGAATCGCTCCGTGTTAGCTCCTCCTTCAATGTCTCCAGCTTCTTCTGCAAAAGCCTGATGAGGGGAATGACCTGACTCAGGCTGGCAGTGTCTGAACTGACTTCACGTGTGGCAAGTTCAAAGGGCATCAGAACCTTGCACAACGTTGAAATCATTCTCCACTGCGCTTGAGACAGGTGCATTCCACCTCCTATATCGTGCTCAATTGTATAGGCTTGAATGGCCTTTTGCTGCTCCTCCAACCTCTGAAGCATATAGAGGGTTGAATTCCACCTCGTTACCACTTCTTGCTTCAGATGATGGCAGGGCAGGTTCAGTAGTTTTTGGTGGTGCTCCAGTCTTCTGTACGTGGTGCCTGTACGCCGAAAGTGTCCCGCAATTCTTCTGGCCACCGACAGCATCTCTTGCACGCCCCTGTCGTTTTTTAAATAATTCTGCACCACCAAATTCAAGGTATGTGCAAAACATGGGACTTGCTGGAATTTGCCCATATTTAATGCACACACAATATTGCTGGCGTTGTCCGATGCCACAAATCCACAGGAGAGTCCAATTGGGGTAAGCCATTCCGCGATGATCTTCCTCAGTTGCCGTAAGAGGTTTTCAGCTGTGTGCGTATTCTGGAAACCGGTGATACAAAGCGTAGCCTGCCTAGGAAAGAGTTGGCGTTTGCGAGATGCTGCTACTGGTGCCTCCGCTGCTGTTCTTGCGGCGGGAGTCCATACATCTACCCAGTGGGCTGTCACAGTCATATAGTCCTGACCCTGCCCTGCTCCACTTGTCCACATGTCCGTGGTTAAGTGGACATTGGGTACAGCTGCATTTTTTAGGACACTGGTGACTCTTTTTCTGAGGTCTGTGTAAATTTTCGGTATCGCCTGCCTAGAGAAATGGAACCTAGATGGTATTTGGTACCGGGGACACAGTACCTCCAACAAGTCTCTAGTTGGCTCTGCAGTAATGATGGATACCGGAACCACGGTTCTCACCACCCAGGATGCCAAGGCCTCAGTTATCCGCTTTGCAGTAGGATGACTGCTGTGATATTTCATCTTCCTCGCAAAGGACTGTTGGACAGTCAATTGCTTGGTGGAAGTAGTAAAAGTGGTCTTACGACTTCCCCTCTGGGATGACCATCGACTCCCAGCAGCAACAACAGCAGCGCCAGCAGCAGTAGGCGTTACACGCAAGGATGCATCGGAGGAATCCCAGGCAGGAGAGGAATCGTCAGAATTGCCAGTGACATGGCCTGCAGGACTATTGGCATTCCTGGGGAAGGAGGAAATTGACACTGAGGGAGTTGGTGGGGTGGTTTGCGTGAGCTTGGTTACAAGAGGAAGGGATTTACTGGTCAGTGGACTGCTTCCGCTGTCACCCAAAGTTTTTGAACTTGTCACTGTCTTATTATGAATGCGCTGCAGGTGACGTATAAGGGAGGATGTTCCGAGGTGGTTAACGTCCTTACCCCTACTTATTACAGCTTGACAAAGGGAACACACGGCTTGACACCTGTTGTCCGCATTTCTGTTGAAATACCTCCACACCGAAGAGCTGATTTTTTTGGTATTTTCACCTGGCATGTCAACGGCCATATTCCTCCCACCGACAACAGGTGTCTCCCCGGGTGCCTGACTTAAATAAACCACCTCACCATCAGAATCCTCCTGGTCAATTTCCTCCCCAGCGCCAGCAACACCCATATCCTCCTCATCCTGGTGTACTTCAACACTGACATCTTCAATCTGACTATCAGGAACTGGACTGCGGGTGCTCCTTCCAGCACTTGCAGGGGGCGTGCAAATGGTGGAAGGCGCATGCTCTTCACGTCCAGTGTTGGGAAGGTCAGGCATCGCAACCGACACAATTGGACTCTCCTTGTGGATTTGGGATTTCGAAGAATGCACAGTTCTTTGCTGTGCTTTTGCCAGCTTGAGTCTTTTAATTTTTCTAGCGAGAGGCTGAGTGCTTCCATCCTCATGTGAAGCTGAACCACTAGCCATGAACATAGGCCAGGGCCTCAGCCGTTCCTTGCCACTCCGTGTGGTAAATGGCATATTGGCAAGTTTACGCTTCTCCTCCGACAATTTTATTTTAGGCTTTGGAGTCCTTTTTTTACTGATATTTGGTGTTTTGGATTTGACATGCTCTGTACTATGACATTGGGCATCGGCCTTGGCAGACGACGTTGCTGGCATTTCATCGTCTCGGCCATGACTAGTGGCAGCAGCTTCAGCACGAGGTGGAAGTGGATCTTGATCTTTCCCTAATTTTGGAACCTCAACATTTTTGTTCTCCATATTTTAATAGGCACAACTAAAAGGCACCTCAGGTAAACAATGGAGATGGATGGATACTAGTATTCAATTATGGATGGACTGCCGAGTGCCGACACAGAGGTAGCCACAGCCGTGAACTACTGTACTGTACTGTGTCTGCTGCTAATATAGACTGGTTGATAAAGAGATGTCGTAGTATGTATGTATGAAGAAGAAAGAAAAAAAAAACCACGGTTAGGTGGTATACAATTATGGACGGACTGCCGAGTGCCGACACAGAGGTAGCCACAGCCGTGAACTACCGTACTGTACTGTGTCTGCTGCTAATATAGACTGGTTGATAAAGAGATGTCGTAGTATGTATGTATGAAGAAGAAAGAAAAAAAAACCACGGGTAGGTGGTATACAATTATGGACGGACTGCCGAGTGCCGACACAGAGGTAGCCACAGCCGTGAACTACCGTACTGTACTGTGTCTGCTGCTAATATAGACTGGTTGATAAAGAGATGTCGTAGTATGTATGTATAAAGAAGAAAAAAAAAAAACCACGGTTAGGTGGTATACAATTATGGACGGACTGCCGAGTGCCGACACAGAGGTAGCCACAGCCGTGAACTACCGTACTGTACTGTGTCTGCTGCTAATATAGACTGGTTGATAAAGAGATGTAGTAGTATGTATGTATAAAGAAGAAAAAAAACCACGGGTAGGTGGTATACAATTATGGACGGACTGCCGAGTGCCGACACAGAGGTAGCCACAGCCGTGAACTACCGTACTGTACTGTGTCTGCTGCTAATATAGACTGGTTGATAAAGAGATGTCGTAGTATGTATGTATAAAGAAGAAAGAAAAAAAAACCACGGTTAGGTGGTATACAATTATGGACGGACTGCCGAGTGCCGACACAGAGGTAGCCACAGCCGTGAACTACCATACTGTACTGTGTCTGCTGCTAATATAGACTGGTTGATAAAGAGATGTCGTAGTATGTATGTATGAAGAAGAAAGAAAAAAAAACCACGGTTAGGTGGTATACAATTATGGACGGACTGCCGAGTGCCGACACAGAGGTAGCCACAGCCGTGAACTACCGTACTGTACTGTGTCTGCTGCTAATATAGACTGGTTGATAAAGAGATGTCGTAGTATGTATGTATAAAGAAGAAAGAAAAAAAAACCACGGTTAGGTGGTATACAATTATGGACGGACTGCCGAGTGCCGACACAGAGGTAGCCACAGCCGTGAACTACCGTACTGTACTGTGTCTGCTGCTAATATAGACTGGTTGATAAAGAGATGTAGTAGTATGTATGTATAAAGAAGAAAGAAAAAAAAACCACGGGTAGGTGGTATACAATTATGGATGGACTGCCGAGTGCCGACACAGAGGTAGCTACAGCCGTGAACTACCGTACTGTGTCTGCTGCGACTGGATGATAAATAATGATATAAAAAATATATATATATCACTACTGCAGCCGGACAGGTATATATATTATATAATGACGGACCTGCTGGACACTGTCTGTCAGCAGAATGAGTTTTTTATAGAATAAAAAAAAAAACACCACACAAGTGAAGTCACACGACGAGTGTTTAACTTTTTCAGGCAATCACAATATAGTATACTACTAACTATACTGGTGGTCAGTGTGGTCAGGTCACTGGTCAGTCACACTGGCAGTGGCACTCCTGCAGCAAAAGTGTGCACTGTTTAAGTTTAATATAATATGTACTCCTGGCTCCTGCTATAACCTATAACTGGCACTGCAGTGCTCCCCAGTCTCCCCCACAATTATAAGCTGTGTGAGCTGAGCACAGTCAGATATATAATATATACATAGATGATGCAGCACACTGGGCTGAGCAGTGCACACAGATATGGTATGTGACTGTCTTGTACTCCTGGCTCCTGCTATAACCTATAACTGGCACTGCAGTGCTCCCCAGTATCCCCCACAATTATAAGCTGTGTGAGCTGAGCACAGTCAGATATATAATATATACATAGATGATGCAGGCATGCAGCACACTGGGCTGAGCAGTGCACACAGATATGGTATGTGACTGAGTCACTGTGTGTACCGTTTTTTTCAGGCAGAGAACGGATATATTAAATAAAACAACTGCACTGCTGGTGGTCACTGTGGTCAGTCACTAAACTCTGCACTCTCTTCTACAGTATCAGCCTCAGGTCAATCTCTCTCTCTCTCTCCTAATCTAAATGGAGAGGACGCCAGCCACGTCCTCTCCCTATCAATCTCAATGCACGTGTGAAAATGGCGGCGACGCGCGGCTCCTTATATAGAATCCGAGTCTCGCGAGAATCCGACAGCGTCATGATGACGTTCGGGCGCGCTCGGGTTAACCGAGCAAGGCGGGAAGATCCGAGTCGCTCGGACCCGTGAAAAAAAACATGAAGTTCGTGCGGGTTCGGATTCAGAGAAACCGAACCCGCTCATCTCTACTCTAGACCTCTAATGGAGATTAATTACACTGCTCATTTCAGAACAAACATATGTAAGACATTGTTAATAAATGAATGTATGCTCTACTGTATTCCAACTCTGATTTCAAAGCAGAATCTTTTGACCTGACAGTTCTCGATGATGTCAGATGGTAGCAATTAGAATGAACAGTGGGTTTTATGAGGCCTCGTTATTAGAGTACATTAGGGATTAATCACAGTGTCAGCATTCTTTTTCATTATAAACATTAAGATGCTTTCTTATTGCTCTGCAGATATATAGACACCCTCATGTGAGACGACTGTGATGAAGTCAATTGATTTAAAAATGATCAGACACAAATACAAAGAGCTTCACTAAATGAATAACAATAAAATGTTTAACTTAAGCACACTATTAACACAGACTCAACTAATTAAAGATATACTTAGACAGCTGCATATGTCAATTTATTGACTTGTTATACTATGATTTAATAATTTATTAGATTGTCTTTTTCTTAAACTTAATCTAATATTTAAAGGGCATTTTCTTATGGAGAAGTAATTTTTTAAATTAGTTCCATGCGTTATCAATTTTGTGCGGATTAATTCCTTGGGACCATGCACTGTGGGGGTGTTGCTCTATAGAAATCATGGATCTCAATTGAAGAAATGAATGCGCACAGCTGGCATCATGGAGTGCAATGTGGAGCCTGTCCTCATTCATACTATCACTTTTATGCAACAAAAGTAGACATGAAAGTACATGCTATAGTTCCGCAATTTTCTTTTCTCATTATATAGTATATATGGAATTTCCGGAACCTTTTGCTTTCCAGATATTGCTGCACCTTGGCACATCGCAGCCCCAAAGAATTCTCTGAGGACTTCAGTGCTGCAGGTCTGCAGCGGATACTGTATTTCTCATATCTACTGCGGACCCTTTTAAATAATACATAGAGTACAGTATGGCGAGCCACATTAATTGTGGTAAAACTCCAAAAACTATCATTTTAAAATTTGATAAAATTTTACCATGTTTTTGTTAATAGTACACTATCTTTCCCAAAAAAGTGTCTGTAAAGAGCTGAATATGTGTGTGTTATATAAATAACTATCGCCATTCATCAGATTCCTGTTTGTTTTCTTCATATGTCACCCACTGCACAGTAACGGGCTCCCATGCATCAAAATGTTATTTTTTTTTTTGCTAAGCACTAGCTCAGAGGTTCCCCAGGGTACCAGAATTCTTTTCACGGCACCCCTAGGTTAGTTGTTTCTTATTGATAAAATCAGAAAAAAAACATTAAATTAAGTAAATTGTATTTATGGGAAGTAGTTAGCTTCCTGATGAATGAGATCCCGGCGGTCAATATACCGACGCTGGGATCCAGAGGGAGGACAGAAATCCGGCGTCACTATACCATCACCAAATGGGATGCCAGCGTTAAAAAACCAACATCCGGCATGTACTGCTGTCCTGCCGTGGGAGAGGGGGGAGGGGGGGGGGGGGTTAGGTTTAGGCTGCAGAAGAGGGTTTAGGGTTAGGCTGCAGTGCCAGAAAGGTTAGTGTTAGGCACCGGGGAGGGAGGGTTAGGGTTAGGCACATAGAAGGGGAGGTTAAGGTTAGGCACCAAGTAGGGAGGGTTAGGTTTAGGCAACGGGGAAGGGAGGGTTATTGTTAGGCACCAAGCAGGGAGGGTAAGGGTTAGGCACCACCTGGGAGGGTTAGGTTTAGGTACCCACAAGGGAGGGTTAAGGTAGGGAAAAGAGGAGGGTTAGGGGGTTTCCAGGGTGGCTGGTGGGATTTTGATGGATGGGATGCTGCAGTTGGTATACTGATCGACAGCATCCCATCCATTGGCCACTCATACTGATCCCATATTTATATGTCATCCTTAGGGTCAGTTATGTGGTGAGTGATAGGATTCACTTCTGTTTGTCCACATATGATTTGCAGCCAAAAGCACAGTTTTTTCTTATTACACTGACCATAAATAATTTGCAGTGGTCCTGGACCACCAACACAGGGCACCCCTGTAAGTGCCCCAAGGCACCCCAGAGTGCTACAGCAAACAATTTTGAAACAATATGCACTAGCCACTAGACTGGAGGGAGTAGGCTACAGACATATAAATTCTCCCATGTTCAAACAAAAGTAGAAGCTCTGAGGAGAATTCTTGTGGAAAGTTGATCAACTCTTCAAGTTGGGTGCAGTGGAGTAGCCTGTAGGATGCAGAGAAGAGGATATAAAGGAAGGAAAACCTGCCAGAGAGAGAGAGAGTACCTAAGCTGCTCATTGGCTAGAAAGGGGCCAAGCAGTAAGTGCCCTGAAGAAAGGTGTATTTTTAGTTTTCTTTCTTTCTTTCTTTCTTTATTATTATTATTATTATTATTATTATTGTTTAAAAAACATCCGAGATTGGACGGCATCCCGTACAGCTGGCGATCTCGCGTGGCATTACATCCCACCCTTTGAGTGTAATGAGAAAGGATTAGAATAAGTTAGAACCTAAGAATCCTGGGCTTAGTGATAAATGTATTTTTCCATGGATAGATTAAACTGACATCATTTTTAAGTAAACCATGTATGCCCTGGTGATTTTCCAATTGATATTCTTTAGAAAACTATTATTAACTAATTAGGTCTTTATTACTTGAGTTCAGAAGATAGGAGGTGTTACTCACTTGCATGTAGATGTCAGTAACACAGGGTTTGTCAGTAAACCCTCACTGTGCCACCATGTCATTAACAGAAAGCAATGAATATGTATATAGCAATGGAGAGTCCTAAAAATGGAGAACGCACTTGAGAACTCACTATTATTATTAACAATATTAATCGAGGAATCATACTCTGACCAGTTGTAGTGTATTAGGATTATTAATGAGTCCATTGAATGAGTCAACAACACAGAACCCTCTGTCCTCTTCTTTGCATTACTCATTGGGGGTGATTCCGACTTGATCGTAGCTAAATTTAGCACAGCTACGATCAGGAACACAGACATATGGGGGGACGTCCAGCAAAGGGCTAGCCCACCCCGCATGTCAGTCCCTGCCCCGTCACAGAAGTGCAAAAGCATCGCACAGCAGCGATGCTTTTGCACTTCAGAAGCAGCTTTTGCGTGCCGGCTGGGAGCTACTCATCGCTGCCCGGGTCGAAGCAGCTGCGTGTGATGTCATGCAGCTGCTGCTGCCCACCCCCCGCACGGTCTGGCCACACCTGCATTGGCCGGACCGTGCCCACAAAATGCCGGCCAAATGCTGCCATGCCGCCCCCTCCCGCCCAGCGACCGCCTCTGCCTGTCAATCAGGCAGAGGCGATCGCTAGGCAACGACAGCCGTTGGCTGTCAGCCATGCGCCGGCACACTGCGGCGCCGGTGCATGCGCAGTTCTGACCTGATCGCTGCTCTGCGAAGAACTGCAGCGAGCGATCAGGTCAGAATGACCCCATTGTTCAGACAATATATTACTATATTAATAAAGATATTAAACATACACTTAATCTATCCAGTGACTTACTGTATTATTGTTTCTGCAAGTCTGTGTTGATGGGGTGAATGCTGAAAGGAAGTTATCAATTGTTCTTTATAATTTGTCCAATAATTCAGCTGAATTCTTATATTCATTGAGGTCTGATTTACATAAACAGTAATATTTGAATCAAACATAGCCAGTCAGCTAAATTATAACATCCTATTGATCTTATAAAACTATTTTACTTTCTATGATACACAAAGCAAGTCTAATGCTGTTTCTCCTTACAGTTTCATAATACAGAGACTAGATTTCTATTTTGAAACACTTGAAAGCCCAAAGATTACATTTTTCAGCTAATTTTTTTGAAACATGGGTAAATATCAAGTGTTCTGTTTATATGTAGTGTAACAATTCAGATGACACCAAACCCTTGATGCAGTCAACATTTTAAGTTAATAATTCAACATTATTGCATCTGTAAAGCTCAAATTAATTTGAGGATGAAAAACAAAAGAGATAAACATGTTCGTAACTGCTTATTTCCTTTCTAATAAACATTTACAGCTAATTTAGAAACATTTAAAGACATGACAAAATTCTTACTGCTCATTTACATTTAGAGAGTACTTAGTAAAAAGTTTGATAAGATCTGCTCTATTGTAAAGCTGGTCATACTTCAAAATGCTGGAAAACTGCCAAATTGGTTAAATCAAATAGATTTAACTGATTTGTCTGGTTGACCATTTTTGTCTACTTTTCAGTGTTTGGGAGCAAATAGCCAATTGTCATTTGCTCTCATCCATTACCAGATTTTCCTTCCAACCAGCCAGATTTGACAATCAATCTTCAGGTGTATGTTTAAGACTGAAAGAGAAAAAGAGAGAAATGTGGAAGGAAAGTTATGGGCCCTACACATTGGCCGATCCGCCGCCGAGCTGCCCGACGGCGGATACGGCCGACGGGCGACCCGGCGGCAGGGGGGGCAGTGACGGGGGGAGTGAAGTTACTTCATTCCCCCCGTCACATGGCTTCATAGAACTGCAGGCAAATATGGACGAGATTGTCCATATTGGCCTGCATGCACAGCCGACGGGGCATCAGCGATGAATGAGCACGGGGCCGCGCATCGTTCATCGCTGGTGCCTCCACACTGCACGATATGAACATTATCTCGTTCATTAATGAACAAGATCATTCATATCGTGCAGTGATGTCGGCCAGTGTGTAGGGCCTATAAGTGTAGGACATCCCAACATGGCAGAGAGAATTGCATTTCTGGAAAGTGTAGTAAAAGGAGTGGAGGGTAGATATAAAAAAAAAAAAAGGCAAATTAATTTAAAAGATTCTGAATAGGTTGACCAAAGGCAAAAAGATGATGATGATGATGATGATGATGATGATAATAATAATAATAATAATAATAATAATAATAATTGTATATATATATATACACAGTATATATACATGTGTGTATATATATATATATATATATATATATATATGTATATATATATATATATATATATATATGTATATATATTAGAGATGTGCGGCGGGCACTTTTCGTGTTGCTCATGTTTTGAATCTGGATTGGTTTAGCCAAAACCACCCTTTCGTGTTTTGGTTTTGGATCTGGAAGATTTTTGGAAAAAAAATGTAAAAACAGCTAAAATCACATAATTTGGGGTAATTTTGATCCTACGGGATTATTAGCTTCATTAACATAAATGTTTTCACTAATTTCCAGTCTATTCTGAAACCCTCACACCTCACAATATTGTTTTTAGGCCAAAAGGTTGCACCGAGGTAGCTGGATGGCTAAGCTAAGCGACACAAGTGTGCAGCACAAACACCTGGCCCATCTAGGAGTGGCACTGCAATGGCAAAAAGGATGGCACTTAAAAAATCTAGGCCCCAAAGAGCACATCATGCAAAGAAGAAAAAGAGGTGCAATGAGGTAGCTGTATGACTAAGCTAAGCGACACAAGTATGCGGCGCAAACAACATGGGACGTGCTGGAATTTGACCAGATGTAATACACGCACAATATTGGTGGCACAGGAGAGCGAACCCCTAAACCACACACACACACACGGCAAAGCCTGTAAAGTTTATTTGGATAATAATAATCCTTTTATTTGGAGCTATTATAATAATATGCAGCACAGGCGAGCGTACCCCTACACTACACAGGGAAAACCCTGTAAAAATTATTTGGATAATAATATAAGTAATGTATAAAACCCTTTTATTTGGAGTAAATAATATACATCACAGGACACCACCACTGGACTTATGGCAGCAAAAGACACCACCACTGGACTGATGCAGCACAAGACAGCACCACTGGACTGGACTTATACGGCAGTACCCCTGGACTTATACGGCAGTACCCCTGGAGTTGTACCGCAGTGTCAGCCAGGATGGCACTTTAAAAAGCTGGTCCACAAACAGCACATGATGCAAAGAAGAAAAAGAGGTGCAAGATGGAATTGTCCTTGTGCCTTCCCACACATCCTTATGTTGTGTAAACAGGACATGCACACTTTAACAAACCAATCATTTCAGCGACAGGGTCTACCACACGACTTTGGCTGAAATGACTGTTTTGTTTGGGCCCCCACCAAAAAAGAAGCAATCAATCTCTCCTTGCACAAACTGGCTCTAAAGAGGCAAGATGTCGACCTCGTCCTCCGATAACTCTCCCGTTTCAGTGTGTACATCCTCATCCTCACAGAGTATTAATTCATCCCCACTGGAATCCACCATCAAAGGTCTCTGTGTACTTTCTGGAGGCAATTGCTGGTAAAGGTCTTCCCGGAGGAATTTATAATTCATTTTGATGAACATCATCTTCTCCATATTTTGTGGAAGTAACCTCCTACACCGATCACTGACAAGGTTACCGGCTGCACTAAACACTCTTTTGGAGTACCCACTGGAGGGAGGGCAACTTAGGTAAAATAAAGCCAGTTTGTGCAAGGGCATCCAAATTGCCTCTTTTTCCTTCCAGCATACATACGGACTGTCTGACATGCCTACTTGGATGCTGTTACTCATATAATCCTCCACCATTCTTTCAATGTTGACAGAATCATATGCAGTGACAGTAGACATGTCAGTAATCTTTGGCAAGTCCTTCAGTCTGGACCAGATGTCAACACTCACTCCTGACTGCCCTGTATCACCGCCAGCGGGTGGGCTAGGAAATCTTATCCTTTTCCTCGCAGACCCAGTTGCAGAAGAAAATGAAGGAGGAGCTGTTGACAGGTCACGTTCCACTTGAGTTGACAATTTTCTCACCAGCAGGTCTTTGAACCTCTGCAGACTTGTGTCTGCCGGAAAGAGAGATACAATGTAGGCTTTAAACCAAGGAACGAGTATGGTGGCTAAAATGTAGTGCTCTGATTTCAACAGATTGACAAGCCTTGAATCCTGGCAAAGTGAATGAAGGGCTCCATCCACAAGTCACACATACTTTGCGGAATCGCTCTCTCTTAGCTCCTCCTTCAATTTCTCCAGCTGCTTCTGCAAAAGCCTGATGAGGGGAATGACCTGACTCAAGCTGGCAGAGTCTGAACTGAATTCACGTGTGGTAAGTTCAAAGGGTTGAAGAACCTTGCACAAGATGGAAATAATTTTCCACTGTGCTTCAGTCAGGTGTATTCAAGTAACATGCAAGTAACACCAAGATGGCTGCATCACCTTTTGCATGATCCTGATCATCTCCATAAAACAGCTGAAATTCACCACAACTGACCTATAAATCATCGTAAATATCCAAGGACTTACCTTTAACTTGTACTACTCTACGCGGACATCTGATCAAAACCAACGGATTGCATTCCTGCACTGAGATACACACTAGATTGAAACCTCTGCATCTCTCCACTTAGAAGTCCTACAGTTTGGAATCTACTGAGCTCTGCATTGGACATCCCAGACAAGGTACTGTGAACTACAACCTGCTGTATATTTGGCTCCATCCAGTCCCTCACTTAGACATCATTCACCTCTGTTCTCTGAGCAAAAAATAACTGACTTCTTGCATTAATGAACTAATATACAGTATATTCAGGCTCTGAATCACTGAAGGGTCACTGCTCACTTCAATTTGCAAGAGCCATTCCAAAGGAAACATGTTATCACTACCCCCACAAGAAATTTACTTCAAAGGCCTCTCACACTGAGATCTTTCACACCTACACAACAGGAATTTGATTCTAACACCTCACCACAAGGCTGCTTTTAGTTTTGACTAAATCAGCAACAGAAAAAGCAGTTATTTTATTTACAGTATCACTTGTTTCAAATATACCTATTGTATTAAGGAGCAGCAATAGGTTACAGCAACAATGATTATAGCGATTACAGTCTTAGATGGCGCCGCAGATGGCTGCCTCGGAGCTACGCAGCTCAGCCAAAATACCTGTTTCCCCTTGTTTTCCCTTGCCCTAGTCTACCCCACCGGTGACCAAATACAGCAGGGAAGCCCTCCTAAGTTGGAGCGCTCCCGATGTGCTTACCACACGTTCGGGCCCGTCGGCGGGCGGATCAGCGGCCCTTGCAGTCCTCGCTGCCCTTGCTGCCCTGTGTGGCAAGGATGCAGACGTTGTGGAGACCGAAGTGGATGACCGAGCGGCCGCGCCCCCCCCGCAGCCCAGGTGGCGACTGGCGAATGGATCACCGGCCCCGGAAGCAGAATGATGGAGGCCCTTATGTCGGCCCTAGTAGAAGGACCTGGAGTCAGAGGAGAGGCTGTCGCGCAGGCGCCCTAGTGAGGTGGCGGCGGCGAGGGCACCGGTCTGCACTTCCCGCGATCCTGCTTTCGAATGTGCGCTCACTGGCAAACAAGTTTGACGAATTGTCCCTCCTTCTGGGCAGTGCAGGGTCAGGCATTACAGGGTCATCCGTCCTCTGCTTTACGGAGACGTAGCTGGACGACCATATTGCAGACAACCCGATGTCTCTGCCGGGCTTCAGTCTCTTCAGGGCCGATCGCTCCAAGGTTCTCTCAGGAAAAACAAAGGGTGGTGGCATCTGCTTCTACATCAACGACGGATGGTGCACCAATGTCACGATCATAGGCAAATCATGCAGCCCTCACCTGGAGATGCTGAGTATCAACTGCAACCCCTTCTATTTCCCCCGGGAATTTGCCTCAATTGTCCTTGTGGGAGTGTACATCCCCCCCCCCTTTGCCTGTGCGAACGAAGCCCTGCACCACCTGGCCGTATGTATATACGACATAGAACAAAAACACCCAGACTCTCTGCTTATAGTACTGGGTGACTTCAACAGAACTAACCTGAGCAAGGAGCTACCTAAGTACAAACAACAAGTCACGTGTCCCACTAGAGAAGGGCGCACCCTTGATCACTGCTATACTACCCTCAAGTCTGCCTTTCCGGTCTATCCCGCGTGCTGCACTCGGCCTATCTGACCACTGCCTCGTCCATCTACTCCCTACCTATACACAGAAGCTGAGAGCAGTTAAGCCTGTCATTAAGACTGTTAAGAAATGGACCAATGAGGCCAAGATTAAGCTCCAGGCCTGCTTTGACTGCACGGAATGGGGGGTCTTTGAAGCCTCGGCAACCAACCTCAATGACTTGACAGACACTGTCACATCCTACATCAGCTACTGTGAGGACATGTGTGTACCTACCAAGACTTACCGCATTTACAACAACAACAAGCCCTGATTCAATGCCCAGCTCAGGCAACTTCTTCGAGCCAAAGAGGAGGCCTATAGCAGCGGTGACAGAGCACTATACAACCGTACTAGGAACTCTCTGACTAAAGGAATCAGGCTAGCAAAAAAGCAGTTCTCGGACAAGCTGACAAACGATCTCTCCACCAATGACCCCGTATCTGTATGGAAAGGAATGCAATCCATAACCAACTATAGGAAAACATCAAAGTCCACCGCCATGCACCAAGACCTTGCAGATGAACTGAACCACTTTTATTGCAGGTTCGCAAAAGAAGTCCCCTGCAACCCAAACAATCACCTCTACGATGCCCCGAACACCGACGGCCAACCCCAGGCACTGCAAGTCACCCAAGAAGAGGTGGAGGCATTGTTCAAAAGGGCCAAAACCAGGAAAGCTCCGGGTCCTGACGGAGTGTCACCATCTGCCCTAAGAGCATGTGCGGGTCAGCTCGCCCCCATATTCACCAAGATCTTCAATAAATCGCTGGAGCTACAGAAAGTCCCTTCCTGCCTCAAAAGGTCTACTATAGCCCCGGTCCCCAAGAAACCCGCTATCACGAACCTGAACGACTACAGGCCGATAGCACTGACGTCTGTGGTCATGAAAACGTTTGAGCGTCTGGTTTTGAATCACCTGAAAACTGTGACTGGCCCCCAACTGGACCCCCTGCAGTTCGCCTATCGCTCAAATCGGTGTGTCGAGGATGCAGTCAACCTGGGCCTGCACTACATTCTACAGCACCTAGACATTCCCGGTACCTACGCGAGGGTTATGTTTGTCGATTTCAGCTCGGCCTTCAATACAATCGTCCCCAGCATCCTCCACCCCAAATTACTTCGCCTAGGGGTCCCAGAAGCTACCTGTTCCTGGATAATAGACTTCCTGACAGATAGGACACAGGTGGTGAAAGCGGGAGAATTCACCTCTCAAGCGCGGTCCATTAGTACAGGGGCCCCTCAGGGCTGTGTCCTCACACCCCTGCTCTTCTCCCTGTACACAAATGACTATACCTCAGAGGCGCAATCATTAAGGATCATCAAATTCGCCGATGACACCACCGTCATCGGCCTCATCAAGGATGGGGACGAATCGGCCTATAGACGGGAAGTAGACCGGCTGGCCCAGTGGTGCATCCACAACAACCTCGAGCTCAACCCCCTCAAAACTGTCGAGATGATAGTGGACTTCAGGAAGAAGTCATCTAGTGCACCTCCGCTAACGATTGCTGACAGTGTGGTATCGCTAGTGGACTCCTTCAAGTTTCTAGGGACCACAATCTCCCGGGACCTTAAATGGGGGTCCAACGCTGACGCCACTGTTGAGAAAGCGCAGCAGAGGTTGTTCTTTCTCAGGCAACTAAGGAAGTTCATCATCCCACAGAAGCTTCTGCTCCTCTTCTACTCCGCGATTGTGGAGTCGGTACTGTGCTCCTCGATACTCGTATGGTACAGCTCCGCCAGCGCGAGGGACAGATGCAGGCTCCAAAAGGTGGTCAGAACCGCAGAGAAGATCATCGGGGCCGACCTTCCCTCAGTCCAGGACCTGTACTTGTCCAGAGCTAAAAAGCGGGCAATGAAGATAGTAAAAGACCAGCTACACCCCGGCCACAGCATGTTTAACTTGCTTCCTTCAGGCAGGCGTTACAGGGCCGTCCCCGCCCGGTCCACCAGAAGCCTCAAAAGTTTCTTTCCCCAAGCGGTCCGCCTGCTGAACTCCTGAACATTGATTGACTAGACGTACATGTAGCTCACTTGTGTTCCTACCGTATACCTATCTCTGTGACTTTGCTTACCCCCCCACCTGCTTATCTGTTACCTACTTGGCTGTTGTAAAGCAAACCGAAGACAAATTCCTAGTATACGCAAGTATACCTGGCCAATAAACCTGATTCTGATTCTGATTCTGATTCCCCCTCCTTTGCCTATATCGTAGGTGGATGTATAGGCTTGAATGGCCTTTTGCTGCTCCTCCATCCTCTGAAGCATATAGAGTGTTGAATTCCACCTCGTTACCACCTCTTGCTTCAGGTGATGGCAGGGCAGGTTCAGGAGTGTTTGCTGGTGCTCCAGTCTTCGGCATGCGGTGGTTAAATGTCGAAATTTGCCCGCAATTTTTTGGGACACTAACAGCATCTCCTGCACACCCCTGTCATTTAAAAAAAAAAAATCTGCATCACCAAATTAATTGTACTGTGTGTGGGACATGCTGGAATTTGCCTAGATGTAATGCACGCACAATATTGGTTGCATTGTCTGATATCACAAATCCCCAGGAGAGTCTAATTGAGGTAAGCCATTGTGCGATAATGTCCCTCAGTTTCCGTAAGAGGTTGTCAGTGGTGTGCCTATTACGGAAAGTGGTGATATATAGCGTAGCCTGCCTAGGAACGAGTTGGCGTTTGCGAGATGCTGCTACTGGTGCCGCTGCTGTTGTTGCTGCTGGAGGCAATACATCTACCCAGTGGGCTGTCACAGTCATACAGTCCTTTGTTTGCCCTTTTCCACTTGTCCACATGTCCGTGGTTAAGTGGACAGTGGGTAAAACTGCATTTTTTAGGACACTGAGGAAACTTTTTCTGACGTCTCTGTACATTCCCGGGATTGCCTGCCTAGTGAAGTGGAACCTAGATGGGATTTGGTACCGAGGGGACACTACCTCCATCAATTCTCTAAGTCCCACTGAACTAATGGCGGATACCGGATGCACGTCTAACACCAACATAGCTGTCAAGGCCTCAGTTATCCACTTTGCAACAGGATGACTGCTGTCATATTTCATCTTCCTCACAAAGGACTGTTGGACAATCAATTGCTTACTGGAAGTAGTACAAGTGGTCTTCTGACTCCCCCTCTGGGATGACGATCGACTCCCAGCAGCAGCAACAACAGCAGCGGCAGCAACAGCAGCAGTAGGCATACCACTCAAGGATCCTCTGGAGGAATCCCGGTTAGGAGAGGACTCCTCAGTCTTGCCAGTGACATGGCCTGCAGGACTACTGACGTTCCTGACTGAGGAGGAAGTTGCTGTTGAGGGAGTTGGTGGTGTGGCTTGCAGTAACTTGGGTACAAGAGGAAGAAGGGATTTAGGTGTCAGTGGACTGCTTACGCTCTTACCCAGTTTCACAACTTGACACTGACTTCTGATGAATGCGCAGCAGGTGATATATAAGGGAGGATGGTCCTATGTGGTTAACGTCCTTACCCCTACTTATTACAGATTGACAGAGGCAACACATGGCTTGACACCTGTTGTCCGGATTTGTGGAGAAATAATTCCACACCAAAGAGGTGGCTTTTTTGGTATTTTGCCCAGGCATCACAATGGGCTTATTCATCCCACGGACAACAGGTATCTCTACCGTGCCTGATTTAAAAAAAACCACATCACCATCAGAATCCTCATCGTCAATTTCCTCCTCAGCGCCAGCAACGCCCATATACTCATCCTGCTGTTCTTCAACAGTAACATCTCCAATCTGAATATCAGAAACTGGACTGTGGGTGCTATTTCCAGCACATGCAGAGGGTGTGCAAATTGTGGAAGGAGCCACCTCTTACCGTCCAGTGTTGGGAAGGTCAGGCATAGCACCCGCCGACACACTTGGACTCTCCTTGCGGATTTGTGATACCATCTGAGAACACACAGTTCTTTGCTGTGCTTTTGCCAGTTTAACTCTTATCATTTTTGTAGCAGAAGGATGAGGGTTTCCATCGTCATGTGAAGCTGGACCACTAGTCATTAACATAGGCCAGGGCCTTAGTCGTTCCTTGCCACTCCGTGTCGTAAATGGCATATTGGCAAGTTTACGTTTCTCCTCAGACAATTTTAATTTATTTTTGGGAGGGTTTACTGAACTTTACATGCCCTCTACTATCCCATTGGTCATCGGCCTTGGCAGACAACGTTGATGGCATTTCATCATCTATGTCATGACTAGTGGCAGCAGTATCAGCACTAGGAGGAAGTGGTTCTTGATCTTTCCTTATTTTATCCTCCACATTTTTGTTCTCCATTTTTTTTCTGGAGTTATATAAAAATATGCGGTACAGGAGAGCGTAACGCTACACCACACAGGGCAAAGCCTGTGAAAATTATTTGGATTAAATATTAAAAACCCCTTTATTTGGAGTAAATAATATACAGCACAGGACAGCACCACTAAACTTATATGGTAGCAACACTGGACTGGACTTATATGGCAGCACCACTGGAATTATACGGCAGTATAACTGGAAATATATGGCAGTATCACTGGATTTATACGGCAGCATCACTGGAATTATTATATGGCAGTACCACTGGACTTATACGGCAGTACCACTGGACTTATACAGCAGTACCACTGGACTAGATTTATACGGAAGTATCACTGGACTTATACGCCAGTACCACTGGAATTATACGGCAGTATCACTGGAATTATATGGCCATATCACTGGGATTATACGGCAGTACCACTGGATTTATACGGCAGTACCACTGGACTGGATTTATACGGCAGTATCACTGAATTTATACGCCAGTACCACTGGAAATTATACGACAGTATCACTGGAATTATACAGCAGTATCACTAGAATTATATGGCAGTACCACTGGACTTATATGGTAGTGCCACTGGACTGGATTTATACAGCAGTATCACTGGACTTATAAGCCAGTATCACTGGAATTATATGGTAGTACCACTGGACATATATGGCAGTATCACTGGACTGGATTTATACGCCAGTACCACTGGAATTATATGGCAGTACCACTGAACATATACGGCAGTATCACTGTATTTATACGGCAGTACCGCTGGACATATACGGCAGTATCACTAGCCATATACGGCAGTACCACTGGACATAAACAGCAGCACAGGGACACCACCACTGGACTGATGCAGGACAACACAGCACCACTGCACTGTACTGGACTTATACAGCAGCAATGGACATATGGCAGCAGAGGACACCACCACTGTGACTGGACTGATGCAGCACAATACACCACCACTGAACTGATGCAGCACAACCCAGCACCACTGGACTGGACTTATACAGCCGTACTGGACATATGGCAGCAGAGGACACTACCACTGTGACTGGACTGATGCAGCACAAGACACCACCACTGTACTGATGCAGCACAACACAGCAACACTGGACTGGACTTATACAGCAGCACTGGACACACATGGCAGCAGTGGACACCACTGCCATAAAATAAGGGAAGGAGCAGAGTGGCCATGTTTCCCATTGCAGCAGCAGCAGCATGTGACGTCATGCGGCCACTCCCAAAACGGGCTGGACTCATCCCTGTTTCTGTCCCCGTAATGCCACATCACCGAACCACGAACGCCTTTACCTGTCAATCAGGCAGAGGCGTGCACATAACTGCAATGAGAACACATTTCCTGGCCTGCGAACGCACACAATGGGACCTGTGCATGCGCACTGACAGGAAAAGACGGGAAATGCTTTTGCATTGCGATGTGAGCTGAATGAGCCCATTAGTACACTATTAGTTACTTAGTACACTATTAGCGAATTAACATGCAAAATTCTGAGAAAATGTGCTCAAGCATGTGGCACAAAAAGGACAAATGTATGAGGGCACATGTGTATGTGTTGTACATGAGTTATATGACATTCAATGATGTAGGGTTTTTATTTATTAATGTGTCTTTGCTCATGTGTAGCAGTTGAGGAAGCAATTTGTTTTAGCTGCAGAAGCAATTTGCATTACTTATACTGTATAAAAGTTATTTTTAGAATGCTCATGTTAATGCATTTCTATTATAAAGACATATCGGTACCTGAAAGGAGAATATATTTGTCAAATATAAATTATGCTATGCTTTATATTTTAAACACACTTTTACAGTTTTACTGTAAAAAATAAACACTTGAAAAAGGTATTTTCACAAAAATTGTGTTGTTTGCAGAATGAATAGTCACATATTACTTATAAAACATTAATTATGCTAGAACATTATGAAGATGTTATCTATGTAATATGGAAAAGTATTATTTATTTTTTCTTTTATTTCTTCAGTATAAAAACTGATAAACTACTATATAGTAAATGTATAAGCATGGTTATCTTGCCTTTCTGTGAGGGAAATGTAGTATTCTGTGATTAGCGAAAATCTTTCTGTCAGAAGCCACCACAAGTCACCATCCATATATTTTTTATGTTATGAATACAGGTCGCTTGTAATTATCATGTTCAAAAATATCCAGCAAACATGAAAAAATCACAGGAAATATAGAATGTTGTAACAGGTGAGGTGCAACTACATTTACATCTATTTTGCATGTCATCCCTATCCCATTCTACAAGAGGACCATTCTATTCAGCACCTGATGCAGATTTCTAGGGGGTGATCGAATGAACCTGGGGTATCCCTACCTAGAGATGGCTGGCCTAATATTGAATAACATTGAACCAAACTTGCCAATCCTCCCGGAATGGCTGGGAGGCTCCTGAAAATCGTGAGGTGCCCTCGGCCCCTCAGAAAAGTCTCCTGCACCTCCACCAGCCACTCACACCCCCCGTGGCTACACACTTACAAGTGGGCAGTCTGAGGGGGCTCAATGACGTGATTCATGCTGAAACATGTAATCGTAGCCTCGCTCCCCACTACAGAATGCCTTTCTCAGCACTGTATAGTGGGTGCGGAGCCATGATGATGCAATCATGCCTCTAGCCACCCACACAGCCTACCTTTGAGGCCGCCACACTCCATATGCACAGCCGGGCTTCCCCCTCATGGAGCAGTGGGCAGCAAAGTTGGCAAGTATGCATTGGACCCTTAATAAACTGTGGGCAGTGGGTGCCAGAGTATAATATATTGATGCCCTTAATCAGTGATGGCTCCTACTTACCTGTAGTAGGGGGGCTGCTAACACCTGTGCCCAAAGAGGACACAGCTAACCCCAGTCATAGATCTGCGCATGTGCAAAACACCGGCTTCTATGTACCACACCAGCTGCAGTCCATAGAAGCTAGGTAGGGCTGGTGATGAGACAGGGAATGGGTTCTACTCGCATCGCAGACTATTCTGGCTGTCCCATAGGGAGAAAACAACTCCCCGTGGGACTGTCTATCCTCCGGATTACTAACAAGTAGTGCTTTCAATAGGAAGTCACTGCCAGTCACAATGAACCCAGTGCAGTCACGGACTGCAACTGTCTCACTGACACTGAGCTTAGGTGGCGGATTTTACTGGGGAGACTGCAGTCCTGCAGCCCATAGGTAAAATCCGCCACTGCCCTTGATGATAAACAGGGCAGTAACATAGTAACATAGTTGTCCATCAAGTTCAACCTATATTTTGATCTACTGTTAAGCACTGGATTTTCTTTCAGTGACCCAGATACTGTCATATATTATTATTACAGATTATGGGGCATATTCAATTAAGGTTCCGACCTATTCAGTCCCGAGCATTTTTATTCGACAAGTCGGGGAATTCGACTTGTCGAATAGTACGTGAATTGGCGGTATAGCTGCCGATTTGCGTACCTCTGAGGGAAATGGGGCCAAATTTGAAAGGTTTTTGGCCCCGTTTCTGACCATCTCAGTTCGACTTAAAAAAAGTCGAACTGAAATGAGGGACCTGAGAGGAGGATAGGGGGGAGAGACGCGGGCAGACGGGGGACAGCAGCGTTACAGCACAGCGCTGCAAGAGGATGTGTCATAGCCGCCGCTCATTGCAGCGTCCACGCGGCTCCAGCAAGTGAGGTCCCACTTGCTGGAGCCGGGTGGACACTGCCGTGAGGCCTGGCGGCTGTGCCACATCCTCCTGCAGCACTGCTGTTCCCAGTCTGCCCGCGGCTCTCCCCTGTCTGCCCGCGGCTCTCCCCCCTCTCCAGTCCCTCATTTCAATTCAACTTTTTTAAAGTCGAATTGAGATGGGCATTGAATAGCCCTTGTCAGATCCATTCCGACAAATGCATGTCTGAATGGATTCGACCTTAATTGAATATACCCCTCTATCCTTGGATGCCTTTTTCGCCTAGAAACTTGCCTAACCCTTTCTTAAACACATCAATTAAGTCAGACATTACAACCTTCTCTGGCAGCGAAGTCCATATCGTTACTGCCCGAACTGTGAAGAAACTCTTCCTTCGCTTGGTATGAAACTTCCTCTCCTCTATCCTTAGAGGGTTACCGCATATCCTGTTAACAGATCGCTCGATAAGCAAATCGCTTGACAGTTCCATGTACTGACCCTTAATGTATTTGTAAATATTAATCATGTCTCCTCTTAGATGCCTTTTTTCTAGTGTAAACATATATCGCTTAGAATGCCTTTCCTCATAATCCAATGACTCATAATCCAATGACTCAAAGCCTTTAATCAATTTTGTAGCTCTTCTCTGAAACATTTCAAGTTTTATGATGTCTTTTTTATAGTGTGGCACCCAGAACTGTACACAGTATTCTAGATGCTGCTGAATCCAAAGATTTATATAATGGCAGGATTACACTTTCATCCCTTCTATTCCCCGTTTATGCATGCTAATACCTTATTAGCCTTTACTGTTGCATCCTGACATTGGGCACCACTGCTAAGTCTACTGTCAATGAGCACCCCCAAATCCTTCTCCATTACTGATTTCCCTAGATTTATTGCATTTAATTTATAGATTGCATGTTTGTTTTTGATTCCAACATGAATAACTTTGCATTTCTCTATATTACACCTCATACTCCACTTAGCAGCCCAAACCTCCAGTTTACTTAAGTCGTTCTGAAGAGAGTCAACATCCTGATCTGAGTTAATTATCTTACACAGTTTAGTGTCATCTGCAAAAATGGACACTTTACTCTCAAGACCCTCTCCTATGTCATTTATAAATATGTTAAACAGAAGAGGCCCTAGTACAGACCGTTGAGGTACACCACTTTATACTTTAGCTCAGCTCATAAAAATGTTCCATTGACCAAAACTCGCTGTTCCCTACTTTCCAACCAATTTTGACCCAAGTACAAATGCTGCTACCTAGACCAACCTCTCTTAATTTAAGAATCATCCTCATGTGAGGTACTGTGTCGAAGACTTTTGGAAAATCTAAAAAGACCACATCCACAGCATTCCCCAGGTCTAAGTTCACACTCACTTCTTCACAGAAGCTAATTAAGTTAGTTTGACATGACAAACCCATAGCCCATACAGGTTCCTATTAATGATCTTGAAGCACCCCAAGTACTCCTGAATGCTATCCCTTAATATACCTTCCAA
This sequence comes from Pseudophryne corroboree, assembly GCF_028390025.1. Taxonomy (NCBI): domain Eukaryota; kingdom Metazoa; phylum Chordata; class Amphibia; order Anura; family Myobatrachidae; genus Pseudophryne; species Pseudophryne corroboree. The sequence continues at coordinate 495,972,067 of NC_086448.1, read as the reverse complement.
TATTTCCCCACTACAGATGTCAGGTTTACCAGTCTGTAATTTCTACAATTAGATTTACTTCACTTTTTAAATAATGGCACTACATCTGCTATTCACCAGTCCCTAGGAACTGTACCTGATGTAATAGAATCTTTGAAGATTAAGTATAATATCCTAGCTATTACTGAGCTTAGTTGCATTAGAACCCTTGGGTGTAGTCCATCAGGCAATGGAGATTTATTAATCTTAATTTTACGTAGTCGTTCGCGGACTTCATCCTCACTTAAACAAGTGTTATGTATCTGGACATTATCAATACTGTTTTCTTGTTCTATTTCCACCAGCTTTTCCTCTCTAGTAAATACTGACAAAAAGAATTTGTTCAATATCTCTGCTTTTTCATTGTCATCATTTAACATTTCTCCTATCTCGCTTTTTAGGGGACCTATGTTGTCTTTTTATCCATTTTCCATTGATATATTTAAAAACGTTTTTGGATTTGATTTGCTTTCCTTAACAATATGTTTTTACTGTAGTTTTCAATTTTAGCTGCTCTAAATTTCCTTTTTGCATATTTTGTTACATTCCATGTAGTAGTGGAAAGATTCCACATTCTCATTAGATGTAAACAATTTAAATGCCCCGCCTTTTTTCTTAAATCTATTGCTACCCTTATCTTCTTATTTAGCCACATCGGTTTAAACTTGGTACTCTTACCTATGCTGCCTATGGGAATGAAAGTATGCGTAAATTTGTCCAGTAAAGTTTTAAAGGAGTTCCACATTTCTGCAGTGCTTTTCCTTTAAAAATTTGGTCCCAAACTATGTCATTTGGAGAGATGTTAAGCATAGTAAAATTGGCTCTTCTAAATTTAAAAGTTTTAGTTGAACCTTTGAATTGCTGCTTCTGGAACCTTATTTCAAATTAGTGATGTGCACCGGAAATTTTCGGGTTCTGTGTTTTGGTTTTGGATTCGGTTCCGAAGCCGTGTTTTGGATTCGGACGCGTTTTGCCAAAACCTCCCTGAAATTTTTTTGTCGGATTCGGGTGTGTTTTGGATTCGGGTGTTTTTTTACAAAAACCCCTCAAAAACAGCTTAAATCATAGAATTTGGGGGTTATTTTGATCCCATAGTATTATTAACCTCAATAACCATAATTTACACCCATTTCTAGTCTATTCTGAACACCTCACACCTCACAATATTATTTTTAGTCCTAAAATTTGCACCGAGGTCGCTGGATGGCTAAGCTAAGTGACACAAGTGGCCGACACAAACACCTGGCCCATCTAGGAGTGGCACTGCAGTGTCAGGCAGGATGGCACTTCAAAAAAATAGTCCCCAAACAGCACATGATGCAAAGAAAAAAAGAGGCGCACCAAGGTCGCTGTGTGACTAAGCTAAGCGACACAAGTGGCCGACACAAACACCTGGCCCATCTAGGAGTGGCACTGCAGTGTCAGGCAGGATGGCACTTCAAAAAAATAGTCCCCAAACAGCACATGATGCAAAGAAAAAAAGAGGCGCTCCAAGGTCGCTGTGTGACTAAGCTAAGCGACACAAGTGGCCGACACAAACACCTGGCCCATCTAGGAGTGGCACTGCAGTGTCAGACAGGATGGCACTTCAAAAAAATAGTCCCAAAACAGCACACGATGCAAAGAAAAAAAGAGGCGCACCAAGGTCGCTGTGTGACTAAGCTAAGCGACACAAGTGGCCGACACAAACACCTGGCCCATCTAGGAGTGGCACTGCAGTTTTCTAGCGAGAGGATGAGTGCTTCCATCCTCATGTGAAGCTGAACCACTAGCCATGAACATAGGCCAGGGCCTCAGCCGTTCCTTGCCACTTCGTGTCGTAAATGGCATATTGGCAAGTTTACGCTTCTCCTCAGACGCTTTTAATTTTGATTTGTGGGTCATTTTACTGAACTTTTGTTTTTTGGATTTTACATGCTCTCTACTATGACATTGGGCATCGGCCTTGGCAGACGACGTTGATGGCATTTCATCGTCTCGGCCATGACTAGTGGCAGCAGCTTCAGCACGAGGTAGAAGTGGATCTTGATCTTTCCCTATTTTACCCTCCACATTTTTGTTCTCCATTTTTTAATGTGTGGAATTATATGCCAGTATCAATAGCAATGGCCTACTACTATATATACTGCGCACAACTGAAATGCACCACAGGTATGGATGGATAGTATACTTGACGACACAGAGGTAGGTAGAGCAGTGGCCTTCCGTACCGTACTGCTATATATATATATATATATTTATATACTGGTGGTCACTGTCAGCAAACTGCAAAACTAAAATGCACCACAGGTATAGAATCTAGATGGATAGTATACTTGACGACACAGAGGTAGGTAGAGCAGTGGCCTTCCGTACCGTACTGCTATATATATATACTGGTGGTCACTGTCAGCAAACTGCAAAACTAAAATGCACCACAGGTATAGAATCTAGATGGATAGTATACTTGACGACACAGAGGTAGGTAGAGCAGTGGCCTTCCGTACCGTACTGCTATATATATATACTGGTGGTCACTGTCAGCAAATTGCAAAACTAAAATGCACCACAGGTATAGAATCTAGATGGATAGTATACTTGACGACACAGAGGTAGGTAGAGCAGTGGCCTTCCGTACCGTACTGCTATATATACTGGTGGTCACTGTCAGCAAACTGCAAAACTAAAATGCACCACAGGTATAGAATCTAGATGGATAGTATACTTGACGACACAGAGGTAGGTAGAGCAGTGGCCTTCCGTACCGTACTGCTATATATACTGGTGGTCACTGTCAGCAAAACTCTGCACTATACTCCTCCTATATAATACTGCTGGTCCCCAGTCCCCACAATAAAGCAGTGTGAGCACAGATATATGCAGCACACTGAGCACAGATATGGAGCGTTTTTCAGGCAGAGAACGGATAAAACTGGTGGTCACTGATCAGCAAAACTCTGCACTGTACTCCTCCTATATAATACAGCTGCTCCCCAGTCCCCACAATTAAGCAGTGTGAGCACAGATATATGCAGCACATTGAGCACAGATATGGAGCGTTTTTTTAAGCAGAGAACGGATAAAACTGGTGGTCACTGATCAGCAAAACTCTGCACTGTACTCCTCCTATATAATACAGCTGCTCCCCAGTCCCCACAATTAAGCAATAAGCACAAATATTTGCATCAACATTAATAAACGGAGAGGACGCCAGCCACGTCCTCTCCCTAACATTTCCAATGCACGGGTGAAAATGGCGGCGACGCGCGGCACCTTATATAGAATCCGAATCTCGCGAGAATCCGAAAGCGGGATGATGATGTTCGGGCGCGCTCGGGTTAATCGAGCCATACGGGATAATCCGAGTATGCCTCGGACCCGTGTAAAATGGGTGAAGTTCGGGGGGGTTCGGTTTCCAAGGAACCGAACCCGCTCATCACTATTTCAAATGTGAACATATTATGATTGCTGTTTGCCAAGGGGTCCCTAACATTTATATTTGATATTACCTCTACATTATTTGTTATTACTAGGTCAAGTATAGACTTATTTCTAGTTGGTTCCTCAATATCTTGGGACAAGTAGTGATCGTTAAGTACACCTAAAAACCTATTACCCATAACTGTATCACCTGACTTAAATGTGCAGTTTATGTCAGGATAATTAAAGTCCCCCAGAATTAACACTTCCCACATTGATGCAGCCTTTACAATTTGCAGTTGGAGTAGCGTTTCCTCAGTCACATTTTTATCTGGCGGTTTATAGCATGTCCCTATTAGCAGCTTCTTTGAACATTTACCTCCGAGTAATATTTCCACACATATTCAATGTTATCATCAATACCCTTGTAAACAATTTCCTTTACGTATGGTTTTAGGATAGGCTTGACATAAAGACAAACTTCTTACCCCCTTTTTTTTGCATTTTCTTTCCTGAATAGAGTGTAGCCCTCCAAACTTATTGCCCAATCATGAGAATCCTCCTACCATGTCTCAGTGATACCTATGATGTCATATTGCTCACTCATTTCTATTACTTCTAATTCCCCCATATTCCTGATAGGCTTCTAGCATTTACAAGCATGGGGGCATGGCCTAATCACAGGAGGTGTGGCTATTCACCCTTAGAAACGAATACAGACAAAAATAGTACTTTAAGCGCCTCCCTGGCCACACTGCAGCCCAGTACTCAGCAGCATGTACTTGGCTGAGGAAAAGATCTGCAGCTGCTGCTGACAGGTAAGGAAGGGGGGGGTGGACCTGAGCAGTGCCGTAACTAGGCATTTTAGCACTGTGTGTAAGAAACGGCGTCGGCGCCCACCACCTCTATGAAAGATAGGGGCAGTGCACGCCGTAGCCGCATGAAAAATATATAGGGCATGGCTTCATGGGGAAGGGGTGTGTCCACAAAATAATACCAATTCGTACTACGGTGCAAAGTAGTCTCCTTTATTCACATTACGCTGCACAGTAGAACCACTAGACCAGGTAGAGCCACTTTTACACATTACGGCAGACAGTCCCCCTTTTTACACATTGCGGCAGACAGCGTCCCCCTTTTTAAACATTACGGCAGACAGCGTCCATCTTTTTACACATTACGGCAGACAGCGTCCCCTTTTTACACATTACAACAGACAGCGTCCCCCTTTTACAAATTACGGCAGACAGCGTCCCCCTTTTTACACATTACGGCAGACAGCGTCCCCTTTTTACACATTACGGCAGACAGTCCCCCTTTTTACACATTACGGCAGACAGCATCCCCTTTTTACACATTATGGCAGAAAGTGTCCCCTTTTTACACATTACGGCAGCCAGTCCCCCTTTTTACACATTGCAGCAGACAGGATAGAGAAATAGAGAGAGAGAGAGACAGATACTTACCATCTCTCCACGCTGGCAGTCTGGCTCCTCGGTGCTGGCAGATCCCGGGCAGGGGAGGAGGAGGAGGAGGGAGGGGGACTGGAGCCGCAGCAGTGCTATGCAATTGGTAGAGGCGCCGCTGCAGCAGTCCCCTCTCCTTCCGCATTGGCTGGCCGCCGCTGTGAATGCTGGGCTGAGGGAAGCACATCCCAGCATTCACAGCAGCGCCGGGAAGCCAATGCGGAAGGAGAGGGAACTGCGGCAGCAGCGCCTCTACCAATTACATAGCGCTGCTGCGGCTCCAGTCCCCCTCCCTCCTCCTCCCCTGCCTCCGGCATTGCTGCTCTCCTCCCCTGCCTCCGGCTTCAGTGCGGCGCACACAGCAGAGGTGGCTTGTAATGAGTCAATTTTACTCATTACAAGCCGCTGGCCGTTGCGCCCCCCAGGGCAACTGCGCTATGTGCCAGGCACCCCTGGTACACACGTAGTTACGGCGCTGGACCTGAGCAACTGCTGTGTCCATCCATCAGGCCTGAGCCTGGGTAATTAGTACCCCCCCTCTCCCACTTGGCTCCTTTGACTATAAAGTAGTAAACTCGGGCATGCAATACAATTGTAGTAAGTTGTGGCTATAAGAAAAAATAAGATTTTACTCACCGGTAAATCTATTTCTCGTAGTCCGTAGTGGATGCTGGGAACTCCGAAAGGACCATGGGGAATAGCGGCTCCGCAGGAGACTGGGCACAACTAAAGAAAGCTTTTAGGTCACCTGGTGTGCACTGGCTCCTCCCACTATGACCCTCCTCCAAGCCTCAGTTAGGACACTGTGCCCGGACGAGCTGACATAATAAGGAAGGATTCTGAATCCCGGGTAAGACTCCTACCAGCCACACCAATCACACCGTATAACTCGTGATACTATACCCAGTTTAACAGTATGAAAACAACTGAGCCTCTCAACAGATGGCTCAACAATAACCCTTTAGTTAACAATAACTATGTACAAGTATTGCAGACAATCCGCACTTGGGATGGGCGCCCAGCATCCACTACGGACTACGAGAAATAGATTTACCGGTGAGTAAAATCTTATTTTCTCTGACGTCCTAGTGGATGCTGGGAACTCCGAAAGGACCATGGGGATTATACCAAAGCTCCCAAACGGGCGGGAGAGTGCGGATGACTCTGCAGCACCGAATGAGAGAACTCAAGGTCCTCCTCAGCCAGGGTATCAAATTTGTAGAATTTTGCAAACGTGTTTGCCCCTGACCAAGTAGCAGCTCGGCAAAGTTGTAAAGCCGAGACCCCTCTGGCAGCCGCCCAAGATGAGCCCACCTTCCTTGTGGAATGGGCTTTTACTGATTTAGGATGCGGCAGTCCAACCGCAGAATGCGCCAGCTGAATTGTTCTACAAATCCAGCGAGCAATAGTCTGCTTAGAAGCAGGAGCACCCAGTTTGTTGGGTGCATACAGGATAAATAGCGAGTCAGTTTTCCTGACTCTAGCCGTCCTGGAAACATAAATTTTCAAGGCCCTGACTACGTCCAGTAACTTGGAATCCTCCAAGTCCCTAGTAGCCGCAGGCACCACAATAGGTTGGTTCAAGTGAAAAGCTGATACCACCTTAGGGAGAAACTGGGGACGAGTCCTCAATTCCGCCCTATCCATATGGAAAATCAGATAAGGGCTTTTACATGACAAAGCTGCCAATTCTGACACACGCCTGGCTGAAGCCAAGGCCAATAACATGACCACTTTCCACGTGAGATATTTTAGATCCACGGTTTTAAGTGGCTCAAACCAATGTGATTTTAAGAAACTCAACACCACGTTGAGATCCCAAGGTGCCACTGGAGGCACAAACGGGGGCTGAATATGCAGCACTCCTTTCACAAACGTCTGAACTTCAGGTAGTGAAGCTAGTTCTTTCTGGAAGAAAATCGACAGAGCCGAGATCTGTACCTTAATGGAGCCTAATTTCAGGCCCATAGTCACTCCTGCTTGTAGGAAATGCAGAAATCGACCTAGTTGAAATTCCTCTGTTGGGGCCTTTTTGGCCTCACACCAAGCAACATATTTCCGCCATATGCGGTGATAATGCTTTGCAGTTACATCTTTCCTGGCTTTAATCAGCGTAGGAATGACTTCCTCCGGAATGCCCTTTTCCTTCAGGATCCGGCGTTCAACCGCCATGCCGTCAAACTCAGCCGCGGTAAGTCTTGGAACAGACAGGGCCCCTGCTGCAGCAGGTCCTGTCTGAGCGGCAGAGGCCATGGGTCCTCTGAGATCATCTCTTGAAGTTCCGGGTACCACACTCGTCTTGGCCAATCCGGAACCACGAGTATTGTTCTTACTCCTCGTTTTCTTTTTATTATCAGTACCCTTGGTATGAGAGGCAGAGGAGGGAACACATAAACTGACTGGTACACCCACGGTGTCACTAGAGCGTCCACAGCTATCGCCTGAGGGTCCCCTGACCTGGCGCAATATCTCTCTAGTTTTTTGTTTAGGCGGGACGCCATCATGTCCACCTGTGGCCGTTCCCATCGATTTACAATCAGCGTGAAGACTTCTGGATGAAGTCCCCACTCTCCCGGGTGGAGGTCGTGCCTGCTGAGAAAGTCTGCTTCCCAGTTGTCCACTCCCGGAATGAACACTGCTGACAGTGCTAGTACGTGATTTTCCGCCCATCGGAGAATCCTTGTGGCTTCTGCCATTGCCATCCTGCTTCTTGTGCCGCCCTGTCGATTTACATGGGCGACTGCCGTGATGTTGTCTGACTGGATCAGTACCGGCTGGTGTAGAAGCAGGGATTTTGCCAGACTAAGGGCATTGTAAATGGCCCTTAGTTCCAGAATATTTATGTGTAGGGAAGTCTCCTGACTCGACCATAGTCCTTGGAAGTTTCTTCCCTGTGTGACTGCCCCCCAGCCTCGAAGGCTGGCATCCGTGATCACCAGGACCCAGTCCTGTATGCCGAATCTGCGGCCCTCTAGAAGGTGAGCACTCTGCAGCCACCACAGCAGAGACACCCTGGTTCTTGGAGACAGGGTTATTAGGCGATGCATCTGAAGATGCGATCCGGACCATTGGTCCAACAGGTCCCACTGAAAGATTCTGGCATGGAACCTGCCGAAAGGAATTGCTTCGTAAGAAGCTACCATCTTTCCCAGGACCCGCGTGCAGTGATGCACCGATACCTGTTTTGGTTTCAGGAGGTCTCTGACTAGAGATGACAGCTCCTTGGCTTTCTCCTCCGGGAGAAACACTTTTTTCTGGACTGTGTCCAGAATCATACCCAGGAACAGTAGACGTGTCGTCGGAACCAGCTGTGATTTTGGAATATTCAGAATCCAACCGTGCTGGTGTAGCACCTCCTGAGATAGTGCTACTCCCACCAACAACTGCTCCTTGGACCTCGCCTTTATTAGGAGATCGTCCAAGTACGGGATAATTAAAACTCCCTTTCTTCGAAGGAGTATCATCATTTCCGCCATTACCTTGGTAAACACTCTCGGTGCCGTGGAGAGTCCAAACGGCAGCGTCTGGAATTGGTAATGGCAATCCTGTACCACAAATCTGAGGTACTCCTGGTGAGGATAGTAAATGGGGAAGCATCCTTGATGTCCAGGGATACCATGTAATCCCCCTCGTCCAGGCTTGCAATAACCGCCCTGAGCGATTCCATCTTGAACTTGAATTTTTTTATGTATGTGTTCAAGGATTTCAAATTTCAAATGGGTCTCACCGAACCGTCCGGTTTCGGTACCACAAACAGTGTGGAATAGTAACCCCGTCCTTGTTGAAGTAGGGGCACCTTGATTATCACCTGCTGGGAATACAGCTTGTGAATTGCCGCTAGCACAGCCTCCCTGTCTGAAGGAGTAATAGGCAAGGCAGATTTTAGGAACCGGTGGGGTGGAGACGCCTCGAATTCCAGTTTGTACCCTTGAGATACTATTTGCAGGATCCAGGGATCCACCTGTGAGCGAGCCCACTGATCGCTGACATTTTTGAGGCGGCCCCCCACCGTACCTGGCTCCGCCTGTGGAGCCCCACCGTCATGCGGCGAACTTGGAAGAAGCGGAGGAGGACTTTTGCTCCTGGGAACCTGCTGTTTGTTGCAGCCTTTTTCCCCTACCTCTGCCTCTGGACAGAAAGGACCCGCCTTTTCCACGCCTGTTTTTCTGAGTCCGAAAGGACTGTACCTGATAAAACGGCGCCTTTTTAGGCTGTGAGGGAACATGGGGTAAAAAAGCTGACTTCCCAGCAGTTGCTGTGGAAACTAGGTCCGAGAGACCATCCCCAAATAACTCCTCACCCTTATAAGGCAAAACTTCCATGTGCCTTTTTGAATCTGCATCCCCTGTCCACTGGCGAGTCCATAAGCCTCTCCTAGCAGAAATGGACAATGCACTTATTTTAGATGCCAGCCGGCTGATCTCCCTCTGTGCATCTCTCATGTATAAGACTGAGTCTTTTATATGCTCTATGGTTAGCAGAATAGTGTCCCTGTCTAGGGTGTCAATATTTTCTGACAGGGAATCTGACCACGCAGCGGCAGCACTGCACATCCATGCTGACGCAATAGCTGGTCTAAGTATAATGCCTGAGTGTGTATATACAGACTTCAGGATCGCCTCCTGCTTTCTATCAGCAGGTTCCTTGAGGGCGGCCGTATCCGGAGACGGTAGTGCCACCTTTTTAGACAAACGTGTGAGCGCTTTATCCACCCTAGGGGGTGTCTCCCAACGTGACCTATCCTCTGGCGGGAAAGGGAACGCCATTAGTAACTTCTTAGAGCTTACCAATCTTTTATCAGCGAAAGCCCACGCTTCTTCACACACTTCATTTAATTCTTCTGATGGGGGAAAAACTACGGGTAGTTTTTTCTCCCCAAACATAATACCCTTTTTAGTGGTACCTGGGTTTATATCAGAAATTTGTAACACCTCTTTCATTGCTTCAATCATGCAACGAATGGCCTTAGTGGACATTAGACTAGACTCATCGTCGTCGACACTGGTGTCAGTATCCGTGTCGACATCCGCGTCTGCCATCTGAGGTAGCGGGCATTTTAGAGCCCCCGATGGCCTTTGAGACGCCTGGACAGGCACGAGCTGAGAAGCCGGCTGTCCCGCATTTGGCATGTCGTCAAATTTTTTTGTGTAAGGAGTCGACACGTGCACGCAATTCCTTCCATAAGTCCATCCACTCAGGTGTCTGTCCCGCAGGGGGTGACATCCCTTCTATAGGCATCTGCTCCGCCTCCACATCATTATCCTCATCAAACATGTCGACACAGCCGTACCGACACACCGCACACACACAGGGAATGCTCTAACAGAGGACAGGACCCACAAAAGCCCTTTGGGGAGACAGAGTGAGAGTATGCCAGCACACACCAGAGCGCTATATAATGCAGGGACTAACTGAATTATGTCCCCTATAGCTGCTGTTATATATACTGCGCCTAAATTTAGTGGCCCCCCCTCTCTTTTTTACCCTTTTCTGTAGTGTAGACTGCAGGGGAGAGCCAGGGAGCTTCCTTCCAGCGGAGCTGTGAGGGAGAAATGGCGCCAGTGTGCTGAAGGAGATAGCTCCGCCCCTTTTTCGCGGACTATTCTCCCGCTTTTTTATGGATTCTGGCAGGGGTAATTATCACATATATAGCCTCTGGGGCTATATATTGTGGTATTTTTGCCAGCCAAGGTGTTTTTATTGCTGCTCAGGGCACCCCCCCCCTAGCGCCCTGCACCCTCAGTGACCGGAGTGTGAAGTGTGTATGAGGAGCAATGGCGCACAGCTGCAGTGCTGTGTGCTACCTTGGTGAAGACTGATGTCTTCTGCCGCCGATTTTCCGGACCTCTTCTTGCTTCTGGCTCTGTAAGGGGGACGGCGGCGCGGCTCCGGGACCGAACACCAAGGCCAGTTCCATGCGGTCGATCCCTCTGGAGCTAATGGTGTCCAGTAGCCTAAGAAGCCCAAGCTAGCTGCAAGCAGGTAGGTTCGCTTCTTCTCCCCTTAGTCCCTCGCTGCAGTGAGCCTGTTGCCAGCAGGTCTCACTGTAAAATAAAAAACCTAATTATATACTTTCTTTTTAGAAGCTCAGGAGAGCCCCTAGTGTGCATCCAACCTCGGCCGGGCACAAAATCTAACTGAGGCTTGGAGGAGGGTCATAGTGGGAGGAGCCAGTGCACACCAGGTGACCTAAAAGCTTTCTTTAGTTGTGCCCAGTCTCCTGCGGAGCCGCTATTCCCCATGGTCCTTTCGGAGTTCCCAGCATCCACTAGGACGTCAGAGAAATAATAATGTTTTTGGTATGCGTTGTGCTTGTTGATAGTCAAAAAAGCAGAAAGTAGACACTGGAAGGAAGGCACCACAATGACAGTAAATGTGAAATGTTACTTTAAGCATTTCACGTGTTGGCAATACAACTGTATTTTTTTTAAAGACCTGCCTTTCAGCACACTGATATGCATTAAACATACAGGGATTGGAGTAATGCACAGGATCCATACCATATGCAGGCTATGGGCATATAACCTTTTGATAGAACCCGGGACTCAAACCAATATTTTGTCTGATACTGTATGTCATCCTGTTCTGTACATTTGCTAGGTGAACCATCCACACTATTATTCCAGTGTTAAGATTTTATTATTGGTGAAATGTTTTATAAATTAAACTATATAGAATTTTTTTAGGGTTGCACTGGGTTTTTTTCTTTTTTTTTTTCTCTCATGGCCCTATGAATAATGGAAAGGTGCTGTTTAAATGTGATCTAAAAGGAAAAAAAGAGGCTATTTGTATTTAATCTCAAGTAAGAGTATATAATTTACCTGTGTAACTTTGTGGTGAGGCACATTCAGAAATGTACTGTACCCTCTGTTGGCAGGATCTGGAGAATCATCCATTAAACTGGACACTTTCCTACAGTATTTCATATGGGTGCTTGCACCATTGTTCTTTTTGCACTTATACAAAAGAGAACTGAAACAATCATTCCACACAGTGCAGATATAGGAAATATCATTTTCCACATACTGCTTCTCGACATTTTGATTGTTGACAAAATGTACAGTATGTGATCTATCTTTTCTGTAATGCAGTGGTTACCCTAACATACTTACCTACACTTACTCTGAAGTAATTCTAAAGAATAATGATGATGATGATAATAATGATGATAATAAAAAAGAAAAAACAGACACAATACAAAATTATTTGAAGAAAGGTAAGTCCACCTACTAGACAGTCAGCCAATCAGAAGGGATCTTTTACCCAGATATTAAAGGAACCAGTTTATTATGAATAATTAAAGATAACGCAGGTGAGTCTAATGTAAAAAGGTGGCATTGCAGCATGCCAGGTGATACACTGCTCACACAGGTGTTACAGTGTAGTACAAACAGATTTTAGAAGAAATGGTGCCAGACTATCTTTTGATTAATATTGTTGTATTATATCTTTTCTCTGTCTTTCATAATTGTTACCATTTGTACACATAAAAGCAGATTATTGCATAAATGAACCCTAGAGCTGACACTTTCTTTCTTTCAGGAATCTTGATCTGCCTCTTTACGCCTCATACTTACACTGCTAGTCTCTATACGTTCCTCTGAACAGAGCTGACGTCATTCTCACTTCATCAGAAGTGGCGTCCCAAACTCCGCATTGGCAGTCTATGCTCCTCACACATGAGATGCTGCTGGCTCCTTCACCTTCATGTCAGCAGCCAGCTCAGCACTCTGCTGTGATATCATTAAAACAGTGGATGGGTGTCATCATTTCACTATTCAGTGTTTTAGGCACCCCCAACCATTGGCACACTAATCAGTCACCTAGGTCTGAATTATAGTAGCTCTGATCCTGTATTCTGCATAACTGAACCTAAGTCCACAGTTTTTGTTTATAACAGTACTGGCCTGTATAGTTTGCATGATTCCTGGTGACATACACACTACTAAATATAAAATGAACTAACTAATTAAACAAATACATGACAGTTAGGGTCTGATTGGCTTCAAATAGCTAAAACTCTTTGATAAACGGGACCTAAATCTTTTATTCTGAGTTAATCCTATTTTAGTCTATGGTGTTGATTTTGTACAATGAGACTTGGGTTATTAGCTTTAGTGGAAGTAGTTACAGACACTTTGGGCCTAATTCAGACCTGATCGCAGCAGCAAATCTGAAACCTAATGGGCAAAACATGTGCACTGCAAGGGGGGGGGGGGGCAGATATAACATGTGCAGGGAGAGTTAGATTTGGGTGGGGTGCGTTCAAACTGAAATCTAAATTGCAGTATAAAAATAAAGCAGCCAGTATTTACCCTGCATAGAAACAAAATAACCCAGCCAACTCTAACTCTCTCTGCACATGTTACACCTGCCCCACCTGCAGTGCACATGGTTTTGCCCATCTGCTAACAAATGTGCTGCTGCGATCTGGTCTGAATTAGACCCTTAATTAGCAGCAAACACACACACATTTTTAAAGATTTACATCCATGCAGGGCAGATCCAGAACAAATTGACAGGGGGGCACCATGACAGAGGAAGGGGGTTGTTATCTGCGCTCCCTGTAGGCGAGTGCTCCCGGAAAAGTAGGTGTGTCCTGGCAATGAGGGTGTGGCCCCATAACAAGGGTTGTGGCCTCATAGGGAATGCTGTTTCCATATGACAGAGAGAGGGTGAAGCCTTAGAAAGTCAGAGGGTGACAGGAAAGAGATGGTGATGGGAAGAGGTTGACAGGAAGAGGAAGTGAGTGACAGAGAGTGGGTGACATAGAGAGACAGTGGATGACAGGCAGTAGATGACAGGGAGAGGTTGACAGGGAAAGAGTGATAAAGAGAGGCAGTGGGTGACAGTGAGTGGATAACAGAGAGTGGATGAGAGGGAGAGGGTGACAGAAGGTGATGGAGAGATGCAGTGAGTGGTGCCAGAGAGAAACAGTTAGTGACAGAGAGAGTTTGAAAGGGAGGGTGATGCCAGGGAGAGACAGTTGGTGACACTAGGGAAAGGCAGTAGCGGATACCAGGGATAGGGTGACAGGCAATAACAGGGCAAGGTAGCGGGTGAGAGGGTCAACAGGGAGAGTGATGCCAGGGAGAGGCAATGGATGACACTGGGAACAGGCAGTGGGTGATGCCAGGGGGAGGGTGACAGGGTGAGGCAGTGGGTGACAGTAACGGGCAGTGAGTGGTGCCAGTTAGACGCAGTGGGTGACAGGCAGAGGCTGACAGCAGGTTACTGGGAGAAAGTGACAGCAGTGGGTGATAAGGAGAGGGGGACACAAGGGAGTGGGTGATAGGTAGAGGGTGATAAGGAGTGGGTGACAAACATACATTATTACCATTTCCTTACCTGAGCCCAGAACTGCAGCACATAGACGGTGGCTCCTCCTTGGGTTTTACGCCGGGGACAATCACAATCCTCAATAAGGAAACCGGGGCTGGAGCAATTAGGAGATGAGCTGGGATTGCGGCCCCTCCACTCTATCTGGCCGTACTGCACTCAGTTAGGCAGAAGCTGCCAGCTTAGCCTGTCAGCTGCTCTAAGTTACTGGAGGACAGGGCGGGCAATGGCAAACAGCATAATGAGTCATTCTGACTCACTGTAATTCTGCGGTGCCCTTTCACTGCAACGGGCCAATGCACAATGTACCAGCTACACCACTACTAGTTCCACTGGACCCCTAAAGCTGTTTAAATAATAAAAATAATAATAAAAATCTCCTACACAACAGATGGAGGGGTCACTTCCCTTGATGTCCTGCCCCCCTACCTTCTCCGCCACCTCATTCACAACCATCTGGAATGCTGGTACAGTGTATAAATTGCAGCTGTCTCATTCGCCTTTAGGTGGTTGATAGGCTTTCATGATGATTGCAATTAGCTGATTACTGATGTCTTCAGGGTGCTGAATTTATAGATGCCTTGCCTAATCAAGTAGTGTCTCGTGTACTGCTCATGACTATCTCTAACATAAAGGGGGTTACTCACGGAGTGATAATCTAAGCATTCTGACTAGACTGCTTAGATTTTAAGCATGATCTGTCTTTGTGTCCTTGTGTACCCCACACAGCGATAGCGATGCGTGGCACTATCACTGGTGCTAGATTGGCCTGCAGTCAGGCTCAATCTAGCACATCGCTGGGTGAAATAAGCGCCCCCGTCACCCCCCGCATGCTCAGCACACATCGCGCTGTGCTGAGTGGGGGGGAGTGATGTGTGCTGAGCGGTTTCTCATGATAGAACCTTGAAACATATCAAAAGAATCTTGCTTTCTGTAACATATTGTTTTTCCCAAGTCAGGAAAATGGAAGATGTATGAGATTACTAGGACTCTCACAGCATCTAATGATAATAGCAGAAAAATCTAAATCTGCAACTAAAACTTATTAGTCAATGTTTAAAAATTACTTCTAACCTTGAAACATAAAATAGGACTATTAATGTATGTATTTGCATTTCATAGCATGTACTACCTATTAGATTGTCTCTTTTCTTTGTTGCTGTCTCCAATCTCATTACCTCTCACACTAAGTAACATTGGTAGACAACTACAGTGCATTTGGAAAGTATTCACAGCACTTCACTGTTTCCACATTTTGTGATGTTACAGCCTTATTCCAAAATGGAATAAATTAATTTTTTCCCCTCAAAATTCTACACACAATACCCCATAATGACAATGTGAAAAAAAGTGTTTTTTGAGATTTTAGCAAATTTATTAGAAATAAAAAACTAAGAAATCACATGTACATAAGTATTCACAGCTTTGCTCAATACTTTGCTGAGGCACCTTTGGCAGCAATTACAGCCTCAAGTCTTTTTGAATATGATGCCACAAGCTTGGCACACCTATCTTTGGCCAGTGTTACCTGTTCCTCTTTGCAGCACTTCTCAAGCTCCACCAGGTTGGATTGGAAGTGTTAGTGCACAGATATTTTAAGATTTCTTCAGAGATGTTCAATTGGATTCAAGTCTGCGCTCTGGCTGGGCCACTCAAGGATATTCACAGAGTTGTCCTGAAGCCACTCCTTTGATATCTTGGCTGTGTGCTTAGGGTCGTTGTCCTGCTGAAAGATGAACCATCACCCCAGTCTTAGTGCAAGAGCCTACTGGAGCAGGTTTTCATCCAGAATGTCTCTGCACATTGCTGCTTTCATCTTTCCCTCTATCCTGACTAGTCTTCCAGTTCTTGCCACTGAAAAACATCCCCAAAGTATGATGCTGCCACCACTATGCTTCACTGTAGGGATGGTAATGAGCGGTGCCTGGTTTCCTCCAAACATGACACCCGGCATTCACGCCAAAGAGTTCAATCTCTGTTTTATGAGACCAGAGAATTTTGTTTCTCATGGTCTAAGAGTCCTTCAGGTGCATTTTGGCAAACTCCCGGTGGGCTGCCATGTGCTTTTTACTGAGGAGTGGCTTCCATCTGACCACTCTACCATACAGAGATATAAAGGAGAAAAAGATCCCCAGTGGTATGCCAATCCCACTCTCCTGGCGCTGTTTAATAAACCTTTATAAATATGAGGTTTTTTTGGTATAAATATATCTCGTATAAATAAACAGCAGCGTATGTTTTGAGACTTGGTTAGGGTCTCTAGCATAAACAAAATGATATAGATCTAAGAAACATCGCGCTATTAATTGAATAAAATAGAATATATATATATAAAGATGAATTTTTATCAATTTAAAAATAAGGCTGTGAAGTTGTCAGAAATGAGGTCGGGAGACTGTTTATAAACAATAAAATACTTTTTATTTTAAACCAAATACTCCACCACGTGGAATATGGAAGTAAAACATATATATAAAAATTTATGAATATCACTCTACCATACAGGCCTAATTGGTGGATTTCTGCAAATATGGTTGTCCTTCTGGAAGGTTCTCCTCTCTCCACAGAGGAATTCTGTAGCTATGAAAGATTGACCATCGGGTTCTTGGTCACCTCTCTGACTAGGACCCTTCTGCCTTGATTGCTCAGTTTAGACGGCCAGCCAGCTCTAGGAAGAGTCCTGGTGGTTTCCGAACTTCTTCCATTTACGGATGATGGAGGCCACTGTGCTCAGTGGGACCTTCAAAGCAGCAGATATTTTTCTGTACCCGTCCCCAGATTTGTGCCTTGAGACAATCCTGTCTCGGAGGTCTACAGACAATTCCTTTGACTTCATGCTTGGTTTGTGCTCAGATACACTGTCAAGTGTGGGACCTAATATAGACAGGTGTGTGCCTTTTCAAATCATGTCCAATCAACTGAATTTACCACAGGTGGACTCCAATTAAGCTGTAGGGACATCTCAAGGATGATCAGTAGAAACAGGATGCACCTGAGCTCAATTTTGAGCTTCATGGCAAAGGCTCTGAATACTTATGTACATGTGATTTCTTAGCTTTTTATTTTTAATACATTTGCAAATAATCTCAAAAAAACATTTTTCACATTGTCATTATGGGGTATTGTGTACAGAATTTTGAGGGGGGAAATGAATTTATTCCATTTTGGAATAAGGCTGTAACATAACAACATGTGGAAAAAGTGAAGCGCTGTGAATACTTTCCGGATGCACTGTAGAAACAACAGTCATACAGTAAGTCAGACACAACTGTAGCGGAAGGTCAATACCTGTGAAAAGGAAAATTGTACCCAATAAGAGAAAACATCTTTAGAGATCCTATTTAGTATGCAAACAGAGGCAAATTTAGGGTCTGACTGCCCCTAGGTTCAATATTGTTGGCTTCCCCATCCAGATCCCACCCCCTGCTGTCGCCTTCACAACTGCAATCAGATTTCGAACTAGTGTCAGTTAAGTATAGCTGCAGAGCCACCCAAAAGCAGTGTTGGCGGCTCTGCATTGTCATCATGTCACTGTTGGCCCAGACTTCACCCTCTAGTCCAGAAGCTGAAGGCTCCCAGCAGATAGCAATGGGGCAAGTAGCCCCAAGTTCTCCTGCCCCTCCTATAATCAAATTTAGGCCTGTAACCCCCCCCCCCCCCCTCCATCCTCTCCCCTGCTGGTGCTACATGAAAAATGGATCAGAAGCTCTTGTATTTTGGTTACCATATTAATTTTGTGTCATTTTTTTTAGATAAACACATTTGCATATATTGTATCAGCACTGATATCTAAGAGTATTAATTAATACATACCTGTAGGAGGAGCTGTATCAAGCTTTGGAGAGTGCGAGAAAGTGGAATAGTTGCCCAAAGCAACAAGACAGTTTTGGTCATTTCATAGAGTGTGCTAGATAAATAACAGAAGCTCATCTGTTGCTTTGGGCAACTTCTCCACTTTATATATCGCCAAGGTTTAATACATCTCCCCCACAGTTCAAAGTTTGCACAATAAATATGGCCAATACGTATTCTATTATGACATATTCATCTTCCTTGTGCTTGTTTTCATTCCAGTAATTCATTTCCAATAATGCCATGCAGGGATAACAATACATGCATATTGACAGATTCAATTATATTTTCCCAAGTCCAATGGAGTATGTACTTATTTAGGAAAGAAGATATAAGTTTATTAAAGGGCTAACAGATAAAGCAAATACATTTTGCTCTAACACAATTGTAGCAGTAGCATGCATACCTCACAATCATTGGGGCATATTCATCATGGGAAAAATTGTGAAATGAGAGTTTCTTCTTTAAGAATTTTTTTTAATCTGAAATACTGCTCCTTCTGCAGAGACAGCTTTTCAGAAATCGATATATTTCTCCTGTGCTGCTCAGCATTATTAGACTGTTTTATGTTAGTGCACATGCTCAGTCTCGTTAGGGGGCTTGCAGTGAGACCCGGAGAAGTGAGGAGCCGGACCCGACGTCAGGACACGTGTGAACCTGGATCCGCTGCTGTAAGGGAACAATTCCCCGCCACCGCCGGGATACATATGAGCCTGGCGCCGCCCCTGAAAGGGGACAATCCGCCACCGCATGAATCCCGGGGGGAACTTGAGAGCCAGGAGCTGTTGAAAGTGGTCCGCCATGGCTGCTTGTCGGTTGCTGATAATCAATGGGTGGCAAGAGATTCTCTCTTGCCACCCATTGCCTGGGACCGGCGGGAACACAGCAGTAGGGAACCCGCTGCCAAAGAGGAGGAGGAGCTGCGGGCAAGGGAGACAGTTGGGACTGACTTGAACACAGTGTGAGGTAATCTGCCGCCGAAGGGTAGGAGGAGCTGACAGCACAGCAGCGGGGCTAACAGATCCTGTCGCTAAGTGCTGACAGCCGGGCAGAATAAATACAAGCTGCCCGCTGCAAGCAGCTTGTACAGCTTTATGAAACTGAACAACATCCCAGGATGGCAAAGTTTCACTATCAAACTCCCCCAAAAAATGTTTTATTAGTCAAAAATGTGTATTGGTCATATCTCCTTTGTTACAGCTTTGATGAATAAAGATTTGACAAAACAAAAATCACAATTTGATAACATTCTCATAATTTAAGGATAATGATATGCCCCAATGTATTAATACACATACTGTAGGTTGTGTGTGTGTAATGAGGTTGCTAACAGATGCAGTGTTCCCTGTCACTCCCCATGCTTTCACATCAACAGATGAATATGAAGCAACCTAGGGTTTTGTGATGGAAAAACATGCATAATATTTCTATAAACATTCTTACATTTGCTCTATGATTTCATATAATAGCTTTGATTTAAAAAAATAATTGGAGCCTGCTAATACATATTAAGACAGTGATTTATTTTCATTATTTCATTTGTAAAACAGTAGGAGAGAGAGCAAAACATTAACATTTTTATTCAATGTCTGAGCTGACCTATATTATTTAAAAATACATGAGTTGACCTACATATATACGTAATGCAAGGCAAATGTCTATGATTTATTGACTTAATTATATAATATACACAAATATGATTTAGTACATATTTCTGTAGTGATGATTGATTTATGTTGTACAATAAAGCAAAACAAAGTATAAAGGGTATATTTACTAAGCGGCTGATTGTCAAAGCTGCTACAAGTTTTCATAGGGCAATAATATTAAATGCAAAACCAGGATTTAAGGCTGTAACTAGGGCAGTGCCAATAGGACAATCCAGGTACAATTTACCTTGCAGAGCTATCTCCTCCTTTGAATGCCCTGGGCACTCATCTTCCAGGTCCCTGCCCTCTCAATGCATTGTTTTCAGGGATTAGGTGGGGGAAGGGGGGGGGGGGGGGGTCGGAAGAAGTAGGGCCGCATAGGGTTTACTGTATATGATCCCTTCCAGGAGTCTTTTGTATTGAATATATTATGGCATTTTTATCCCCCATCGACAGAATTGATGACAAGTAACCAAATTCAGAAGCTGCTGCTTAGTAAATAAACCCCTAATCTGTTTTATCAGCTATCTTCTATCATATTTTATTTTTAACACTATATTTTGTATTATGCCCCACTCCATGTAAACTGTATCCAGAGCCGGCCCGCTCTAGGCAAGATTTTGGTTGGTGCCCCCTAGCACCACGGTAGCATCTAGTTTCTCTTCGTGCAGAGGACCTTTCCCATAACCCCCTGGGTCCATGTCACAATCTATTTGGAATAGAAAAGTGTGGCGAGCGAAGCGGAGCGGAGCGAGACACCGAGCCCGCGAGGGTCCAAAGCTGCATAGAAAAAAAAATACCCCAAACGATCGGAGAACGAAGAAAACATTTAGGAGCTGTAAGAGCGGAAGTTCTCTCCTGCCCACTCGTTATGTCATGTCCAGGTCCTTTGCACGAAGGCAACATAGACACAACCCTAGCACCACCGCTGGTTCCGCCTCTGACCTTGCACCTCTTTCCCAGCACAATCACCCCTTACCCATAGCAGTCCTTATTTTGGTGTTTGTACCCCCTATATTTTAAATTGGAACAGTTCGCACATTTGGCGCACAGCCCAAAAAGAGGTGTGTTTTTGCTGGCAAGGGGCATGGCCACACAATACTAACCCCAATTCCAATTACGCCACACAGTACTGCAACTTTATTCACATTTGATCATGCGATAGTGTCCATAATTCATATTACATCCCACAGTAGTATCACTTTACCTTATAAACATTACTCCTCACAGTAGAGCCCCTTATTCACATTACATCACACTGAATTGCTCCTTATTCACATTACATCGCACCTTATTGCTCTTTATTCACATTAGATGACACAGTAGTGCCCTTTCTATACGCAACGCCACATAGTAGAGCACCTTATACACATAATGCCACACATTAGTAATGCATTTATACACATGATTCCACACAGTAATGCCCCTTACACATTATTAATGTCCTTATAAAAGTAATGCACCTTAAACATTATGACAACCTTTATTAAAGCCCTTATACACATAATGACACACATAGTGCCCCCTACACATTTGCTGCACATTATTAGTGCCCCTATATACATAATGACACACATATAGTAGTACCCTTTTACACATATGCCACACATTATTAATGCCCTTATACACATAATGACACACATAGTGCCCCCTACACATTTTCTGCACAGTATTAGTGCCCCTATACACATAATGACACACATACAGTAGCACCCTGTTACACATAAGCCGCACATTATTAATGCCCTTATACACATAATGACACACATAGTGCCCCTTACAATTATGGTGCACATTATTAATGCATTTTTACATGACACACATAATGCTCCTTACACGTATTCTGAACACTACTGCACAATCAACCCACTCACATGCACACATCACTCACACTTCCACTAACACTGTGACATACAGATGTGTCCTCATAAATCTTTCCTCAGCGCTAACGTTGGGCACCTTTTTTTATGAAAATGCAAATTATTAGCATTGCTATGTGGCTACGATGCACAAGCAGGTTCTGCTGATTAAAATGATATGCAGCATGCCTATATACTGTGTGAGACTGTGGCTCTATCTGCATAAGAAATGCTACACACAGAATATAGGCATGCCGCATATAATTTTAATCAGCAGAAGCTGCTGATGCCCCTAGGCATATCAAATGCCCTAGGCAATTGCCTAGTCTGCCTATGCCTATGGCCGGCTCTGACTGTATCCAACTGTACTCTAGGCCCAGAGATTCCATTGAATTATTAGAAGTTTGCAGTAACATATTCTGCAGGGCTGTGCAGTCAGAACAGGAACCATTTTTTTCTGCACATAAATCTCAGCCCAGTGGAGGTTACAGTTCAATAGACACACATAGCAGAAATCTGCAGCAGTTGGAGGAAACTTACACCAGTACAGTATGGGGAACATACACAAACTTCATGTAGTAAGCACTGTGGGTGAAATTAAACCCTCGGAGCCAGCAATGCGTGGCATCAGTATTACATGTCTGATTTGAAAAATATCAAAAAAATAATTTTTGATTGCTTTGAACAAAATAGACAAATTTATTAGGGTTAGCACAATGTTAAGCTTGTTTTAGAAGTCACTGGAGCATTAATGGATTTTTATTCTTTTGATGGAGTTTAAAGAATAATTAAACATGCAGTAAATCTAATGTGGGATATACATCTATAGGCCAATTGCCAATTTTGCCAATCCAATCCACCGATCAGTGGACTAGGATGATCAGAGATTCATTGGGGGATATGCAAACTCCTACATGATAAAAATCCTTGACTGGACGATTGCTATCACTTTGGGTCAGAATCAGCAAATTGAGGATTTGCAACATGTTGGATTTTCCAATGACCCAAACAGATCATCGGCAAAACAGGGACTTGCTCTGATACTTGTCCAGTGTATAGGCGGGATGTACTAACCTCCGCCGCCACGTTAGTTGCCGTTTTCACTGCAATCTGAGTCACCGCTCCACTGCCCGCCGCTACCCATTTGCTCCCCATCTGCGTTCTCTCTCCTCATCAGCGCCGCGGCCACAGAGCTCTCCTATCGTCGTTGTGCTTGGTCTGTGCTCTGCTCCCCCTGGCCGTCTGCGCATGCTAACTTTGTCACAGCTTTCCGGGCATGCCCGGAAAGCTGTGACAAAGTACGCATGTGCAGACGGCCAGGGGGAGCGCAGCGCAGCACAGACCGAGCGCAACGGCGATAGGAGGACTCTGTGGCCGCGGTGGTGATGAGGAGAGGGAACAAAAGCAGATGGGGGAGCAAAGGGGTAGCGGCGGGCAGCGGACTAGGTGGCCTTTAACTTCATTTCTGCTGGTAAAATCCAATGTCTGTGTTTTTTTGCTTCAGAAAATGTAAAATATTTTCTAAACATTAATCATTTCTCATACTGCTAGCTTGTCATTACAACATATTATATTTAACATACAATCAAACAATAAATTATATATGCCAAATCTTAGACAAACGTCCATTATACAGTGAAAGGATAGAAAGTATATATCAGGTCAACTCAAATACTCAACAGTCTACATGATACGACTAATGTTTAAATTGTACGTTATATTCTCAAATATAACTATCTGGGATGTGAGTATGATTATTATTTTATTTTATTTAAGCTTAACTATGGGATTGACTCTGTTCTTATCTCTTTATTGTATCCACACATTTTTTATTTATTTTCTATGGACTGGACCAATAGTACACTCCAAAAAGAGAAATTAACAAGGAAATATTTAAAAATTTGGCTCCCATATCTCCACACATTATCACCATTAATTAAAGAGGCCCTGAGGCAGTGTTTTCAGTAAACAACTTGGTACAATATGGAAAGGAACACCTCAATTGCACCATTCTAACCATGGGCCTAATTGAGATCTGATCGCAGCAGCAAATTTGTTAGCTAATAGGCAAAACCATGTGCATTTCAGGAGGGCAGATATAACATGTGCAGAGAGAGTTAGATTTGGATGGGGTGTGTTCAAACTGAAATCTAAATTGCAGTGTAAAAATAAAGCAGCCAGTATTTACCCTGCACAGAAATAAAATAACCCACCCAAATCTAACTCTCTCTGCACATGTTATATCTGCCCCCCTGCAGTGTACATGGTTTTGCCCATTTTGCCCAACAAATTTGCTGCTGCAATCAGATCTGAATTAGGCCCTAGGTTGGGACGTGGAGCATGAGTCTCTATTTTATATAACCTGTTCTTTACTACACATCTAATGTCACTAAGGTAGGGGTTACACGATTTCTCCTATAATCATGTATGGTACTGCCCCCTTAATATTGCACTTGTTACTGTATCTCTCACCATGAAATGTTTTTTAGTGAGATGTGAAATTATGTATTGTCATGTATGGTTGACTTACTACTGTTACTTGTTAATAAAAATGTATTGGAAAAAAAAACTATGGGATTGTATACATTGCAACAAATAAAGATATACTTATCTCAGTCTTCAAAATGCATTATGATTGAAATTCATTTTATTTCAGACTAGTGTTGGGATTGATGGGCGGGTGGGAATCTGTTTGGCACATTATATTTCATTGCATTGCATTTGCTTACAACTGGAAACTGTCATGAGTATACAGCTAGTTCCAGCACTTCTTAAAATGCATCCATTTATTGCTATTTTGACTACTTCAGATGCTGCAATCACTTGTGGTTAATAGAATAAATTACCACAGCAGAATTTACCACTGCCAGTGACAATAATAGTGTCTATTTACTAAGCTCAGGAGAGAGAGACAAAGTAGAGAGAGAGAGAGAGAGAGAGAGAGAGAGAGAGAGAGAGATAAAGTACTAGCCAATCAGCTCCTAACTGTAATTTTTCAATCACAGCCTGTAACTTGGCAGTTAGGAGCTGATTGGTCCTTGATCACCGTCCATTTTATGTGCCTCCAAATCTTAATAAATAGACACCTAAGCAGCTTAAAGTTGACTATTGAATATAAAAATAAAATGAATGTATCATAGACTTTTATCTTTGTATTTAATTGTATGATACTGTAAATTACATTTATTTTTTATCAGCTTTAAAGTTAAAATATTAGCAACAACAAAAACTCCTTTGATAAGTACTCTTAGGAAATGTTTCATTCCTCACAATGCAGTTAAAAACAAAGAAAAAAAACACTGTAACATTTCCACTTAATTAGATATGCCCGTTAACCATGTATAATTGTGGAAAGACAATTTAGTTCTTGCATTAAAAGGACTAAATCAGAACTGCTTGTAATATGACTGTCTGTTATCTTTCTTGCTTCAAAATGCAGCTGATTTTTAGCCAGCCACATTCAAATACACCACACTAGCAAATATAGTTATATTAATGCTCTTTTACTCAGTGAAGTGTTCTGACATTTTAGACAATTTTTCTGTCATATTATATGTATAGAACAAAGATGTTAAATTTTACCTGTAAGATGCACAGTATGATTATTTTAAATAAATTATAGATCTATATAAGAGTATTGAGCAAGCAGAACAAGACAGATGTCTTAGATTTTCATTCCAGAATTCTTTTACTTAATTTGAAATAATTTTGATTCCAAGGTAACACTCATACTTAGTTACAGTAATATGGTAATTTATGTATAATGGTTCCAGGCAGTACTTTGTCTACACCTAGCAATCCAAATGTACTTAATAAAACATACTGCAAAGCTATTGTGGTAAGACAGATGTTTCAAATCTATTGGCACCCGAAATATAAGTCAGTATGGCATCTATGGTAGGTCTAGGTCACTATGATATCAGTTTTTTTTTTTTACTAAAATATTTGGGTACTTTCAACTAATACATTACTTATTAATCATTGTGATCAATTATTTTCAACAGATAACAATTTTCCTTTCCTCTCTTATGGGTCTATTTACTAAGCCTTGGATGGAGATAAAGTTGCTGGAGATAAAGTACCAGCCAATCGGCTCCTAACTGTCATTTTTCAAACACAGTCTGTGGCATGGCAGTTAGGAGCCGATTGGCTGGTACTTAATCTCCAGTGACTCTACCTCCATCCAAGTCTTAGTAAATAGACCCCTTAGAATGAAAAATCATATAGGCTAAATGCTTGATACACAACAGTAAACCAGCAGGGAAGTGCTGTGACAAGGATATTTGGAACCTGACAGGCTACTGAGATTAATTGGAGCTGTCCCGCAGCAAGATTTTTTGATATCTATATATTTAAAGAGGCCAGAGAGAGAGAGAGAGCGATAGAGAGAGAGAGAGAAATCACTATATCTAAGACGAAGCTTTATAAAACATTAAGAGCTGGATATATGCATGCAACCAAGATTGGGAGAAACATGTGACAGAGTGATGAAAGTATTAGTGCACTCAGGACTGAGAGATATAATTGATACAGTGCTGAAGTTTCCATGTATGCGTCTGCAGGACACCAGTACTAGATGCTGGTACTCTTTGTGGAATTCCAAATTAGAGATGAGCAAGTCAATTTCCTAGAAACCGAACCCACCCAAACTGTGCATTATGAGTAGATCCGAGTCCCAGCTCTGGTCCTCATGTCAGGCACAGATCTGAAAACTAGAGATGAGCGGGTTCGGTTTCTTTGAATCCGAACCCGCACGAACTTCACTTTTTTTTCCACGGGTCCGAGCGACTCGGATCTTCCCGCCTTGCTCGGTTAACCCGAGCGCGCCCGAACGTCATCATGACGCTGTCGGATTCTCGCGAGGCTCGGATTCTATCGCGAGACTCGGATTCTATATAAGGAGCCGCGCGTCGCCGCCATTTTCACTCGTGCATTGAGATTGATAGGGAGAGGACGTGTCTGGCGTCCTCTCCATTAGAATAGAGATAGATAGATTAGATAGAGAGAGATTGTGCAGAGTCGCAGACAGAGTTAGTTTACCACAGTCAGTGACCAGTGCAGTTGCTAGTTAACTTTTATTTAATATAATATATCCGTTCAGTTCTCTCTGCTATATCCGTTCTCTGCCTGAAAAAAAAAACGATACACAGCACAGTCAGTCACACAGTGTGACTCAGTCTGTGTGCACTCAGCTCAGCCCAGTGTGCTGCACAGTCATCAATGTATAAATTAAAAGCTTATAATTAATTGTGGGGGAGACTGGGGAGCACTGCAGGTTGTTAGCAGGAGCCAGGAGTACAATTATATTAATTAACAGTGCACACTTTTGCTGCAGGAGTGGTGACCAGTGCCTGACCACCAGTATAGTATTGTTGTATACTACTAATATCTCTTTAAATATCAACCAGTCTATATTAGCAGCAGACACAGTACAGTGCGGTAGTTCACGGCTGTGGCTACCTCTGTGTCGGCACACGGCAGGCAGTCCGTCCGACCAGAATTGTATTATTTATTATTATATACCTACCACCTAACCGTGGTTTTTTTTTCATTCTTTATACCGTCATAGTGTCATCCTAATTGTTACGAGTATACTACTATCTCTTTATCAACCAGTGTACAGTGCGGTAGTTCACGGCTGTGGCTACCTCTGTGTCAGCACACGGCAGGCAGTCCGTCCGACCAGAATTGTATTATTTATTATTATATACCTACCACCTAACCGTGGTTTTTTTTTCATTCTTTATACCGTCATAGTGTCATCCTAATTGTTACGAGTATACTACTATCTCTTTATCAACCAGTGTACAGTGCGGTAGTTCACGGCTATGGCTACCTCTGTGTCGGCACACGGCAGGCAGTCCGTCCGACCAGAATTGTATTATTTATTATTATATACCTACCACCTAACCGTGGTTTTTTTTTCATTCTTTATACCGTCATAGTGTCATCCTAATTGTTACGAGTATACTACTATCTCTTTATCAACCAGTGTACAGTGCGGTAGTTCACGGCTGTGGCTACCTCTGTGTCGGCACACGGCAGGCAGTCCGTCCGACCAGAATTGTATTATTTATTATTATATACCTACCACCTAACCGTGGTTTTTTTTTCATTCTTTATACCGTCATAGTGTCATCCTAATTGTTACGAGTATACTACTATCTCTTTATCAACCAGTGTACAGTGCGGTAGTTCACGGCTGTGGCTACCTCTGTGTCGGCACACGGCAGGCAGTCCGTCCGACCAGAATTGTATTATTTATTATTATATACCTACCACCTAACCGTGGTTTTTTTTTCATTCTTTATACCGTCATAGTGTCATCCTAATTGTTACGAGTATACTACTATCTCTTTATCAACCAGTGTACAGTGCGGTAGTTCACGGCTGTGGCTACCTCTGTGTCGGCACACGGCAGGCAGTCCGTCCGACCAGAATTGTATTATTTATTATTATATACCTACCACCTAACCGTGGTTTTTTTTTCATTCTTTATACCGTCATAGTGTCATCCTAATTGTTACGAGTATACTACTATCTCTTTATCAACCAGTGTACAGTGCGGTAGTTCACGGCTGTGGCTACCTCTGTGTCGGCACACGGCAGGCAGTCCGTCCGACCAGAATTGTATTATTTATTATTATATACCTACCACCTAACCGTGGTTTTTTTTTCATTCTTTATACCGTCATAGTGTCATCCTAATTGTTACGAGTATACTACTATCTCTTTATCAACCAGTGTACAGTGCGGTAGTTCACGGCTGTGGCTACCTCTGTGTCGGCAGTCGGCAGGCAGTCCGTCCATCCATAATTGTATTATTATTATAATATATACCACCTAACCGTGGTTTTTTTTCCATTCTTTATACCGTCGTCATAGTGTCATACTAGTTGTTACGAGTATACTACTATCTCTTTATCAACCAGTGTACAGTGCGGTAGTTCACGGCTGTGGCTACCTCTGTGTCGGCAGTCGGCAGGCAGTCCGTCCATCCATAATTGTATTATTATTATAATATATACCACCTAACCGTGGTTTTTTTTCCATTCTTTATACCGTCGTCATAGTGTCATACTAGTTGTTACGAGTATACTACTATCTCTTTATCAACCAGTGTACAGTGCGGTAGTTCACGGCTGTGGCTACCTCTGTGTCGGCAGTCGGCAGGCAGTCCGTCCATCCATAATTGTATTATTATTATAATATATACCACCTAACCGTGGTTTTTTTTCCATTCTTTATACCGTCGTCATAGTGTCATACTAGTTGTTACGAGTATACTACTATCTCTTTATCAACCAGTGTACAGTGCGGTAGTTCACGGCTGTGGCTACCTCTGTGTCGGCAGTCGGCAGGCAGTCCGTCCATCCATAATTGTATTATTATTATAATATATACCACCTAACCGTGGTTTTTTTTGCATTCTTTATACCGTCGTCATAGTGTCATACTAGTTGTTACGAGTATACTACTATCTCTTTATCAACCAGTGTACAGTGCGGTAGTTCACGGCTGTGGCTACCTCTGTGTCGGCAGTCGGCAGGCAGTCCGTCCATCCATAATTGTATTATTATTATAATATATACCACCTAACCGTGGTTTTTTTTCCATTCTTTATACCGTCGTCATAGTGTCATACTAGTTGTTACGAGTATACTACTATCTCTTTATCAACCAGTGTACAGTGCGGTAGTTCACGGCTGTGGCTACCTCTGTGTCGGCAGTCGGCAGGCAGTCCGTCCATCCATAATTGTATTATTATTATAATATATACCACCTAACCGTGGTTTTTTTTCCATTCTTTATACCGTCGTCATAGTGTCATACTAGTTGTTACGAGTATACTACTATCTCTTTATCAACCAGTGTACAGTGCGGTAGTTCACGGCTGTGGCTACCTCTGTGTCGGCAGTCGGCAGGCAGTCCGTCCATCCATAATTGTATTATTATTATAATATATACCACCTAACCGTGGTTTTTTTTGCATTCTTTATACCGTCGTCATAGTGTCATACTAGTTGTTACGAGTATACTACTATCTCTTTATCAACCAGTGTACAGTGCGGTAGTTCACGGCTGTGGCTACCTCTGTGTCGGCAGTCGGCAGGCAGTCCGTCCATCCATAATTGTATTATTATTATAATATATACCACCTAACCGTGGTTTTTTTTCCATTCTTTATACCGTCGTCATAGTGTCATACTAGTTGTTACGAGTATACTACTATCTCTTTATCAACCAGTGTACAGTGCGGTAGTTCACGGCTGTGGCTACCTCTGTGTCGGCAGTCGGCAGGCAGTCCGTCCATCCATAATTGTATTATTATTATAATATATACCACCTAACCGTGGTTTTTTTATACCACCTAACCGTGGCAGTCCGTCCATAATTGTATACTAGTAAACTATCCAATCCATCCATCTCCATTGTTTACCTGAGGTGCCTTTTAGTTCTGCCTATAAAATATGGAGAACAAAAAAGTTGAGGTTCCAAAATTAGGGAAAGATCAAGATCCACTTCCACCTCGTGCTGAAGCTGCTGCCACTAGTCATGGCCGAGACGATGAAATGCCAGCAACGTCGTCTGCCAAGGCCGATGCCCAATGTCATAGTACAGAGCATGTCAAATCCAAAACACCAAATATCAGAAAAAAAAGGACTCCAAAACCTAAAATAAAATTGTCGGAGGAGAAGCGTAAACTTGCCAATATGCCATTTACCACACGGAGTGGCAAGGAACGGCTGAGGCCCTGGCCTATGTTCATGGCTAGTGGTTCAGCTTCACATGAGGATGGAAGCACTCAGCCTCTCGCTAGAAAACTGAAAAGACTCAAGCTGGCAAAAGCACCGCAAAGAACTGTGCGTTCTTTGAAATCCCAAATCCACAAGGAGAGTCCAATTGTGTCGTTTGCGATGCCTGACCTTCCCAACACTGGACGTGAAGAGCATGCGCCTTCCACTATTTGCATGCCCCCTGCAAGTGCTGGAAGGAGCACCCGCAGTCCAGTTCCTGATAGTCAGATTGAAGATGTCAGTGTTGAAGTACACCAGGATGAGGAGGATATGGGTGTTGCTGGCGCTGGAGAGGAAATTGACCAGGAGGATTCTGATGGTGAGGTGGTTTGTTTAAGTCAGGCACCCGGGGAGACACCTGTTGTCCGTGGGAGGAATATGGCCGTTGACATGCCAGGTGAAAATACCAAAAAAATCAGCTCTTCGGTGTGGAGGTATTTCACCAGAAATGCGGACAACAGGTGTCAAGCCGTGTGTTCCCTTTGTCAAGCTGTAATAAGTAGGGGTAAGGACGTTAACCACCTCGGAACATCCTCCCTTATACGTCACCTGCAGCGCATTCATAATAAGTCAGTGACAAGTTCAAAAACTTTGGGTGACAGCGGAAGCAGTCCACTGACCAGTAAATCCCTTCCTCTTGTAACCAAGCTCACGCAAACCACCCCACCAACTCCCTCAGTGTCAATTTCCTCCTTCCCCAGGAATGCCAATAGTCCTGCAGGCCATGTCACTGGCAAGTCTGACGAGTCCTTTCCTGCCTGGGATTCCTCCGATGCATCCTTGCGTGTAACGCCTACTGCTGCTGGCGCTGCTGTTGTTGCCGCTGGGAGTCGATGGTCATCCCAGAGGGGAAGTCGTAAGCCCACTTGTACTACTTCCAGTAAGCAATTGACTGTTCAACAGTCCTTTGCGAGGAAGATGAAATATCACAGCAGTCATCCTACTGCAAAGCGGATAACTGAGTCCTTGACAACTATGTTGGTGTTAGACGTGCGTCCGGTATCCGCCGTTAGTTCACAGGGAACTAGACAATTTATTGAGGCAGTGTGCCCCCGTTACCAAATACCATCTAGGTTCCACTTCTCTAGGCAGGCGATACCGAGAATGTACACGGACGTCAGAAAAAGACTCACCAGTGTCCTAAAAAATGCAGTTGTACCCAATGTCCACTTAACCACGGACATGTGGACAAGTGGAGCAGGGCAGGGTCAGGACTATATGACTGTGACAGCCCACTGGGTAGATGTATGGACTCCCGCCGCAAGAACAGCAGCGGCGGCACCAGTAGCAGCATCTCGCAAACGCCAACTCTTTCCTAGGCAGGCTACGCTTTGTATCACCGCTTTCCAGAATACGCACACAGCTGAAAACCTCTTACGGCAACTGAGGAAGATCATCGCGGAATGGCTTACCCCAATTGGACTCTCCTGTGGATTTGTGGCATCGGACAACGCCAGCAATATTGTGTGTGCATTAAATATGGGCAAATTCCAGCACGTCCCATGTTTTGCACATACCTTGAATTTGGTGGTGCAGAATTTTTTAAAAAACGACAGGGGCGTGCAAGAGATGCTGTCGGTGGCCAGAAAAATTGCGGGACACTTTCGGCGTACAGGCACCACGTACAGAAGACTGGAGCACCACCAAAAACTACTGAACCTGCCCTGCCATCATCTGAAGCAAGAAGTGGTAACGAGGTGGAATTCAACCCTCTATATGCTTCAGAGGTTGGAGGAGCAGCAAAAGGCCATTCAAGCCTATACAATTGAGCACGATATAGGAGATGGAATGCACCTGTCTCAAGTGCAGTGGAGAATGATTTCAACGTTGTGCAAGGTTCTGATGCCCTTTGAACTTGCCACACGTGAAGTCAGATCAGACACTGCCAGCCTGAGTCAGGTCATTCCCCTCATCAGGCTTTTGCAGAAGAAGCTGGAGGCATTGAAGAAGGAGCTAACACGGAGCGATTCCGCTAGGCATGTGGGACTTGTGGATGCAGCCCTTAATTCGCTTAACAAGGATTCACGGGTGGTCAATCTGTTGAAATCAGAGCACTACATTTTGGCCACCGTGCTCGATCCTAGATTTAAAGCCTACCTTGGATCTCTCTTTCCGGCAGACACAGGTCTGCTGGGGTTGAAAGACCTGCTGGTGACAAAATTGTCAAGTCAAGCGGAACGCGACCTGTCAACATCTCCTCCTTCACATTCTCCCGCAACTGGGGGTGCGAGGAAAAGGCTCAGAATTCCGAGCCCACCCGCTGGCGGTGATGCAGGGCAGTCTGGAGCGACTGCTGATGCTGACATCTGGTCCGGACTGAAGGACCTGACAACGATTACGGACATGTCGTCTACTGTCACTGCATATGATTCTCTCAACATTGATAGAATGGTGGAGGATTATATGAGTGACCGCATCCAAGTAGGCACGTCACACAGTCCGTACTTATACTGGCAGGAAAAAGAGGCAATTTGGAGGCCCTTGCACAAACTGGCTTTATTCTACCTAAGTTGCCCTCCCACAAGTGTGTACTCCGAAAGAGTGTTTAGTGCCGCCGCTCACCTTGTCAGCAATCGGCGTACGAGGTTACATCCAGAAAATGTGGAGAAGATGATGTTCATTAAAATGAATTATAATCAATTCCTCCGCGGAGACATTGACCAGCAGCAATTGCCTCCACAAAGTACACAGGGAGCTGAGATGGTGGATTCCAGTGGGGACGAATTGATAATCTGTGAGGAGGGGGATGTACACGGTGATATATCGGAGGGTGAAGATGAGGTGGACATCTTGCCTCTGTAGAGCCAGTTTGTGCAAGGAGAGATTAATTGCTTCTTTTTTGGGGGGGGTCCAAACCAACCCGTCATATCAGTCACAGTCGTGTGGCAGACCCTGTCACTGAAATGATGGGTTGGTTAAAGTGTGCATGTCCTGTTTTGTTTATACAACATAAGGGTGGGTGGGAGGGCCCAAGGATAATTCCATCTTGCACCTCTTTTTTCTTTTCTTTTTCTTTGCATCATGTGCTGATTGGGGAGGGTTTTTTGGAAGGGACATCCTGCGTGACACTGCAGTGCCACTCCTAGATGGGCCCGGTGTTTGTGTCGGCCACTAGGGTCGCTAATCTTACTCACACAGCTACCTCATTGCGCCTCTTTTTTTCTTTGCGTCATGTGCTGTTTGGGGAGGGTTTTTTGGAAGGGACATCCTGCGTGACACTGCAGTGCCACTCCTAGATGTGCCCGGTGTTTGTGTCGGCCACTAGGGTCGCTAATCTTACTCACACAGTCAGCTACCTCATTGCGCCTCTTTTTTTCTTTGCGTCATGTGCTGTTTGGGGAGGGTTTTTTGGAAGGGCCATCCTGCGTGACACTGCAGTGCCACTCCTAGATGGGCCCGGTGTTTGTGTCGGCCACTAGGGTCGCTAATCTTACTCACACAGCTACCTCATTGCGCCTCTTTTTTTCTTTGCGTCATGTGCTGTTTGGGGAGGGTTTTTTGGAAGGGCCATCCTGCGTGACACTGCAGTGCCACTCCTAGATGGGCCCGGTGTTTGTGTCGGCCACTAGGGTCGCTAATCTTACTCACACAGCTACCTCATTGCGCCTCTTTTTTTCTTTGCGTCATGTGCTGTTTGGGGAGGGTTTTTTGGAAGGGACATCCTGCGTGACACTGCAGTGCCACTCCTAGATGGGCCCGGTGTTTGTGTCGGCCACTAGGGTCGCTTATCTTACTCACACAGCGACCTCGGTGCAAATTTTAGGACTAAAAATAATATTGTGAGGTGTGATGTGTTCAGAATAGGCTGAAAATGAGTGTAAATTATGTTTTTTGAGGTTAATAATACTTTGGGATCAAAATTACCCCCAAATTCTATGATTTAAGCTGTTTTTTAGGGTTTTTTGAAAAAAACACCCGAATCCAAAACACACCCGAATCCGACAAAAATAATTCGGTGAGGTTTTGCCAAAACGCGTTCGAACCCAAAACACGGCCGCGGAACCGAACCCAAAACCAAAACACAAAACCCGAAAAATTTCAGGCGCTCATCTCTACTGAAAACGAGGCAAAAAGTCTTCTCAGCATTGGATCTCACATGTTTTGGACTGCATAAAAGTCCCTTACTTGTGATTCAGGCACCATTGCAAACAGGACGCCGGAGGGAGAGAGTGTGGGACTGTGGTCTCTGTAAGGGCATCTAGAATATAATAGTCAACTGTTGTTCAAAATGGAGAAGAAGAAAAAAGAGAGCACTACCACTTAATGATTTTTCTATGGGTAAAAAAAGATCATGAATTTGTATTATTCCTCAAAAACCTGACCACTTATCAAAATTTGGTGATATTACTGCATATCAACATCACACATTCTTATTAATAAAATCTGAACCATCAAAATCAGTGTTGTCATTTCATGGTAGTTGCCTTCACAAAAAATAGCTTAGCCAATTAAATATATAGATAATATAGATTAAATAATGTACAGCAGCTGATTACCAAGTGTAATGCAGTTTGCTAGTTATTCACAGACTCACAGTAGAGAGTGATCGATAAGAATTTAATGCATTTTAACATTATCTTTATTGTGTGAAGCCACCTGTATGGTGATAAATAGTTCTTGTACATTTGTTCAGTAATCTTTTCTGTGTACAGTGGCAGCACTAGAGGTGGGGCTGCAGCACAGTCCAAAATTGAAATAAGGGAGCCACACCAACCAGTGAGTCCCAGCCAGTGATGTTTGGCAATGTTCGGAGGGTGGCAGTTGGTGTGGCTCCCCTATTTGAATTTTTTACTGCACTGCAGCCCCACCTCTAGAGCTGTCACCGGAACCACATATCATTTGGATGATAAATATTTCTTCTCCATCCCCACATCCTTACTATTGTTCACTTTATAATTTGGCACAGACGTTCTTAGTCACTACGATGCTTATAAGTCTATCAAAGTTATCAAGTGTAGTCATTTACTTGTGTACACGCCTAGCCTCTTACTACAGTGTGGTAAGGCAGAGCTAGGGCAGTCATTGTCAAAAAGAAGGAAGAGCCACTGGAGATGACTGCTGTTAGATACAATTTGGGGTACCACATCGTTAGCTTTTTTTTCTCCCCCTTATTGAATAGGTCTAAAAGGAGTTTCTATCACCTATTTGCAAATAGGACACTATATCAGTTTGTGATAAGGCATTAAATCATTTTGAGCATTTGCTTTGTTTTTTTATGTATTTTACACTGTAATCTTTCGGAAAAGGATGAATAAAATTAATTATAATTAATTAATGAAGATTTTTTAACATGAATGAATAGCACTCATTTTTAAAAAAAATGTGTATTTTTTTTTACAAAATCTGGTCAGTTAATTACAGATTTACAGTATATATTCTTTATCTCCATATTTATTAATAAAAATGACTCATGACAGTTTTCACTTTTGGCAGTTTAGCAAGCTACTGCAACAAAACAAAAATAGGTTGTTTGTAGAGATGTGCACCGGAAAATTTTCGGGTTCTGTGTTTTGGTTTTGGATTCGCTTCCGTGGCCGTGTTTTGGATTCGGATGTGTTTTGGCAAAAACTCCCTTAAAAAATTTTGTCGGATTCGGGTGTGTTTTGGATTCGGGTGTTTTTTTTTTCAAAAACCCCTCAAAAACAGCTTAAATCATAGAATTTGGGGGTAATTTTGATCCTATAGTATTATTAACCTCAATAATCATAATTTCCACTCATTTCCAGTCTATTCTGAACACCTCAAACCTCACAATATTACTTTTAGTCCTAAAATTTGCTCCTAGGTCGCTGGATGACTAAGCTAAGCGACCCAAGTGGCCGGCACAAACACCTGGACCATCTAGGAGTGGCACTGCAGTGTCAGACAGGATGGCACTTAAAAAAATTGGCCCCAAACAGCACATGATACAAAGAAAAGAGAAAAAGAGGTGCACTGTGGTCGCTGGATGGCTAAGCTAAGCGACACAAACACCCCAATATCACAGGAATTATTTGTTCTAATCAATGGTATTATTGGTCCAAATCACTGGAAGAAAATTACAAAATCACAGGAATTATTCATTCTATTTAATGGTATTATTGGTCCAAATCACTGGAAGAAAATTACAAAATCACTGGAATTATTTGTTCTAATCAATGGTATTATTGGTCCAAATCACTGGAAGAAAATGACAAAATCACTGGAATTAAATGTCAGTAATGTCGGGAATTATATCAAATGGCAGTACCACTGGACATATACGGAAGTGTCAGACAGGATGGCACTTAAAAAAATAGTCCCCAAACAGTACATGATGCAAAGAAAAGAGAAAAAGAGGTGCACTGTGGTCGCTGGATGGCTAAGCTAAGCGACACAAACACCTCAATATCACAGCAATTATTTGTTCTAATCAATGGTATTATTGGTCCAAACACTGGAAGAAAATGACAAAATCACTGGAATTAAATGGCAGTAATGTTGGGAATTATATCAAATGGCAATACCACTGGACATATACGGAAGTGTCAGACAGGATGGCACTTAAAAAAATAGTCCCCAAACAGCACATGATGCAAAGAAAAGAGAAAAAGAGGTGCACTGTTGTCGCTGGATGGCTAAGCTAAGCAACACAAACACCTCAATATCACAGCAATTATTAATTCTAATCAATGGTATTATTGGTCCAAATCCCTGGAAGAAAATGATAAAATCACTGGAATTATTTGGCAAGATCACTGTAATTAATAATTATAAATCACTGATATTAATTGGTAAAATCTCGCTATTGCCTGCCTAGTGAAGTGGAATCTAGATGGGATTTTGTACCGGGGACACAATAACTTCATCAATTGTCTAAATCCCACTACACTAATGGTGGAAAATGGGCACACGTCTAACAGCGCACTGATTATAATGAGAACTGTTTATACTGATCACTGATGATACTACGGAGAACTGACACTGAGCAGCGAGAACAGCACTGGACTATTGTACTGTAGTATACTGGTCACCACAATGCAGCACTGACACTGAGCACAGATATTAAACACTGATCAGGATACTAGAAGTGACACAGAGCTGCAAGATACAGCAATGGCCTACTGTACTGTACTACTATATACTGGTGGTCAACACAATGCTGCACTGTACTACTATATACTGATCACAACAATGCAGCAGATATTGAGCACTGATCAGGATACTAGAACTGAGTCTGACACAGAGCTGCAAGATACAGCAATGGCTTACTGTACTGTACTACTATAATATACTGGTGGTCACCACAATGCAGCACACTGAGCACAGATATTACCAGGTGTATCTCACACATCGCTCAGTACAGATTACAGGATGTATAATCACCAGGTGTATAACACACATCGCACAGTACAGTATACAGGGTGTATAATTAATTACCAGGTGTATCACACACATCGCACAGTACAGTATACAGGGTGTATAATTAATTACCAGGAATATAACACACATCGCACAGTACAGTATATAGGGTGTATAATCCCCAGGTGTATCTCACACATCGCTCAGTACAGTATATAGGGTGTATAATCCCCAGGTGTATCTCACACATCGCTCAGTACAGATTACAGGATGTATAATCACCAGGTGTATCTCACACATTGCTCAGTACAGTATACAGGGTGTATAATCACCAGGTGTATCACAAACGTTGCACAGTACAGTATAAAGCGTGTATAATCACCAGGTGTATCACACGCGGCACAGTACAGTATACAAGGTGTATAATCCCCAGGTGTATCTCACACATCGCTCAGTACAGATTACAGGATGTATAAAATCACCAGGTGTATAACACACGTCACACAGTACAGTATACATACTGGTCACTACAATGCAGCAGATATTGAGCACTGATCAGGATACTAGAAGTGACACAGAGCTGCAAGATACAGCAATGGCCTACTGTACTGTACTATATGTATACTGCTGGTCACCAAAATGCTGCACTGTCCTACTATATACCTCTCACAACAATGTAGCACAGATATGGATAGTATACTTGACACAGCTGTAAGATACAGCAAAGGCCTACTGTATTGTACTACTGAATATGTATACTGCTGGTCACCAAAATGCTGCACTGTCCTACTATATACTGCTCACAATAATGCAGCACAGATATGGATGGTATGCTTGACACAGAGCTGCAAGATACAGCAATGGCCTACTGTACTGTACTACTATAATTATATACTGGTGGTCCCCACAATGCAGCACACTGAGCACAGATATTTGCAGCACACTGAGCACAGGTATTTGCAGCACACTGAGCACAGATACGGAGCTTTCCAGGGAGAGAACGCAGCCACGTCCTCTCCGTTCAATCTCCAATGCACGAGTGAAAATGGCGGCGACCCGCGCCTCTTTATATAGAATACGAATCTCGCGAGAATCCAACAGCGGGATGATGACGTTCAGCCGCGTTCTGGTTAACCGAGCAAGGCGGGAAGATCCGAGGCTGCCTCGGACCCGTGTAAAATAGGTAAAGTTCGAGCGGGTTCGGATCTCAACGAACCGAACCCGCTCATCTCTAGTTGTTTGATGATACCCTGTTAAAAATCATACTTATGATATATAGTACAATTCTTAATTTCTTCTTATTAGTTGTGTTGCATAATGCATTTGTTTCCCCAAAAACAGGATTTTTGTTCTAGGGAACGACATTGAAGTAGTGGATAAGTCACATAAAGTATAGAGCTACAGGGTTTTTTTTACCCCTGCAAAAGTATTTGATTTTTAAACATCCTAGGGCTAACTCAGAGTTGCATGTAAAGGTGCATACATACTGGCTGATATATTGGCTATTCTATCGATGGTCCATCAGCCAGTGTGTACCAGCGATATGTCTGTGAATGACGTCACTCACAGACATATCTTGTAGGCCCTGCAGAACAGCCAATGGCCTATATAGCTACAGCCAACCGCCTGTACACTCGCTGCACAAGCCGGCGGTGATTGACAGCCCAACTGTGTGGGCCCCATTTACACAACACACTGCCCAATCCATCTGTAGATACCAATTGATCTGCAGATATATCTATAAGTGTGTACCCAGCAAACTTTTGAGGCTACATCTTGTGATTTATCACCCGGCGATTTATCACACGGCACACGCTTTGTAGCCAAGTACGTGCAACGGGTGTAGTACTGCTGACCGGCGGTCTCCTGACCGCCGGTCAGCTTACCGACGCCGGGATCCCGGCAGCATACCGACGCCGGGATCCCGGCGGGGAAGGGTGAGTGCAGCAAGCCCCTTGCGGGCTCGCTGCGCTCGCCATGCTGCGGGCTCGTGGCGACGGACACCCACGAGTGAAAATAGTCCCTGTTGGTCGGCATGCCGACCATCGGGATAGTGACCCGTCGGGCTGGTGTAGGAGGTCATGGCTTTATGGGTGTAATTGGGCAACAAATCATAGGCTGAGTTCTTAGGGTGTGTTGTGGATGTGTAGGCAGAATTATAAGCACATGCAGAGGATTTCAGACCGATCTCTCACACCACGGATTAGGCTTCTGCACATGCATGTTAATAGTAACGATGGATAACAAAAAGATTGATAGTAATGATGGCTAACAAGCAGATGGAAAGGTGCACCCAACTCGGTATACAGGTTGAGTATCCCTTATCCAAAATGCTTGGGACTAGAAGTATTTTGGATATCGGATTTTTCCGTATTTTGGAATAATTGCATATCATAATGAGATATCATGGTGATGGGACCTAAGTCTAAGCACAGTATGCATTTATGTTTCATATACACCTTATACACACAGCCTGATGGTAATTTTAGCCAATATTTTTAATAACTTTGTGCATTAAACAAAGGCTGTGTACATTCACACAATTCATTTATGTTTCATATACACCTTATACACAAAGCCTAAAGGTCATTTAATACAATATTTTTCATAATTTTGTGTATTAAACAGTTTGTGTACATTGAGCCATCAGAAACAAAGGTTTCACTATTTCACAGTCGCTCAAAAAATTCCGTATTTCGGAATATTCTGTATTTCAGAATATTTGGATATGGGATACTCAACCTGTACCGGCGAAGATCTGTTTAAAATTCAGAGCACACTTGCATGCAACTGTGATTCAGCCACATCCAAGGTTATAGGTTGTCAGCCATTAATTTCAAGTTCAATAGAATGTTTTCCACTAGC
Organism: Pseudophryne corroboree; assembly: GCF_028390025.1. Classification (NCBI taxonomy): domain Eukaryota; kingdom Metazoa; phylum Chordata; class Amphibia; order Anura; family Myobatrachidae; genus Pseudophryne; species Pseudophryne corroboree. The sequence goes on along the minus strand of NC_086448.1, from coordinate 495,931,502 downwards.
CACAAATATTTTGTACTGGAAAGATAAACAGAAATATCAATACAATTAAAATATTGAAAGACACATATGTAACACATGAAATAGAAATAGATCTGGGCACTTTTTACTCTCATTGAATATTAAGATGTAAATACTGTAGTGCTCAAAAGTGCAATAAGTTTTAATTATAGATGCAGTAGTTATTAAAGGAATACCTGGTGCATCACTATGTTATTGCCTTCCACCATCTAGACCTACAAGGTTTCATCTTGTTTTACAGTGCTGTTAACACACAAATCAATTTCATTGTTTAGGTATTACCACTACTGGACACTTGGTGGAGTCTTTCCACACATTTGTTTATATGATCCCATTTCCTGGTATTTGAATGCAACCTACAGTACTGTACCAACTCTATAAATCAATCAATCAATCAATCAATCAATCAATCAATCCAATCAATCAATCAATCAATCAATCAATCTTCCTCTCCTATAACCCATAACATCTGTTCCTCAATGGAGGAATGCTGGAATGGAAACCTTCACCAGTCTAGAGAAGTTGGGCCAATAATATTATTAGCAGAGTAAATCAGTCTAGGCAGCACAGAGGATCTATGAGGTTGTAAGACAAATTATTGTCACCTGAATTAAAGCAGACAAGCATTCACCTTATTATACCCAATCAGAAGTATTTCCCAAGCCAGTCACAAATGGATTTAACTTTATTATTGGTCTGCAACAGACAGACAATGAAGCGACATTCTAAGTCTATTATTTCAATAAATATGTTTTATGCCATGTGTGCAGGTTGTTATTATTTAGACTTTATTTTCTTGTGAACCCAAGTTCCATAATCAGGGCTGCCAATGGGGGTACAGTGGGGACACATGTCCCAGGAGGTTTGGGAAGTACTCACCTTGGAGATCCCTGCACCGTCTTCTTGTTCAGCATTTACATGCCTTCTTGTTTAGCATCTACATAAAGTGCAGCTCCATTGGCTTATACTGCACTGAAGCCTTGTGCAGCGTGTTGCTGTAACACATTTTTAGATGAAAGAGGTGTATTGTGGTACAGGTTGAGTATCCCTTTTACAAAATGCTTGGGACCAGAGGTATTTTGGATATTGGATTTTTCCGTATTTTGGAATAATTGCATACCATAATGAGAGATCATGGTGATGGGACCTAAGTCTAAGCACATAATGCATTTATTTTTCATATACACCTTATGCACACAGCCTGAAGGTAATTTTAGCCAATATTTTTACTAACTGTGCATTAAACAAAGTGTGTCTACATTCGCACAATTCATGTATGTTTCATATACACCTTATACACACAGCCTGAAGGTCATTTAATACAATATTTTTAATAACTTTGTGTATTAAACAAAGTATGTGTACATTGATCCATCAAAAAACAAAGGTTTCACTATCACACTCTCACTCAAAAAAGTCCGTATTTCGGAATATTCCGTATTTTGGAATATTTGGATATGGGATACTCAACCTGTACTGGAATTAGCATATGTGTGAGCCACGTACTGGAAAGGGAATGGTTATCAGTGCTCAGCAATGTCTATGATATGGGTATAACTACTTCGTTATTAGACTGTGTAATGTACAGTCCCTCTGCCTTACTGATGTGTGAATATCCTATAGTGCATGTAGAATGTACATAGGCTTGTCGCTACAGGGTGTATATAAATCTGTTATATACAGTAGGTGGGACCCAGAGGATACTGTCCAAACTTAATTTGATTAATTAGATATAGATTAATAGTTTTTTTTTTTAAATCTCTTACCAAAAAGAGATGGGTCTGGGATAAGAAAATTGGCATTTCTGGCTTTTCTGTAACATTTGTTTAAGTTATGGTGCTAAAAAGAAAATATGTAGTAACAGTAAGTATATATTCTGCATGCTTGTTGCACAGAAACTTATGGCTCTAAACCTCATGATTAGTCATTCATCCTCCTACAGGTATCTGCCCCCAGTGATACTGTTACGGATCTGATTTTCTCTGTACTTTTTGCTCTCTGTATTTCCTTTACCCTACTCCACCTGTGAGTTCCCCTTATGAGCACTTATTATGTCCATTTCAGAGCCCTCTCATCCATGAGGCAACCTAAATGCTAGAGATGTGTGGCGGACACTTTTCAGGTTTTGTGTTTTGGTTTTGGATCTGGATCCCTGCTCATGTTTTGGATCTGGATTGGTTTTGCCAAAACCACCCTTTCGGGTTTTTGGTTTTGAATCTGGATGATTTTTGAAAAAAAAACAGAAAAACAGCTAAAATCACAGAATTTGGGGGTAAATTTGATCCTACTGTATTATTATTATTATTATTATTATTATTATTAACCTCAATAACATTCATTTCCACTAATTTCCAGTCTATTCTGAACACCTCACAATAGTGTCTTTAGGCCAAAAGTGACACAAGTGGGCGGCACAAACAAATGACCCATCTAGGAGTGACTCTGTAGTGGCAGATAGGATAGCAGTTTTAAAAACTAGGCCCAAAAGAGCACATAAGGCAAAGAAAAAAAAGAGGTGCACCGAGGTCGCTGGATGACTAAGCTAAGCGACACAAGAGAGCGGCACAACACCTGGCCCATCTAGGAGTGGCACTGCAGTGGCAGACAGGATGGCACTTTTAAAAACTAGGCCCCAAAGAGCACATAATGCAAAGAAATAAAAAGAGGTGCAAGATGGAATTGTTCTTGGGCCCTCCCACCCACCCTTATGTTGTATAAACAGGACATGCACACTTTAACAAACCAATCATTTGAGCGACAGGGTCTGTCACATGACTCTGGCTGAAATGATTGGTTTGTTTGGGCCCCACAAAAAAGAAGCAATTAATCCCCCCACCAAAAAAGAAGCAATTAATCTCTCCTTGCACAAACTGGCTCTACAGAGGCAAGAAGTCGTCCTCATCCTCAACCTCCGATTCCTCACCCCGTTCAGTGTGTACATCCTCATTCTCACAGAGTATTAATTCGCCCCCACTGGAATCCACCATCACAGGTCCCTGTGTACTTTCTGGAGGCAATTGCTGGTAAAGGTCTTCCTGGAGGAATTTATAATTGATTTTGATGAACATCATCTTCTCCACATTTTTTGGAAGTAACCTCCTATGCCGATCGCTGACCAGGTTAACGTCTGCACTAACACTATTTTGGAGTACACACTGGTGGGGGGGGGGGGGTGCAACTTAGGTAAAATAAATCCAGTTTGTGCAAGGGTCTCCAAACTGCCTCTTTCTCCTGCCAGTATACATATGGACTGTCTGACATGCATACATGGATGATGTCACCCATATAATCCTCCACCATTCTTTCAATGGTGACAGCATCATATGCAGTGAGAGTAGACATGTCAGTAATTGTTGACAGCTCCTTCAGTCCAGACCAGATGTCATGACTGCCCTGCATCACCGCTAGCGGTTGGGCTTGGAAATGTCATCCTTTTACTTGCAGCTCCAGTTGCGGGAGAAAATGAAGGAGGAGCTGTTGATGGATCACGTTCCGCTTGAGTTGACAAATTTCTCACCAGCAGGTCTTTGAACCTCTGCAGACTTGTGTCTGCTGGAAAGAGAGATACAACATAGGCTTTAAACCTAGGATCAAGCATGGTGGCCAAAATGTAGTGCTCAGATTTCAACAGATTGACCACCCTTGAATCCTGGCAAAGTGAATGAAGGGCTCCATCCACAAGTCCCACATACTTTGCAGAAATGCTCCGTCCATCAATTTCTATGCTGCTTCAGAAAAAGCCTGATGAGGGGAATGACCTGACTCAAGCTGGTAGTGTCTTCATGTTGATGGAATTGCATCGTCAATGTCATGACTGGTGGCTTCACAAGCTTTAGCACTAGTACTAGGAACTGGAAATGGTTCCTGATCTTCCACTATTTTTTCCTACAAATTGTTGTTCTCCATTTCACAGGACAGCACCCCTTTATTATTACAGCACAAAGAACAGTGCCCCTTTATTTTCACAGCACCCCTGTATTCTTAAAGCATACAGGACCACTGTGCTTTTATTTTAACAACTGCACCCCTGAATTTTTACAGCATACAAGACTGGCCTAGCACTCCTGTATTTCAAAGCATATAGGGCCAGTGTACTTTTACTTTAACAACTGCACCCCTGAATTTTTTACAGCATACAAGACAGGGCCAGCACCCCTGTATTTTTACAGCATACAGGAACAGTGTGCTTTTATTTTAACAACAGAAGCACCCCTGAATTTTTACAGCATACAAGACTGGCCCAGCACTCCTGTATATTCACAGCATACAGGACCAGTGTGCTTTAATTTTAACGACTGCTCCCCTGAATTTTTAAAGCATACAAGACCAGTGTAATATTATTTTAACAACTGCACCCCTGAATTCTTACAGCATACAGGGCCAGTGTGATTTTATTTTAACAACTGCAGCCAAGAATGTTTACAGCATACCAGACAGTGCCAGAACCCCTCTATTGTCACAGCATACAGGACCAGTGTGCTTTAATTTTAGCAACTGCACCCCTGAACTTTTACAGCATGCAGGGCCAGTGTAATATTATTATAACAACTGCACCCCTGAATTCTTACAGGATACAGGCCAGTGTACTTTTATTTTAACACCAGCACCTCTGAATTTTTACAGCATACAGGACCAGTGTGCTTTAATTTTAGCAACTGCACCCCTGAACTTTTACAGCATGCAGGGCCAGTGTAATATTATTATAACAACTGCACCCCTGAATTCTTACAGGATACAGGCCAGTGTACTTTTATTTTAACACCAGCACCTCTGAATTTTTACAGCATACAGGGCCAGTGTGCTTTTAATTTAACAACTGCACTCCTGAATTTTTACAGAATACAAGACAGGGCCAGCACCCTTGTATTTTCACAGCATACAGGAGGACAGTGCCCCTGCCCCCTGTACAACACAGTGACAGCCAGGACAGCAACACATATGTACAGCTGCAGCACCCCTAACAGAACATGAAACACCAATGACAGCCTGGACAGTCAGGACAGCACCCCTAACAGCACAGGTACACCACAGTGACAGGGGCAGCACCCAGTGCCGTTTCTTGCGGCGGGCGAGCTGTGCAACCGCACGGGGCGCCCGCCGCGGCACTTCTTGAGGACTTTCAATCCCCCCCTCCCCTCTCCTCCCTCGTGCCCAGCTCGGGGGGGGGGGGGTTTCACGGAATGACGCGATTGCATCATGACGTCACGACGCAATTGCGTCATTCTGCGAAACCCCGCCCCCCGAACTGGGCACAAGGGGGAGCCAAGCCGGCCGGCGGCGGCACCGCGCAGACGAGGGAGAGGCGGCTGAAGAGCGGGAAGAACCGCTTCAAATGTAAGTCAGCCCCTCTCCCTCTCCCTCTCTCTCTCTCCCTCCCCCCCTCCCCCCTCACCACTACCACCTGCCGTACTGTGTAAAATGGGGACACCTGTCTGCCGGAATGTGTAAAATGGAGACTCTTGCCTGCCGGAATGTGTAAAATGGGGGCACGTGCCTGCCTTAATGTGTAAAATGGGGACACTTGCCTGCCGGAATGTGTAAAATGGGGACTCTTGCCTGCCGGAATGTGTAAAATGGGGATGCAGTCTGCCAGAATGTGTAAAATGGGGGCATGTGCCTGCCGTACTGTGTAAAATGGGGGCACGTGACTGCCGCAATGTGTAAAATGGGGACACTTTCCTGCCATACTGTGTAAAATGGGGACACTTGCCTGTTGTACTGTGTAAAATGGAGGCACGTGCCTGCCGCAATGTGTAAAATGGGGACACTTTCCTGCCGCAATGTGTAAAATGGGGGCACGTGCCTGCCGCAATGTGTAAAATGGGGGCTCGTGCCTGCCGCAATGTGTAAAATGGGGACACTTTCCTGCCGTACTGTGTAAAATGGGGATGCAGTCTGTGTTATGAACCACAGGTAGTGGTTCATTTCTATTTTATGTTTATAAAGTTGTCTTGCATGCCAGGATTTCCTGTTGCTCTGTTTTAGAATACTCTTGTCTGCTGCCGCTGGTGAGTCTGTGTAATTGCAGCTTGTTCCCTTGTGTTCAGCCTCACCTGGCTGCTAATTGCATCTGGTCAGTTTGGAATCATGCAACAAGGCAGCTGCATGGGATTATTAATTAGGCCTCTCTGTTATATGCTGGCTGTTTGCAATTCACAGATGCTGGTGATATTCCTGGGTTTTCAGTCTGCTTGAGTTCTGAGCTTGGTTCCTGCTAGTTCCTGAGCTTCCTGTGTCGATTCCTGTGTCAGTCCCTGTGTCGATTCCTATGTCTGTTCCCGTGTCCTGCCGTGAGGCGTTCCTGTCCTGAGGTCCAGTACCTTTGCCTGTGCAAGTTTCTGGCTTCTTGGTGTCCACCGGTCTGTCGTTTGGGATTTTGCCTGTCCTCCAGTTCTGAGAGTCTGTGTCAGCAGCATTGGGAGTTCCTGTCCGTTTGCCAGTATTCGTACCGGTTCCGTGAGTAGTGGCACGGCCGCGTCCGTTGGCTTAGGCCGCTGTATTCCCTTTCCATTCCCCTTTCCCAGCATTACGTCCTGGTGCTCTGGACTCGCTTCATAACATCTCCCTTGTTCTGAGCACCAGGAACCTAACATTATCACCAGCCATACCACAAAAAAGAAATAAAACTTTTTTTTCTTTTTTGGCCCAGTCCAGTTTCTAGTCTAGAATCCAGTCCGGTGTTTAGAATCCAGTCCGGTGTTTAGAATCCAGTCCGGTGTTTAGAGTCCAGTCCGGTGTTTAAAAAAAAAAAAAAAAGGCTTGTTTTGTTTAGCAAAATTTAGTCTTGCCTTGCCTTGCCTTGCCTTGCCTTGTCTTGCCTTGTCTTGTCTTGTCTTGTCTAGTTTTAAATCCTCCTATGTCTACTATGCAAGCCCTGCAGGCATCTCTCGCAGCCCTGAACTCTGTATTCAGTGCTTTGAGACCAGAGCGACTAGAAGTTTTGCAGCAATCCCTAAAGCAACTGCAAAACCTTCTGACTAAAATCTTGCTCATTTTGCCAGAAGTCGTTGAGAGTACATCTATCTCTAAAGAGACTCTTGCTCACAGTATGGTGACAAGAGAATCCTCTGGTTTAATTGAAGAGAAAAGGTTTAAAAGTTTTCTGCGGCCCAGGCTCTCAGAAGAGGAGCGTCTGCGTCGCAGAAACTTAAACTTATGCCTATATTGTGGGGGTTTAGGCCATTATCTGCAGACCTGTGAGTTGCGCAAGCCAAAGTGTGGTGACGAGTCTTGCCCTCTGGCCAAGTTGAGTCATGATACAAGACCTACTCCTGTCTCTACTGTGGCAGAGGTACTTGTCACACAACCCACACAAAAAAGCTCTCTGTCCTATAATTGGGGTCCTTGGGCAAGGGAGCCCCATTATAGATTCAGGAATCAAAAGAGAATGTTTCTCTCCTCTCTTGAGGTTCCTGTGGAAGCGGAGTTGCAAGTCCCTGGAGTGGTGCCTGATGCCCAGGTTCCTGGAGTGGTGCCCGATGCCCAGGTTCCTGGAGTGGTGCCCAATGCCCAGGTTCCTGGAGTGGTGCCCGATGCCCAGGGTCCTGGAGTGGTGCCCGATGCCCAAGGTCCTGGAGTGGTGCCCGTAGCCCAGGGTCCTGGAGTGGTGCCCGTAGCCCAGGGTCCTGGAGTGGTGCCCGTAGCCCAGGGTCCTGGAGTGGTGCCCGTAGCCCAGGGTCCTGGAGTGGTGCCCGTAGCCCAGGGTCCTGGAGTGGTGCCCGATGCCCAGAGTGCTGGAGCGGTACCCGATGCCCAGAGTGCTGGAGCGGTACCCGATGCCCAGAGTGCTGGAGCGGTACCCGATGCCCTAGCTTATAGAGGGACATCAAATATTATAGTTCAGGTGTCCATACCGGAAGGGGTCTCAGAAGCTGTTACCCCAGGTAGGGACTTGAAAAGCGCAACCCTAGAAAGGGTCTCTAAAACCATAGTTCTTGAGGGGAACTCGAGAAGCAAAACCCCAGAAGGGATCTTTGAAGTAATATCCCCAAGTGGGGTCTCGAGAGACGCAGCCCCAAAGAAGGGTCTAGAAGTCGCTTCCCCAGGAAAGAACTTAAGAAGCATAGCATTAGTGGAGGATCTGAACGTTATTGCTTCAGCAAAAGTCCCGGAAGTCATAGTCCCGGGAGAACTTTCGATAATTATCGACTCGGAGAGGGAGGCCGATGGCCCGATCCCAGTCAGGGAGGCCAACAGCCCGGTCCCAGTAAAAGAATCCGAGGTGCTGGCCCCAGCGGGGTTCTCGGAGGCCACTGCCCCAGCGGGGTTATCGGAGGCCACTGCCCCAGCGGGGTTCTCGGAGGCCACTGCCCCAGCAGGGTTCTCGGAGGCCACTGCCCCAGCGGGGTTCCCGGAGGCCACTGCCCCAGCGGGGTCCCCGGAGGCCACTGCCCCAGCGGGGTCCCCGGAAGTCACTGCCCCGGGTGGGGTTCAGAAAGTCACTGCCCCGGGTGGGGTTCAGAAAGTCACTGCCCCGGGTGGGGTTCAGAAAGTCACTGCCCCGGGTGGGGTTCAGAAAGTCACTGCCCCGGGTGGGGTTCAGAAAGTCTCAGCCCCGGGTGGGGTTCAGAGAGTCTCAGCCTCGAGTAAGGTCAATAGTGACCAGGTCCTAGCAAAGCACTCCAGTCAGTCAGATGAGAAGGAAACAGATCCTGATTCTGATATCTCAACATCCATAACCTTTGATGGGGACTTCGCCCAATTTCTGGCGCTTTTCAAACACTATTACACTATTATGTTGTCTAGACCATTTCTGGGCATCACTTCAGAAAACCTTGGGCTCTATCTGATTTATTCTTTTAGAGGAGAGCCTTCTGAGTGGGCAACCAGCCTAATGAAAGCTGAAGATCCCATTCTTCAGGATCCCCTAGCATTCTGTGATGCAATTGTTAAAAGATACGGTTCCAAAGAAATTGGTTCAGGTTCCTCTAAGTCACCCGTCTTGTCTGCTGAGAGTCCACCAAATACTGTAAACTCTGCACAAGAGTCCCAGCCCGTTGTTTTGACTGCAGGATGTGCTTTTTTGACTTCTTCTTCTAATAATAGTACTTTACCAGAAAGTTCAGCTCCCAAGGGTAAGAGACCTGTCTCTGATTTGAACGCAGCCTTGCTGGGTGGTACCATCAGTTCAGACAATGTTTGGGGAATTACCTTGGTCAGACCTAAAGAGCTTTGTAAAAAGAAGAAGAAGAAGAAGAAGAAGAAGAAAAAGAAATAATTTTTGACTCTTGCCTTGATAAAAAAAAAATATATTTTTTTTCCCCCCTTGTCTTGTGTCCAGTGGCCACCATCAAGGGGAGGGCACTGTTACAAGTTGTTGCTACAACTTGTTTTTTGTTTTCTTGTCTGTTAGACCAGTGTGTCAGGTTTTTTTTTTTTTTTTGTATCCCTTGTTCTGGATAGTCTGAATTTTGGGGTCTTTTGACCCCTCCTCAAGGGGGGGGGGGTAATGTTATGAGCCACGGCTGTGGCTCATTCCTGTTTTGCAGTTTTGTTCTGTATTTCATGTTATACTTCTATTTATGTTCCCCGTGGGTGTCATGGGGTGCTCGGAGCTCACCCTTAAGGAGGGGATACTGTTATGAACCACAGGTAGTGGTTCATTCCTATTTTATGTTTATAAAGTTGTCTTGCATGCCAGGATTTCCTGTTGCTCTGTTTTAGAATACTCTTGTCTGCTGCCGCTGGTGAGTCTGTGTAATTGCAGCTTGTTCCCTTGTGTTCAGCCTCACCTGGCTGCTAATTGCATCTGGTCAGTTTGGAATCATGCAACAAGGCAGCTGCATGGGATTATTAATTAGGCCTCTCTGTTATATGCTGGCTGTTTGCAATTCACAGATGCTGGTGATATTCCTGGGTTTTCAGTCTGCTTGAGTTCTGAGCTTGGTTCCTGCTAGTTCCTGAGCTTCCTGTGTCGATTCCTGTGTCAGTCCCTGTGTCGATTCCTATGTCTGTTCCCGTGTCCTGCCGTGAGGCGTTCCTGTCCTGAGGTCCAGTACCTTTGCCTGTGCAAGTTTCTGGCTTCTTGGTGTCCACCGGTCTGTCGTTTGGGATTCTGCCTGTCCTCCAGTTCTGAGAGTCTGTGTCAGCAGCATTGGGAGTTCCTGTCCGTTTGCCAGTATTCGTACCGGTTCCGTGAGTAGCGGCACGGCCGCGTCCGTTGGCTTAGGCCGCTGTATTCCCTTTCCATTCCCCTTTCCCAGCATTACGTCCTGGTGCTCTGGACTCGCTTCATAACATCTCCCTTGTTCTGAGCACCAGGAACCTAACAGTCTGCCGTAATATGTAAAATGGGGGCACGTGCCTGCCGCAATGTGTAAAATGGGGACACTTTCCTGTCGCAATGTGTAAAATGGGGGCACGTGCCTGCCGCAATGTGTAAAATGGGGACACTTTCCTGCCGCAATGTGTAAAATGGGGGCATGTGCCTGCCACAATGTGTAAAATGGGGACACTTGCCTGTTGTACTCTGTAAAATGGAGGCACGTGCCTGCCGCAATGTGTAAAATGGGGACACTTTCCTGCCGCAATGTGTAAAATGGTGGCACATGCCTGCCGCAATGTGTTAAATGGGGACACTTGCCTGCCAGAATGTGTAAAATGGGGACACTTGCCTGCCGGAATGTGTAAAATGGGGATGCAGTCTGCCGTAATGTGTAAAATGGCGGCACGTGCCTGCAGTACTGTGTAAAATGGGGGCACGTGCTAGAGATGAGCGGGTTCGGTTCCTCGGAATCCGAACCCGCCCGAACTTCAGCTTTTTTTACACGGATCGGAGCGACTCGGATCTTCCCGCCTTGCTCGGTTAACCCGAGCGCGCCCGAACGTCATCATGACGCTGTCGGATTCTCGCGAGGCTCGGATTCTATCGCGAGACTCGGATTCTATATAAGGATCCGCGCGTCGCCGCCATTTTCACATGTGCATTGAGATTGATAGGGAGAGGACGTGGCTGGCGTCCTCTCCATTTAGATTAGAAGAGAGAGAGTGAGATTGAGACAGAGACACTTGATTAACTGGAGCTTAGGAGTACTAGAGAGTGCAGAGTTTACTAGTGACTGACCACTGACCAGTGACCACCAGTGCAGTTTTATTTAATATAATCCGTTCTCTGCCTGAAAAAAACGATACACAGTGACTCAGTCACATACCATATCTGTGCTCAGCCCAGTGTGCTGCATCATCTATGTATAATATCTGACTGTGTTCACACAGCTTAATTGTGGGGGAGACTGGGGAGCAGTTATAGGTTATAGCAGGAGCCAGGAGTACATATTATTAAAATTAAACAGTGCACACTTTTGCTGCAGGAGTGCCACTGCCAGTGTGACTGACCAGTGACCTGACCACACTGACCACCAGTATAGTATACTATATTGTGATTGCCTGAAAAAGTTAAACACTCGTCGTGTGACTTGTGTGGTGTTTTTTATTCTATAAAAAACTCATTCTGCTGACAGACAGTGTCCAGCAGGTCCGTCATTATATAATATATACCTGTCCGGCTGCAGTAGTGATATATATATATTTTTTATATCATTATTTATCATCCAGTCGCAGCAGACACAGTACGGTAGTTCACGGCTGTAGCTACCTCTGTGTCGGCACTCGGCAGTCCATCCATAATTGTATACCACCTACCCGTGGTTTTTTTTTCTTTCTTCTTTATACATACTACATCTCATTATCATCCAGTCTATATTAGCAGCAGACAAAGTACAGTACGGTAGTCCACGGCTGTAGCTACCTCTGTGTCGGCACTCGGCAGTCCGTCCATAATTGTATACCACCTACCCGTGGGTTTTTTTTTCTTCTTTATACATACTACATCTCATTATCATCCAGTCTATATTAGCAGCAGACACAGTACAGTACGGTAGTCCACGGCTGTAGCTACCTCTGTGTCGGCACTCGGCAGTCCATCCATAATTGTATACCACCTACCCGTGGTTTTTTTTTCTTCTTTATACATACTACATCTCATTATCATCCAGTCTATATTAGCAGCAGACACAGTACAGTACGGTAGTCCACGGCTGTAGCTACCTCTGTGTCGGCACTCGGCAGTCCATCCATAATTGTATACCACCTACCCGTGGTTTTTTTTTCTTTCTTCTTTATACATACTACATCTCATTATCATCCAGTCTATATTAGCAGCAGACACAGTACAGTACGGTAGTCCACGGCTGTAGCTACCTCTGTGTCGGCACTCGGCAGTCCGTCCATAATTGTATACCACCTACCCGTGGTTTTTTTTTTCTTCTTTATACATACTACATCTCATTATCATCCAGTCTATATTAGCAGCAGACACAGTACAGTATGGTAGTCCACGGCTGTAGCTACCTCTGTGTCAGCACTCGGCAGTCCATCCATAATTGTATACCACCTACCCGTGGTTTTTTTTTTCTTCTTTATACATACTACATCTCATTATCATCCAGTCTATATTAGCAGCAGACACAGTACAGTACGGTAGTCCACGGCTGTAGCTACCTCTGTGTCGGCACTCGGCAGTCCATCCATAATTGTATACCACCTACCCGTGGTTTTTTTTTCTTTCTTCTTTATACATACTACATCTCATTATCATCCAGTCTATATTAGCAGCAGACACAGTACAGTACGGTAGTCCACGGCTGTAGCTACCTCTGTGTCGGCACTCGGCAGTCCGTCCATAATTGTATACCACCTACCCGTGCTTTTTTTTTCTTCTTTATACATACTACATCTCATTATCATCCAGTCTATATTAGCAGCAGACACAGTACAGTACGGTAGTCCACGGCTGTAGCTACCTCTGTGTCGGCACTCGGCAGTCCATCCATAATTGTATACCACCTACCCGTGTTTTTTTTTTCTTCTTTATACATACTACATCTCATTATCATCCAGTCTATATTAGCAGCAGACACAGTACGGTAGTCCACGGCTGTAGCTACCTCTGTGTCGGCACTCGGCAGTCCGTCCATAATTGTATACCACCTACCCGTGGTTTTTTTTTCTTTCTTCTTTATACATACATACTACATCTCTTTATCAACCAGTCTATATTAGCAGCAGACACAGTACGGTAGTCCACGGCTGTAGCTACCTCTGTGTCGGCACTCGGCAGTCCGTCCATAATTGTATACCACCTACCCGTGGTTTTTTTTTCTTTCTTCTTTATACATACATACTACATCTCTTTATCAACCAGTCTATATTAGCAGCAGACACAGTACAGTACGGTAGTCCACGGCTGTAGCTACCTCTGTGTCGGCACTCGGCAGTCCATCCATAATTGTATACTAGTATCCATCTCCATTGTTTACCTGAGGTGCCTTTTAGTTGTGCCTATTAAAATATGGAGAACAAAAATGTTGAGGTTCCAAAATTAGGGAAAGATCAAGATCCACTTCCACCTCGTGCTGAAGCTGCTGCAACTAGTCATGGCCGAGACGATGAAATGCCAGCAACGTCGTCTGCCAAGGCCGATGCCCAATGTCATAGTACAGAGCATGTCAAATCCAAAACACCAAATATCAGTAAAAAAAGGACTCCAAAACCTAAAATAAAATTGTCGGAGGAGAAGCGTAAACTTGCCAATATGCCATTTACCACACGGAGTGGCAAGGAACGGCTGAGGCCCTGGCCTATGTTCATGGCTAGTGGTTCAGCTTCACATGAGGATGGAAGCACTCAGCCTCTCGCTAGAAAAATGAAAAGACTCAAGCTGGAAAAAGCACAGCAAAGAACTGTGCGTTCTTCGAAATCCCAAATCCACAAGGAGAGTCCAATTGTGTCGGTTGCGATGACTGACCTTCCCAACACTGGACGTGAAGAGCATGCGCCTTCCACCATTTGCACGCCCCCTGCAAGTGCTGGAAGGAGCACCCGCAGTCCAGTTCCTGATAGTCAGATTGAAGATGTCAGTGTTGAAGTACACCAGGATGAGGAGGATATGGGTGTTGCTGGCGCTGGGGAGGAAATTGACCAGGAGGATTCTGATGGTGAGGTGGTTTGTTTAAGTCAGGCACCCGGGGAGACACCTGTTGTCCGTGGGACGAATATGGCCGTTGACATGCCTGGTGAAAATACCAAAAAAATCAGCTCTTCGGTGTGGAAGTATTTCACCAGAAATGCGGACAACATTTGTCAAGCCGTGTGTTCCCTTTGTCAAGCTGTAATAAGTAGGGGTAAGGACGTTAACCACCTCGGAACATCCTCCCTTATACGTCACCTGCAGCGCATTCATAATAAGTCAGTGACAAGTTCAAAAACTTTGGCCGACAGCGGAAGCAGTCCACTGACCAGTAAATCCCTTCCTCTTGTAACCAAGCTCACGCAAACCACCCCACCAACTCCCTCAGTGTCAATTTCCTCCTTCCCCAGGAATGCCAATAGTCCTGCAGGCCATGTCACTGGCAATTCTGATGATTCCTCTCCTGCCTGGGATTCCTCCGATGCATCCTTGCGTGTAACGCCTACTGCTGCTGGCGCTGCTGTTGTTGCTGCTGGGAGTCGATGGTCATCCCAGAGGGGAAGTCGTAAGCCCACTTGTACTACTTCCAGTAAGCAATTGACTGTTCAACAGTCCTTTGCGAGGAAGATGAAATATCACAGCAGTCATCCTGCTGCAAAGCGGATAACTGAGGCCTTGACAACTATGTTGGTGTTAGACGTGCGTCCGGTATCCGCCGTTAGTTCACAGGGAACTATACAATTTATTGAGGCAGTGTGCCCCCGTTACCAAATAACATCTAGGTTCCACTTCTCTAGGCAGGCGATACCGAGAATGTACACGGACGTCAGAAAAAGACTCACCAGTGTCCTAAAAAATGCAGTTGTACCCAATGTCCACTTAACCACGGACATGTGGACAAGTGGAGCAGGGCAGGGTCAGGACTATATGACTGTGACAGCCCACTGGGTAGATGTATGGACTCCCGCCGCAAGAACAGCAGCGGCGGCACCAGTAGCAGCATCTCGCAAATGCCAACTCTTTCCTAGGCAGGCTACGCTTTGTATCACCGCTTTCCAGAATACGCACACAGCTGAAAACCTCTTACGGCAACTGAGGAAGATCATCGCGGAATGGCTTACCCCAATTGGACTCTCCTGTGGATTTGTGGCATCGGACAACGCCAGCAATATTATGTGTGCATTAAATATGGGCAAATTCCAGCACGTCCCATGTTTTGCACATACCTTGAATTTGGTGGTGCAGAATTTTTTAAAAAACGACAGGGGCGTGCAAGAGATGCTGTCGGTGGCCAGAAGAATTGCGGGACACTTTCGGCGTACAGGCACCACGTACAGAAGACTGGAGCACCACCAAAAACTACTGAACCTGCCCTGCCATCATCTGAAGCAAGAAGTGGTAACGAGGTGGAATTCAACCCTCTATATGCTTCAGAGGTTGGAGGAGCAGCAAAAGGCCATTCAAGCCTATACAATTGAGCACGATATAGGAGGTGGAATGCACCTGTCTCAAGCGCAGTGGAGAATGATTTCAACGTTGTGCAAGGTTCTGATGCCCTTTGAACTTGCCACACGTGAAGTCAGTTCAGACACTGCCAGCCTGAGTCAGGTCATTCCCCTCATCAGGCTTTTGCAGAAGAAGCTGGAGACATTGAAGGAGGAGCTAACACGGAGCGATTCCGCTAGGCATATGGGACTTGTGGATGGAGCCCTTAATTCGCTTAACAAGGATTCACGGGTGGTCAATCTGTTGAAATCAGAGCACTACATTTTGGCCACCATGCTCGATCCTAGATTTAAAGCCTACCTTGGATCTCTCTTTCCGGCAGACACAAGTCTGCTGGGGTTGAAAGACCTGCTGGTGACAAAATTGTCAAGTCAAGCGGAACGCGACCTGTCAACATCTCCTCCTTCACATTCTCCCGCAACTGGGGGTGCGAGGAAAAGGCTCAGAATTCCGAGCCCACCCGCTGGCGGTGATGCAGGGCAGTCTGGAGCGACTGCTGATGCTGACATCTGGTCCGGACTGAAGGACCTGACAACGATTACGGACATGTCGTCTACTGTCACTGCATATGATTCTCTCAACATTGAAAGAATGGTGGAGGATTATATGAGTGACCGCATCCAAGTAGGCACGTCACACAGTCCGTACTTATACTGGCAGGAAAAAGAGGCAATTTGGAGGCCCTTGCACAAACTGGCTTTATTCTACCTAAGTTGCCCTCCCACAAGTGTGTACTCCGAAAGAGTGTTTAGTGCCGCCGCTCACCTTGTCAGCAATCGGCGTACGAGGTTACATCCAGAAAATGTGGAGAAGATGATGTTCATTAAAATGAATTATAATCAATTCCTCCGCGGAGACATTGACCAGCAGCAATTGCCTCCACAAAGTACACAGGGAGCTGAGATGGTGGATTCCAGTGGGGACGAATTGATAATCTGTGAGGAGGGGGATGTACACGGTGATATATCGGAGGATGATGATGAGGTGGACATCTTGCCTCTGTAGAGCCAGTTTGTGCAAGGAGAGATTAATTGCTTCTTTTTTTGGGGGGGTCCAAACCAACCCGTCATATCAGTCACAGTCGTGTAGCAGACCCTGTCACTGAAATGATGGGTTGGTTAAAGTGTGCATGTCCTGTTTTGTTTATACAACATAAGGGTGGGTGGGAGGGCCCAAGGACAATTCCATCTTGCACCTCTTTTTTCTTTTATTTTTCTTTGCGTCATGTGCTGTTTGGGGAGGGTTTTTTGGAAGGGCCATCCTGCGTGACACTGCAGTGCCACTCCTAGATGGGCCCGGTGTTTGTGTCGGCCACTAGGGTCGCTTATCTTACTCACACAGTCAGCTACCTCATTGCGCCTCTTTTTTTCTTTGCGTCATGTGCTGTTTGGGGAGGGTTTTTTGGAAGGGACATCCTGCGTGACACTGCAGTGCCACTCCTAGATGGGCCCGGTGTTTGTGTCGGCCACTAGGGTCGCTTATCTTACTCACACAGTCAGCTACCTCATTGCGCCTCTTTTATTCTTTGCGTCATGTGCTGTTTGGGGAGGGTTTTTTGGAAGGGACATCCTGCGTGACACTGCAGTGCCACTCCTAGATGGGCCCGGTGTTTGTGTCGGCCACTAGGGTCGCTTATCTTACTCACACAGCTACCTCATTGCGCCTCTTTTTTTCTTTGCGTCATGTGCTGTTTGGGGAGGGTTTTTTGGAAGGGACATCCTGCGTGACACTGCAGTGCCACTCCTAGATGGGCCCGGTGTTTGTGTCGGCCACTAGGGTCGCTTATCTTACTCACACAGTCAGCTACCTCATTGCGCCTCTTTTTTTCTTTGCGTCATGTGCTGTTTGGGGAGGTTTTTTTGGAAGGGACATCCTGCGTGACACTGCAGTCCCACTCCTAGATGGGCCCGGTGTTTGTGTCGGCCACTAGGGTCGCTTACCTTACTCACACAGCTACCTCATTGCGCCTCTTTTTTTCTTTGCGTCATGTGCTGTTTGGGGAGGGTTTTTTGGAAGGGACATCCTGCGTGACACTGCAGTGCCACTCCTAGATGGGCCCGGTGTTTGTGTCGGCCAATAGGGTCGCTTATCTTACTCACACAGCAACCTCGGTGCAAATTTTAGGACTAAAAATAATATTGTGAGGTGTGAGGTATTCAGAATAGACTGAAAATGAGTGGAAATTATGGTTTTTGATAGAGATGAGCGCCTGAAATTTTTCGGGTTTTGTGTTTTGGTTTTGGGTTCGGTTCCGCGGCCGTGTTTTGGGTTCGAACGCGTTTTGGCAAAACCTCACCGAATTTTTTTTGTCGGATTCGGGTGTGTTTTGGATTCGGGTGTTTTTTTCAAAAAACACTAAAAAACAGCTTAAATCATAGAATTTGGGGGTCATTTTGATCCCAAAGTATTATTAACCTCAAAAACCATAATTTACACTCATTTTCAGTCTATTCTGAATACCTCACACCTCACAATATTATTTTTAGTCCTAAAATTTGCACCGAGGTCGCTGTGTGAGTAAGATAAGCGACCCTAGTGGCCAACACAAACACCGGGCCCATCTAGGAGTGGCACTGCAGTGTCACGCAGGATGTCCCTTCCAAAAAACCCTCCCCAAACAGCACATGACGCAAAGAAAAAAAGAGGCGCAATGAGGTAGCTGTGTGAGTAAGATTAGCGACCCTAGTGGCCGACACAAACACCGGGCCCATCTAGGAGTGGCACTGCAGTGTCACGCAGGATGGCCCTTCCAAAAAACCCTCCCCAAACAGCACATGACGCAAAGAAAAAAAGAGGCGCAATGAGGTAGCTGTGTGAGTAAGATTAGCGACCCTAGTGGCCGACACAAACACCGGGCCCATCTAGGAGTGGCACGACAGTGTCACGCAGGATGTCCCTTCCAAAAAACCCTCCCCAAACAGCACATGACGCAAAGAAAAAAAGAGGCGCAATGAGGTAGCTGTGTGAGTAAGATTAGCGACCCTAGTGGCCGACACAAACACCGGGCCCATCTAGGAGTGGCACTGCAGTGTCACGCAGGATGTCCCTTCCAAAAAACCCTCCCCAAACAGCACATGACGCAAAGAAAAAAAGAGGCGCAATGAGGTAGCTGACTGTGTGAGTAAGATTAGCGACCCTAGTGGCCGACACAAACACTGGGCCCATTTAGGAGTGGCACTGCAGTGTCACGCAGGATGTCCCTTCCAAAAAACCCTCCCCAATCAGCACATGATGCAAAGAAAAAGAAAAGAAAAAAGAGGTGCAAGATGGAATTGTCCTTGGGCCCTCCCACCCACCCTTATGTTGTATAAACAAAACAGGACATGCACACTTTAACCAACCCATCATTTCAGTGACAGGGTCTGCCACACGACTGTGACTGATATGACGGGTTGGTTTGAACCCCCCCAAAAAAGAAGCAATTAATCTCTCCTTGCACAAACTGGCTCTACAGAGGCAAGATGTCCACCTCATCATCACCCTCCGATATATCACCGTGTACATCCCCCTCCTCACAGATTATCAATTCGTCCCCACTGGAATCCACCATCTCAGCTCCCTGTGAACTTTGTGGAGGCAATTGCTGCTGGTCAATGTCTCCGCGGAGGAATTGATTATAATTCATTTTAATGAACATCATCTTCTCCACATTTTCTGGATGTAACCTCGTACGCCGATTGCTGACAAGGTGAGCGGCGGCACTAAACACTCTTTCGGAGTACACACTTGTGGGAGGGCAACTTAGGTAGAATAAAGCCAGTTTGTACAAGGGCCTCCAAATTGCCTCTTTTTCCTGCCAGTATAAGTACGGACTGTGTGACGTGCCTACTTGGATGCGGTCACTCATATAATCCTCCACCATTCTATCAATGTTGAGAGAATCATATGCAGTGACAGTAGACGACATGTCCGTAATCGTTGTCAGGTCCTTCAGTCCGGACCAGATGTCAGCATCAGCAGTCGCTCCAGACTGCCCTGCATCACCGCCAGCGGGTGGGCTCGGAATTCTGAGCCTTTTCCTCGCACCCCCAGTTGCGGGAGAATGTGAAGGAGGAGATGTTGACAGGTCGCGTTCCGCTTGACTTGACAATTTTGTCACCAGCAGGTCTTTCAACCCCAGCAGACTTGTGTCTGCCGGAAAGAGAGATCCAAGGTAGGCTTTAAATCTAGGATCGAGCACGGTGGCCAAAATGTAGTGCTCTGATTTCAACAGATTGACCACCCGTGAATCCTTGTTAAGCGAATTAAGGGCTCCATCCACAAGTCCCACATGCCTAGCGGAATCGCTCCGTGTTAGCTCCTCCTTCAATGTCTCCAGCTTCTTCTGCAAAAGCCTGATGAGGGGAATGACCTGACTCAGGCTGGCAGTGTCTGAACTGACTTCACGTGTGGCAAGTTCAAAGGGCATCAGAACCTTGCACAACGTTGAAATCATTCTCCACTGCGCTTGAGACAGGTGCATTCCACCTACTATATCGTGCTCAATTGTATAGGCTTGAATGGCCTTTTGCTGCTCCTCCAACCTCTGAAGCATATAGAGGGTTGAATTCCACCTCGTTACCACTTCTTGCTTCAGATGATGGCAGGGCAGGTTCAGTAGTTTTTGGTGGTGCTCCAGTCTTCTGTACGTGGTGCCTGTACGCCGAAAGTGTCCCGCAATTCTTCTGGCCACCGACAGCATCTCTTGCACGCCCCTGTCGTTTTTTAAAAAATTCTGCACCACCAAATTCAAGGTATGTGCAAAACATGGGACGTGCTGGAATTTGCCCATATTTAATGCACACACAATATTGCTGGCGTTGTCCGATGCCACAAATCCACAGGAGAGTCCAATTGGGGTAAGCCATTCCGCGATG
Source organism: Pseudophryne corroboree (assembly GCF_028390025.1). Lineage (NCBI taxonomy): Eukaryota > Metazoa > Chordata > Amphibia > Anura > Myobatrachidae > Pseudophryne > Pseudophryne corroboree. Next base: position 495,911,156 of record NC_086448.1, on the reverse strand, counting down.
ATCTTCCTCAGTTGCCGTAAGAGGTTTTCAGCTGTGTGCGTATTCTGGAAAGCGGTGATACAAAGCGTAGCCTGCCTAGGAAAGAGTTGGCGTTTGCGAGATGCTGCTACTGGTGCCGCCGCTGCTGTTCTTGCGGCGGGAGTCCATACATCTACCCAGTGGGCTGTCACAGTCATATAGTCCTGACCCTGCCCTGCTCCACTTGTCCACATGTCCGTGGTTAAGTGGACATTGGGTACAACTGCATTTTTTAGGACACTGGTGAGTCTTTTTCTGACGTCCGTGTACATTCTCGGTATCGCCTGCCTAGAGAAGTGGAACCTAGATGGTATGTGGTAACGGGGGCACACTGCCTCAATAAATTGTCTAGTTCCCTGTGAACTAACGGCGGATACCGGACGCACGTCTAACACCAACATAGTTGTCAAGGCCTCAGTTATCCGCTTTGCAGTAGGATGACTGCTGTGATATTTCATCTTCCTCGCAAAGGACTGTTGAACAGTCAATTGCTTACTGGAAGTAGTACAAGTGGGCTTACGACTTCCCCTCTGGGATGACCATCGACTCCCAGCGGCAACAACAGCAGCGCCAGCAGCAGTAGGCGTTACACGCAAGGATGCATCGGAGGAATCCCAGGCAGGAGAGGACTCGTCAGAATTGCCAGTGACATGGCCTGCAGGACTATTGGCATTCCTGGGGAAGGAGGAAATTGACACTGAGGGAGTTGGTGGGGTGGTTTGCGTGAGCTTGGTTACAAGAGGAAGGGATTTACTGGTCAGTGGACTGCTTCCGCTGTCACCCAAAGTTTTTGAACTTGTCACTGACTTATTATGAATGCGCTGCAGGTGACGTATAAGGGAGGATGTTCCGAGGTGGTTAACGTCCTTACCCCTACTTATTACAGCTTGACAAAGGGAACACACGGCTTGACACCTGTTGTCCGCATTTCTGGTGAAATACCTCCACACCGAAGAGCTGATTTTTTTGGTATTTTCACCTGGCATGTCAACGGCCATATTCCTCCCACGGACAACAGGTGTCTCCCCGGGTGCCTGACTTAAACAAACCACCTCACCATCAGAATCCTCCTGGTCAATTTCCTCCCCAGCGCCAGCAACACCCATATCCTCCTCATCCTGGTGTACTTCAACACTGACATCTTCAATCTGACTATCAGGAACTGGACTGCGGGTGCTCCTTCCAGCACTTGCAGGGGGCGTGCAAATGGTGGAAGGCGCATGCTCTTCACGTCCAGTGTTGGGAAGGTCAGGCATCGCAACCGACACAATTGGACTCTCCTTGTGGATTTGGGATTTCGAAGAATGCACAGTTCTTTGCTGTGCTGCTTTTGCCAGCTTGAGTCTTTTCATTTTTCTAGCGAGAGGCTGAGTGCTTCCATCCTCATGTGAAGCTGAACCACTAGCCATGAACATAGGCCAGGGCCTCAGCCGTTCCTTGCCACTCCGTGTCGTAAATGGCATATTGGCAAGTTTACGCTTCTCCTCCGACAATTTTATTTTAGGTTTTGGAGTCCTTTTTTTTCTGATATTTGGTGTTTTGGATTTGACATGCTCTGTACTATGACATTGGGCATCGGCCTTGGCAGACGACGTTGCTGGCATTTCATCGTCTCGACCATGACTAGTGGCAGCAGCTTCAGCACGAGGTGGAAGTGGATCTTGATCTTTCCCTAATTTTGGAACCTCAACATTTTTGTTCTCCATATTTTAATAGGCACAACTAAAAGGCACCTCAGGTAAACAATGGAGATGGATACTAGTATACAATTATGGACTGCCTGCCGAGTGCAGACACAGAGGTAGCCACAGCCGTGAACTACCGTACTGTACTGTGTCTGCTGCTAATATAGACTGGTTGATAAAGAGATAGTATACTCGTAACTAGTATGTATGTATAAAGAAAGAAAGAAAAACCACGGTTAGGTGGTATATACAATTATGGACGGGCTGCCGAGTGCCGACACAGAGGTAGCCACAGCCGTGAACTACCGCACTGTACTGTGTCTGCTGCTAATATATAGACTGGTTGATAAAGAGATAGTATACTCGTAACTAGTATGTATGTATAAAGAAAGAAAAAAAAACCACGGTTAGGTGGTATATACAATTATGGACGGGCTGCCGAGTGCCGACACAGAGGTAGCCACAGCCGTGAACTACCGCACTGTACTGTGTCTGCTGCTAATATATAGACTGGTTGATAAAGAGATAGTATACTCGTAACTAGTATGTATGTATAAAGAAAGAAAGAAAAACCACGGTTAGGTGGTATATACAATTATGGACGGGCTGCCGAGTGCCGACACAGAGGTAGCCACAGCCGTGAACTACCGCACTGTACTGTGTCTGCTGCTAATATAGACTGGTTGATAAAGAGATAGTATACTCGTAACTAGTATGACTATAAAGAAAGAAAAAAAAACCACGGTTAGGTGGTATATACAATTATGGACGGGCTGCCGAGTGCCGACACAGAGGTAGCCACAGCCGTGAACTACCGCACTGTACTGTGTCTGCTGCTAATATATAGACTGGTTGATAAAGAGATAGTATACTCGTAACTAGTATGTATGTATAAAGAAAGAAAAAAAAACCACGGTTAGGTGGTATATACAATTATGGACGGGCTGCCGAGTGCCGACACAGAGGTAGCCACAGCCGTGAACTACCGCACTGTACTGTGTCTGCTGCTAATATAGACTGGTTGATAAAGAGATAGTATACTCGTAACTAGTATGTATGTATAAAGAAAGAAAAAAAAACCACGGTTAGGTGGTATATACAATTATGGACGGGCTGCCGAGTGCCGACACAGAGGTAGCCACAGCCGTGAACTACCGCACTGTACTGTGTCTGCTGCTAATATATAGACTGGTTGATAAAGAGATAGTATACTCGTAACTAGTATGTATGTATAAAGAAAGAAAAAAAAACCACGGTTAGGTGGTATATACAATTATGGACGGGCTGCCGAGTGCCGACACAGAGGTAGCCACAGCCGTGAACTACCGCACTGTACTGTGTCTGCTGCTAATATATAGACTGGTTGATAAAGAGATTGTATACTCGTAACTAGTATGTATGTATAAAGAAAGAAAGAAAAACCACGGTTAGGTGGTATATACAATTATGGACGGGCTGCCGAGTGCCGACACAGAGGTAGCCACAGCCGTGAACTACCGCACTGTACTGTGTCTGCTGCTAATATAGACTGGTTGATAAAGAGATAGTATACTCGTAACTAGTATGTATGTATAAAGAAAGAAAAAAAAAACCACGGTTAGGTGGTATATACAATTATGGACGGGCTGCCGAGTGCCGACACAGAGGTAGCCACAGCCGTGAACTACCGCACTGTACTGTGTCTGCTGCTAATATAGACTGGTTGATAAAGAGATAGTATACTCGTAACTAGTATGTATGTATAAAGAAAGAAAAAAAAAACACGGTTAGGTGGTATATACAATTATGGACGGGCTGCCGAGTGCCGACACAGAGGTAGCCACAGCCGTGAACTACCGCACTGTACTGTGTCTGCTGCTAATATAGACTGGTTGATAAAGAGATAGTATACTCGTAACTAGTATGACTATAAAGAAAGAAAAAAAAACCACGGTTAGGTGGTATATACATTTATGGACGGGCTGCCGAGTGCCGACACAGAGGTAGCCACAGCCGTGAACTACCGCACTGTACTGTGTCTGCTGCTAATATAGACTGGTTGATAAAGAGATAGTATACTACTAATATTATATATACTGGTGGTCAGGTCACTGGTCACTAGTCACACTGGCAGTGGCACTCCTGCAGCAAAAGTGTGCACTGTTTAATTTTAATATAATATTATGTACTCCTGGCTCCTGCTATAACCTATAACTGGCACTGCAGTGCTCCCCAGTCTCCCCCACAATTATAAGCTGTGTGAGCTGAGCACAGTCAGATATATATATACATTGATGCAGCACACTGGGCTGAGCAGTGCACACAGATATGGTATGTGACTGAGTCACTGTGTGTATCGTTTTTTTCAGGCAGAGAACGGATATATTAAATAAAACAAACAACTGCACTGTCTGGTGGTCACTGTGGTCGTCAGTCACTAAACTCTGCACTCTCTTCTACAGTATCACAGCCTCAGGTCAATCTCTCTCTCTCTCTCTCAACCCTAATCTAAATGGAGAGGACGCCAGCCACGTCCTCTCCCTATCAATCTCAATGCACGTGTGAAAATGGCGGCGACGCGCGGCTCCTTATATAGAATCCGAGTCTCGCGAGAATCCGACAGCGTCATGATGACGTTCGGGCGCGCTCGGGTTAACCGAGCAAGGCGGGAGGATCCGAGTCTGCTCGGACCCGTGAAAAAAACATGAAGTTCGTGCGGGTTCGGATTCAGAGAAACCGAACCCGCTCATCTCTAGTTTTTGAGGTTAATAATACTTTGGGATCAAAATGACCCCCAAATTCTATGATTTAAGCTGTTTTTTAGGGTTTTTTGATAAAAACACCCGAATCCAAAACACACCCGAATCCGACAAAAAAAATTCGGTGAGGTTTTGCCAAAACGCGGTCGAACCCAAAACACGGCCGCGGAACCGAACCCAAAACCAAAACACAAAACCCGAAAAATTTCCGGCGCTCATCTCTAGCACGTGCCTGCCGCAATGTGTAAAATGGGAACACTTTCCTGCCGTACTGTGTAAAATGGGGGCACGTGCCTGCCGCAATGTGTAAAATGGGGGCACGTGCCTGCCGCAATGTGTAAAATGGGGGCATGTGCCTGCCGCAATGTGTGAAATGGGGGCACGTGCCTGCCACAATGTGTAAAATGGGGACACTTGCCTGTTGTACTGTGTAAAATGGAGGCACGTGCCTGCTGTAATGTGTAAAATGGGGACACTTTCCTGCCGCAATGTGTAAAATGGGGGCACGTGCCTGCCGCAATGTGTAAAATGGGGACACTTTCCTGCCGTAATGTGTAAAATGGGGACACTTGCCTACCATGCTGTGTAAAATGGGGACACTTGCCTGCCGTGCTGTGTAAAATGGGGTCGCGTGCCTGCTGTAATGTGTAAAATGAGGATTTTTTTTTTCCTGTGGTGGCCGTGATGATGAGATCAGATGAGGCCACGCCCATCTTAGCAACACCACGCCCATTTTAATGAGGCCACGCCCCCTTGCCGGGAGCGTGCATGCTTTTACTCTTTATATCTATGGGGGGCGCATTTTTTTTATGTGAATGGGGGGGGCGCATTTTTTAATCTCGCACTGGGAGCCAAATTGGCTAGAAACGGCCCTGGCAGCACCTCTACAGAGCACACACTGACACCACCCAAGGCCACCACACACAGAGAGACAGAGGTCTGTCTCCCTCACTCTCCAAGTCCAGAGTGAAAATGGCGGCGAAGCGCGGCTGTTTATATGGAATCCAAATCCCGCAAGAATCCGACAGCCGGATGATGACGTTTTGCCTCGTTCTGGTTTCCAAGTCTGGCAGGAAGTCCCAAGCCTGGCTCGGACCCCGATTTGGAACATGAAGTTCAGCAGAGTTCGGTTCTCTGTGAACTGATCCCGCTCATCTCGACTATATACCTGCTTTGGGTTAATTGGACAGTGAGCACAGAGCCAGATTATAGAGGAGGGGTTGGAAGATTATCAGATCAGATTTAGGTGTATTAAGTTTAAGAAAGCAATGTGACTACATAGATTGCCTTATTCTAGACTGAGTATGAGTGTATGGGGGTTAAGTTAATTTTTCAGTCAATATACAGTAAATGTACAATTGGGTTGTGAGATGTAGCTTTTCAAACTTATCTCTTGAGGAGAGCAGGGGCTCTGGATCAAAATTTATCATGGTGCCCTAACTATAAAAGTGATTCTAATGGGATCCAATGCATTATAAGCTTTTTGAATGCAGATTATCAATTTTCCGGCTGTCAGGATCCCGGTGGTAAGGATATTGACGCCGGAATCCCGACAGCCAACAATACTGCCAGAATCCTGGCGCAGCTGGGCTAACCCACTCGTGAATGTCCACAACACCCATAGACTGGGAGTAGTTTGCGGCAAGTGCAACGAGCCACCGAACCCGCATCGTGGTGAGCACATCGAGCCCGTAATGGGGACTCTTAGTGCTCATCCCGCTGCCGGCCTACTGGCAGACGGGATGCTGTTGTCGGGATATGGACAGCCAGCATCCCATCCGCTGGTAAAGCATACTGAATCCTTTCAGAGATAGAGAATTTAGGGGTCTATTTACTAAGCCTTGGATGGGGATGAAGTCACTGGAGATAAAGTACCAGCCAATCAGCTCCTAACTGTCATTTTACAAACCCAGCCTGTGACGTGACAGTTAGGAGTCGATTGGCTGGTGCTTTATCTCCAGCGAAGTTATCTCCATCCAAGGCTTAGTAAATAGACCCCTTATACTGTAAGTTCCTCTGTGGCAGGTACTGTAGGCAATGATTAAACATTCTCTCTAAAGCACAGCATTGAATGTTGGCAGTATTAAAATAAAGGCTGACAAATAAAGGCTAATAAATGCTAATAAATGAGAAACATCCGTATAAAGGAGAACAGTTACAGTTGGGTATGTTTATAGCATATTGTAAAATGTTCATTATATTAGGTTTTCTCGTTAATTTAGATGATTTTTTTAACTCTGCTTTATTGTCAAGAAAGACTGAACATTCTCATTATGTCTTCTGACTAAGTCATCTTAAAGTATAACATTCAAGTACACAGGGACAATGGACCCGATGGCCTGCATACAATTACGATATTTGGGGGTCTGTACAGGCACAAGACCCGTTCTTGCATGTGCAGAATGGTATTTCATGTCACTCATAGCCCCCTGTCAGCCAGAGCAAGATTGACATGCTGCTGCATTTGGGGGGCGGCACCCATCACCATTCTTTATCCCCATTTTGAAAGCGTGACGTGTCCAGGGTTTGCATCGTCGCATGAACACTTCCTAATATTAGAGATGTGCACCGGAAATTTTTCGGGTTTTGTGTTTTGGTTTTGGGTTCGGTTCCGCGGCCGTGTTTTGGGTTCGACCGCGTTTTGGCAAAACCTCACCGAATTTTTTTTGTCGGATTCGGGTGTGTTTTGGATTCGGGGTTTTTTTTAAAAAACACTAAAAAACAGCTTAAATCATAGAATTTGGGGGTCATTTTGATCCCAAAGTATTATTAACCTCAAAAACCATAATTTCCACTCATTTTCAGTCTGTTCTGAATACCTCACACCTCACAATATTATTTTTAGTCCTAAAATTTGCACCTAGGTCGTGTTATGATTCCCGTACTCCAGACCAGAAGAGATCTTATGGCAGAGGTCTGAGTACTGGGAAGATATGCTGGTTGTGGGAGCAGGAGAGCCTAGTAACCCCTGGCGCCCTAACTCCGTTGTCTCGCCCGTGTTATCAGAAATCCCTTGCGAGACTATGGTTGCTTGAGCCCATGGCAGCCGCGTTCGAAGGGCGGATTATGTCTGCCCAACCCCGATGCCCCCGCAGGTCTTAATGGGAGACAAAGGGAAATCCGAGACAGGGTGATAACAAGGGGCCCTCTGACTAAGCAACCAGGCCAGGGGTTACAAGCTAACTAACTTTAACCAAAGGTATGTGCGGACTAGCCGCCAGGGAAAAGGACAACCAAAGAACCACTGATCCGTTACTCCTATCCAGCACCGCTGGATACCAGAGTGGATCTGTGGGAGCGGAATCCTCCGCAAAAGCTCCAGAACACAAATTAACTAAATAATAAACAGTTAGCGGACAAGCCGCAACACACGGCTGAGCCGCGACTCACGAACACCACAGGATGTTAAAGGTGCTCGGTCAGACTCCAGGAATAGATGGCAAACTTCCGAGTACAGGATCTCTGAGGACAGGAACAACCGGATTGAGCAGGACTGGAAACTCTCTGTAGCAGACACAGGCAAACAGGAAGCTATCACCGGCGTCTGTAAGAAGTCCTGAGGGTGCCTTTATTCAGGAACCCTCCAATCAAGATCCAGACAGGGTAATCAATGGATATGCCGTGCAGCTTGCATGCTGCACGGCCAGCACATAATCAGGTAATTTAGGACAGACCCAGCAACGGGGAACGCGGCTGAACGTGGCGTCCCTGTTGCTAAGGTCAGAGCGGCTCTGTGCGCCCGGCGTCTAGCGTTGCCAGGGAGCCGGCGGCTGAACGCGCACGGCGTCCCTGGTTGCTAGGCGCCGGGCCGCACCGACGAGCGGACCCCGGCGCCTAACAGTACCCCCCCCTTGAGGAGGGGTCAAGGAACCCCTAAAGCCAGGTTTCTGAGGAAATTCTCGAAAAAATGCCCTTTTGAGACTTGGGACATGAAGGTCCTCATCCAGGACCCAAGACCTTTCCTCTGGCCCATAACCTCTCCAATGTACCAAAAAATAAAGCCGACCCCGGGACAACTTGGAATCGAGAACCTTCTCCACCAAGAACTCCTGCTGACCCTGTACATTTACTGGAGATCTCCCCTGAGATATTCTACGAGGAAATCTACTGGACGAAACATAAGGTTTAAGCAATGAGCAATGGAAGGTATTTCCGATCCGTAAAGTTTTTGGTAAGCGTAACCGGAAAGCAACTGGATTGACTTTTTTGATAATGAGAAATGGTCCAATAAATCTAGGACCCAATCTGGCTGAGGTTTGTCGGAGTTTAATGTTGCGAGTCGACAACCACACCCTGTCTCCTACTTTAAAAGTGCACGGCCGCCGGAGTCTGTCAGAAAATCTTTTTTCCCGGAATGCTGCTTTTCTGAGAGCCAGGTGCACTTTTTTCCAAATAAGTTTAAGATGAGAGGTCAGGGCCAGAGAGGAGACAGAGGAATGTTGAAAAAATGAATTAGCTCTGGGGTGAAAACCAAAAACTGCAAAAAATGGAGACACATTGGTGGAGGAATGACAGGCATTATTATAAGCAAACTCCGCCAATGGAAGAAACTCAGACCAGTCATTTTGGAGTTTGGCCGAGTACAAACGCAAATATTGTTTAAGAGATTGGTTAACTCGCTCAGTCTGTCCATTGGATTGGGGATGATAGCCGGAGGTTAATGATAATTTCATCTTCAACGAAGCACAAAAGGACTTCCAAAATTGTGCAATGAATTGTGGACCCCTGTCAGAGACAATATCAGTGGGTAAGCCATGGAGTCTGAAAACATGGCGGAGGAACAAGACTGCCAATCCCTGGGCAGATGGCAATCGGGGAAGAGCAATGAAATGGGCCATTTTGCTAAAACGGTCCACTACCACCCATATGACTCGGCATCCGGCTGACAGAGGGAGGTCCACCACAAAATCCATGGAGATATGCGACCATGGCCTAAGGGGAACATTCAAGGGCATAAGTTGACCTATAGGCAAAGAACGGGGAACTTTATGCTGTGCACAGACCTGACAAGAAAAAACAAACTCTTTAATGTCTTTGGAAAGACCAGGCCACCATACTGAGCGGGAGACTAATTCCAAAGTCTTAGCGATTCCCGGATGCCCGGCAACCTTGCTATCATGAAACTCCGCCAAAACAGTAGCTCTCAAAAACTCAGGGACAAAAAGACGACCAGCAGGAGTATTTCCAGGAGCTTGATGTTGAAGCAGCTTTAACTGGGTAAATACATCCTGTGTGAGGCCTGCCCGAATGACTGAAGACGGAAGTATGGGAGTAACAGGACTGTTGTCTTGAACTGGAAGAAAACTGCGTGACAGGGCATCTGCCTTAGTATTCTTGGAACCTGGCCTGAAGGTGATAATGAATTTGAAACGAGTAAAAAATAAAGCCCAACGAGCCTGCCGGGCATTCAGTCGTTTGGCAGATTCAATGTATTGAAGATTTTTGTGATCAGTCAAAACTGAAATGGTATGGGTCGCTCCTTCAAGCCAATGCCTCCACTCCTCGAAAGCCCATTTAATAGCCAGCAATTCCCGGTTACCAACATCGTAGTTGGATTCTGCAGATGAGAATTTCCTGGACATAAAGGCACAAGGATGTAATTCAAGGGAATCTGGATCCTTCTGAGAAAGGATAGCCCCTACTCCAACCTCCGAGGCATCAACCTCAACAATGAAAGGCAATTCTGGGTTGGGATGTCTAAGGACAGGGGCTGAGACAAAGGCTTGTTTCAAGGCCTGAAAAGATAACTCAGCTTCACATGACCAATTGGTAGGATCTGCTCCCTTCTTAGTAAGTGCCACAATGGGAGCAACTAGGTCAGAGAAAGAGTGAATAAATCTTCTATAGTAGTTTGCAAACCCTAAAAAGCGCTGAATTGCTTTTAAATTGGTGGGTTGCGCCCAACTAAGGATGGCTTGGAGCTTCTTCGGTTCCATACGGAATCCCCGAGGGGAAATAATGTACCCTAAAAAGGATACCTCCGTGACATGAAATTCACACTTCTCCAGTTTGGCATATAGGTGATTTTCACGTAATTTCTTTAGCACCTGACGCACCTGGGTAACATGTTGTTCTTCAGAGTCAGAATATATCAAAATATCGTCTAAGTAGACTACAACGAATCTTCCAAGAAATTCACGGAGCACATCATTAATGAGATCCTGGAAAACTGCCGGAGCGTTTGACAGGCCGAATGGCATAACCAGATACTCATAGTGGCCTGATTGAGTACTGAATGCCGTTTTCCACTCATCCCCTGACTTGATTCTGATGAGGTTATATGCTCCTCTAAGGTCAATTTTGGAAAAAATCACAGCCGAACGTAGCTGATCAAAGAGGACAGAGATCAGCGGCAGAGGGTAAGTATTCTTTACTGAGATTTTATTCAAAGCTCTAAAGTCAATGCAGGGTCTGAGTGAACCATCCTTCTTCTCTACGAAGAAGAAACCTGCACTTAATGGGGATTTAGATGGCCTGATAAAACCTTTCCCAAGGCTTTCTTTCACATACTCATTCATGGCCATAGTTTCAGGACCAGACAATGCATATAACCTTCCTTTAGGCAACGTGGCACCAGGAATTAGCTCAATGGCACAATCGTAAGGCCTATGGGGAGGCAGAATATCCGCATTGCCCTTGGAAAACACGTCGACAAAATCCTGATATTCCTCAGGAATGGGTGCAGGAACGGCGGCAGCTACTCGGATAGGAAGCGTAATACATTCTTTACTACAGATGGTACCCCATTGTAAGATCTCCCCCGACTGCCAATCAATGATGGGATTATGAAAGGCCAGCCAAGGGTGACCCAGAACCACAGGAACTGCTGGACAATGAGTAAGGAAAAACTCAATCTTTTCAGAATGCAGGGCACCCACCGAGAGTAAAACAGGAGGTGTACCTAGAGAAATAACCCCATTGGACAAGGGACTCCCATCTAAACCATGCATGGTGACACACCTACCCAAGGTTAACTCAGGAATACCTAAGGCCTTGGCCCATGTCAAATCCATAAAGTTCCCTGCAGCTCCACTGTCCACAAAAGCAGAGACCGAGGAACAGAGGCTGCCAAAGGAAACTTTAGCAGGAACTAACAGTGAATTATTTGAGGAGATGAGCTGCAGACCAAAGTGAACCCCCTCACAACTCACTTGGTCAGGAAGTTTCCCGATTTGTTCGGACAACTACGGGCAAAATGTCCCTTACCTCCACAGTATAAACAAAGACCAGAATTTTGCCTCCTGGTTCTTTCTTCGGGAGACAATTTGGAGAGACCTATCTGCATAGGCTCCTCCATGTCTACAGGAATGGAAAGCACACAAGGAGAAGACCCGACAGATGCCCCTTTTTCAGCCCTCCGCTCTCTGAGCCGACGATCTATCTTAATAGAGAGCTCCATGAGTTTATCGAGAGTCTCAGGAGCGGGATACTGAAGGAGACTGTCTTTTATAGATTCAGATAAGCCGAGGCGAAACTGACTGCGCAGGGCTGGGTCATTCCATCCACAGTCGTTCGACCAACGGCGAAACTCCGTACAATAATTCTCTGCGGGATTCCTACCCTGTCTAAGAGCACGCAACTGACTCTCAGCGGACGCCTCTCTATCAGGGTCGTCATACAATAGCCCTAAAGATTTTAAAAAGGCATCTACAGACGATAAGGCCGGATCGTCTGTCTTTAAACCAAAAGCCCAGGTCTGAGGATCCCCCTGAAGCAGAGAAATAATAATTCCAACCCGCTGAGCCTCCGTACCTGAGGAGACTGGTCTTAAACGAAAATAAAGTTTACAAGACTCTTTAAAATTAAAAAACTGTTTTCTATCCCCAGAAAAACGGTCAGGCAGATGCATTTTTGGTTCAGGGATGACCCTCGGGGAAGTCCGTAACAGATCTTCCTGTGACCTCACCCGGAGGGACAGATCCTGAACCATCTGAGTAAGTTCTTGAATCTGACTAACTAGAAGCTGGCCAGGATTTGGCCCAATACCGGCGGGATTCATGAGGCCGACAAAATCTCCCAACTGAATAAGTGAAAAAATTAACTCCTGTTAATTTAAATTTTTTCTTTTGTCTGGCCGGTGATAATGTTATGATTCCCGTACTCCAGACCAGAAGAGATCTTATGGCAGAGGTCTGAGTACTGGGAAGATATGCTGGTTGTGGGAGCAGGAGAGCCTAGTAACCCCTGGCGCCCTATCTCCGTTGTCTCGCCCGTGTTATCAAAAATCCCTTGCGAGACTATGGTTGCTTGAGCCCATGGCAGCCGCGTTCGAAGGGCGGATTATGTCTGCCCAACCCCGATGCCCCCGCAGGTCTTAATGGGAGACAAAGGGAAATCCGAGACAGGGTGATAACAAGGGGCCCTCTGACTAAGCAACCAGGCCAGGGGTTACAAGCTAACTAACTTTAACCAAAGGTATGTGCGGACTAGCCGCCAGGGAAAAGGACAACCAAAGAACCACTGATCCGTTACTCCTATCCAGCACCGCTGGATACCAGAGTGGATCTGTGGGAGCGGAATCCTCCGCAAAAGCTCCAGAACACAAATTAACTAAATAATAAACAGTTAGCGGACAAGCCGCAACACACGGCTGAGCCGCGACTCACGAACACCACAGGATGTTAAAGGTGCTCGGTCAGACTCCAGGAATAGATGGCAAACTTCCGAGTACAGGATCTCTGAGGACAGGAACAACCGGATTGAGCAGGACTGGAAACTCTCTGTAGCAGACACAGGCAAACAGGAAGCTATCACCGGCGTCTGTAAGAAGTCCTGAGGGTGCCTTTATTCAGGAACCCTCCAATCAAGATCCAGACAGGGTAATCAATGGAAATGCCGTGCAGCTTGCATGCTGCACGGCCAGCACATAATCAGGTAATTTAGGACAGACCCAGCAACGGGGAACGCGGCTGAACGTGGCGTCCCTGTTGCTAAGGTCAGAGCGGCTCTGTGCGCCCGGCGTCTAGCGTTGCCAGGGAGCCGGCGGCTGAACGCGCACGGCGTCCCTGGTTGCTAGGCGCCGGGCCGCACCGACGAGCGGACCCCGGAGCCTAACAGGTCGCTGGATGACTAAGCTAAGCGACCCTAGTGGCCGACACAAACACCGTGCCCATCTAGGAGTGGCACTGCAGTGTCACGCAGGATGGCCCTTCCAAAAAACCCTCCCCAAACAGCACATGACGCAAAGAAAAAAAGAGGCGCAATGAGGTAGCTGTGTGAGTAAGATAAGCAACCCTAGTGGCCGACACAAACACCGGGCCCATCTAGGAGTGGCACTGCAGTGTCACGCAGGATGGCCCTTCCAAAAAACCCTCCCCAAACAGCACATGACGCAAAGAAAAAAAGAGGCGCAATGAGGTAGCTGTGTGAGTAAGATAAGCGACCCTAGTGGCCGACACAAACACCGGGCCCATCTAGGAGTGGCACTGCAGTGTCACGCAGGATGGCCCTTCCAAAAAACCCTCCCCAAACAGCACATGACGCAAAGAAAAAAAGAGGCGCAATGAGGTAGCTGTGTGAGTAAGATAAGCGACCCTAGTGGCCGACACAAACACCGTGCCCATCTAGGAGTGGCACTTCAGTGTCACGCAGGATGGCCCTTCCAAAAAACCCTCCCCAAACAGCACATGACGCAAAGAAAAAAAGAGGCGCAATGAGGTAGCTGTGTGAGTAAGATAAGCGACCCTAGTGGCCGACACAAACACCGGGCCCATCTAGGAGTGGCACTGCAGTGTCACGCAGGATGGCCCTTCCAAAAAACCCTCCCCAAACAGCACATGACGCAAAGAAAAAAAGAGGCGCAATGAGGTAGCTGTGTGAGTAAGATAAGCGACCCTAGTGGCCGACACAAACACCGGGCCCATCTAGGAGTGGCACTGCAGTGTCACGCAGGATGGCCCTTCCAAAAAACCCTCCCCAAACAGCACATGACGTAAAGAAAAAAAGAGGCGCAATGAGGTAGCTGTGTGAGTAAGATAAGCGACCCTAGTGGCCGACACAAACACCGGGCCCATCTAGGAGTGGCACTGCAGTGTCACGCAGGATGGCCCTTCCAAAAAACCCTCCCCAAACAGCACATGACGCAAAGAAAAAAAGAGGCGCAATGAGGTAGCTGTGTGAGTAAGATAAGCGACCCTAGTGGCCGACACAAACACCGTGCCCATCTAGGAGTGGCACTGCAGTGTCACGCAGGATGGCCCTTCCAAAAAACCCTCCCGAAACAGCACATGACGCAAAGAAAAAAAGAGGCGCAATGAGGTAGCTGTGTGAGTAAGATAAGCGACCCTAGTGGCCGACACAAACACCGGGCCCATCTAGGAGTGGCACTGCAGTGTCACGCAGGATGGCCCTTCCAAAAAACCCTCCCCAAACAGCACATGACGCAAAGAAAAAAAGAGGCGCAATGAGGTAGCTGTGTGAGTAAGATAAGCGACCCTAGTGGCCGACACAAACACCGGGCCCATCTAGGAGTGGCACTGCAGTGTCACGCAGGATGGCCCTTCCAAAAAACCCTCCCCAAACAGCACATGACGCAAAGAAAAATGAAAGAAAAAAGAGGTGCAAGATGGAATTGTCCTTGGGCCCTCCCACCCACCCTTATGTTGTATAAACAGGACATGCACACTTTAACCAACCCATCATTTTTAGGTGACAGGGTCTGCCACACGACTGTGACTGAAATGACGGGTTGGTTTGGACCCCCACCAAAATAGAAGCAATTAATCTCTCCTTGCACAAACTGGCTCTACAAGATGTCCACCTCATCATCATCCTCCGATATATCACTGTGTACATCCCCCTCCTCACAGATTATCAATTCGTCCCCACTGGAATCCACCATCTCAGCTCCCCGTGTACTTTGTGGAGGCAATTGCTGCATGTCAATGTCTCCACGGAGGAATTGATTATAATTCATTTTAATGAACATCATCTTCTCCACATTTTCTGGAAGTAACCTGGTACGCCGATTGCTGACAAGGTGAGCGGCGGCACTAAACACTCTTTCGGAGTACACACTTGTGGGAGGGCAACTTAGGTAGAATAAAGCCAGTTTGTGCAAGGGCCTCCAAATTGCCTCTTTTTCCTGCCAGTATAAGTACGGACTGTCTGACGTGCCTACTTGGATGCGGTCACTCATATAATCCTCCACCATTCTTTCAATGGGGAGAGAATCATATGCAGTGCCAGTAGATGACATGTCCGTAATCGTTGGCAGGTCCTTCAGTCCGGACCAGATGTCAGCATCAGCAGTCGCTCCAGACTGCCCTGCATCACCGCCAGCGGGTGGGCTCGGAATTCTGAGCCTTTTCCTCGCACCCCCAGTTGCGGGAGAATGTGAAGGAGGAGATGTTGACAGGTCGCGTTCCGCTTGACTTGACAATTTTCTCACCAGCAGGTCTTTCAACCCCAGCAGACTTGTGTGTGCCGGAAAGAGAGATCCAAGGTAGGTTTTAAATCTAGGATCGAGCACGGTGGCCAAAATGTAGTGCTCTGATTTCAACAGATTGACCACCCGTGAATCCTTGTTAAGCGAATTAAGGGCTCCATCCACAAGTCCCACATGCCTAGCGGAATCGCTCTGTCTTAGCTCCTCCTTCAATGCCTCCAGCTTCTTCTGCAAAAGCCTGATGAGGGGAATGACCTGACTCAGGCTGGCAGTGTCTGAACTGACTTCACGTGTGGCAAGTTCAAAAGGTTGCAGAACCTTGCACAACGTTGAAATCATTCTCCACTGCGCTTGAGACAGGTGCATTCCACCTCCTATATCGTGCTCAATTGTATAGGCTTGAATGGCCTTTTGCTGCTCCTCCAACCTCTGAAGCATATAGAGGGTTGAATTCCACCTCGTTACCACTTCTTGCTTCAGATGATGGCAGGGCAGGTTCAGGCGTTTTTGGTGGTGCTCCAGTCTTCTGTACGTGGTGCCTGTACGCCGAAAGTGTCCCGCAATTCTTCTGGCCACCGACAGCATCTCTTGCACGCCCCTGTCGTTTTTTAAATAATTCTGCACCACCAAATTCAAGGTATGTGCAAAACATGGGACGTGCTGGAAATTGCCCAAATTTAATGCACACACAATATTGCTGGCGTTGTCCGATGCCACAAATCCACAGGAGAGTCCAATTGGGGTAAGCCATTCCGCGATGATCTTCCTCAGTTGCCGTAAGAGGTTTTCAGCTGTGTGCGTATTCTGGAAACCGGTGATACAAAGCGTAGCCTGCCTAGGAAAGAGTTGGCGTTTGCGAGATGCTGCTACTGGTGCCGCCGCTGCTGTTCTTGCGGCGGGAGTCCATACATCTACCCAGTGGGCTGTCACAATCATATAGTCCTGACCCTGCCCTGCTCCACTTGTCCACATGTCCGTGGTTAAGTGGACATTGGGTACAGCTGCATTTTTTAGGACACTGGTGACTCTTTTTCTGAGGTCTGTGTACATTTTCGGTATCGCCTGCCTAGAGAAATGGAACCTAGATGGTATTTGGTACCGGGGACACAGTACCTCCAACAAGTCTCTAGTTGGATCTGCAGTAATGATGGATACCGGAACCACGTTTCTCACCACCCAGGATGCCAAGGCCTCAGTTATCCGCTTTGCAGCAGGATGACTGCTGTGATATTTCATCTTCCTCGCAAAGGACTGTTGGACAGTCAATTGCTTGGTGGAAGTAGTAAAAGTGGTCTTACGACTTCCCCTCTGGGATGACCATCGACTCCCAGCAGCAACAACAGCAGCGCCAGCAGCAGTAGGCGTTACACGCAAGGATGCATCGGAGGAATCCCAGGCAGGAGAGGAATCGTCAGAATTGCCAGTGACATGGCCTGCAGGACTATTGGCATTCCTGGGGAAGGAGGAAATTGACACTGAGGGAGTTGGTGGGGTGGTTTGCGTGAGCTTGGTTACAAGAGGAAGGGATTTACTGGTCAGTGGACTGCTTCCGCTGTCACCCAAAGTTTTTGAACTTGTCACTGACTTATTATGAATGCGCTGCAGGTGACGTATAAGGGAGGATGTTCCGAGGTGGTTAACGTCCTTACCCCTACTTATTACAGCTTGACAAAGGCAACACACGGCTTGACACCTGTTGTCCGCATTTCTGTTGAAATACTTCCACACCGAAGAGCTGATTTTTTTGGTATTTTCACCAGGCATGTCAATGGCCATATTCCTCCCACGGACAACAGGTGTCTCCCCGGGTGCCTGACTTAAACAAACCACCTCACCATCAGAATCCTCCTTGTCAATTTCCTCCCCAGCGCCAGCAACACCCATATCCTCCTCATCCTGGTGTACTTCAACACTGACATCTTCAATCTGACTATCAGGAACTGGACTGCGGGTGCTCCTTCCAGCACTTGCAGGGGGCGTGCAAATGGTGGAAGGCGCATGCTCTTCACGTCCAGTGTTGGGAAGGTCAGGCATCGCAACCGACACAATTGGACTCTCCTTGTGGATTTGGGATTTCGAAGAACGCACAGTTCTTTGCGGTGCTTTTGCCAGCTTGAGTCTTTTCATTTTTCTAGCGAGAGGCTGAGTGCTTCCATCCTCATGTGAAGCTGAACCACTAGCCATGAACATAGGCCAGGGCCTCAGCCGTTCCTTGCCACTCCGTGTGGTAAATGGCATATTGGCAAGTTTACGCTTCTCCTCCGACAATTTTACTTTAGATTTTGGAGTCCTTTTTTTCCTGATATTTGGTGTTTTGGATTTTACATGCTCTGTACTATGACATTGGGCATCGGCCTTGGCAGACGACGTTGCTGGCATTTCATCGTCTGGGCCATGACTAGTGGCAGCAGCTTCAGCACGAGGTGGAAGTGGATCTTGATCTTTCCCTAATTTTGGAACCTCAACATTTTTGTTCTCCATATTTTAATAGGCACAACTAAAAGGCACCTCAGGTAAACAATGGAGATGGATGGATACTAGTATACTTATGGATGGACTGCCGAGTGCCGACACAGAGGTAGCTACAGCCGTGGACTACCGTACTGTGTCTGCTGCTAATATAGACTGGATAATAATGAGATGAAATCAATATATATATATGTATGTATATATAATATCACTAGTACTGCAGCAGGACAGGTAGATAATATATTTATTAGGTAATGATGACTGATGATGGACCTGCTGGACACTGTCAGCTCAGCAGTGTCACGATCCGGGTATCTGGACGCCATTTCTTACCCATCAGATGCCTCCTAAGGCTGGCTCAGCGCTCCAGGACCGGATCCCATCTGTTATCCTAATGTTCACATTCCTGCATCCTCTCCTGTCTCTCTGAGACGCTGTCACAGTAACGCCTTATTACATCTGGCATGGCGTCTCCCGCGGCCTCTGCCGCCGTCCCTGAGCTTCTGCATGCAGAGTGTCAGAGTGGCGATTACGTCAGCCGCGGCCTCCGCTGTGTCCGCGTGGTTGGATGTGCACTTGTCAGCCTGGCGTCTCCTGTCTCCAGTGGCCGGCGCCGCCATTACTGTTTTCATTACCACATGGATTACAAACCAAACTTCCCTCCAAGTGTCTGCATGGGCGCAGCCATCTTGGATTCTGTCAGCTGATCATTTCCTCCAATCTGTTGTCAGTATTGTTAATCTGCATAATTGCCTAGCCAATCCCTTCCTTGCTGCAGGTATAAATACACTGTGCCTGAGCAAGGAAGGCGTCAGTGCTTTGGTTGTCAAACCTAGTTCCTGTTTGTCTCTCTCCTGTGATTGTCTTCCAGGTTCCAGCTCCTGTCTCAAGACTTCCACCATAGAGACCCGCACCAGCATTCCACCTGCGGTGTAGCCTGACTCTCCAATCCATTGTGGATTCATCTGTTTCCAGCTACAACATTACCTGCTTCCAGCTCAGCTTCCAGCAGAGTACAGCTTCCCTTAAAGGGCCGGTGTCCTTTCTACACTTTACCACTCTCCACCGGTATTATTATTTCTCCGCTCTCAAGTTCTACATTTCAGTTCATATTTCATCGCTCCCAAGTTCATTTATTATTTAACTGGTTCCAGCCAGTGTCCACTCCGTGCTGGCAACGGTCTGGTTCCAGCCAGTATCCACAGCAGCTGTTTTACCTTCAGCAACCCAGCTTTTCCTGGAACACCAGCTGGCACAATCCTGGGTTATCTCCATTGCTACAGTCGGGCCTGGTAAGGACTTTCCATCTAGAAGATCATAAGAACTATCTCACACTACCAGTGCCCTGTGGCTCCTGCCATCCTGTAGTACCCAGGAACTGTATTTATTATTTGCTGACTTTTATGTTTTCTTTTACTGCTGCTGTGTTGCGGAGTTGTCATAATAAACATCATTGACTTTTATCCAAGTTGTCGTGGTCACGCCTTCGGGCAGTTATTATTCATGTTACTTACATGTCCAGGGGTCTGATACAACCTCCCAGGTTCCGGTACATCTCAGCCCCTACAACTGAGGCTGCCTCCCGTCAGCTCAGGCCCTCAGTTGTGACAGTAAGCACTGACCTAATGAATCCAGCCGGAGACCAGGATCAAGCGGCCAGGCCGATGCAAGAACTGGCAGCCCGACTAGAACATCAGGAGGCTGCACAGGGCCACATCATCCGCTGTCTCCAGGATCTCTCTACTCGGCTGGATGGGATTCAGACAACTCTCCGTGGATCAGGCGCATCTGGTGCGTCAACCACAGTGACTCCAGCTATAACCCCACCCACCTTACCCATTTCTGCTCCACGTCTTCATCTTCCAACGCCAGCAAAATTTGACGGATCTCCAAGATTCTGCAGGGGATTTCTCAACCAGTGTGAGATTCAGTTTGAGCTACAACCTGGCAATTTTCCCAGTGACCGTACAAAAATTGCCTACATTATTTCTCTTCTCAGTGGCTCAGCCCTTGATTGGGCATCACCGTTATGGGAGAGGTCCGACACCCTGCTATCTTCTTACACTGCATTCGTGTCAACATTCAGGCGCATCTTCGACGAGCCAGGCCGGGTAACCTCAGCTTCATCCGAGATTCTCCGTTTACGCCAGGGGTCACGTACTGTAGGACAATATCTGATACAGTTCCAGATCCTGGCATCCGAACTGGCATGGAACGACGAGGCCCTGTATGCTGCATTCTGGCATGGCTTATCTGAGCTTATTAAAGATGAGTTAGCTACCAGAGACTTACCTTCTAAGTTAGATGAGCTAATCTCACTCTGCACGAAAGTTGATTTACGTTTCAGAGAGAGAGCAACTGAGCGTGGAAGATCATCTGCTCCAAAATCTTCTGCTCCTCCTCCTCGTCAACTGTCACCATCTAAAGATGAGCCCATGCAAATTGGCCGTTCCCGTTTAACTCCTGCTGAGCGCCGAAGACGTCTCTCTGAGTCTCTTTGTCTTTACTGTGCAGCTCCGTCTCACACCATCAATGCCTGTCCCGAACGTCCGGGAAAACTCCAAACCCTAGCTCGCCCAGGAGAGGGCCGGCTAGGAGTAATGATCTCCTCTCCATCTCCTCATGATTGTAATCTCCCAGTCTCGCTTCAAGTTGCTCAACGTTATCGGAACGTCATTGCTCTCCTTGATTCCGGAGCAGCTGGGAACTTTATTACTGAAGCCTATGTTAAACGGTGGTCCCTACCCACCGAGAGACTTCCTTCCTCCTTTTCCTTAACTGCTGTGGATGGCAGTAAAATTTTTGATACTGTTATTGCTCTAAGGACTCTACCAGTTCGTCTGAGAGTGGGAGTTCTTCATTCCGAACTTATTTCACTTTTAGTGATTCCAAGAGCCACACATCCTGTGGTCCTGGGCCTTCCATGGCTCCGTCTTCACAATCCTACAATTGATTGGACGACTACGCAAATCCTGGCATGGGGTTCCTCCTGTGCAGAGACATGTTTGTTTAAAGTATTGCCTGTCTGTTCTTCCTCCCCCAGGTCGTCTGATGTTCCACCTCCTCCATATCAAGATTTCACGGATGTGTTCAGTAAAGCTTCTGCTGATATCCTTCCTCCTCATAGAGAATGGGACTGCCCGATTGATCTCGTTCCAGGGAAGGTTCCACCTCGAGGCCGAACTTATCCGTTGTCTCTGCCTGAGACGCATTCTATGGAGGAATACATTAAAGAGAACCTAGCAAAGGGGTTCATTCGACCTTCTTCTTCCCCAGCCGGCGCAGGCTTCTTTTTTGTAAAAAAGAAAGATGGTGGTCTGCGGCCGTGCATCGACTACAGAGGTTTGAACGACATTACCATCAAGAACCGTTATCCTTTACCCCTGATTACTGAGCTCTTTGACAGAGTTAGCGGAGCTACCATCTTTACAAAGCTGGACTTGCGAGGTGCATACAATCTCATCCGGATCCGTGAGGGTGACGAGTGGAAGACCGCCTTTAACACCCGTGACGGACATTATGAGTACCTCGTCATGCCCTTCGGATTGAGCAATGCTCCAGCTGTCTTCCAGCATTTTGTCAATGAGATTTTCAGAGACATTCTATACCGTCATGTCGTGGTCTATCTAGACGATATCCTCATTTTTGCCAACGATTTAGAGGAACATCGTTTTTGGGTTAAAGAGGTTCTGTCCCGTCTCCGTGTCAATCATCTCTATTGCAAATTAGAAAAATGCGTCTTTGAAGTCAAGTCCATTCCGTTTCTAGGGTACATTGTGTCCGGTTCCGGACTAGAGATGGATCCTGAGAAACTACAAGCAATTCAGAATTGGCCGGTACCCTTAACCCTCAAAGGGGTCCAGAGGTTCTTAGGGTTCGCCAATTATTACCGAAAGTTTATATGAGACTTTTCCACCATTGTGGCGCCTATTACTGCTTTCACCAAGAAGGGTGCTAACCCGTCCAAGTGGTCTGAAGAAGCCATGCAAGCTTTTCATCTTTTAAAACAGAGGTTCATCTCTGCGCCTGTCCTGAAACAGCCTGACATCGACTCTCCTTTCATCCTAGAGGTGGATGCCTCCTCCGTTGGAGTAGGAGCGGTGTTATCTCAGAGGGCTAAAGATGGCCATTTACATCCTTGCAGTTTCTTCTCCCGGAAGTTCTCCCCAGCTGAGCGCAACTATGCCATTGGCGACCAGGAGTTGCTAGCCATCAAGCTCGCTCTAGAAGAGTGGAGGTATCTGTTGGAGGGAGCTTCTCATTTAATCACCATACTTACAGACCACAAGAACCTTTTATACCTGAAGGGCGCACAATGTCTCAACCCTCGTCAGGCCAGATGGGCACTTTTCTTTTCCAGGTTCGACTTTAAACTCCAGTTCTGTCCGGGCTCTCAGAATCGCAAGGCCGATGCCCTTTCCCGCTCATGGGAGCAAGAAAATGAGTCAGAGTCTTCAGACAAGCATCCTATTATAAATCCGTTGGCATTCTCCACGGTAGGGATGGACTCTACGCCCCCATCAGGGAAAAGTTTTGTGAAGCCGATGCTAAGGAAGAAGCTCATGCATTGGGCCCATGCTTTCCGTTTTGCCGGACATACAGGTATCCAAAAAACCCTGGAGTTTATCTCTAGGTCCTATTGGTGGCCAACTCTGAAAAAGGACGTCTTGGAGTTTATTGCATCTTGCCCAAAGTGTGCCCAACATAAAGTATCCCGCCAGTCGCCTGCGGGGCAACTGGTTCCACTATCCGTTCCCCGTCGACCATGGACCCACTTGTCGATGGATTTCATTACAGACTTACCCATGTGCAACAAGTTCAATACCATCTGGGTGGTAGTTGACCGGTTCACCAAGATGGCACACTTCATTCCTCTCACCGGTCTTCCGTCAGCTTCCAAGTTGGCTCAAGTATTCATACAAGAGATCTTCCGACTCCACGGTCTTCCTGAAGAAATTATCTCAGATCAAGGAGTTCAATTCACAGCCAAATTCTGGCGAAGTTTATGTCAAGTCCTCCAAGTCAAGCTAAAGTTTTCCACGGCTTACCATCCTCAGACCAATGGTCAAACCGAGAGGGTGAATCAGGACTTGGAGGCCTTCCTCCGCATCTATGTGTCCTCCTCTCAAGATGACTGGGTTCAATTACTTCCCTGGGCCGAGTTCTGTCATAACAACCAGTATCATTCTTCATCTGCTTCAACACCATTCTTCACTAACTTTGGATTCCACCCTAAAGTTCCTGAGTTCCAACCGCTTCCAGCAACTTCTGTTCCCGCAGTGGATATCACCTTGCATCAGTTTGCCAATATCTGGAAGAGCGTACGATCAGCTCTGCTCAAGGCATCGTTCAGGTACAAGAAGTTTGCGGATAAGAAGCGTCGAGCAGTTCCTGCTCTCAAGGTGGGTGATCGGGTATGGTTATCCACGAAGAATTTGAGGTTAAGAGTTCCCAGTATGAAGTTTGCACCTCGCTATATCGGTCCTTTCAAGATTGAACAAGTCATCAATCCTGTTGCTTACAGACTCCAGTTGCCTCCCTTCTTAAAGATACCCAGGACATTCCATGTTTCCCTGTTGAAACCGCTGATCTTGAATCGGTTTCATTCCTCACTTCCTCCAACTCCGAAAGTCCAAACTCAACGAGGCGTTGAGTATGAAGTGGCCAAGATCCTGGACTCACGTCACCGTTACGGTCAACTACAATATCTTATTGACTGGAAGGGTTATGGTCCTGAGGAACGTTCATGGACCAATGCTTCTGATGTCCATGCTCCTGCCTTGGTCCGGAGATTCCATTCCAAGTTTCCTCAAAAGCCAAAGAAGTGTCCTGGGGCCACTCCTAAAGGGGGGGGTGCTGTCACGATCCGGGTATCTGGACGCCATTTCTTACCCATCAGATGCCTCCTAAGGCTGGCTCAGCGCTCCAGGACCGGATCCCATCTGTTATCCTAATGTTCACATTCCTGCATCCTCTCCTGTCTCTCTGAGACGCTGTCACAGTAACGCCTTATTACATCTGGCATGGCGTCTCCCGCGGCCTCCGCCGCCGTCCCTGAGCTTCTGCATGCAGAGTGTCAGAGTGGCGATTACGTCAGCCGCGGCCTCCGCTGTGTCCGCGTGGTTGGATGTGCACTTGTCAGCCTGGCGTCTCCTGTCTCCAGTGGCCGGCGCCGCCATTACTGTTTTCATTACCACATGGATTACAAACCAAACTTCCCTCCAAGTGTCTGCATGGGCGCAGCCATCTTGGATTCTGTCAGCTGATCATTTCCTCCAATCTGTTGTCAGTATTGTTAATCTGCATAATTGCCTAGCCAATCCCTTCCTTGCTGCAGGTATAAATACACTGTGCCTGAGCAAGGAAGGCGTCAGTGCTTTGGTTGTCAAACCTAGTTCCTGTTTGTCTCTCTCCTGTGATTGTCTTCCAGGTTCCAGCTCCTGTCTCAAGACTTCCACCATAGAGACCCGCACCAGCATTCCACCTGCGGTGTAGCCTGACTCTCCAATCCATTGTGGATTCATCTGTTTCCAGCTACAACATTACCTGCTTCCAGCTCAGCTTCCAGCAGAGTACAGCTTCCCTTAAAGGGCCGGTGTCCTTTCTACACTTTACCACTCTCCACCGGTATTATTATTTCTCCGCTCTCAAGTTCTACATTTCAGTTCATATTTCATCGCTCCCAAGTTCATTTATTATTTAACTGGTTCCAGCCAGTGTCCACTCCGTGCTGGCAACGGTCTGGTTCCAGCCAGTATCCACAGCAGCTGTTTTACCTTCAGCAACCCAGCTTTTCCTGGAACACCAGCTGGCACAATCCTGGGTTATCTCCATTGCTACAGTCCGGCCTGGTAAGGACTTTCCATCTAGAAGATCATAAGAACTATCTCACACTACCAGTGCCCTGTGGCTCCTGCCATCCTGTAGTACCCAGGAACTGTATTTATTATTTGCTGACTTTTACGTTTTCTTTTACTGCTGCTGTGTTGCGGAGTTGTCACAATAAACATCATTGACTTTTATCCAAGTTGTCGTGGTCACGCCTTCGGGCAGTTATTATTCATGTTACTTACATGTCCAGGGGTCTGATACAACCTCCCAGGTTCCGGTACATCTCAGCCCCTACAACTGAGGCTGCCTCCCGTCAGCTCAGGCCCTCAGTTGTGACAAGCAGCACCGCAGACTGCTACAGTAAGCTAATATACTATAGTAGTATGTACAAAGAAGAAAGAAAAAAAAAAAACACGGGTAGGTGGTATACAATTATGGATGGACTGCCGAGTGCCGACACAGAGGTAGCTACAGCCGTGGACTAACGTACTGTGTCTGCTGCTAATATAGAGTCTAGACTGGATGATAAATTATTGATAATGAGATGAAATCAATATAATATCACTGGTACTGCAGCCGGACAGGTACTATATATATTTATTATGTAATGACTGATGACGGACCTGCTGGACACTGTCAGGTCAGCACAGCACCGCAGACTGCTACAGTAAGCTACTATAGTAGTATGTATAAAGAAGAATGAAAAAAAAAAACCACGGGTAGGTGGTATACAATATTATATATATATATATATTATATATATATATATATATATATATATATATTAAACTGGTGGTGATTGATTATTAAACTGGTGGTCAGGTCACGTTGCAACTTGCAACTAGTACTCCGAGGCCTAAGCAGACAATCACAAAATATATTATTATACTGGTGGTCAGTGTGGTCACAACAATGGCAGTGTGGCACTGACTCTGGCAGCAAAAGTGTGCACTGTACTGTACTCCTGAGTCCTGCTCTCAGACTCTAACTGCTCCCCACTGTCAGTGTCTCCCCCACAAGTCAGATAATACACTTACAGTCACACTATCTAATCTATAAATATCACTTCAGCAAGTAGTATAGTAGTATAGAGTATAGTAGTACTCCTCCTAATAATGCTCCCCAAAATACTGTGTCTCTCTCTTCTCTAAACGGAGAGGACGCCAGCCACGTCCTCTCCCTATGACTCTATAAATATCACTTCAGCAAGTAGTATAGTAGTATACAGTATAGTAGTACTCCTCCTAATAATGCTCCCCAAAATACTGTGTCTCTCTCTTCTCTAAACGGAGAGGACGCCAGACACGTCCTCTCCCTATGACTCTATAAATATCACTTCAGCAAGTAGTATAGTAGTATACAGTATAGTAGTACTCCTCCTAATAATGCTCCCCAAAATACTGTGTCTCTCTCTTCTCTAAACGGAGAGGACGCCAGACACGTCCTCTCCCTATGACTCTATAAATATCACTTCAGCAAGTAGTATAGTAGTATACAGTATAGTAGTACTCCTCCTAATAATGCTCCCCAAAATACTGTGTCTCTCTCTTCTCTAAACGGAGAGGACGCCAGACACGTCCTCTCCCTATGACTCTATAAATATCACTTTAGCAAGTAGTATAGTAGTATACAGTATAGTAGTACTCCTCCTAATAATGCTCCCCAAAATACTGTGTCTCTCTCTTCTCTAAAAGGAGAGGACGCCAGACACGTCCTCTCCCTATGACTCTATAAATATCACTTCAGCAAGTAGTATAGTAGTATACAGTATAGTAGTACTCCTCCTAATAATGCTCCCCAAAATACTGTGTCTCTCTCTTCTCTAAACGGAGAGGACGCCAGCCACGTCCTCTCCCTATGACTCTATAAATATCACTTCAGCAAGTAGTATAGTAGTATACAGTATAGTAGTACTCCTCCTAATAATGCTCCCCAAAATACTGTGTCTCTCTCTTCTCTAAACGGAGAGGACGCCAGACACGTCCTCTCCCTATGACTCTATAAATATCACTTCAGCAAGTAGTATAGTAGTATACAGTATAGTAGTACTCCTCCTAATAATGCTCCCCAAAATACTGTGTCTCTCTCTTCTCTAAACGGAGAGGACGCCAGCCACGTCCTCTCCCTATGACTCTATAAATATCACTTCAGCAAGTAGTATAGTAGTATACAGTATAGTAGTACTCCTCCTAATAATGCTCCCCAAAATACTGTGTCTCTCTCTTCTCTAAACGGAGAGGACGCCAGACACGTCCTCTCCCTATGACTCTATAAATATCACTTCAGCAAGTAGTATAGTAGTATACAGTATAGTAGTACTCCTCCTAATAATGCTCCCCAAAATAATGTGTCTCTCTCTTCTCTAAACGGAGAGGACGCCAGACACGTCCTCTCCCTATGACTCTATAAATATCACTTCAGCAAGTAGTATAGTAGTATACAGTATAGTAGTACTCCTCCTAATAATGCTCCCCAAAATACTGTGTCTCTCTCTTCTCTAAACGGAGAGGACGCCAGACACGTCCTCTCCCTATGACTCTATAAATATCACTTCAGCAAATAGTATAGTAGTATACAGTATAGTAGTACTCCTCCTAATAATGCTCCCCAAAATACTGTGTCTCTCTCTTCTCTAAACGGAGAGGACGCCAGACACGTCCTCTCCCTATGACTCTATAAATATCACTTCAGCAAGTAGTATAGTAGTATACAGTATAGTAGTACTCCTCCTAATAATGCTCCCCAAAATACTGTGTCTCTCTCTTCTCTAAACGGAGAGGACGCCAGACACGTCCTCTCCCTATGACTCTCAATGCACGTGTGAAAATGGCGGCGACGCGCGGCTCCTTATATAGAATCCGAGTCTCGCGATAGAATCCGAGCCTCGCGAGAATCCGACAGCGTGATGATGACGTTCGGGCGCGCTCGGGTTAACCGAGCAAGGCGGGAAGATCCGAGTCGCTCGGACCCGTGTAAAAAAACATGAAGTTCGGGCGGGTTCGGATTCAGAGGAACCGAACCCGCTCATCTCTACTTCCTATCCAATTCCAAATGCACCACTTGGATCATCGCTTCTGCTAAAAGGAGGTATTTTTCTACCTCTTCCTGCTCCATTAGAATTTTAGGTAGACGGAATTGCACAGCTTCTTCCTTGCGGTTGCGCGATTCCACACAAACATGAATCAGGCCCAAATTATTTTTTTCCTATTTACTTCATGTTGAATTGGTTCCACCTACCATTGACGTGGCTAGTGCTAATGGCGTGCTTACTTTCCCATTTTATAAATGTGACCACAGCCACAAGCAGCTTTAGTGTGACCGAGAAAATACATTTCAGTATGGTAGTGGTGTGGTGGAATGAGGATCATCTTGGGGGGAGAGGGAGGCTTCTAGAGGGAAGCACAGAGCAAAAATATATATATATATTTTTTAAAAGCCACCTGCAAAAGTCCCAACAAAGTCTATGACCAATCCACCCATGCACACAGTTAGCATCACAGTAATTACAATGCTATTTTAATTCCTTACTGCTCAGTAACATAAGTACAGTATTAACTGTTTTAGTAACGAAACAGTATCTTTTTTAACTTGGATGATCTTGGAGGTGTCCTTACAGTAGTTTGCTGTTTTGAACTCGTGGTATTAGATCAAAGTCAATGGGTGACAGACGCTTGGCGTAATCTCTATAATTTTCTATATTTATCTCTGGTAAATAGCTAAATTTTAATGAAGCCTTTCTGTTTTGTTCTGATGAAAGTCACTTAACAAAAAATGATAATGTGAGGGCTGAAAGAGAGCATTGTGCACCTTTCTCTTCCCTTAAATGAAGAATATCTACACAATAGGCTTATGGGCAGGAGTATGTTGTTGCTGTCAGCTGTCATTAAAGCTCAGTGCATGTTTTATTGTGACTGTGTGAATGCAATACATTAATGCACATACAGACTGTTATCCGAACAATACACAGCTCTGCAAACTGCCTTTTGTCGTAAACTAATGTTAAAGCTAATGACAGGCTTTAATATCTGGTACAATAATTTCAGATGAACTCCCCCGTGCACTTATATGTTTTCTTCAATATAAAGTATATAGTAGCAAATCACAGTGATAGCACTTCAATATATACTTATATGTTTATTAGCGCAACGGAATAAGCTCTGCTATATAAGAAACTGTTAATAAATAAATGTTTATACAGTAATATGTCCATATCTATCTATCTATCTATCTATCTATCTATCTATCTATCTATCTATCTATCTATCTATCTATCTATCTATCTATCTATCTATTTTTCTGTAAGACTAGGTTCAGGAACGCCAGGTCTGAGGGCAAAGCTATTAATGCTATAAAAAAAAACCTTCTAATGATGGCTATGCTGTGTGACAGTTGGGTTATTCATAAGATCACCAATGTGAGACCCCTAGTTGCGTCTTCGTACTTAACCAGCGCATCTAAGACGTCTCCAGAGGGTTGCTGCGATATTTGCATATTTTCGCACAGCCACTTCACACTGAATTGCAGCTCTGGATGCATTTGCATCCTTCTCCGAATCAGGCCCAGTGCGCACATATCCCCTGCATCATGAGACTAAGGCCAGGTACACACTAGAATGATCTCTGCCTGATTTGTAGTTTCTGGCCAAATTGGAACAACCGGCTAGATCGTTCGGTGTAAATGCCTAATCTGTGCGTTCCCTTTCTCATTAGTGATATCTTGTGGTCAGCTGTGCTGCAAGGCCAACCAGAAGGTATCGCTAACAATGCCATGTTGCCGAATGCAGCATGGCATAGTCCGTCGCTCCGTGACCCCCCTGAATTGTGCAAGTGAGTACACCCTTGCTGATACAGCCCCCCTGATCAGCCAGCTATACATTGTTTTGATGTGTAGTCAGCCTAACTCACACATTATATAGTTGACTGACTCAACATCTATTATTCTGGTACAAGTTAACGGGTGACTGTTAAGACACCTTCTGCAAATACAGTATCACTGGCTTTGTACTGATACATTTTCCTTTAAGTCAGTATTTTTATTCTGATTCCCTGTGTCTATCAAGTACCTGGTCTTTTAGGCCGCATTATTATATATTACATTCTAATAACAGCTTCATGGTAAAATAAGAGGTAATAAAAAATGTAAACAGTAGCTGTGCGCAGTGGCTGTGCGAAAATATGCAAATGAAGCATGAGGCGCGTGTAAAAAGATTCCCCATGTCGGCTTCTCTGATCTGCTGCCTGCATCCGATAACGCAGCGTCAGATCAACATCGCAAATATCAGTTGCAGCATTGGACCTCTGAGCAAGCCTAGCTCACATTGGTTGATACACGTATGCTGCTGAGACCAGTCTACTGTAGCTGTGTCCACAGGCGCTTTAAGAGAGGAGGGGACCCGTGTGCAGTTTCCAATTGCACCTCTTCCTCTCCGGCAGTGTAGTAGACTCTGACATTGTGCCAGAGTCTACCGCAAGTCTCTGGGAACACGGTGCCCATGTGCACTGCACACCTTGCATCCATTATAGATACGCCAGTGGCTGTGTCCAAAGATGCAGCCACTGGCTTCAACATGCCTCTAAAAATAGAGGTGATATGTATCAATATTTGGCAAAACTCCCTGTCGACATCCTCAAATGTTTTTCAGCCTCTCAGTCAGGATGAACATGTCAACCTTTTGATCCTGTCGACCTTTTGCATGTCGACCATTTGGGGCCAACCTATTGACGGTCTATCTTTTTACTGTAGATCTACTGAACTACACCCATATAATTCATATTCATGTAAAACACTTCCTTCTTTTATGGTGATTTAAGCCTTGGTGGAGTTCTGATTATTGTACACCTGTACTGATTTCTGTTCTAAAGACATGTCATTTGATTTTAACATATGTATAATACATTTTGAAGTTGGAAACTAAATACATTACAGCAGTTTAACCCCTTTACTGTGGATGAGTCCCACTGCTCATACGAATGTAAAGTAAAACTACAGACAATGGAGGTCATTCCGAGTCGTTCGCTCGGAAAATTTCTTCGCATCGCAGCGTTTTTCCGCTTAGTGCGCATGCGCAATGTCCGCACTGCGACTGCGCCAAGTAAATTTGCTATGAAGTTTGGATTTTTACTCACGGCTTTTTCTTCGCTCAGGCGATCGTAGTGTGATTGACAGGAAATGGGTGTTACTGGGCGGAAACAGGCCGTTTTATGGGCGTGTGGGAAAAAACGCTACCGTTTCCGGAAAAAACGCGGGAGTGGCTGGAGAAACGGAGGAGTGTCTGGGCGAACGCTGGGTGTGTTTGTGACGTCAAACCAGGAACGACAAGCACTGAACTGATCGCAGATGCCGAGTAAGTCTGAAGCTACTCTGAAACTGCTACGAGATGTGTAATCGCAATATTGCGAATCTTTCATTCGCAATTTTAAGAAGCTAAGATTCACTCCCAGTAGGCGGCGGCTTAGCGTGTGCAATACTGCTAAAATCGCCTTGCGAGCGAACAACTCGGAATGAGGGCCAATGAGTGGGACTTATAGCTGACTGTGAAGGGGGAATAAAAAAATATTTTTTTACCTTGCTTACAGATTCGGATGACTGGCGGGGACATACAGGCAGCCGTTAGTAAGTTCTTGGAAGTGCTGTCAGCATGCACATGTACGCTGGTGGCACTGTAATATTTTAGTAAAATGAAAATGGCGGGGAAGGGGCTTTGTCCCTTGATTTCACCCACATGTAACATAGAAAGATGATGGCATCCTCATTTGAAATAGGAGATTCTCTCTTTCAAACTATGTGCCCACATAGCAGGTTATGTCAAGTCATCAGCGTGATTTCCAAGCATTAACCTCTACACTACAGACAAATCATGGTGTCCAGGGATGTACTCCAACCTGGCATCAAAAAAAAATAAGGGGTACCCACATTTGAAAGAGGAGGGTCCCCTCTTTCTAATGAATACACCCGTACTAGCTATTGTTTGGGGAAGACACATGTTCCATGTGCTATGGAACATGTACCTGTCCTCTCACCTTCATAATGACACCAACAACTGTGTGGGCAATCATATTTTAAAGAGGAACAATGGGTAGTACTTAGAATTATAGAAGTTTGATGGCAGATAAGAACCACTTGTCCCATCTAGTCTACCCATGTACAAGCACACACTTAAACACTAGGGTTAATATTTCTAGGGGGTGGGAATTGAATCCATGATCTCAATTATGTACCCATTACACCATCCATTCTGCCCTGCTCTATGAAATGTGACCCACTAGTAGCTTTTGTCTGGTGATCACCTGGGATCACCTGACAATAACAGTCATTATCCATAGATGGGGCAAGTGCACATTGTGCTTTAACTCCCCCACACTGGCCCTCAACACATGAAAACGCCCTGTCTTGAAAGAGGTAAGTCTCCTCTTTCAAATGATGAGCTCCATTAGTAGTTGTTATATAGTTATTACGTTCTTATGCTTACTTTGTGATCACCAGAAAATAACTGAAATAATACACACCAAACAGCCCAGATCTCCTTCCCAAAATGTAAATTTCATGAATGTCTGTTTGGTATGAATTGCTAGCTTCAAAACTGTGTCTGCCTTGTACACATCTCAAGCAATAGAGTTATATGACTTTAATGTTCCTGGAGACAACCTAATTTGCATCTATAACAGATCTTGTGAGACCAAGAAGGCAGTCCCTTTCAGCCTGGGAAAGGTAGGGGCTGCTGGAAACAGAGTTGGCGTGGGACTATAAGGATAAAAAACCTACAGTACTCAGGAGTGCTCCAATCTTCTCCTCATGTGGTCTTCCACAAGCATATCACCTAAATCTCAAAGTAGGATAATTTAGGGTTCTGACTTTTTATTCTTTTTTTATTTACTTGAAGTTAATCTGTGCATTTAATAACTGTGGCCCTCATTTATCAAGCCTTGGCGTGTGATAAATAGCACGGTGATAAAGTACCAACCAATCAGCTCCTAACTTCCATGTCACAAACTGAGTTTGAAAAATGATAGTAAGGAGCTGGTTGGCTGGTACTTTATCACCGTGCTCACTCACTCACTCACTCACTCACTCACTCACTCACTCACTCACCAAGGCTTGATAAAAATATCAGCATTATCTCTGTGGTTTATGAATTCATGTGTCTGGAGAGACCCATGCTACAATAAATCCATGTAATAATTGTGGATTTGTAAGTATGATTAATATATATGGCGATTGCAAGAGCTCGATTCCAATACGTTTCATGGTGGCAGCTTGAGTAAAACCCAAATCACAACCGCCCATCTGCGGTTAGGTTGGCATATCTGAGCGCAGGCTGGGTCCTGTTGGTAATATACCTGTGCACCTTCTAGGTGGTCTGGAAAATGTGAAGTGTTAGGCACGTGTTAGGGGTGCTGAGGACTGGGGTTGAGAATGACTGCGGTCATCTATTTTAAAAAATATTAGGCTTTGTTGGGCAATCATATTATTTCTACATAACGTAAGATTTTAAATTGATACAGTAAAAAGTTGCAAAACAAATGCATGGTAATTTTCAAGTGCAGATGTTTGTTTGTGGAAATCTACACATAGAAGCCTGCAGTTTGTTATTTGTAAGAAAAACCTTAGCAGCTAAAGGGTTATCTAATGAAATAAGGCATAGATTGTACAGTAAATTAATAATTATTGTTACGAATAATGCATTGCAAGATATCATCCTTGCCCTGCACAAAGTACCTAAGAAGCAATGTCACATGACCAGCTACAATGAAGAATGTACAACATTATTGTTCATCAGAGTGCACAATATTGTCAATACTTTTTAAAAAGGTGCAGTGTGTTTTGTGCAAGGACTCAGGAAGGTGCAAAGAGGAAAGGTAGACATAGAAGAAAATAATGAAAACTGGTATTTTGTTCCTTTACAATGTGATAAATTTTAATCTTCGGAAAAAGCTGCAAGGACCTGGAGTACTTTAATGAGATTCTCCAATTCTATTTCAGAGATCTGACTAGAACACATTCCGTTTTCTGGTGGGGGATGGGAGAAATACTGTATATAGTTTTTGAAGCTCGGAAGCACACTGATAATAAAAAATGAATGTGAACTGCTTAATATTTTGATCATAGACTTCTCAGAAATCAGGAAACAAAGAGGGACAGCAACATGTCTCTCTACATAGAAGAGCGGAGCCTGAATCGGAAATTCTAAAATGAAATGTTAATTTCTTTTCTAAGGTTCATTTGATACCGCTCTGGTCAATATTCTCTCAATTATATTTAATAAGTTGACTTCCTCTTTTTAATTAAATCTCAACAGAAATACGTTATTTGAATTTATGCCATATATAATCCTCTTGTCTAATGATTTCCTATTCAGGAGAAGTAAAAAGGTGATTTGATGTACCCTTGTGAAGGAGACCCTTTATCTATCTCTTGTAAGTGTGATGGATGAGACAGGTTTTGTATACAATGGAGATGCATCTTTTAAAAAAAATTACTTGAATCATAAAACTCAGCCAGGCAAAAGGCTGATGTGAATGATAGACACATATAAAGCAGCCATAGGTTGTAAATCACTTCAAATAAATCCTTCAACAAGCATGAAAGAGTTTAGGATATCTGACACAACATCCAATGATTGTTAAAAAGACATATTTTACAGAAGTACAACATATGAGGTTACTCTAAAGTGTATTTTCCAAGGTCTGTCTCATAGTGTACTAGAATATATTAATGAAACCAAACTGTAAGTATGTTATGGTTAGATTAACCAAATAACAGATCTCAATTAAATGTCAGGGGGACAGATGTACTAAGCCATGGAGAGTGATAAAGTGGAGAAAGATAAACTACTAACCAATCGGAACCTGTCATTTTTCAAACATAGGGGTCTATCCATGAAGAAAAGCAAAGAAAAGGATAGACAGAAAGCTCTGGCAAATAACAATATATTTAAAAATATATATTTTTTCTTTATTTTTTCATTTATTTTTCCATATAAAATGTCAATATAAAAATAGAATTTCTTTATAAATGTAATATAAAGACCACTGCAAAGGTTACTGTAAATTTTGACCAACTGAAATTCATTACGAAATTCTCTTTTTTTATATATGGAAAAATAAAAATAAAAACAAATAATAAATAAAAAAATATTTTTGAAATATATTGTTGTTTGCCAGCGCTTTCTATCTATCCTTTTCTTTGCTTTTCTTAATGTCACAAAAGGGTTGAGTATTCCCTGTTGTAGGGGAAAGCTGCAAGCAAACTGATTTAATTATTAAATCTGGGCCAGGTGATACCTTGTTTCTTGTCTATTCATGAAGCCGTGAAAAGAGTGAAGAAGTGAGCCTGTGGAGATGTTGCCCATGGCAACCAATCAGCTGATCCGTACAAATGTACAGTATGTAAATTATAAATGTTACTTCAATGGTATGGGGGCAAAATTTGTGAACCTCTAAGATAATATACGTGACTGGGGCAGGGACTGATGTGAATGGCAAAATATTCTCTGTAAAGCGCTGCGGAATATATGTGCGCTATATAAATAACTAGTAATAAATAATAATAATAATAATAATAATAAATAATGCTGATCGATTGCCATGGCCAACTTCTCCCCTGGCTCACTTCTCCACACTTTTCACTGCTTCATGAATAGACCCCATAGTCGGTAACATGGCAGTTAGGAGCTGATTGGCTGGTACTTTATATCTCTCCACTTGATCACTCTGCAAGGCTTAGCACATATGCCCCAGGATGAGATATTTTGCAACTTAATTTAAGGTTATGTGCACAGAAGTGGTTGTGATCCCTTACACATGTGCAAGCGTTGTGCATTTCTCCATAATGGGGGTAATTCAGGTGCGGTTGGATTCAGTAGGAGGCATCTATTAAAAGCAGACTCCTCCTGCTGCACTAGTGATTCAACCTGCATCCTAGGATGCAGCATTGGATCACTCAGTCACCATCTGGTGACTTACGGCACCTATGTCAGCTTGTGGCACCCCAAAATGGCGACACACCTCCGTTTCAGAAACAGAGGCTGTAGCTGCCCCCTCCCTGCCCCTAATATGGCATCAGACTGTCAATTATAGACAATCTGATGCCAGGCAGCATCCTTTGCCACAGAACCTGTTCGCGCATGCGGTTCTGCGCATGCACAAAGTACCTAAAATTGGTACTTGTGTCAATGGTCACAGGTGCAACCGCACCTGAATGCTGAATGACCCCCAATGATCCCTATTGCTACATGCTTTCAATCTCTGTCCATATGACATTAAATTACAGGTGCAAAGGCCTTACTCATTATTATTGTTAATTGATTGCGCTAACAAATAATCATTCACCCAGAAACAGCACTGATTTGTGGTGGACACATCGTCAGTTTGATAGATCATTCTTACTTTACCAAAATAGGACTTTTGGATTTTTGAAATCTGATATTTCTATATTGTGATTGTGAATAATTAGTAAAGGATACAGACCAACAGTATATAGAAAAACATGTCTGTCCTAAGGATACCACACCCGTCCTAAGGAGCTGGAGCATAACAGAGAAATGTCCTACTGTATAATAATGTGAGTAGTGATCACTATGCAAAAAGAAAAAACTTAGGTGCGCAATTAGACCACAAGTGCTGCTCTAATACATGCAAAGTGAATACACATCCAGAGGACTTTCACGCATAGTGATCACTAGCAAGAGCACGATGTAGATCAGGGGTGGGCAATTATTTCAGCTGAGGGGCCACTTGACACTTTCCTGTCAGTATTCGAGGGCCGCACACAAAATAGCAGCTCCCCTCCATGCGCCAAAAATATAGGGACGTGGCCAAAAAATCATACAGATTCATATTAGGCTGCACAATAGTCTCCATTATTTAAATTACGCCACACAGTAGCGCCACTTACACACATTACACCAGAGCCCCTGTCACACATTATGCCAGGTAGAGACCCATTTTACACATTACTCCAGGTAGAGCCCCTATCACACATTACGGCAGCTAGAGCCCCCTTTTACATTACAGCACGTAGAGCTCCCTTTTACACACTGTGGTGGGGGGGTTGGGTTAGCTGCGGGGAGATTAGGGTTGGGCACCGCCCTCGGAGAGTTAGGGTTAGGCTACGGGGGGAAGGGGCCTAGGTTTAGGCAGCCATAGGGGGTGGTTAGGGTTAGGCACTAAGGGAGGAGCTTACGGTTAGGTTGTGAGGAAAACCCTGTCAGTTTCGAGATATCGGGATCCCAGCATCGGTATTTTGACCGACGGGATCCCAAGCGGCGGTGAATCATACTGATCCAACACATACACAGAGCTACATATACATAGTTACACAGACACATATACAGAGTTACAGACATACAGTATACACAGAGTTACACAGACACATATACAGAGCTACAGACACACATACAGAGCTACAGACACATAGGGCCAGATGTACTAAGCCTTGAAAAGTGATAAATATCACGGTGATAAAGTACCAGCCAATTCGGCTCCTACTGTAACTGTCATTTTTCAAACACAGCCTGTAACATGGCAGTTAGGAGTTGATTGGCTGGCAGTTTATCACTGTGAAATTTATCACTTTTCAGGCTTAGTACATCTCCCCCATATAGAGTTACACAGAGACATATACAGACACATACACAAAGTTACAGGCACATTATCATATACAGTTGCACAGACATAATATCATTTATGGTCCCTCATACCTTAAATTAAAGACTGTCACTGCATGAAAACTTTGCTTTGCATGATAAAGTGCAGGAGCATCAGGGCTGTGCTCCGTGCTGGGTAGCCCCGCCCCCTGCAGGAACACTGCTTCCTCCTTCTTACTTCCGATAATCAGGGATGGCCCATTGAAGGAGGGGGGCCCAGGACACATGCCCCGAAAGACCCATGCTACTGAGAGCCCCCCATTCTCCGCACGGCAAAGCAAGCACTGCAGTCCTTCCCCCTGTCTCAGAGGCGGAGCTTGTCCTGGCTGGCTGGGAGGGTGAGTGAAAGTAGCAGGGGGAGGAGGAGCTACGCTGACAGGGAGCAGAGCGGAAAGATCACACAGCGCCGGCTGCGGCTAATAGAGCTGCACTGTCACAGGCATCATCTCGCAGCCGCTACCGGTGACCTGGGCTGGAAGCTGGCCTGTCGGGCCGCTTGTCATTGCACGCAGGTGGGAGGCAGCGGGCCGGGCAGGATCGGTTCGCGGGCCGCATCTGGCCCGCGGGCCGCATTTTGCCCACCCCTAATGTAGATCCTACAGTATGTCTCAATGATTCACAATTACTTACAATTACAAAGGAATGGAGCTTAGTGCTCAATGAGGCAAAAGCTGGCCATATACTGGATGACCAAATCAGCTTTGTTGAAAGTAAGATAGACACAATCACATACCTTAGGCAAAAGATACTTAAATGAGAAAAAATAGGTAGAGTTGGTGCATTTTCCCTAACTTGGGGAGACCATTTGTGCACCCTGACAATCGCAATGGTAGGCTTAAAACCCCGTCACCGCCGCTGCTGCCTGTGAGGTTTGATCCTGTATACTCACAGCCGGAGGAGAAGCTTTTAATGGCGTGAACCTTCACTGCATGCCCGTCATCCTTTGCGATACGGCGGAGTTTGGGATCAGTCTCTCAGTGTTGTGAGTTTGCCCGCTGGAGAAACACCTGTATCAAAGGGGTGGTCTTCAGTTTGCCGGCTGTCGGGATCCCAGCGCACAGTATACCGGCGCCGGAATCCCGTCAGACGGCATACCGACACCTTTTCTCTCTCTTGGGGGTCCACAAGGGGCTCATTTGTGCTCGCCCAGCTGTCGGTATGCCAGTGGTCTGGATTCCGGCGCCGGTCTGCTGCCAGCCGGAAGCCCGGCCGCCGGCATACCCTACTACAACCGTATCAAAGTCCAGAGTAGGATATCAGCATTCCTTATGCGTTTCTCCGTTATATTAAGGCTGCGGTTTCATCAGAGGATAGAGCTGGAAATTCTCTGGACTGTTTTTATACTGTACCAAGCTGGACCAATCAAAGTACTAAATGTTGAATAATTACACCTGTGAATAAAGCTCCATTATTCCATCATGTGTTTATTCATCTAAAATAGTTAATCTGTACTCATAATTAAACCCTTTGTTGCTGTCCGACATGCGTGCACATTGCGGTGCATACGCATTCGCAGTTAGTACCTGATCGCCCGCAGTGCGAAAACGCACAGCAGCAATCAGGTTTGAATCACCCCCAAAGATGTGTCATCTGTACTTGGTCATATTTTACAGGTACATTTAAAATATTTCTGTGAAATACAATTCTCATTTTATAAACTATAACAATAAAGTTATATACTTTCTAACCTCTTGAGTCATTGTTGTCCCCACATATCAGTGTAATGATATTTTTCACATTTGGATTGCTGTACTGTGAAGGACAATCTTTATTGAGTTTCTTTTGTTATAAATTCTGAATTAGACACACTTGATGTGCTCATACTTGAACAGATAAGATTTGTTCTACAGCTTTGGGCAGAAGGTAAACTTAAAGCAGCATCGTATGTAAAGAATATTTAGTTTTTAAAACACCTATTTAATTTGTGATTTGCACTTTAATAATCAGTACTTTTGGTCATCCAAACAAGCACAGGCACTTTGACAGATTTGAGGGCCTGCGTGCAGTGGGGCCCCCCATCATGTAGCAGTTAGAGATGAGCGCCGGAAATTTTTCGGGTTTTG
This sequence comes from Pseudophryne corroboree, assembly GCF_028390025.1. Taxonomy (NCBI): domain Eukaryota; kingdom Metazoa; phylum Chordata; class Amphibia; order Anura; family Myobatrachidae; genus Pseudophryne; species Pseudophryne corroboree. Next base: position 495,871,323 of record NC_086448.1, on the reverse strand, counting down.
TGTTTTGGTTTTGGGTTCGGTTCCGCGGCCGTGTTTTGGGTTCGACCGCGTTTTGGCAAAACCTCACCGAATTTTTTTTGTCGGATTCGGGTGTGTTTTGGATTCGGGTGTTTTTTTTTTAAAAACACTAAAAAATAGCTTAAATCATAGAATTTGGGGGTCATTTTGATCCCAAAGTATTATTAACCTCAAAAACCATAATTTACACTCATTTTCAGTCTATTCTGAATACCTCACACCTCACAATATTATTTTTAGTCCTAAAATTTGCACCTAGGTCGCTGGATGACTAAGCTAAGCGACCCTAGTGGCCGACACAAACACCGGGCCCATCTAGGAGTGGCACTGCAGTGTCACGCAGGATGTCCCTTCCAAAAAACCCTCCCCAAACAGCACATGACGCAAAGAAAAAAAGAGGCGCAATGAGGTAGCTGTGTGAGTAAGATAAGCGACCCTAGTGGCCGACACAAACACCGGGCCCATCTAGGAGTGGCACTGCAGTGTCACGCAGGATGTCCCTTCCAAAAAACCCTCCCCAAACAGCACATGACGCAAAGAAAAAAAGAGGCGCAATGAGGTAGCTGTGTGAGTAAGATAAGTGACCCTAGTGGCCGACACAAACACCGGGCCCATCTAGGAGTGGCACTGCAGTGTCACGCAGGATGGCCCTTCCAAAAAACCCTCCCCAAACAGCACATGACGCAAAGAAAAAAAGAGGCGCAATGAGGTAGCTGTGTGAGTAAGATAAGCGACCCTAGTGGCCGACACAAACACCGGGCACATCTAGGAGTGGCACTGCAGTGTCACGCAGGATGGCCCTTCCAAAAAACCCTCCCCAAACAGCACATGACGCAAAGAAAAAAAGAGGCGCAATGAGGTAGCTGTGTGAGTAAGATAAGCGACCCTAGTGGCCGACACAAACACCGGGCCCATCTAGGAGTGGCACTGCAGTGTCACGCAGGATGTCCCTTCCAAAAAACCCTCCCCAAACAGCACATGACGCAAAGAAAAAAAGAGGCGCAATGAGGTAGCTGTGTGAGTAAGATAAGCGACCCTAGTGGCCGACACAAACACCGGGCCCATCTAGGAGTGGCACTGCAGTGTCACGCAGGATGTCCCTTCCAAAAAACCCTCCCCAAACAGCACATGACGCAAAGAAAAAAAGAGGCGCAATGAGGTAGCTGTGTGAGTAAGATAAGCGACCCTAGTGGCCGACACAAACACCGGGCCCATCTAGGAGTGGCACTGCAGTGTCACGCAGGATGGCCCTTCCAAAAAACATTCCACAAACAGCACATGACGCAAAGAAAAATTAAAGAAAAAAGAGGTGCAAGATGGAATTGTCCTTGGGCCCTCCCACCCACCCTTATGTTGTATAAACAGGACATGCACACTTTAACCAACCCATCATTTCAGTGACAGGGTCTGCCACACGACTGTGACTGAAATGACGGGTTGGTTTGGACCCCCACCAAAAAAGAAGCAATTAATCTCTCCTTGCACAAACTGGCTCTACAGAGGCAAGATGTCCACCTCATCATCATCCTCCGATATATCACCGTGTACATCCCCCTCCTCACAGATTATCAATTCGTCCCCACTGGAATCCACCATCTCAGCTCCCTGTGTACTTTGTGGAGGCAATTGCTGCTGGTCAATGTCTCCACGGAGGAATTGATTATAATTCATTTTAATGAACATCATCTTCTCCACATTTTCTGGATGTAACCTCGTACGCCGATTGCTGACAAGGTGAGCGGCGGCACTAAACACTCTTTCGGAGTACACACTTGTGGGAGGACAACTTAGGTAGAATAAAGCCAGTTTGTGCAAGGGCCTCCAAATTGCCTCTTTTTCCTGCCAGTATAAGTACGGACTGTGTGACGTGCCTACTTGGATGCGGTCACTCATATAATCCTCCACCATTCTTTCAATGTTGAGAGAATCATATGCAGTGACAGTAGACGACATGTCCGTAATCGTTGTCAGGTCCTTTAGTCCGGACCAGATGTCAGCATCAGCAGTCGCTCCAGACTGCCCTGCATCACCGCCAGCGGGTAAGCTCGGAATTCTGAGCCTTTTCCTCGCACCCCCAGTTGCGGGAGAATGTGAAGGAGGAGATGTTGACAGGTCGCGTTCCGCTTGACTTGACAATTTTCTCACCAGCAGGTCTTTCAACCCCAGCAGACTTGTGTCTGCCGGAAAGAGAGATCCAAGGTAGGCTTTAAATCTAGGATCGAGCACGGTGGCCAAAATGTAGTGCTCTGATTTCAACAGATTGACCACCCGTGAATCCTTGTTAAGCGAATTAAGGGCTCCATCCACAAGTCCCACATGCCTAGCGGAATCGCTCCGTGTTAGCTCCTCCTTCAATGTCTCCAGCTTCTTCTGCAAAAGCCTGATGAGGGGAATGACCTGACTCAGGCTGGCAGTGTCTGAACTGACTTCACGTGTGGCAAGTTCAAAGGGCATCAGAACCTTGCACAACATTGAAATCATTCTCCACTGCGCTTGAGACAGGTGCATTCCACCTCCTATATCGTGCTCAATTGTATAGGCTTGAATGGCCTTTTGCTGCTCCTCCAACCTCTGAAGCATATAGAGGGTTGAATTCCACCTCGTTACCACTTCTTGCTTCAGATGATGGCAGGGCAGGTTCAGTAGTTTTTGGTGGTGCTCCAGTCTTCTGTACGTGGTGCCTGTACGCCGAAAGTGTCCCGCAATTCTTCTGGCCACCGACAGCATCTCTTGCACGCCCCTGTCGTTTTTTAAATAATTCTGCACCACCAAATTCAAGGTATGTGCAAAACATGGTACGTGCTGGAATTTGCCCATATTTAATGCACACACAATATTGCTGGCGTTGTCCGATGCCACAAATCCACAGGAGAGTCCAATTGGGGTAAGCCATTCCGCGATGATCTTCCTCAGTTGCCGTAAGAGGTTTTCAGCTGTGTGCGTATTCTGGAAACCGGTGATACAAAGCATAGCCTGCCTAGGAAAGAGTTGGCGTTTGCGAGATGCTGCTACTGGTGCCGCCGCTGCTGTTCTTGCGGCGGGAGTCCATACATCTACCCAGTGGGCTGTCACAGTCATATAGTCCTGACCCTGCCCTGCTCCACTTGTCCACATGTCCGTGGTTAAGTGGACATTGGGTACAGCTGCATTTTTTAGGACACTGGTGACTCTTTTTCTGAGGTCTGTGTACATTTTCGGTATCGCCTGCCTAGAGAAATGGAACCTAGATGGTATTTGGTACCGGGGACACAGTACCTCCAACAAGTCTCTAGTTGGCTCTGCAGTAATGATGGATACCGGAACCACGTTTCTCACCACCCAGGATGCCAAGGCCTCAGTTATCCGCTTTGCAGTAGGATGACTGCTGTGATATTTCATCTTCCTCGCAAAGGACTGTTGGACAGTCAATTGCTTGGTGGAAGTAGTAAAAGTGGTCTTACGACTTCCCCTCTGGGATGACCATCGACTCCCAGCAGCAACAACAGCAGCGCCAGCAGCAGTAGGCGTTACACGCAAGGATGCATCGGAGGAATCCCAGGCAGGAGAGGAATCGTCAGAATTGCCAGTGACATGGCCTGCAGGACTATTGGCATTCCAGGGGAAGGAGGAAATTGACACTGAGGGAGTTGGTGGGGTGGTTTGCGTGAGCTTGGTTACAAGAGGAAGGGATTTACTGGTCAGTGGACTGCTTCCGCTGTCACCCAAAGTTTTTGAACTTGTCACTGACTTATTATGAATGCGCTGCAGGTGACGTATAAGGGAGGATGTTCTGAGGTGGTTAACGTCCTTACCCCTACTTATTACAGCTTGACAGAGGCAACACACGGCTTGACACCTGTTGTCCGCATTTCTGTTGAAATACTTCCACACCGAAGAGCTGATTTTTTTGGTATTTTCACCAGGCATGTCAGTGGCCATATTCCTCCCACGGACAACAGGTGTCTCCCCGGGTGCCTGACTTAAACAAACCACCTCACCATCAGAATCCTCCTGGTCAATTTCCTCCCCAGCGCCAGCAACACCCATATCCTCCTCATCCTGGTGTACTTCAACACTGACATCTTCAATCTGACTATCAGGAACTGGACTGCGGGTGCTCCTTCCAGCACTTGCAGGGGGCGTGCAAATGGTGGAAGGCGCATGCTCTTCACGTCCAGTGTTGGGAAGGTCAGGCATCGCAACTGACACAATTGGAGTCGGACTCTCCTTGTGGATTTGGGATTTCGAAGAACGCACAGTTCTTTGCGGTGCTACTGCTTTTGCCAGCTTGAGTCTTTTCATTTTTCTAGCGAGAGGCTGAGTGCTTCCATCCTCATGTGAAGCTGAACCACTAGCCATGAACATAGGCCAGGGCCTCAGCCGTTCCTTGCCACTCCGTGTGGTAAATGGCATATTGGCAAGTTTACGCTTCTCCTCCGACAATTTTATTTTAGGTTTTGGAGTCCTTTTTTTACTGATATTTGGTGTTTTGGATTTGACATGCTCTGTACTATGACATTGGGCATCGGCCTTGGCAGACGACGTTGCTGGCATTTCATCGTCTCGGCCATGACTAGTGGCAGCAGCTTCAGCACGAGGTGGAAGTGGATCTTGATCTTTCCCTAATTTTGGAACCTCAACATTTTTGTTCTCCATATTTTAATAGGCACAACTAAAAGGCACCTCAGGTAAACAATGGAGATGGATGGATACTAGTATACTTATGGATGGACTGCCGAGTGCCGACACAGAGGTAGCTACAGCCGTGGACTAACGTACTGTGTCTGCTGCTAATATAGACTGGATGATAATGATATGAAATCAATATATATATGTATGTATATATAATATCACTAGTACTGCAGCCGGACAGGTAGATAATATATTTATTAGGTAATGATGACTGATGACGGACCTGCTGGACACTGTCAGCTCAGCAGCACCACAGACTGCTACAGTAAGCTACTATACTATAGTAGTATGTACAAAGAAGAAAGAAAAAAAAAACCACGGGTAGGTGGTATACAATTATGGATGGACTGCCGAGTGCCGACACAGAGGTAGCTACAGCCGTGGACTACCGTACTGTGTCTGCTGCTAATATAGACTGGATGATAATGATATGAAATCAATATATATATATGTATGTATATATAATATCACTAGTACTGCAGCCGGACAGGTAGATAATATATTTATTAGGTAATGATGACTGATGACGGACCTGCTGGACACTGTCAGCTCAGCAGCACCGCAGACTGCTACAGTAAGCTACTATACTATAGTAGTATGTACAAAGAAGAAAGAAAAAAAAAACCATGGGTAGGTGGTATACAATTATGGATGGACTGCCGAGTGCCGACACAGAGGTAGCTACAGCCGTGGACTAACGTACTGTGTCTGCTGCTAATATAGACTGGATGATAATGATATGAAATCAATATATATATGTATGTATATATATAATATCACTAGTACTGCAGCCGGACAGGTAGATAATATATTTATTAGGTAATGATGACTGATGACGGACCTGCTGGACACTGTCAGCTCAGCAGCACCGCAGACTGCTACAGTAAGCTACTATACTATAGTAGAATGTACAAAGAAGAAAGAAAAAAAAAAACCACGGGTAGGTGGTATACAATTATGGATGGACTGCCGAGTGCCGACACAGAGGTAGCTACAGCCGTGGACTAACGTACTGTGTCTGCTGCTAATATAGACTGGATGATTGATAATGAGATGAAATCAATATATATATGTATGTATATATAATATCACTAGTACTGCAGCCGGACAGGTAGATCATATATTTATTAGGTAATGACGACTGATGACGGACCTGCTGGGCACTGTCAGCTCAGCAGCACCGCAGACTGCTACAGTAAGCTACTATACTCTATAGTAGTATGTACAAAGAAGAAAGAAAAAAAAAACCACGGGTAGGTGGTATACAATTATGGATGGACTGCCGAGTGCCGACACAGAGGTAGCTACAGCCGTGGACTACCGTACTGTGTCTGCTGCTAATATAGACAGGATGATAATGAGATGAAATCAATATATATATATGTATGTATATATAATATCACTAGTACTGCAGCCGGACAGGTAGATAATATATTTATTAGGTAATGATGACTGATGACGGACCTGCTGGACACTGTCAGCTCAGCAGCACCGCAGACTGCTACAGTAAGCTACTATACTATAGTAGTATGTACAAAGAAGAAAGAAAAAAAAAAAACACGGGTAGGTGGTATACAATTATGGATGGACTGCCGAGTGCCGACACAGAGGTAGCTACAGCCGTGGACTAACGTACTGTGTCTGCTGCTAATATAGACTGGATGATTGATAATGAGATGAAATCAATATATATATATGTATGTATATATAATATCACTAGTACTGCAGCCGGACAGGTAGATAATATATTTATTAGGTAATGATGACTGATGACGGACCTGCTGGACACTGTCAGCTCAGCAGCACCGCAGACTGCTACAGTAAGCTACTATACTATAGTAGTATGTACAAAGAAGAAAGAAAAAAAAAAAACACGGGTAGGTGGTATACAATTATGGATGGACTGCCGAGTGCCGACACAGAGGTAGCTACAGCCGTGGACTAACGTACTGTGTCTGCTGCTAATATAGACTGGATGATTGATAATGAGATGAAATCAATATATATATGTATGTATATATAATATCACTAGTACTGCAGCCGGACAGGTAGATAATATATTTATTAGGTAATGATGACTGATGACGGACCTGCTGGACACTGTCAGCTCAGCAGCACCGCAGACTGCTACAGTAAGCTACTATACTCTATAGTAGTATGTACAAAGAAGAAAGAAAGAAAAAAAAACACGGGTAGGTGGTATACAATTATGGATGGACTGCCGAGTGCCGACACAGAGGTAGCTACAGCCGTGGACTAACGTACTGTGTCTGCTGCTAATATAGAGTCTAGACTGGATGATAAATTATTGATAATGAGATGAAATCAATATAATATCACTAGTACTGCAGCCGGACAGGTACTATATATATTTATTATGTAATATCTGATGACGGACCTGCTGGACACTGTCAGGTCAGCACAGCACCGCAGACTGCTACAGTAAGCTACTATAGTAGTATATATAAAGAAGAATGAAAAAAAAAAAACCACGGGTAGGTGGTATACAATATTATATATATATATATATTATATACAATTATATATATATATATATATATTAAACTGGTGGTGATTGATTATTAAACTGGTGGTCACTTCAGGTCACGTTGCAACTTGCAACTAGTACTCCGAGGCCTAAGCAGACAATCACAAAATATATTATTATACTGGTGGTCAGTGTGGTCACAACAATGGCAGTGTGGCACTGACTCTGGCAGCAAAAGTGTGCACTGTACGTTATATGTACTCCTGAGTCCTGCTCTCAGACTCTAACTGCTCCCCACTGTCAGTGTCTCCCGCACTAGTCAGATAATACACTTACAGTCACACTATCTATTATCTAATCTAGTATAAATATCACTTCAGCAAGTAGTATAGTAGTATACAGTATAGTAGTACTCCTCCTAATAATGCTCCCCAAAATACTGTGTCTCTCTCTTCTCTAAACGGAGAGGACGCCAGCCACGTCCTCTCCGTATGACTCTCAATGCACGTGTGAAAATGGCGGCGACGCGCGGCTCCTTATATAGAATCCGAGTCTCGCGATAGAATCCGAGCCTCGCGAGAATCCGACAGCGTGATGATGACGTTCGGGCGCGCTCGGGTTAGCCGAGCAAGGCGGGAAGATCCGAGCCTGCTCGGACCCGTGTAAAAAACCTGAAGTTCGGGCGGGTTCGGATTCAGAGGAACCGAACCCGCTCATCTCTAGTAGCAGTGCCTCCTTCTTTCATGTGTCGGCAGTCCAAGAGCAATGTTCGGACAGAGGTTCCTTCTTTCTGTCAAATTCAAAAAGATGGCACATAAGCAGTTAAGAACAAAAGGACTGATTCTGATTTGGAAGTTAAGCAAAAATAAAAAAAAATGCAAGTAACTGTGCACCTGGGCAAAACCAAGCAGATGTAACATGTGCTGAGACATTTAGTGCAACAATTGCTTGCTAGTGATCAGGTCTGAATTAGCCCCATTGTGCACAGCAGCACCAAGAGCACATGCAGGGGGGTTTTACTGCACGGATTCACTGGGTGATATTTCATAAATGCATAGTGTATGGCATGGATAACTCCTAGAACAATTGCTCTATGCATACTGTACACTCAGCACCCATTATAGATACACCATTGCGAACAAGCTAACATGACAGCATACACTGAAAAGACAGTTTAAGATTATTTTTAAAAAAACTATTATCTAATGCACAGGTAGTTAGCAGTGACATGCGGTCAGGTGAAGCAAGTGAGGCAGAGCCTCTTCTGTCATACTCTATTATATTTCAGAGTTTTGACTATAAAAACAATATGAAAAATTATAAATATTTTCTTTATATTATCCTAATCATTTTTAAAGTCAAAACTCTGGAATATACCTGCCTATGACAGGTGAGGCACTGCCTCACCTGCCTACCTTGTCCGCACATCTCAAATCTCAAAACTCACCAAATTTCCAGCAGTATAAACTGCTGCACCTTTGTATAATGCCCACATGAACCTTCGGGTTCATACTGTATATGTATGTGTGTAAATCTGGCTGTGATACTAGGCAAAAGTGCCTCCCCGGCCAATTACCCCACTGCACATCACTGGTAGTTAGTAACCAAACCACAGACTGTTTGATGGCTTCTAACCGGCATCCAGAGGAGCCAAACAAGTTCCTATATATGTGTATGCGTATATATATACAATTATATATATATATATATATATATATATATATATATATATATCTTTAATCAAGCAGTGCAGGAGTGGCTATCTATTATAGTGCCCATTCATTTCACTGCAGAGTTCCAGCTACCTAACCAGATGCACTAGTGTCCTACATTTTACAAAAACGTACTATGAAATGTTGGGGGTAAACATTCCATGATAATTCCAAAGCACTTTTGTTTATATTTGTTTACAGTCCTTTTTTTTTTAATTGTGAATTATAGCTCCAAATATAATAGCTTCCTTAATAAACATCATATTTCCCACTGACATCAAATATAGGTCTGTAGATAAACTGGTATCTTTTTTCCTCTGAGACAGGTTTAGAAGAATACTTCAGTCACTTGTCATACCCTGATGTTCAAGGTAATACAGAGCTCCCCACAGTTAAATGGCTGCAGCTGCAAAGGAGCCATGCCTGCAGTGAAGGCTGGTGTTGCCCTGGAAGCCGGGACCCAGGGCAACACACACACACACTAAACTGTTCTGTCAGTGGCATGTCTGAGCAGGAGAGGATGTGGTTCAAGGCAGCTGATAGAAGAGAGGAGGCAGTTGATGAATAGCAGGTGTCTTGGGGGAAGGCTGAACTGAAGAACTGCTGTAGTGGCCATCTTGAGAGGTGGAGACATCTGGGCCCAGTTAAGAAACCAAACCCGCCAACAGGACCACTTCCATAATTTCCAAAATGCTCTGCTCCTGCACTTTCCTTTTAATTTATGATTACCATCACCTGTGTTGAAACACCATTATCTTCAATTAACTTGTTACACATACAGTTCTGAATAGAAACCACCTAATAAATTAAGCTCTATGTTCGCAAGTTGATGAAAACTGAATTTTCAAGAATGTGGCAACTACAGTTTAACACTAAACAATACAAAAGCATGCACTTGGGTCTCAAAAAACCAAAGGCTAACTATAGTATCAAAGGCACTATAATGGAAATGGGAGGCAGTCAATTTACCGGTTGTGGAGATCCTGGCTGGCAGGAGACCGATGCCGTAATCCCGAAACCCGGTGAAAAGCCCGGCTGCCAGCCAAAATCCCCACTCAGGTGGTGGTCCACGCCACCACCCAACAAGGAATATAACCTTGTGGTGACCAAAGGTCACCACTGGGCCTGAAGCGTGGCAAGCGCAGCAAGCCCACGAGGGGACATGGTGCGCTCACCGCCAGTATTCCAGCTGTTGGGATACCGGCATCAGCCTCCAGACTGCTGGGATCCCGACAGCCGGGATATCATACTGACCCCATGGAAACTACTGAGGAGGAAAGGGAAGCAATGCAACAAAGCAATGAGAAAGGCAAGTCAGATGCTTGGTTGCATAGGGAGAGGAATCAGTAGCAGGATAAAAGAAGTAATAATGCCACTGTATAGGTCATTGGTGCGTCCCCATCTGGAATACTGTGTCCAGTTCTGGAGACCATATCTCCAGAAAGATATAAATACATTAGAGAGTGTACAAAGTGGGTCATTCCGAGTTGATCGCTAGCTGAAAATGTTTGCTGCGGTGCGATTAATGGAAAAAAACAGCACTTCTGCGCATGCGTATGCGGCGCAGTGCGCATGCGCGACGTACTTTCACAACAGCCGATGCAGTTTCACACAAGGTCTAGCGACGCTTTTCAATAGCACTGCTGGCCACAGAGTGATTGACAGGAAGTGGGTGTTTCTGGGTGGTAACTGTCCATTTTCGGGGAGTGTGTGTAAAATCGCAGGCGTGTCAGATACAAACGCGGGCGTGCCTGGGGAAACGCAGGCGTGGCTGGCCGAACGCAGGGCATGTTCGTGACATCAAAAACAGGAACTGAACAGTCTGAAGTGATCGCAAGCTAGGAGTAGGTCTCGAGCTGCTCAGAAACAGCACAATCTTTTTTTGTAGCAGCGCTGTGATCCTTTCGTTCGCACTTCTGCTAAGCTAATATTCACTCCCAGAGGGTGGTGGCTTAGCGTTTGCACGGCTGCTAAAAGCAGCTAGTGAGCGAACAACTTGGAATGAGGGCCAAAGAAGGACAACTAAAATGGTGCATGGCCTACATCACAAAACTTACCCGGAAAGAATAAAAGACGTATAGTTTGGAGCAGAGAAGGGAAAGAGGGATCATGATAGAAATATTTAAATATATCAAGGGTTTAACTTTAACAAGGTCTAGAAAGAAAACATTCCTCAAAAGAAGAGACGTACAGAATTAGGACACGAGGACATGCACTGAAACTGGAGGTAGATACAGTAGGTTCATGGAAAATTTAAGGAAAAACAACTTCACAGAAAGGTAGTGGATGAGTGAAATAGTCTCCTGTCATTTGCTCCCATCCATGTCATTTGCTCCCATCCATTACCAGATTTTCGTTCCAACCAGCCAGACTGGATATAAATATTTCAGTGTATGGGAAACCTAAGTCTGTAGAGCAATTTCAACGGGTGTGGTTCATCAAATCGACAGTATCTAGGTCGACAATGTTTAGGTCGACCACTATAGGTCGACAGTCACTAGGTCGACATGGATGGAAGGTCGACAGGGTTTCTAGGTCGACATGTGCTAGGTCGACAGGTCTAAAGGTCGACATGAGGAATTTTTTTTTTGTGTCGTTTTCTTCGTAGAGTGACCGGGATCCCAAATTAGTGCACCGCGTCCCCTCGCATGGCTCGCTTCACTCGCCATGCTTCAGGCATGGTGCCTTCGCTCCGCTACCGCTTCGCTCGGCACAGATTACCGTTCCAATCGTAGTCAACGTAGATAGTTAAGTATTAAAAAATTGAAAAAAAGAAAAAATTTTGAAAAACTCATGTCAACCTTTAGACCTGTCGACCTAGCACATGTCGACCTAGAAACCCTGTCGACCTTCCATCCATGTCGACCTAGTGACTGTCGACCTATAGTGGTCGACCTAAACATTGTCGACCTAGACAGTGTCGATCTTCAGACCGGATCCCATTTCAACATGCTTGGGATAGACATATGAATAAAAGAACTAAGGATCAAATAGGGATAAGGTTACCTAAATGTTAAAAAAAAGGGGCAGACTGGAAGGACCAAGTGGTTCTTATCTGCCATAAAATTCTATTTCTATGTAAAACACACCAAACAATAGAAAGGACTCTGACCAGATGGATAGCTGGACTTTCAGTTATCGTTTCTGGCACCTATTGTAAACACAAACACACACACACACACACACACACTGTATAAAAGATGACATATAAACACAATTTACTTAATTTAATAATTATGGCAGAATTTTTTTATGAGATACTTGTGACCTAAGGGTGTCGTGAAAAAATACTGATAATCTAGGGCACCGTGATTCAAAAAACATAGGGCCTAACTCAGCATGGATCACTATTCAGAGAAATTGCAGTTGTCTGCGAGTAGAAAGGTGCCACCCCAACAGGAAGAAAAAACGCCCCCTGCAAAAATGCAAATGCATCGCAGATCGCTATCCACTCGCAGATGCATACACAATACCTGGAACATCGAAGAATCTTTGCCATCTGAGGAAATGTGAGTAGTTCTGGGGCTGCCAGTAATCTGCAACTGAGACAGCCTGAAAGTGGTCTGCGTTGACGTCAGAGACCCTCCCCCCAAAAAACGCCTCGGCATGCCTGCATTTTTTTTTACACACCCAGAAAATGGCAGGTTTCTGCCCAGAAACGCAGCTTCCTGTCAGTCAAATAGCAGCTACATTGTGATTACGATCTGTACACAATTTCTGTCGCAATTACCCCTCACGTGTGCGCAAAACGAACACTAAGCATGCACAGTTGTTCGATAATTGCTCAATTTGTGATTTCTCTGAATAGTGATCCATGATAAATTAGGCCTATTGTCATTTATTTGGCAGCGGTTTTGTAGTGGTATCTAAAACCACTGCTTAGTAAATGTGGGGTTTCTGTACTTGTACTGTAAAAAACAATGCTGAAAAAACAAGTTCTGCTGTATTCTAAACTCTGACTTCTTTGCAATTCCCCATCAGTTTGGCCTTTAGTAAATGTTCATATTGCAAAACCACTGGGAAACCGTTGCAAAAATGCAAAACCACGCTTAGTAAATATATACCCCTGCAGTATGTTACCAATTAAGCATTGTCTTTTATGGAAATACTGTAATACATCTTGAACTGTATGGCTTGTTTAGTGGCTTCCACAAATAAATGGCTGTTTATATGTACAGTAGGTACATTAGTAAGAAATTAGATATTTATTTATATTCATAACCAGTCATAAAAAAAACAATGATGTCATTAAAAGAATAAATTAAATTGACACAATGCATCACTCCATGAGCAAGTTACAATTGGCATATATCCATTAGGACTGGTTTGTTATTTATTTATTTATTGTTTCATTACATCTGTAGAGTGTGAAATGCTACTTTGAAACAAAAACGTATTCTTTTGTTTCATTGTTTTTATAGATAAAAGTAGCAATTAACTTTTTTTTGCACTTCTAGAGTTTAAATAGGACACTTTAGGATGACTATGCAAGAAATATTGGGCCAAATTCAGACCTGAGTGCAGCAGCAGATGTGTTCTCTAATGGGCAAAACCATGTGCATGGCAGGGGGGTAGGGGGGCAGATATAACACGTGCAGAGAAAGTTCAATTTGGGTGGGTTATATTGTTTATGATCCGAACCCCCCCAAACTTCACCTATTTCACACGGTTCCGAGGCAGCCTCGGATCTTCCTGCCTTGCTCGGTTAACCCGAATGCGCCCGAACGTCATCATCCCGCTGTCAGATTCTCACGAGATTCGTATTCTATATAAAGAGCCTCGCGTTGCCGCCATTTTCACTCGTGCATTGGAGATTGAACGGAGAGGACGTGGCTGCGTTCTCTCCCTGAAAATGCTCCGTAATCTGTGCTCAGTGTGCTGCAAATATCTGTGCTCAGTGTGCTAAAAATATCTACATTCTCTGCCTGAAAACGCTCCATATCTGTGCTCAGTGTGCTGCAAATATCTGTGCTCAGTGTGCTTTATTGTGGGGACTGGGGACCACCAGTATATAATTATAGTAGTACAGTACAGTAGGCCATTGCTGTATCTTGCAGCTCAGTGTCACTGCAAGTATCCATTCCATATCTGTGCTGCATTTTTGTGAGCAGTATATATAGTATTACAGTGCAGCATTTTGGTGACCAACAGTATATAGTTGCACAGTAGGCCATTGCTGTATCTTGCAGCTCTGTGTCACTGCAAGTATGCATTCCATATCTGTGCTGCATTTTTGTGAGCAGTATATATAGTATTACAGTGCAGCATTTTGGTGACCAACAGTATATAGTTGTACAGTAGGCCATTGCTGTATCTTGCAGCTCTGTGTCACTGCAAGTATCCATTCCATATCTGTGCTGCATTATTGCGAGCAGTATATAGTAGGACAGTGCAGCATTTTGGTGACCAGCAGTATACATATATAGTATAGTACAGTAGGCCATTGCTGTATCTCGCAGCTCTGTGTCATTTCTAGTATCCTGATCAGTGCTCAATATCTGCTGCATTGTTGTGACCAGTATGTATACTGTACTGAGCGATGTGTGGGATACACCTGGGGATTATACACCCTATATACTGTACTGTGCGATGTGTGTTATATACCTGGTGATTATACATCCTGTAATCTGTACTGAGCAGGGACGTGCAGTCAGGGGAGGCAGGGGAGGCAGTGCCTCCCCTGTGATTATTACAATCATACAAAGAAGATACTTATGACACATAGTCTGTGTCATAAGTATCTTCTTTATTTAATTGTAATAATTTGATGTATGTAAATGCATTTGGGAGGCACTGATAGCAGTGCCTCCTGTGGATAATGAGAACGGGGCAGAGCGGGGGGCGAGGCCAAGCACTGGGCTGTATAAGCCCATTCAAATAGATAGGGAAAGCGGCACTGAAAGAAGTGCCTCGCTGACAGGGACACCACCCCCATGTCAGCGAGGCACCTGTGATTATGCAGCGGATCAAGTGCTGGATCCGCTGTCCAATCACCCACGCGACGCTGGAGGCGGAAGAGGCGGCGGGACCCGGCAGCTGTGACCGGCGTGGGCTGAAGCAGGAGTGAGGGGTGAGTTCGTTTTCTATTTGTTTTGTGTAAAATGTCCCCGCAGTGCTCACCTCTCCACTGGGCCGCCCGCCTCCAGATCCCGTCCGTCTCTGCAGCCGTCCGCCTCCAGATCCCGTCTCTCAGACTGCTTGTTGCTGCCAGGCGTCCCGTTACTAAGCAACGGGCCAGAGCGACAAGTGAGCCTCTCTCTTGTGCGGCTGTTCTCTCTCTCTCTCTCTCTCTCTCTCTCTCTCTCCTTTTCCCCCTCTGTAACTACTTATTTTTCATGCACTGTTACAGGTACCCGTATTGGATTCTGATTATTCTGGACAAGTGGACGTGATTCTCGGCGTGGGATGTAGGTAAGTAATCTCTCATTTTTTACAGGTCCGCTATAAGGATTCTACTGGACAAGTGGACGTGATTCTCGGCGTGGGATGTAGGTAAGTATGTGTGAGCGTGTAAGTGTGTTATAATAAAATTTTACTTTCACGGTGTGTGTGTTGTGTTTTTATTTGGGTATTTTTTTTGTTGTAGAACTACAAGTACCAGCGAGCCCCTTATTTCCCCGAATGCTGGTACTTGAGGTTCTCCAAGTACCAGCAAGCGGGGGAGGCTTTCTGGGCCTTGTAGTTCCACAACAAAAAACAATATTCTTTTTTTAACACTCATGATTATCAGCCTGGCACCCACCGCCCAGGGGTGCTGGGGACAGCCTCGGGCTTCACCCCTGGCCCTTGGGTGCCTGGAGGGGGGGACGACCCCTTGATTTAAGGGATCCCCACTCCTCCAGGGAACCCCGGCCAGTGGTGACTAGTTGGGGGGGTAATGCCATGGCCGCAGGGACCTACGTAAATGTGTCCCCCGGCTGTGGCATTATGTCCCTGGCTAGTGGAGCCCGGTGCTGGTTTTAAAAATACGGGGGAACCCTACATCTTTTGTCCCCCGTATTTTTGGAACCAGGACCGGACTAAGAGCCCGGTGCTGGTTGTCTAAATATGGGGAACCCCTGTCCAATTTTTCCCCAGTATTTAAACAACCAGGACCGGCTCAAAGAGCCCGAGGCTGGTTATACTTAGGAGGGGGGACCTCATGCATTTTTTTTTTACATTTTTTAACCCATTCAGACCCTTCTCCATTAAGTTAATGGAAGCCCTGGACAACAGAATTGCATTCATGTCCTCCTCCCACTCCCTTCCCAGTACCAAACACTCATTTTTTTTCTATAAAAATGTACAATATATCACAAGTATGATGAGCAGGCAGGCAGCGGGCATTGGCGGCATCGGAGTGAGATGCAAATTAGTGGCGGAGGGATGGGTCAGTTTATGGTGGCCGAGTTTGTAAGCTGGTGGCGGTGGCAGCGGGTATCGACTCAGGGGCAGTAGCGGGCATTGGCTCGGCGGCGGTAGGGGTCATCGCAGATTCGGCGGACATTATGGCTGTAGTGCCTCACCAGCCACTGACCTCACCGCACGCCACTGGTACTGAGCGATGTGTGAGATACACCTGGGGATTATACACCCTGTATACTGTACTGAGCGATGTATGAGATACACCTGGTGATTATACACCCTATATTATGATTATTATTATTATTATACTTTATTTATATGGCGTCACAGGGGTTCCGCAGCACCCAATTACAGAGTACATAAATAATCAAACAGGAAAACAGCAACTTACAGTTGATGACAGTATAAGTATCAGGTGGCAGAAGACTGATGGATGTGGTACAGTTGAAGATTATTAAAGTAAGACAAAGGATAAGCACATGAGGGAAGAGGGCCCTGCTCATTAGAGCTTACAATCTGAAGGGGAGGGGTAGACAGACATGGGTGACACAGATGGGGTACATAGAGAACGTGGAACAGAGGGTTAGGATGAGATTTGGCTGGGTTTGGTGAAGAAGTGGACCCCCAGAAGGCACAAGTCAATACTTAACATTGCAACATTTTACTGGGCTATGCAGGAGAAAATTAAAAATAGAGGAAAAAAAAAAAAAGAATCGATAACTTCTACCGCTTTCAAAAAGATCAATGGAAGCTGAAATAATGGACAACTACCTCATGGAAGCCAGATACAGTATACCAAACAGTACTTAGCAGAGTTAGGAATGAGTGCTTATGAAATACAGTAACATTTTGTCATAATATTTCAGAAACTGCATGGCTGGTCTCTTGCACTCTTTTGCTCTAATACACCACCAGCTTTAGGATTTATATTCAAAAACATTATGTCTCCATAATCCCAAAAAACGTCAGTCTTCTTGGAAAGTGGTTTGTTCCTTTGTAAGGGAAAGAGAACAAACGTTCTCAAACAACGGTTTCTCAATTCCTTTTTCCTCTGGGAAGGGATTGTGGATTCGCAGGAATATCTGAGCATTTCTGTAATCAGAAAGTAGCGACTTTCTACAAATGTTTACGAATAATTCCAGTGATTTTGTCATTTTCTTCCAGTGATTTGGACCATTAATACCATTAATTACAACGAATAATTCCAGTGATTTTGTAATTTTCTTCCAGTGATTTGGACCAATAATACCATTGATTAGAACGAATAATTCCAGTGATTTTGTCATTTTCTTCTAGTGATTTGGACCAATAATAGCATTGATTAGAACAAATAATTCCAGTGATATAGAGGGGTTTGTGTCGCTTAGCTTAGCCATCCAGCGACCACAGTGCACCTCTTTTTCTCTTTTCTTTGCATCATGTGCTGTTTGGGGCCAATTTTTTGAAGTGCCATCCTGTCTGACACTGCAGTGCCACTCCTAGATGGGCCAGGTGTTTGTGCCGCCCTCTTGAGTCGCTTTGCTTAGTCATCCAGCGATCTCGGTGCAAATTTTAGGACTTAAAATAGTAGTGTGAGGTGTTCCGAATAGACTGGAAATGAGTGGAAATAGTGGTTATCGAGGTTAATAATACTATAGGATCAAAATTACCCCCAAATTCTATGATTTAAGCTGTTTTTGAGGGGTTTTTTAAAAAAAACACCCGAATCCAAAACACAACAGAATCCGACAAAAAAATTTCAGGGAGGTTTTGCCAAAACGCGTCCAAATCCAAAACACGGCCGCGGAACTGAATCCAAAACCAAAACACAAAACACGAAAAATTTCCAGTGCACATCCCTAGTAAATACTGGCTGCTTTATTTTTACACTGCAATTTAGATTTCAGTTTGAACACACCCCAACCCAAATCTAACTCTCTCAGCACATGTTTTATATCTGACCCCCCCTCACCCCCCCCCACTCCTCCACTGCACATGGTTTTGCCCATTAGAGAACAAATTTGCTGCTGCGATCAGGTCTGAATTAGACCCATTGTACATGCTTAATGATAAATGACATTACAATATGTTAGCGGTATAGTTTAAATATAACAAATATCAAAACAATTGGCATTAGCATAAGTGGCATATAGCATTTTCAGAATATTAGAATATTCTATGCATTTCTGGGCAAGAGATTCCTTGGTTATATGATGCAATGTATGTGCATAACAGAGTGCCTAATACTGGTTCATATTTTCATAAAAAACTGAATTATGGCCAAACTAACTAACAAGTTGCTGCATGGAATTCACTCATTCAGTTGGTTGAATGAAATCATGTTCATCTCTCTTCCTAGGAGTTGAGTAATCAAGTGAGTTGATTAGTAATGAGTAAATGTATCTATCTTTTGATTCCACAGTGCCACATGATCAAAAAGCAGAGATGTGAACAGTAGTTAAAATAGTTGTTATACTTCACAATTATGGAACATATTTCATAATAAATGTAAAACAAATTAATTAATTTGATTGGTGGATCACAGTCACGTGATCACGACTGCTGAAAACAAACCAGTTCATTCATTAGACTATATAAGAGAAATACATTATTATACGTAGCAGATGTCCTTATACACCTACTGTAGCATCAATATGACATACTGTATGGTGTGAAATACCTGCAGCGATTGAAATGCACCAAGAGGAGTAGCATACCATATATTCCTTTAACTTTTAGGTATTATATGTGTATTAGAGATACTAGGCTGAAATTTTAACTGCACAGGAATTGGTTTCAAATACGGACATTCAAGTCGCAGATTAAGCACAATGAAATTGGCATAAGGAAAGCAGGGCCTATTGCAGCAAAGCCATTTTTACATACAGTAGAGTCAGAATCAGTTGCACACAGATGCAGGGGCATGCAGTGAGGTAAATGGCTCAGGAGGCACTGGCTAGTACCAGAGTCAGATTTACACACAATATATGAGCCTGAGGGTTCTTGTGGGCATTATACACAGGTGCAGCAGTATATACTGCTTGAAACATATACCCCTTTCACATCGCAAAAATAACCCGGTATATTGCCGAGTTTGAGCCGTGTCAACCCGGTTTGAGGTGCAGTGTGAAAGCGCCTTTATGAATTTACCGTGTCAAACAACCCGGTATTTCAACCCGTGTAAAAAGAAGGATCCTACACGGTTCGGAACCGGTTCATTTGGCAGTGTGAAAGCCTCAGACCCGCTATATTCAACCCGGTAATCTTAAAAAGGAGGTGATAGGTTGTCTCTCCCTGCATGATGTCACCTGTCTGAACCCGGAAATAAACAGGCAGCACGCTTTAAACAGTGTGTTTTTATTTATACTACATTCACAGTGCTACATTGCTACAGTGCTTGGAGAATATGGCAAACTGGAGTGAGGATGAGGTTAGGGAGCTGTTACGGATAAGAGGGGAGTCTGAAATCACCCACCAAATGACAGGGACTGTTAAGGATGCAATCACGTACAAAACATAACAAAGATGCTTGCAGCCTCTGGATTCCACCGTACCTCCCAGCAGGTAATCAATAAACTAAAGGCCCTTAAAAGGAATTTCCATAAGGTCCACGACCACAACAGAAATAGAAGTGGTGCTGCCCATATGGAATGGCAATATTACGAGCAGTGTGCCACCATATTTGGCCACACAGCACTTGCAACACCGGTTAGCTTATCCTCCAGCATAGCAGCAGCAGAAACAAGACAGGCCTGTGCTGCTTCCACCTGCAGCGTACAGGACCCAGACACCCGATCACAGGACCCAGACACCCGATCACCAACACCACCACCATCTCCACCAGTCGTACTGTGTGATACGCAACCGATGCAAACCACTATGCCTGACCCAGTTGTACAGGAGGCCATCAGAACTGAAACCACTGATGCGCCAGAAGACACAGAGGCTGGGCCAAGTCAAATGGCCCCAATTGCACAAACGCAGCCTTTGCGTGGAAACAGTAAGTACAACAATCCTAAAAGCATAATAACTAACATTAACAATTAACGTAAACTAAACACAAACTAACAACTCTAAACATTAACGTCATTAAATCTTAACAATAAATGCATACAATTAAAAATGATAAATGTTGCAGAGTATATGCAGTGTGTAGGTGGGAGGAGGCCACAAACACGTTTGCGAACACTGCTATTTTATATAAGCTCTTTGCAAATTCCAATAACATAATTATTTGATTTGTGTCTGCAGTATATACTGTTCCGCCAAGGAGGCACCGCCCAAACAAAACGGAGCAAGCTGCAAGAATTATGACCACTGTCCTGGTGGAGAAATTAGAGCAGATGGACGCTGCCATGGCTGATCGAGAAGATGCATGTCTCGAGTGATTTTTGCAGGCAGAGCAAGACATGAACAACACATTTATGACGCAGCTGATCTCTATGCAGGAAACCTATAATAGGGATGCAAGAGAACGTCAGAGTTAAATGCAGGAATTTCAAATGTCCATATTTGACCGAATGTTCCAATGCATTGAAGGGCTGCACACAGTGTCACCAAACTACCCTCAACCGTATACCCAATATTACCCTGGCCCCCCCTACTATGATCATACCCCACCTCAACCAACGCCACACCATACCCATCCTCGACATAACCAAAGTCAACAAACCCCACCTCCACTAACTCCAACTCACTATACCCATCCTCGACATACACAACCTCAACACACCCAATCACCTTCTGAAACGGAGACAACTACAGAGTCTCCTGTTTACCGTAATTTATCTTAAATGGTTATTGTTTTTTAAAAAAGTTTTTTTTTAAATCATAGGAGTGTTTTTCCTACACTATTACTGGTTTGACTTTTATTACTGTAAAGATTTCACTACTTTATTTACCAAAGTTTTATACAAATTAAAATTCTAAGGTCTCTGACCTTTTGTTAATCTTTGGACTTGTCCTATTTTTACTTACAAACAAAATGCTTGATACATCCATTTCAAATTGGATATTGATGTTGTACATTTGTTATCGACACAGTAGCAGAACGTCAACTAAACAGGTTTATTTTTTGTAGCAACAACAATTAACAGAATATACAAACTGAAAAAAATTAACGGCGTAATGAGGGAAGGTTGGCCATTATAGCAGACCTCATCTGTTCTGCACTTCCAGAATGGTCGCCCAGATAGGCCTCACAATCAAGTGCAGGGTACGCAGTGGAGGCCTGCACTGTCCACTCTGGTAGGAATTCCTCCCTCTGAAACTCACATAGGTTATGCAGAATACAACATGCTGCAACAATGTTAGGCATGATATTAATGTCTACATCATTGCGCTTCATAAGACAGCGCCAACGTCCTTTTAATCGTCCAAAGGCATTTTTCGACCACCATTCTTGCCGAGCTCAGGGTGTGCGTATATGTAATTTGATTGAGCCTCAGCTGGACATGTTGGGTGAACCCCTTCATGAGCCATCGTCGTAACGGGTAGGCTACATCACCAATTATGTGTACCGGGATCTCCACTCCACAAATTTGGATTTCTAGTAGGAATATAGATAAAAAAATGTACGTTAGCAACAAGAAATTGGAATACAAATATGAGCAGACTCCTCCGTGATGGGCAGGCTGGTGGGCACATAGGAAGCATGTTTGAAGGTAACGACAACTAATTGGTCCCAATGTAAATTAAATTGCATTCATCTATAACCTGCTTGATTCATGAACATTGCGTCATTTTAACACATCTTTTCTTGGGCATGTTTTCAAAAGTATTAAAATTATTAAACAAAATCACCTCTCTTGGAAAAAGGTAGCCCCCTTGCTTGTCCTCTGCTAGCCGGTACAGATCAGAGTTAGCAAGCACTCGAGCGTCATGTGACCGTCCCGGCCAACCGATGAATACGTCTGTGAAGCTAATATAAAAATATATATTAAGTTGTAAATTAATTATAAACAATTAGCATTAAGAAAACACACTGACAAGAACATTACCAATACTTATGATCCACCACAGCTTGCAAAACAATGGAATGCCATCCCTTTCTGTTGTAGTAGTCGGCAGGATTATCATAAGGTGCGATTATAGGGATGTGGGTACCATCAATTGCACCTGCACACTGCGGATATCCAGACTCCACAAATCCCTTAATTGTTTTATCCAAACGCTGGCCATGCGGAAGAGAAATAAATATGTGGTATAGGTTGTCCACCAATGCTCTGGTCACCTCATGTACAATGGTGCAAACGGTAGATATCCCCACACCAAACAGGCAAGCAATTGTGCGATATTAACCTGGAGTGGTATACCACCACAATGCTATAGCTAGCCTCCTGCTTGGCTCTATTGGTGACCTGAAGTTTGTGGTCTGTCTAGAGAGTGCTGGGGACATTAAATCCAAAAGGTAGTGGAATGTGTGATGCGACACTCTGAAGTGACACTTCCACTGAACATCCTGAAAGTTCAGCACACTTTGCATAAAAACTTGTCCATGCTGCCGTTCTCTAGACCACAATCTTCGTTGAGTAGTGAGGTTAAGGTTGAGTATGGTGGTCACAGAAGCAGATATAAACGATCTCCTCCTGCGCAGGTATTGTCGGAGATGAATGGCGGTGTCTCTCAAATACTACAGCCTCCTCCTCCTCATAACATAGCTGCTGAACAAGCTACAGAATGTGAGAAGCTCAAATATCCTCTCACAGGCTGAATCCAAGAGCAGTACAGCTGAGACTATCATAAAGTCTATAGAGACAAGTGCTGTGTCGGCCATGATTCTGCACTACTGAGCACTCCCCAGCCCCTCCTTGTAATACCTTTCAAACCTAATCAATAGGAGACAGAAAAGTCCATTTATAATGACATCACAAATGTTTTCAAAGGGTGAACCGGGTTCAGTGTGAAAGGCACCAACCCGGGAATAACCCGGTAATAACACGGCTCCAAACTGCGATGTGAAAGGGGTATAGCGTGTTCAGACCCGGGTCAGAAGCGTGTTCAAAAGCCGGTTCTTTACCGGGTTAGCGATGTGAAAGCGGTATTAGTGAGTTTTGATCAGAGATGTGCAGAAAGGGTAGGCAGGTGATACACAGCCTCACCTGCCACAGACTTTTTACTCCAGAGTTTTGACTATAAAAATGCAGAGAATAATATAAAGTCCTTCACATAACAGAAATCCGCCGCACTCGCCATTCCTAGAAACGGGGTGCACGCCTGCACTCTACATTTCCAGGTTGGGGTGCAGTGGACTGTGACCACATAGCTTAAATAATTAAAATCAAAGAGAGCCCGGCACTCATCATGATAAGCTCATCACCTTAATTCATACATAAATATATAAATGAATGATGGAGTTTTGGTTCATGGATTGATCAATGCATTTAAGCTTCCATCCCAACATCAAGGGACTCCATCCCACTGCAAGTCCTACTCTATCACCCAGATTTCTGAGAACCTGGCATCTGCTATCACATCAAAGTCAAACTGACAATGTGCTACCTGGTTTAAGGCTCACCTGCCAAGTAATTTATGGCTTTTAAACGTGAGACAGTCACCAACACAACTCCTGAATTACCACTAGGTAAGCAGCTGACATATGCTTAAAGTAAAAGAGCTTAGACAGGGGTGCATGAGAAAGCTGTGATCACAATTGGGTTAATAAAAAATTAACCCAAATATATACACATACAGACATTGTTTTACATTTATTTAAGCACTGCGTTCACAGGCCACTGCACCCCAACCTTGGAATGGAGAGTGCAGGTGTGCACCCCATTCCTAGGAATGGTGAGGGCACTGGATTTCTGTATGTTTATGTATTTGCTACAGTATGCTATGCCATGCCTCCAATGCAAAAACATCGCAGGCAAGCTGTACAAGGATACATCTATATGTGTGCGTATAAGGTGCACAATTTGTGTGAAAAGCTGCACAGTATGACCAAGTAACCTGAGACTTGGCATGCCGAGAGGGACTATTTGATATGACTTAAGTAAGAGTGTATGAGGACACATTTGTATATCAGAATCCAGAAGATAATCTCTAGTGAGAAACAAATATATTAGCTATTTCTCTTTCAGAAAGCTTGTCATCTGTTTACATTTTTAATAAGTTTCACTTGAGTTACAGTACATTGTGATGTAAATGAAGGCTGATGAGGGCTCAAGCAAATGAGTTGGTTAAGCATATGAGATGTAAAAGTGTGAAATGCATTTTTGTTGATTTCAGGTAAGATATCTTGAAAAAGCGTTGCTCAATGGACTCTTGCATGTTTTGGTTCTCCTGCATTGTATATGAATCTTCTCAAATCCTAACTCCACATAGTACAGTGATTATTTTTATGCAAAAACGATATGTACTGATAATTTCATTTGTAATGATATAGCTGTCCAACATATGAATGTAGCTATGTCTGTACAGCCATCGAGTGAATGCACCCAGCTGTGATAATTATGCAAATTGCTTTGGTCTAGCAAATATTTAAATGAGTAAGGAACTGATCATTAATTATTTTCTGAGGAAATCATTAAGGGAATGATGAAACGTGTCAGCTTTGCTTTATTCTTCAGCATATACCATTTTGCTGTAAGGTTGGTTTTCCTCTTTGCTCCTAGTCTGATATACACTTCTATTGACATTTTGATGTACTGTACATTGACAGTTCCTAAGAATTTGGGACTTAAAAAGAAATAGATAGATAGATAGATAGATAGATAGATAGATAGATAGATAGATAGATAGATAGATAGACAGATAGATAGATAGAAGTCATATATTGAAATTTTAAAAAATATATATATAGGGAAATTGTATCTTTAGGGGGCGCCTAATATGAAAGTTTGTGTATATTAACACCCTTCATAGAACATCAAAACATATATCTACGGTACAGAGATTGGTCTATTTGTTATAACCTATTGTACATTGAATACAACCACAGTACTTAACCTTCAAAGTATATATAATTTACTAAAACACTTTCTAAAATTATTTAAAATAAATTAATAGAACACTAGTTCAAATACATAGGTACATTTGTATTTCTGTATGATCAAAAATACAGAATTTGTCTGTCGCCTTGAATCCAGACACTATATCATCCGCGTTTCGTCATCTATGACTTCATCAGGGGTGTATTACAAAATTAGTCTGTATTTATGGACTATTTGTTAATAGTGTGGTCCTTTTCAATTGGATTTTTGAGCAGATTTGTGTCTTTAGCGGAGCTTAGTCAGACTCTTCCTCCAATCCCCCTCAAAAAATGGATTGAGCGGCTGATTATAAATTGGCCCTCGTGTACTTGATGTCCTTTATTGGCAACCTAGTATATTCTGCGATTAGCAGTCCCAGTTAATCAATTAAGAATTTGACAGATAGGATTTTAGTATAAAGTCCTCTTAGAACTAAAGGTATTACATTTTCTGAACCTTCTTAATGTGATCCTCTCTTCTGGTCCTTCCTGTTCAAAAGCTTGTTGAGCAAACTATATATATGTGTGTGTTTGTGTGTGGATAGATAGATATTAAATGATTTGCTCCATTGAGCACCATCTAGTGGCTTCTGGCGCACAAAACAATTGAATTCCTACCATAGAGGTGAGGAGCAGAGCTAGACTTTTATTATATAGGATTTATGTTGCAACTTTTTTTCACATGTAACCTTAACACTGATACTTTTCGTAATTTTTCCTTTTTTATTTTCCAAGTAGCAGACTCTGATTAACAGCAGTTAACTGTGATACTCAGTGTCAACGGTTATAAGACTATACTGTACATAAACTCAGAAGTATCAGTACTTTTCCATATACTGTACTTTATATAATAGATTGTGAGGGCATGTGTCCTCTCTATCCCACACTGCCTTAATTAAACTGATTGCAGACCTCAGTCTCTCCTCCTGTATTTCTAAGGGACCACTATAGTGGCAGATATTATGTAAGCTAATTCTGTTGTTCCCTTGACATTATTCAATATCTATTTCACCTATCTATCCAAGACAGTTATAGATTATGTCAAGTTTGCCACTGACTCCAGACTATGACATCTAGGAAGTCTCTAAAGTCAGACCCAGAACACCTACATACCCACCTTACCCAGGCCAGGGGCAGAAGCAATAACCTCCTGGTGCAGTTGCAGCTACTGTACCACTATCAAATTTAAATCACACTTACAATGGGAACTAGACTTTAACAGCTGAATTCTTCTCCCACCAATGGGACTCTAAATACTCGACTGCCCATAGTCTCTGTGAGATTTCAAACCATAATGATATGCAAATGATACTGAATGCAAATGATACTCTTACATAGGTTGTATCTTATCCTGTCTAAATTGCACAAATATGGCCTCAACAATTGACAGTAAGTATTGGAGTTAAATTTTCGCATATTGATGATTTCATGTCTATTGAGACTGCCCATTTATTAAACCACTATGGTTCAGTTTTAACTCTGCTCCTGAAGGTTTTCTCTATGATGATTACACTAGTCCCTATGGTGGCCCTTCTGCATATCAACCCCCAGTACTTTCCTCAAAATGACAGATATCTTCTAGGTCACATCTTAATAGCTACTAAATTCTCTATTGTCCAATTTTGGAAAAATATTAATCCTCCGCCTATTTATAAAATAACCTGTGAAATGTAATACAGCATGCCTTTCTAATGGAAACATCTAATACTATTCTACCATTGCCTCCTTCTCTTTGGTGAAGTGGTTTCTTTACCATGGCTATGTGCCAGAAGGAGATGGAGCTACCTCAGTCTCGACTCATTAAACTCAAAAGTTGTTTCCCCTTGTGGAACAGTCTTCTTTTCCTACCTTACTGGGGTCCCCTCTTGTTATATAATGTTGTACTTTGTTTTGATCTATTGAGGTTGTCTAATATGTTTTGTTTTATCTATGTATGTGATTGCGACATTGACACCCTTTTCCCCTTCCCTTTTTTCCTTTCTCTATGTCCCCACCCATTTACTTTTGAAAAAGTAAAAAAAACATTATTAATGATAAAAAAAGATAAATACAAAAAACAGTGAGGGCATTTTGAGGGTGTGCCAATGGAATGTAGTCTCACATATACTGTATTTCAGCATACAGACAGATATAATCTAGATCTCTTGCATCAAGATGCATGCAGGGGCATGATAGTGATTATGGCTCTGAAATCACCCACATGCATTGGGACGATGCTGTTGCACAAATGCATGCAGTTTAACATACAGTACTATATAGCTCTGCATTATTTTCTGTGCATGCAAAACAGGTGTAACAATGAACTTTTTCGTTTTAACTCTACATTGAATTCAATATGTTTGTGTGCTAAACTTCAAGATTTGATAAAGTGACCTAAGCTCACCAAATTAGTGTTTTGCTTATAATTGATTTTTACAAAATATTTATACTTACACATATATTTTAAAACCATGTACTTTTTTTAGAACAGCTACAAATACACATTATACTGTACATAGCACAATGTATATTCCTACTGGTATTCTGCCTTTGCTAGCAAAAAGGTCATGTACAACAAACAAACAAAAAGCTCAAATTTGATAGCTCACAGAAAATGCGATTTACAGGTCTTTGTTCTGTACCCTTTGTAATTATCACAAAACTCCCACACATGCTCAAACAATAGTGGCTGAACATAATAAAAGTTACTGGCAGATTTCTAGATAATCACAAACTATAACCAGGGAACCTTTGACACACAGAAAACAGAGAGATAAAATGTGCACATTCCATTTTAGATATTTCTAAGTTAAAAATTGTGCCCATTTATTCGATGGTAATATTTCATTATTGTCTTAAAGTAATATTATTTATGATGCCACAGATTCCTATGAAGCATCATTCTCCCTGTTTACCAGTTAGATATACAAGTATGTTTTCATGCCCAAAAGTATAAAGTGTAGTATTACACAGGTAATTTAAATAATTTTAAAATGCTGCATGGAGAGTCATATATTTTATGTTTAAAACTCAATATGTTACATACTGTATATTGTCAATTCATCAGAGTTAATATTTATGTGGATTTCAGAATTTTTTGACAAATAACTAAAATACAACCATGTGCAAACGGTAACAATTGCGGATATAGGATGGGCAGCATTACGCCTGTCGTTATTTAATTTGGTAGAAGATTAGTGTAGATAGATAAATGATAAAAACAATTTCAAATCAAACACACCAAAATCACCAACTGTGTATCAATACTAGCGTCTGTCAGTGGCTTCGCTCGCGTGGATGTCTGTTGCTGCTCAGTAGAACTAATTTTAGAAAGACAGTAGTGCCATCTAATATTGTGATGTATATTTCATATTGTACTAATTGATCACAAAAATTATTTGTAAACATTATTTGCAGTTTTTCCTTCAAGGATTAACACAAAAAGATGCTTGGGGCTACTAACTTTTGAGCAAGTCACGTAAAGCTGCCCATGGGAGAAGCAGCTGGTCCCGAGATCTACACCTGCAGCTCTGAGCATTTGCCCCATAGCATGTAGTATTTGTCTTTCTGCACCATCTTCTGGATTGACATGTAAACTGAAACTTCATGAGTCGAGTTAACCTACCTTATTAGTGATTGATATGTAGGGGAATATTCAGAGTTGTTAGCAAACAAAAAAAATTAACAATTGGGCAAAACCATGCTGCACTACAGGTGGGGCAGATGTAACATGTGCAGAGAGATTTAGATTTGGGTGGGTTATATTGTTTCTGTGAATGGTAAATGCTGGCTGCTATATTTTTACACTGCAATTTAGAGTTTAATTTGAACACACCACACCCAAATCTATATCTCTCTGCACATGTTACATCTGCCCCACCTGCAGTGCAACATGGTTTTGCCCATTAGGGTGATTTTTGGTTTGCTAACAACTCTCAATAATTCCCCATAGTCAGGGACATTTTAAGAGAGGAGGGGGGCCCGTGTGCAGACTCCGGGTGAGCCCCTTCCTCTCCATGGTGCCATAGGCTCTGGCATTGTGCAGGCATCTACTGTGCATGTGTAGGTCTCCAGAAACATGGCGCCCTCCATGGTCAGGAGACAAATATCCTACTGCAGATGTGCAGCGGACATTTTGGTACTGATTTTTTGTCACAATTGCTGCGGCAGCAGTGCCCATTGCGTGATTCTGGATAGTTAAATTTAAAACAACCTGGGTGCAGTGTGTGTGCTGTGGGCCCCCCCCTGGACCCAGGGGCCCCGTGTGCACTGCACAATTTGCACCCATACTCAGATTTTTTTTTGCAAATAGATCTTGTACATCTATATATACAGTATATATGGATTTATATAAAAAAAAATATTACATACATTGTAACAATGTTATGATATACCATGAGATCTGATGAGTATTTGGTTCACTACAATCAGAATAATTAGCACAATGTATTTTTGGTATGTCCATACTAAATGCATAAACGTATGCTTGCAGAGCTGCATTTAATAATGGATGGACATACATGGTTGAGTTACATTATTATGACCACCTACCACAATTGACGTCAGCAGCTTATAGCCCATGAAGTATGTCACGTGTCGTGCGCTGACTTAGTGGGTATATTATGCGATGGGCCGACTGCGCACATATCACTTGTTGGTGTCTTGGGTAAAAGTGGCGATTTATTCAAGTTACAAAAAGGGATAATTATCGGCTTTCGGAACAAGGATGACAATTTTTCTGAAATAGCGCAGCTTGTGAACTGTTCGCGTGCTACTGAGGTGAAGGTGTATCGTGACTGGACAAATGGCACTATTGAGAATAACTGATGAGGAAACTGCAGGGCACCACGTGCCACTGATGTGAGAGGTGAAGGTTGGCTACTAAGGTGCGTAAGGGGCGACCTACATGTTACAGTGAAGCATCTCACCATTAAAATTAACCTGGGGGCTACCAGACCATGACTGCTGACAGGGGGGTATAAAGGGTACCCCCGTACCGGGCCACAAGGCTTTAAGGGGCCCCAAGGTGTAGGGGGCACTAGCATCATAATGCTTTCACATTTACAATAGAAACATATTATGCGGGCTTACGCTGTGCCGCACCGGTCCGGCCCGCACATGGATGCATTTAAAAATATGTTTAATAGTCCAGCGGTGGTCTGGCAGACTCCGGCGGTGGCGGTAACCATAACCCCCAGTGTCTGACCTGTGATGTCACGTGTCATGTGACGTATGACACTCGCCTCGGCACCACCCACCGGACTTCCCTGTTTGTCCCTACCTGCTGCGGCATCGCGTCCTCCATTGAGAAACAGGCAGCAGGCTGTGGGCCGGGAAGACCAGTCCAGGATAAAGGGAGCAGCGCAACAGCAGCCTGAAAGACAGGACTTGCGCTGCTGGGGGAACAGAGTTGCTTTGGTGGTGATTCAGAGTCAGTGCCATGTTTTTCAATTAGTAGCAGTGCTATTTTTCAATGCTTGAAACTCAGTTTCTGTATTATGTGTGACATGAAAAATGGGGGCCATAGGCCACACAAAGTCAATGCTGCTGGGAGGTATGATGCACAAAGTAGTTGTTTGTGGTACACATTGGGGCTGCTGGGGGAGGGTGTGTCTTTGTGTTACACTGTGCCCCTGAGAGGTGTCACACTGTCACAAGTCAGCCATTAGCTGTGTGTAATGGGGGTGCTGGCTGGAGTGTGCGTCGGAAACTGGGATTTGTTAAATCATCAATGTGTGGGTCAGGGGGCAAGGGGAGGTTGGGCTGAAGGGAAGGGAGGGCTCACAGGGATATCAGTGTACCGGGCCCCAAGATTTCTGTTGCCAACCCTGCACCAGACGTGTGTCTAAAATGACAGTTCAACAAACCCTGACGTGTATGAGGCTCCGAAGTGTTTACTCTAGCTATTAGCTGGTGGTCATAATAATGTGACTTGACCGTGTATAATTAATAATATGTTTATATGCAAGGCAATGCATGCAGTACATGTATACAATCCCAGCACATTTGTATAGGCAAATGCCACTGGAATTCACATTTGTATCTTTGTTGCGGCCATACATTTCTATGGAGAATATGCTTTTTGTGACTATTTGCATGTTCTGTAACAGATATGGCTTACAGTAGCTTTCTGTAATTGTCACCATGTGGCTCATCAAACTGAATGGCACAATGTACATGCCTTAAAACAGTCAGATACCTGTACACTTGATGCAGATTTAATTATGTCCCTCATTTATCAATCAATTTAAATTGCAGTTTCTCAAAGCTGTTAATTATAATACTGTACCTGTTCAGAATGTACAGTTGCAGACAGGTTATGTGATGCCCTCATAGATCTGCCTCTGAATAATGCCTTGCTTCTCTCTAATTAACCCCTCTCACCCCCACCCTCCTGCTAATAGAGTGCCCTCTCCCTCCTGACTAGAACAGGATATGTGATCCACTGACTGTTCAAGTAACCCTGCATCACTACCAGCAAGCAGTATACACTCACCAGCTGGTGAGCTGTACAGAACACCAATACTCTCAAAGCTTTGCTCCATAACCAGTGTATCACAGTGCAGTGGTGGCTCCAGCACTGGGGTGGAGGGCAAAATTCTAATAGGGGGGCCACACCAACTGCCAGTGAGTCACGGCTAGCGATGTTTCGCAGCATTTAGGGTGGCAGTTGGTGTGGCTACTCTAGTTGAGTTTTGGATTGTGTTGCAGCCCCTCCTCTAGAGCAGCATCTGGCAGTGAGTATGGCTGTACCTGTTATATTTCAATAAACCAACACCACTGGTTAAGTAACTGGACTGTTTACAGTATGAGTCATCTGCTGGTGTGTGCCTATATCAATTGCACACACATCATTTTAACACGGGGGGAGTAATGGGGGATGGATAGAGTAAGGCATGCATATCAGAACCATTTACTGGGCATTTCTTAGTCAGCCACTGCAAATCTAATGAAAGATAAGACAGCATGAGGTTGCTCAGAAGTCCAATGGTGTAAGGTTCCCACTTATGTATGTTAGCGGCATAGGCAAACACAGGGGGAGGGGGTGGGGGTTCTGGTTTCCTGGAAACCCCCTTCCTCTTAGCAATTGGCTCAAATGATGAAAACAATAGTGATGGTATATAATATTCGACAGCTGCCACCACAGCGTACAGCTAAAGGGACAGAGCAGAGCTGCTGCACATGCCCAATGGTAGCAGCGTCTTCTACCAAGTTTGCTGTGTGTGTGGATCTGAGTCCTCAATCAATGCAATAAACAAGAGAGTAGCTACCAGGAAGAAGAGACAGGAGCCTTAGCATGAGAGGGGAGATTGTGAGTTTAGAAAGTGCATTACTGGTTCTATTATGTTTAAGTATTTATTTATTATGGAATGTTTAACCTTTTCCTGAATACTTATTTATATTATTTAAATGTTTGATACAGCCTAAACTAGAGACCATCTACAGTGTTAAATATTAATACTGTATTCCATACAGTATCCAATGTATAATGTGTTTACATTAATGTCATTAAGGTCATTACTAGGTTCTTCTACTGCTCTCCAGACTCCTGCATATGCTCCAATACTCCCAAGAGCGGGAGACTGTGGACTGTAATTGGAAACCCCCCTCTAGAAATCCTGCATTTGCCACTGAGCAGTGGATGCAAGCTATGGACAGTGGGCGTCTCTGTGCCAAAACAATGGCTGAACCATTAGCATATTTTGCAAGTAAACGGCTAAAAGAATCACAGCTGAGCATGCAACTACATGCACCTCTGATTAGGCCCATATTGCAGTAAAGATCGGAAGATCCTTAACCACTTAACTGACGATTTATTTAGCCAAAAACCGCCCTGAAATTGTCAGGTTTTTTATGAGTGAATTAGGTGAAGAACATGACTTTAACTCTATCCCAAATAATTTTAGTTAAAAAAAGAAAAAAATATATATGTTTGTATTTTTTTCCTTCAAACATCGAAACATCAATCGGGAACATTGTGACCATCGGAACATCGCGACCATCGCAGGAACAGCCTGCAGGTATACAGGGGGGGGGGGTCTGGGGGTGGCTTGGCAGGGTTCATTTACTCTCCCCAGCGGCTGCCACTGTCTGCAGCCGCTGGAGGGGGGGGGGGGGGGATCCTGCCGTGCTGACCGATCAGCAGTGATCAGCAGCACGGCAGACACAGGGGGAGAGTGCAGGGAGGCAGAGGGACCTTCCGGTCCCTCTGACAGTAGCAGCAGAGGGGAGTTTATCTTCCCTGCCGCTGCTAACACTCTCTATCTGACTGGTCGCATCCTGTGCGACCAGGTCAGATAGAGCACTTGCAGGCATGGTCGCATCTGATGCGACTATGCCAGGCAAGTAGTTAAAAGGCGAAGTTCATAGTGAAAGGATCATTCAGATAAGCATAATTTCAAGCATTTTAAATGTACTGTATATCTAATACCTATAAAATGATCCTCTACAGTCATCAAAATTACTACAGCATAAGCACACTTTTGGTGTTTTTTTGTTACTTACGAGATAGGTAACATATATAGCTTATACTATCTGTTCTACCCGTTCCTTGCATGGGAGTTTCTGATTTTCATGGTTGTAAATATAAATGAGTGTTAAAAATGTGGTAAATCTATAGAGATGTAAATTTGAAATGTCTTAATGTAAGTAAATAATAATCCATGGTTCTTGGAGTTACCCGAGGAGCACCCATAGCAGATACGGTAAAAATTGACAGGACCATTTTTGTAGTTTATTAAATTTGACACACTGGAGGTGCAATCCAAATTTTGATCTGATTGTCCATTTGCGCATTATCGTTCACGCAATGCAAGCCAAGCAATCGGTAATGATGTCAGTATGTCAACCCCCTTTTTATCCTCTTAGGGCAGGTTTATTAAAATTCTAATTACATAGTTTTCCTATTTCCAACATGAAGAATACCTATGTTAAATTTCATCTTCCTAACCTATTGGAAAGTAAAAGAATTAGTGATGAGTCAGTCAGCCAGTCAGTCAGTCAGTCAGTCAGTGAGCGAGAGCTTTCGCATTTATAGATAACAAAAGACAAACGCTGCTCCTCACCTCTGTTATGTGTGTCGGCGGCCACTAGAGGATGCCCCATCATACCAAATGACTTCTTTGTGTGCTGCAAGCTGTCAAAGGTGAAAGTGAAAGTGATACTGCAGGTAGATGTTACAGCCTCCTAAACTGCTTAGGGAGGGGCCTTAGACTGCACACCTATAGCTGCCAGTAATGTGAGGTGTTACCTACTGAAACTTGTAGTTCTACAGAGAAAAGGGGGGTGTTGTAGGTGCACTATCTCTAGCATTACTGATATCATACAGCTTAGCATATAATAAATAGTGGAGTTTGGTTATGTATTTATCAATGCATGTAGCTGCAGCCCCACGGCAAGGGACTCCACTCTGCTGCAGTACCTAACACTATAAGGGTTCAAACCTAGGGCACGGGACCCCCCAAACCACCACAGCCAAGTGACCCCAGGGCATCACAGGGAATGATTTTGTGTAGTGAGAAGGATTAAGGAATAGGTGAGAAAAAAGTGTTATGGGGTGAATTAATATAAGTGAAAAAGGTGTGACATGTATAATAAACAAGCAGTGAAAGTGATTTCCGCTCAGCAAGCCGCACTTTCTGTCAGAGGCCTTGCCAGAGCAGCTTCACCTTCCACCTCAGACACATAAGGACCCAAATGTTCAGTGCAGTTCCTCTATTTGTAACCTGCAGTCACACACGAGTCCACTTCCCGCTGGCCGCACATGCTGCCTCTCTTCCCCACACTTTACAAAGTCCAGAGCACAGTCCCTTTACCTGTGGCCACATGGTATAGTCTTTTGATGCATTCCCCTGCAGGTTACCACAGTCCCAGCTTGACAGACTGCACCAGTTCCCCTCTGTGAGGGGGCACACATATGCTTCAACTCCCCTTCATGAGGGGTACATATACATATTTACAAATAAATTGTAATATGCCGGCAGTGTCAATATCTATATACAGTGATGCCACATACAGTGTGTATGCTCACTTTAGTGGGGTATCACAACAGGAGTAGTATTGTTAGGTATAATGTGAATATGGTTGTGTTGCACTACGGTGTGTTGTAATTTGATTTGGAAGGATACTATTGTGTGATCAATGAGACCAAGACCCATTTTGGGGGCACGCACCTTCGGCGCACGCTGCTCCTGTTTGTAGTATGTGTGTGTGGGACGGGGAAATGCATATTGCTGCACCTGGGTCCACCACTCTCTAGTTCCGTCACTGCTCCCACAATACAAGAATATACTGGTAGATTAATCATCTCCCAACAAAAATTAACCATAATGTGTAAGTTTGTGCATGTACATTTGTTTAGGGCAGACTAGATGGGCTACGTGCTTCTTTTCTGCTGTTAAAGTCTGTGTTTCTAAGGAACAAATTATTTTTATTCTTATTTTTATCAGCGTATTTGAGTTATTTGATTGTGGGTCTAATTCATGTTTGTACACTATGGCCGATGTTCATGCAAGTGAGTGATTATCGTGAGACTACACATGTTCTGCGATCGCACTGTGCATAAATCAAGGTGAAGGTTCCACTGCATTCCCGTTCACAGTAAGGATTTAATTGGAAAGTGAATGACAGGAAGTGACTGCTTGAAGTTAACCAGGGCCTTCTCATCCATTGGGCAGCTTTAGGCGGCTGCACTAGGACCTAAGGCTGCCTGTGAGAAAAATTAAGGATGTCTCTGATATCCTTATTATTACAAATTGGAGGGGGTGGGGGTGGGTGTCTGCGCTCGCCTCGTCTGTGTGTTGTGAGAAAATAGCAACACTATGGGGAAATTGTATTTTGGTAAAATTCTGCTGTTTCTTTAAAGTGGCAATAAATTACATGGCAAAATCAACCTGGTTTTGCCATGTAAATGATTGCCACTTTAAAAAAACAGGAGAATTTTACCAAAATCTCTCACTTTCTGATTCTCACACCATATTACATTATGTGGATGAAACTGTTATCTATCATAATACTGTATGTTTTATTGTGCAGTGTGACTAGAAAAATAAAGCATTTAAACTGTACACATAGGGTGGTATTCAAATGATATCTCACACCCAATCTCCTTTCTTAAGTGATCCCAGTTATCACTCATATCGTGTCCGTAGTAATCAGGTTTAGCTGCATAGGATTGGGCGCCACACTCGTCAGCAGAAACAGAACAGGTGTGGAAGGGGGTGAAAAGATTTGAATATTATACCACCCATAGTGTTGGCATTTTCTTACAACACACAGACGATGCAAGCATAACCCCCCCCCCCCCCCCTCCAATTTGCAATTCCTGAGATGGATAGGTTTTGGGTAACTAACAAGGTTTCCCATGAACACTAGTTCCCCTGGAAAAGTACAGCACTGAGTCCCCCACCCACAGCTGCACCAGATATTATTTATTTATTTATGCATGCTGCAGTCTGCTCCTCTGACCATCAGGGTTATCAGCCAGGTGCAGCCTGGAGGAAGCAAAGTGAGTGCACTGCCCACTTGCCACTCCTCCTCTTATCTCTGACACAGCCAACTGTACAAGCTTCGCATTCCAGGCTGTACAAGAAGAATAAGGATTTGAATGAGCAGCAGGAGTCAGACAGGTAAGATAGGTGCTAGGTGGAGGGAGGTTATTGGGTGCTGAGAGAGGAATTGAGTGTTAGGGCTGAATGGATTAATAGGTGCTAAACTGTAGGGGGGTTGTTAATGGGTGCTGAGAGTTAAAGGATTATAATGTGCTGGTTGGAGGGTAATGTATGCTCTGGGGGAGCAGGGTGAATAGATTAATAGTTGCTGGGCGTGGGTGCTGACAGGGTGAACAAATGTGTTAATGGGTGCTGTGAGGGTAAATTGATGGATTCTTAGAGAGGAAAAGATTAATGAGTGCTGAGTGTGTGAATTGAATCATGGATTCTTCAGGGGAATGGTTTTACAGGTACTAGTGATGAATGGATAAATGGGTTACTGGCCGAGGAACGTAAATGGGTGCCTGATAGTATGGATAAATGTGTTAATGGGTTCTGGAGTAGAGCATTGATTAATGGATTCTTGGAGAGGAATGAGTTAATTGGTGTTGGATGAGGGGAGCTAATGGATGCTAGGTGGGGGGTGAATTGGTAAATGGTATTGATGGGGTAAAGGTAATTGGGCATATTGGGTGCCCTGGTTCTGCAACAAAGTGTAACAAAATTTTCCAGAAAGGTGGCGCATATGAAAAATGACTCATTCTGCTGTCATAAACTTTGGCAAACACGTAATTGTCGGTTTATGTAAATGGTTGTAGTGTATTGGGGAACTAGGGGTGGTAATTTGAAGCTTTGTCTAGGATGCTTAGAATCCTAGCATCGGCCCTGGTGTTAACAGGGAGTGGTTGTAAAAATACAGATGTGCCATTGCCATTTTCAGCGCATGTATCTTCTGTCAGATGAGGACCTGTACATACATATACATGGTTCCTGCTTTACTACTGCCATGTCCAACCCTTATACTCGATGTTCCTCATTGTATAGACTGTGAATGTGTATGTGATTGCTAATGAGTTCGTGAAGGCTCCAGTGGGCTTCTCTTTTAATTTCTTGGTGGCAGCTTCACTTGCTAACATTATCGGCTCTGTACCCTAGAAATTTGCAATTGCATCTCCATACAAACATGAATCATGCTCTATGTCTCCTGTCACTTTTACAGAAACCAGTAAAGTGTTTTAGAGAATTTTTAAAATGTTTTTACTTTGCTGTTTTCATGTTCTCTGTACATTATGTTATTAATAGCAAGTATGGTGATATGTTTAGTTTGACTGCAAATTCCTATGGGAGCAACAAGACGAAGTACAGTACTTTATCTTTTGTAGTACCATTTGTAGGCGCAACAAAGAAACTAGCACAATGTCCAAGAAATATTCCTGTAGGTGATGACCTAGTACCAGTATCACCTATTTAAAACACTGAAATAGAATGGACCAAAGTATTTATTTTAGATTCTCAGATGAAGAGAGAACTGCAGAGACATTGTTCCCTTGATCCACCATATATCTGGTGAAAAATAAATTGAGCCCAATACTAACATTTATGGATGACATGGTTAGTGAATAATATACAGCTATAAATAAGACAGGTGCTCAAATGACACTAACTGGAAAGGTGGTTATGCAAAATAGGATGGCATTAGCTCATGTATTCGCATGTTTTGTTGTACAGTGCTTATACATTCACCTATATCAAAAAGGAGAAATAAAAGATCACTTATGTCATGCTGCCGCCCCGGGCTCCATACTTACCTCTCCGTGCGCGCTGGTCCTCTCTGCGGCCGTCCTCGCTGGCGGCTCCCGTCGCTCGGCCCGGCGTCTGAGCGGGTGACGTCATCAGGTACTTCCCACCAACCAGCTGGTGATGGGAAGTATAAATTCAGGCATCAGGCGCTGTGTCAGTGCCTGAGTATCATCAGTTCCTCAGGAGTGGTGATCGCCAGACTTCCGTGCCTCCAAGCACCTCTGTGCCTCCAGCACCTCCGTGCCTCCAAGCACCTCCGTGCCTCCAAGCACCTCCGTGCCTCCAGCACCTCCGTGCCTCCAAGCACCTCCGTGCCTCCAGCACCTCCGTGCCTCCAAGCACCTCCGTGCCTCCAGCACATCCGTGCCTCCAAGCACCTCCGTGACTCCAGCACCTCCGTGCCTCCGAGCACCTCCGTGCCTCCAGCACCTCCGTGCCTCCAAGCACCTCCGTGCCTCCAGCACCTCCGTGCCTCCAAGCACCTCCATGCCTCCAAGCGCCTTAGCGCCTCCAAGCACCTCAGTTCCTCAAGGCACCTCAGTGTCTCTACGCGCTTCAGCGTCTTCAAGCACCTCAGCGCCTCCTAAGCACTTCAGCGCCTACAAACACTTCAGTGTCTCCAAACCCCAGTGCACGTTAGCGCAGATGTGCCTCCAGCACCTAGTATTCTTTTCTAATTCACCAGCACCTTTCGAGTTCTGTCTTTCAGGAGACCTTCAGCATCCACGCGTACCCTCTGTCTGCCGACCTGATCCTGCATGAGGAAAACTTACATCCGGCCATCTCTGCTGCGGCCCAGTTGCGGTTCCTCTTCCCGGTCACCGGAAGAAACCCCGAGTCCACAACACTCCCAAACCAGGTCAGTGATAGTATACTCAGGCCCCATGGACCCGGGGGATCGGAACACGGACTCAAGTGCCATCCAGAACCTGGCTTCCCGAGTACAAAGTCAGGAAGCGGCACAAGGTCAGGTGATGCAGTACCTCCAGGAGTTGTCCGGGTGTCTGGATCAGATTCAGGCGTCTCTAGCCTCGGAAATTCCAGCACCAGTTCCAGTAGCCGCACCAGTTGCCGCTTCCAGCAATGTCCAACCACCGGCCGGTGCCACTCCGCGCCTTCAGCTGCCTACTCCGTCCCGTTACAATGGGAATCCTAAAAATTGTCGTGGTTTCTTAAACCAATGCGAGGTACATTTCGAG
Source organism: Pseudophryne corroboree (assembly GCF_028390025.1). Classification (NCBI taxonomy): domain Eukaryota; kingdom Metazoa; phylum Chordata; class Amphibia; order Anura; family Myobatrachidae; genus Pseudophryne; species Pseudophryne corroboree. The sequence continues at coordinate 495,831,673 of NC_086448.1, read as the reverse complement.
CTACTTGCACACAACTTTCCTACAGACCGGTCCAAGGTGGCATATATTATTTCTCTGCTGGAAGGATCTGCCTTGGATTGGGTGTCTCCATTATGGGAATGTTCTGATTCACTCCGAATTCATCACGTCTTTTCGACGAATTTTTGACGAGCCCGGCAGGATGACCTCGGCCTCTTCTGACTTGCTCCGCATCCGTCAAGGCTCCCGAAACGTGGGTCAGTATGTGGTTCATTTCCAAAGCATTGCCTCTGAACTTCGCTGGAATAATGAGGCTCTGAGAGCTGCTTTCTGGAACGGTCTTTCTGATCGCCTGAAGGATGAGTTGGTCACTCGAGAGCTTCCGGATTCTTTAGAGGAATTGATCTCTCTCTGTGTCAAGGTAGATCTCCGGATGCAGGAACGTGGAGGTGAACGTAGTCGATCGGATCGTCCTAGGTTCCGGCTTCCCCCTGCAAGGCAAGTGGTGGTCCCAAGTCCGGACGAACCCATGCAGATTAACCGATCCCGATTGTCCCCGGAGGAGCGACAGCGTCGTCATGAGGGTAAGCTCTGTCTGTACTGCGGAGCTGCGGGTCATTTCATAAAGTCCTGCAAATCTCATCCGGGAAACGGGTAGGCCTAGCTTGTTCCGGAGGAGTCAAGTTGGGGGTTACGACCAAATCTTCTCCGACTTCGGACTGTTTGCTTCCTGTAACGTTAATCACCAAGGCTACTTCCAAGTCTTTTGAAGCCCTGTTGGACTCCGGGGCTGCGGGGAATTTCGTTTCTACCCTCTGTACCCAAAGCTTGAATTTGGAAGTACGGTCCATCGAACGGCCTATTTCCTTGACAGCTATCAATGGTACTAGGATATCCAAGGGTATCATAACAGAACGCACGGTTCCAGTTAAATTACAGGTCGGGGCTCTACATCAAGAATATTTGGAGTTCCTGGTGATTCCGGAAATGCATCACGATCTGGTTCTCGAAATACCTTGGCTCAAAATTCACAATCCCCATATCGATAGGAAGACCGCCCAGATTCGGTCTTGGGGTTCTTTTTGTCACGCTAGCTGTCTCATCCCTGTCTGTCCGCTTCGTGTTTCTTCTAAAGCGGAGGAAGAACTTATCCCGGAGGCGTACCAGGAGTTCAGGGATGTGTTCTCGGAACAGGCGGCTGACCAGTTACCACCCCATAGGTCTTGGGACTGCCCCATTGACCTTATTCCAGGGAAAATGCCACCCCGGGGTCGCATTTATCCTCTGTCCCTTCCAGAGACACAAGCTATGTCAGACTATATCAAGTCCAATCTTCACAAGGGATTCATCCGCCCCTCTATCTCCCCGGCTGGAGCGGGCTTCTTCTTCGTGAAAAAGAAGGACAGAGGCTTAAGACCATGTATCGACTACCGCGGCCTAAATTATATTACCATCAAAAATAAATACCCCTTGCCTCTAATCACAGAGCTATTTGATAGAGTTCGTGGTGCCCACGTTTTTTTCCAAGCTCGATTTGAGTGGGGCCTATAACCTTATACGCATCAGAGAGGGAGATGAATGGAAGACCGCCTTCAATACCCGGGATGGGCATTATGAGTATCTGGTGATGCCGTTCGGTCTTAGCAATGCTCCTGCTGTCTTCCAGGGATTTGTCAACGAAATCTCCTGAGACATGTTATACCTAAGTGTCGTGGTGTATTTGGATGACATACTGATTTTTTCAAAAGACCTTGCTGAACACAGGATACAGGTCAAAGAGGTACTCCGCCGTCTACGTGAGAATCATCTCTATGCCAAGATATCCAAGTGTACCTTCGAAGTAACATCAATACCGTTCCTCGGTTATATCATCTCGGGGATAGAGCTTCGCATGGACCCAGAGAAACTCTCCGCCATTCGAGACTGGGCACAGCCACTCTCCTTGAAAGCAATACAAAGATTCCTGGGTTTTGCGAACTATTATAGAAAGTTCATTAGAAGTTTCTCCACCATTGTTGCACCCATTACTGCCTTGACGAGAAAGGGTTCCAACCCGGGTTTGTGGTCTCCCGAAGCCATAGAGGCCTTTTCCCACTTGAAATCGGCTTTTATGTCCGCTCCAGTACTCCAACAACCTAATTTCGAGGAACCTTTCTTCCTAGAAGTCGACGCATCCTCGGTCGGAGTTGGGGCCGTTCTCTCTCAGTACGCCTCAGATAAGAAATTACATCCGTGCGGCTTTCACTCTCGTAAATTCTCTCCAGCTGAACGAAATTACACTATTGGAGACCAGGAACTCTTGGCGATTAAATCTGCCTTGGAAGAGTGGAGATATCTTTTAGAAGGGGCCAAACATGTGATTACCATTTACACTGATCACAAAAATTTGTTGTATATCAAAACCGCACAGTGCTTGAATCCTCGCCAAGCTAGATGGGCACTCTTCTTCACTCGATTTTCTTTTGATATCAAGTACCGAGCCGGGACTTTCAATACTAAAGCGGATGCACTGTCCCGTTCATAAACTCCCACAGATGAAGAGGATTCTTTTGAACGGAGTTTAATCCTGAATCCAATTTCTGTCTCTGCTGCCTCAACTACTCCAGGTCCTTCCCCTGGAAGAATGTCCGTACCAGCTAAATTCCGGTCGAGGATACTTCAGTGGGCTCATATCTCCAAGTTTTCCGGTCATCCCGGCGCCCAGAAGATGTACAAGTTTCTGCAAAAATCTTACTGGTGGGACTCCATGAGGAAGGATGTACAGGATTACGTTAATTCCTGTCCCCAGTGTACACAGCATAAATCTCCCCGCCTACCTCCTGCTGGGTTTCTTCGTCCTCTGTCCATTCCTATGAAACCCTGGACTCACATTTCCATGGACTTCGTCACAGACTTGCCCTGTTCCAAAGGTTTTAACACTGTCTGGGTGATCGTCGACCGTTTTTCGAAGATGGCGCATTTCGTTCCTTTGACTGGTCTGCCGACAGCTCCTAAATTAGCTCTAATATTTGTCCGAGAACATTTTCGGTTGCATGGGTTGCCTCAAGAAATAGTCTCTGATCGAGGGGTACAGTTCACCGCAAGGTTTTGGAAAGCTCTCTGCTCGGCCTTACGAATTAAACTTAAGTTTTCATCCGCTTATCACCCCCAAACTAATGGGCAAACGGAACGGGTCAATCAAGACTTGGAGACTTTCCTCCGCCTGTATCTATCCCCTTCACAGGACAACTGGGTAGAGTTATTGCCTTGGGCAGAGTTGGCACATAATCATTCATTTCATTCCTCTACTGGCGAATCTCCGTTCTTTATCAACTATGGTTTCCACCCACAGGTTCCGGAATTACCAATTCTGCCAACAGGGGAGGTTCCAGCTGTGACTTCCACTCTACTACACTTCAGACAAATTTGGAGTTAGGTTCATGCCAGTCTTAAAAAGGTTTCTGTCCGATACAAGTTCTTCGCGGACAAGAAACGGCGAGCCGCTCCTCAATACAAGGTTGGTGACAGGGTATGGCTCTCCACACGTAACCTTCGGCTAAAGGTACCCACCATGAAGTTCGCCCCAAGGTTCATCGGTCCATACCCTGTGCTACAAATCCTGATTCCTGTGGTCTGCAAGTTGGGATTGCCTTCCCACCTACGCATACCGAATGCCTTTCATGTTTCTCTTCTTCGTCCTCTCATCCTTAATAGTTTTCATTCTAAGCCCTCAAACCCTACTCCGGTAGAAACTGAAACTGGGACAGACTTCGAGATCAAAACTATTCTGGACTCTCGTTATCTTCATAAGAACCTGCAATATCTGGTAGAATGGAAAGGTTATGGTCCTGAGGAAAGAAGTTGGATAGGAGCTTCTGAGGTCTCAGCTCTTTGACTAATCCGGATCTTCCACGCCAAGCACCCTACGAAACCCGGTAAGTGTCCAGGGGCCACCCCTAGAGGAGGGGGTACTGTCATGCTGCCGCCCCGGGCTCCATACTTACCTCTCCGGGCGCGCTGGTCCTCTCTGCGGCGGTCCTCGCTGGCGGCTCACGACTCCCGTTGCTCGGCCCGGCGTCTGAGCGGGTGACGTCATCAGGTACTTCCCACCAACCAGCTGGTGATAGGAAGTATAAATTCAGGCATCAGGCGCTGTGTCAGTGCCTGAGTATCATCAGTTCCCCAGGAGTGGTGATCGCCAGACTTCCGTGCCTCCAAACACCTCCGTGCCTCCAGCACCTCCGTGCCTCCAAGCACCTCCATGCCTCCAAGCACCTCCGTGCCTCTAAGCACCTCCGTGCCTCCAGCACCTCCGTGCCTCTGAGCACCTCCGTGCCTCCAGCACCTCTGTGCCTCCAAGCACCTCCGTGCCTCCAGCACCTCCGTGCCTCCAAGCACCTCCGTGCCTCCAAGCGCCTTAGCGCCTCCAAGCACCTCAGTGCCTCCAGGCACCTCAGTGTCTCTACGCGCTTCAGCGCCTTCAAGCACCTCAGCACCTCCTAAGCACTTCAGCGCCTACAAACACTTCAGTGTCTCCAAACCCCAGTGCACGTTAGCGCAGTTGTGCCTCCAGCACCTAGTATTCTTTTCTGATTCACCAGCACCTTTCGAGTTCTGTCTTTCAGGAGACCTTCAGCGTCCACACGTACCCTCTGTCTGCCGACCTGATCCTGCATGAGGAAAACTTACATCCGGCCATCTCGGCTGCGGCCCAGTTGCGGTTCCTCTTCCCGGTCACCGGAAGAAACCCTGAGTCCACAACACTCCCAAACCAGGTCAGTGATAACTTAGAAAAAGAACAAGATCTTCGAAATCAGTTTAGAGCCATAGGTACTAAAGGATGAGACTCAGGGCATGGTTCATATTCCTATTTTCATACAACCCAGCGTGTTTCCGCTATGTGCATGTGCACATAGCGTCAGAGTCGGCCCTAGGCATAAGCAAACCAGGCAAATGCCTATGGCACTTGGTATGCCTAGGGGCACAAGCAGCTTCTGCTGATTAAAATTATATGCGGCATACCTATATTCTGTGTGTGACTGCGGCTGTATCTGCGTACGAAATGCAACATTAGTGTCCTTTAAATCACTGTAATACAGTATTTTGTATGCAGATACAGTCACAGCCGCACACAGAATATAGACATGGTACATATCATTTTAATCGGCAGAAGCTGCTTGTGCATCCTAGCCACATAGTAATGCAAATAAGATGCATTTTCATCAAAAAAGTGCCCGAAGTTAGATATATGAGGACACATCTGTATCCAAGCAGAGGCAGAGGTCACAGTGTTAGCGGCCATGTGAGTGCTGTGTGCAGGTGGGTTGGTTGTGCAATAGTGTTAAGCATCTGTGTAAAAGGCATTATGTGTGTCATGTGTATAAAAGCATTAATAATGTGTGGCAAATGTGTAATGGGCACTATGAATGTCATTATGTGTATAAGTGCACTAATAACGTGCGGCATTTGTGAAAGGGACATTATGTGTGTCATTATGTGTATAAGGGCATTAATAATGTGTGGCATATGTGTAAGGGACATTGGCCCTCATTCCGAGTTGATCGGTCGCAAGGCGAATTTAGCAGAGTTACACACGCTAAGCCTACGCCTACTGGGAGTGTATCTTAGCATCCTAAAATTGCGACCGATGTATTCGCATTATTGCGATCACAAACTACTTAGCAGTTTTAGAGTAGCTCCACACTTACTCTGCCTGTGCGATCAGTTCAGTGCTTGTCGTTCCTGGATTGACGTCAGAAACACACCCAGCGTTCGCTCAGACACTCCCCCGTTTCTCCGGCCACTCCTGCGTTTTTTCCGGAAACGGTAGCGTTTTCATCCACACGCCCCTAAAACGCCGTGTTTCCGCCCAGTAACACCCATTTCCTGTCAATCACACTACGATCGCCGGAGCGAAGAAAATGCCGTGAGTAAAAATCCAATCTTCATAGCAAAGTTACTTGGCGCAGTCGCAGTGCGACTATTGCGCATGCGCACTAAGCGAAATTTCACTGCGATGCGATGAAAAATAACGAACGATCAACTCGGAATGAGGGCCATTATGTGTATAAGGGCATTAATAAAGGTTGGCATAATGTGTAAGGGGCATTACTGTGTGGTATTATGTGTATAGATGCATTACTAATGTGTGGCATTATTTGTAAAAGGTGCTCGACTGTGACGTAATGTATAGAAAGGGCACTACTGTCTGTTCTAATGTAAATAAAGAGCAATATGGTGTGGTGTAATGTGAATAAGGGGCACTTTTGTGAGGAGTAACATTTATAATGTAAATTGGTACTACTGTGTGATGTAACATGAATTGTGGACACTCTCACATGATAAGATGTGAATAAAGTTGTAATACTGTGTGGTGTAATTTCAATTGGGGTTACTATTGGGTGGCCATGCCGCTTCCCATAAAGAACTCACACCTTTTTGGGCTGTGCGCCGAATGTGCGCACTGTTCCTATTTAAAATACAGGGGGTAGGAACACCAAACTGAGGACTGCCATGGTTGAGGGGTGATGGTGCTGGGAAAGGGATGCAGGGTCAGAGGCGGAACTAGCATCTGGGCAACCGGGCACCAGCCAAAGTCTTGCCTAGGGCATCATATTAGTTAATGCCGGCTCTGTGCAGCGTGCCAGGAGTAATAATTGTGCACGCATGTGTGATAATTAGCAAAAGCAAACGCAATACTTCCATACACACAAATGACACTGTATCTGTAACGTGGGTGTTCCTGCGAGGGGCTGGGGAGTGGCTGAATTTTCTATGCAAAAGTAGGTGGAAACGTGGGCGTGTGATGGGGCTTGACAAGGCGTTCTTGTGTTTGCAATTGCAAGCTTTCACTCACTGCACAGGACAGAACTCTCTCACCAGATACATTTTGTCTGTGTAACTCTGGGTCTACACAATGATACCGATATACAGTATGGGTCCGATGTTTAGAGTCTTGGGGCCAGGTGTAATGAAGTGTAAGGCAGCTGGACCTCAGAGATTCCGGCCAAACTTGTACATTTTTTTAAAGCAGCGAACATTTACAAGGCAAACCCATTGTGGTTTTGCCTTGTAAATGTTTGATGCTTTAAAAAAAATTACTTTCCAGACCAATCCTCTGGGCAATATCCAGCCTAATACCCTCCCCACTACTCTGGTCAATCCTCAACACAATACACACTGCTCTCCAGCACCCCATCCCCAGCACGGTATCCGGACTCCAGGTCGACAGTAAAAAGGTCGACACACCTTAGGTCGACGCCAATTGGTTGACACACCTTAGGTCGACATGGACAAAAGGTCGACAGGAACAAGGTCGACATGGAAAAAGGTCGACATGAGTTTTCACGATTTTTTTCTTTTTTGGAACCTTTTCATACTTAACGATCCACGTGGACTACGATTGGAACGGTTATCTGTGCCGAGCGAAGCGGTAGCGGAGCGAAGGCACCATGCCCGAAGCATGGCGAGCGAAGTGAGCCATGCGAGGGGACGCGGTGCACTAATTGGGGTTCCCGGTCACTCTACGAAGAAAACGACACCAAAAAAACATAAAAAATTCATGTCGACCTTTTTCCATGTCGACCTTGTTCCTGTCGACCTTTTGTCCACGTCGACCTAAGGTGTGTCGACCAATTGCCGTCGACCTAAGGTGTGTCGACCTTTTTGCTGTCGACCCTGAGTCCCAGACCCCCCAGCACACTCCCCAGCCTGGAATAATCCTATCTCCCTATCACCACAATCATGTGAAGAGGAGGAATACACTGCTGAAGCTGGACCTTTCAGTGAAATTAAGTTTATTACAAACATTTTGAGCAAGTCAAGTTATGTGTATATTATAATGGTTTAAAAAATCTTCTCTATTTTCTTTTCTCCAACTGTAGATGCTGATGACATTCAAAATGACAGGATCCCGGCTGTGAGATAGCAATTAGAGATTATCCAGGGATATCTGTCTTCAATAAATGAGGCCATCATAGCCCTAATTAATATTTTAAATTAATCTTTTTTTTTACTGTTTTAATTTACAAATCACTTTATTTTGTTTAGGTAAAAAAATGCTTGCTAAAGTATTCTCAATCATTCAAAGTAAAATGCGTTCATAAAATCAATGTGTTTGTGTTTCTTTAAAAATTAAATTAATGAAAATGTTGGGCATGTATGTAAACAACATTTGTTTATGTCTCTTTCCCATCATCATGACAGCACACATGGTTGTCCATATCATAATCATTAATTTGTGTGTCTATTGTACACACAAAATGATGCAACTTTTTATATTTGTTTACATTTAGGGAGACATTGGGACTGACAGTGTACGAGGTCTACATGGCACTGGTCACACCCCCTCTGCTTCTCATAATAAGCCCTAGACCATTTCCAATCCCAGGACCATGAGGCCCTTAATCCACCCCTGTAATTATACATAATATATATATATATATATATATATATATAGTATACTGTATGTATATATATATATATATATATATATATATATGGATGCATAGTCCTTGTGGTGGTATTGTCTTAATTTCCTTTGCAGGTTCTTAGTGGATACTTTGCCATTGTTTTCTCCAGTATTGGAGATGGACACAGCCATGACAGTTTGGATCAGGTGATCAGTCTAACTGGAAGCCAATCTGTGATCACATGATACTCCCAGCCAATCCGCAGTCACACAGGGGTATAAAGATCTTGCAAAAGCACTTCCTGATGGCAGTGCTTTGTTTTCATTCCCAGATCAGGGATTCTTTGTGTTAGCTACCTGCCTTTGGACTCCTGTGCTGTGTCATCCTAGCACCCATTGACTCTATACCGGTTCCAGCCGGTTGCAGCATATACACCGGTTCCAGCCCGGCCCCAGGTTAAACTGGTTCCAGCCAGGTCTCAGCATTCACTGGTTCTAGCCGGTTGCAGCATATACCAGTTCCAGCAATTACCAGTTCCAGCCCGGTCCAGCATTTACTAGTTCCAGTCCAGTCGTACCAATAACCAGTTCCAGCCTGGTCCCAGAATATACTGGTTCCAGTACGTTCCTGCAGCCCATGTTTCCAAGCTACAATCAATTAATCTAGTCACTAAAAATGTTGTTCTCTCTTGTATGTTGTTTAGTCACTACAAACACTACACTGTGTTCAGGCCATCCGCACTCCTCCGGAAATCTAGTTCTCTTAAGAAGGAACTGTATTCATTCTCCTTGCACCCTTCCTCCTGTGGTCTCTACCCTTCCTGCTCCACTAGTCGGATTGCTCTCCTCAGCCGGACCTGACAATAACATCAGCACTCACCAGACTTCTTATAGCAGAAACCCAATCCTGACACCCCTAGGATCTATTCGTCTTTGAAAAATGATGGCACAATAAACCAAAACGATGGAACTGCATATTTGGGTGCAAGGATTACATCAAATAGATGAATGAATCCGTCAAAAAACTAGAATGTTAGTTTTTAATTTTTGTTGATAGCTTAAGTGATTGGTTAGGTGTGATTAAATAGACAATAGGCAAAAGTAGTAAAAAAAAAGACAGGTTATGAGTGGTATCGATGTTTCGCACACTACAATTTTTAATGCCTATGCATATACAGATGTAGCCGTGCTTATCCATGCTGCAGCTATTTGCATCCGCATCTAGTTTTCCATGGTGCGCATGTATGCGCACAAGCGTCTTGGTATATTCACACCCACAATCCATTCAGTTTACATTGTGCAAAAATGGGGGCAAATAGTCATAACCTGACACACTGAATCGTACCCGCAATGTGAGTATGTACGCATCACGGATAAGCTGAGCACTGCTACATCTGTTGTGGTGGGTTGGCGGGCTAAGTATCGCAATGGTGATTGTTTTCTGAACGGCTTAGTATATTCGTCTTTGGGGCATTTGTTATCTTTTCATATGGGTTTCCGCAAATTTTCACAATTCAGTGTGGAAGCATTTGGATATGTGTACAAACATAATTTATGCATTCATTCTTATATAACATACCAGCTTGACACCAGTAACATGAAAAATAAAACAAAATACAAAAACAGCTTATAGGTGTTCCTACAAAAGAAAGCCGGTCTTGCTATGACATGCCAATAAATCATCACGAAAACAACTAAAAGTACCGGAGCAACAGAGAAGCAATTACAATATGGTATAACAGTAACCAGTCAAATAAAACAAAAAAAACAAGACAGGGGGTAGAGTGAGAGGAAGGGAAGCCAGGGGAAATAGGGTGGTAGGGGGTGAGTGGGCAATCAAAGTATGTGGGGGAGTGTGTTGCGTAAAGGCCAAGGGTATCAAATCTTTATAGGTTGAGGTGGTCTTGAACTCTTGCCAAGAAAACCATGTGGCAACATAGGGGTAAATTTACTAAGGTCCCGATTTTGTCCGAGATGCCGTTTTTTCATCAAAGTGTCATCTCGGTAATTTACTAAGCAATAATCACGGCAGTGATGAGGGCATTCGTAATTTTTTGGAAGTCCAACAAAAAAAATACAAATGAATACACCATCGGTCAAAACGCGGCTGTTTAAGTATGAATCTCGGTAATTTACTAAGAAGTGCAAAGTATAAAACAAACAAACACTGCCGTGAAAAATTACAACTCGTAAAAAAGTGCTAAAAAAAAACAGACCTGCTTTTTTTTTCCGTGATTGGATAGGCATGCACGGATCCATGAGATCCGTGCATGTATATCAGTGGGAAGTGGTGGGAAAGTGATTATTTTCTCAATAAAAATTGCGTGGGGTCCCCCCTCCTAAGCATAACCAGCCTCGGGCTCTTTGAGCCGATCCTGGTTGCAGAAATATGGGGAAAAAAATGACAGGGGTTCCCCCATATTTAAGCAACCAGCATCGGGCTCTGCGCCTGGTCCTGGTTCCAAAAATACGGGGGACAAAAAGAGTAGGGGTCCCCCGTATTTTTAAAACCAGCACCGGGCTCCACTAGCTGGACAGATAATGCCACAGCCGGGGGTCACTTTTATATAGTGCCCTGCGGCCGTGGCATCAAATATCCAACTAGTCACCCCTGGCCGGGGTACCCTGGGGGAGTGGGGACCCCTTTAATCAAGGGGTCCCCCCCCCAGCCACCCAAGGGCCAGGGGTGAAGCCCGAGGCTGTCCCCGCCCATCCAATGGGCTGCGGATGGGGGGGCTGATAGCCTTTTGTGATAATGAAAAGATATTGTTTTTAGTAGCAGTACTACAAGGCCCAGCAAGCCTCCCCCGCATGCTGGTACTTGGAGAACCACAAGTACCAGCATGCAGCGGAAAAACGGGCCCGCTGGTACCTGTAGTACTATTACTAAAAAAATACCCAAAAAAACACAAGACACACACACCGTGAAAGTAAAGATTTATTACATACATGCACACAAACATACATACATACTTACCTTATGTTCACACGAGGGTCTGTCCTCTTCTCCAGTAGAATCCAAGGGGTACCTGTTGAATAAATTCTACTCACCAGATCCCGGGTCCCAGGGTCCTCGGGGTCACCATTTGTAATCCAGGTACTTGCATAAAATAAGAAAACGGAAAGCCGAGCCACGAACTGAAAGGGGCCCCATGTTTTCACATGGGACTCCTTTCCCCGAATGCCAGAAACCCACTCTGACTTCTGTCTAAGTGGGTTTCTTCAGCCAATCAGGGAGCGCTACGTTGTAGCACCCTCCTTATCGGCTGTGTGCTCCTGTACTGTCTGACAGGCGGCACACGGCAGTGTTACAATGTAGCGCCTATGCGCTCCATTGTAACCAATGGTGGGAACTTTCTGCTCAGCGGGGACGTCACTTTAGGTCAACCGCAGGGCAGAAAGTTCCCACCATTGGTTACAATGGAGCGCATAGGCGCTACATTGTAACACTGCCGTGTGCCGCCTGTCAGACAGTACAGGAGCACACAGCCGATCAGGAGGGTGCTACAACGTAGCGCTCCCTGATTGGCTGAAGAAACCCACTTAGACAGAAGTCAGAGTGGGTTTCTGGCATTCGGGGAAAGGAGTCCCATGTGAAAACATGGGGCCCCTTTCAGTTCGTGGCTCGGCTTTCCGTTTTCTTATTTTATGCAAGTACCTGGATTACAAATGGTTGCCCCGAGGACCCTGGGACCCGGGATCTGGTGAGTAGAATTTATTCAACAGGTACCCCTTGGATTCTACTGGAGAAGAGGACAGACCCTCGTGTGAACATAAGGTAAGTATGTATGTATGTTTGTGTGCATGTATGTAATAAATCTTTACTTTCACGGTGTGTGTGTCTTGTGTTTTTTTGGGTATTTTTTTAGTAATAGTACTACAGGTACCAGCGGGCCCGTTTTTCCGCCGCATGCTGGTACTTGTGGTTCTCCAAGTACCAGCATGCGGGGGAGGCTTGCTGGGCCTTGTAGTACTGCTACTAAAAACAATATCTTTTCATTATCACAAAAGGCTATCAGCCCCCCCATCCGCAGCCCATTGGATGGGGGGGGACAGCCTCGGGCTTCACCCCTGGCCCTTGGGTGGCTGGGGGGGGACCCCTTGATTGAAGGGGTCCCCACTCCCCCAGGGTACCCCGGCCAGGGGTGACTAGTTGGATATTTGATGCCACGGCCGCAGGGCACTATATAAAAGTGACCCCCGGCTGTGGCATTATCTGTCCAGCTAGTAGAGCCCGGTGCTGGTTTTAAAAATACGGGGGACCCCTACTCTTTTTGTCCCCCGTATTTTTGGAACCAGGACCAGGCGCAGAGCCCGATGCTGGTTGCTTAAATATGGGGGAACCCCTGTCATTTTCCCCCCCATATTTCTGCAACCAGGATCGGCTCAAAGAGCCCGAGGCTGGTTATGCTTAGGAGAGGGGACCCCACGCAATTTTTTTTTGGATTTTACAGTGTTTAATTTAAAATAAATAAAAAAAAACAACCCCAGCACGGATCACACAGATCCGGCCGAGATTCATTGTAAAAAAGTCGGCAGTGTTTTGCTAATCACTGCCGTAAAAATAAAAAATAAAACACGAATGACATCGACATCGGAACAAAAGAAAAACCCGAATACGACAGCTTAGTAAATCCATCGTAACAAATTCAAAAAGTTGCAGTTTTACACTTTCGATGTCATTCGTGATTGAACTTTGACCTGAAACGGGAAAACACGAATCTTAGTAAATTTACCCCATAGTCTGAGTGCTTCTCCAATGTTGAATAATAAATATCTTCCATGGTTCTATAAAACTCTATCCTTTGAAAACATTCCCAAATCATGGGCGGGTCAAGGGACCGCCAATGAAACAGCACTACAGCTCTCGCTGCATTATTAAGGTGCTTAAGAAGGGACTGTTTATATTTAGCTATGGGAATAAAGGTATGGGAGAGCAGCTAGAAAACAGGCACAGTGGGAACTGGGGACCCTAATATTTCGGTAGCGAGTGTAATAATTTTAACCCAGAAGATAGCGATCGTTGGACAATCCCACCATATGTGGATAAGAGTACCTTTTCCCTTACAGCATTGCCAACACAAAGGTGACACCGAAAGAAAAAACTTGTGTAAGAGAGAGGGACACCCATACCACCTAGTAAGTAGTTTAAACTGGTGAAGCAGCGTGACATAATCTCACAATGTTTGTCCCATGCAATATAAATCCCTCTGAGAATGAGGTCAGCGTCCCATGCTTTACAGAAGGAAGGGACGTCAGAAAAATGGCCATGCAGTAATATTATTTATTTATTAACAGTTTCTTATATAGCGCAGCAAATTCCGTTGCGCTTTACAATTGGACACAATGATACAACAAAACTGGATAATAAACAAACAGTCAGAGGTAGGAAGGCCCTGCTCGCAAGCTTACAATCTATAGGGAAATAGGCATTGACACACAAAGAAAGGCATTATCTATTGCACCATCGGATTGCAAAGGTTCTAGGTGGGATATCACATCACAGCAATGAGGAACCATGGTCAGAAAGAAGGGAAAGTGAAGAAAGAAAAAATATGTGGAGGATATGTGCGGATATAATCGGATAGGAAAGCTTATGAAGGTTGAGTGAGCGGTGCTGGAATGTGATAAGCTAGCCTGAAGAGGTGAGTTTTCAGGGAACGTTTGGAGACTAGGGGAGAGTCTTATTGTACGTGGTAGGGCATTCCACAGAGTGGGTGTAGCCCGAAGGAAGTCCTGCAATCGGGATCGGTATGAAATACCTCCAATCAAAATCCCGACGGTCGAAATCCCAACAGCAATTGACCGACGGTCAAAATCCCGACAAGGTCAAAATCCCGACATAAGGTAAATTGACTGCATCCCCTGCAAATGTGCATGGGAGCTAGTAATGAGTGTGGATGAGAGACGTAGATCTTGTGAAGATCGGAGAGGTCGGGTTGGGAGATATTTTGAGATGAGCGAAGAGATGTACATTGGTGTAGTATGGTTAATGGCCTTATGTGTGAGTAAAAGTATTTTATATTGAATATGGTAGAATACAGGTAACCAATGGAGGGACTGACAGAGCGGATCTGCAGATGGTGAACATCTAGCAAGGAAGATTAGCCTCGCAGCTGCATTCAGAATGGATTGTAGTGGTGAGAGTCTCTTTTTGGTAAGACCAGTAAGAAGACTATTGCAATAATCAATGCAGGAGATAATGGAAGTATGGATTAGACTTTTTGCAGTGTCTTGTGTAAGGTATGGTCATATTTTGGAGATGTTTTTTAGATGCATGTAACATGATCTTGAGACAGACTGAATGTGGGGAGCAAAGGACAGTTCCGAGTCAAGTATGGCACCTAGGCAGCGAGCTTGTGGGGTAGGATTGATTATTGAGTTCTAAACAGTGATAGAGATATCAGGTTGGTAACTACTATTGGGCGGTGGAAATATAAGTAGCTCTGTTTTGGAAATATTAAGTTTGAGGTGGCGAGATGACATCCAAGATGAAACAGCAGAAAGTCATTCAGTGACCCTGACCAATACAGATGGTGACAAATCTGAGGAGGATAGGTAGATTTGAGTATCATCTGCGTACAGATGATACTGAAATCCAAAAGAGCTGATTAGTTTACCAAGAGATGAGGTATAGATTGAGAAAAGCAGAGGTCCTAAAATGGAGACTTGTGGTACTCCAACTGAAAGAGGTAACGAAGAGGAGGTTAATTCAGAGAAGCAAATACTGAAGGAGCGATTAGATAGGTAGGATAGGAACCAAGAGAGGACTGTGTCTTTAAGACCTAGGGATCGTAGTGTTTGTATGAGAAGAAAATGGTCAACAGTGTCAAAAGCAGCAGAGAGATCTAGAAGAATAAGAAGTGAGTAATGGCCGTTGGACTTTGCAGTGACTAGATCATTCACTACTTTAGTCAGTGCTGTCTCTGTGGAGTGCTGGGAACGAAAGCCTGATATGACGTGGGTGGGGTCTGACGATTGGGAGCACATTTTCTCAAAGGGTGTGAGATCACTAGCTAGGTCAACCTTAGTCCTCTGAGCTTAAATGAAGTGTTGTATCTAGAGATTAAACCAAAAGTCAGTCGAAGGAATGCCTGTGGTGTCACAGAGTATCCTAAAAGGTTTAACCCTCCCGTCCGAGACCAAGTGTGTCAATATGGACAAGCCTGCCACTCTCCACCTGGCTGCCACTTTTCCCTTGACACCCGGAAGGAACAATGAATTATTAATAAATGGTAAGAGAAGGGATTTCGCTGTTGAAAGTCCCACTTTATTGCATAGTGTCGTCCAGAAAGCTAAAGTGGGGCCAACTGTCAAATGCAAAGAGCGTCTAATGGTCTGAAGCCAGGGCACGGTATGTAGAAGCAGGTCTGAGGACCACCGTTCTATGTCTACCCATTGTTTTGGGTTAGTATCTAATCACGACCAGTCCAAGTTTTGTGAAGGATCGTAGCCTGGTAGTATGCTGAAATCATTGGAAGCTGTTGGCCACCTTGGGCTCATCTACGAAATAGCTGGCAGTGTTTAAATCAGGGCTTCCTGCCACCCCAGACAAAGTGACTAATCACCTTATGTGTGTCGCCCAAAAACCGAGGAGGAAGCTTCAGTGGGATGGTCTGAAAGAGATACAGCAACCTAGGTAATATTTTAATTTTTGCAATATACATACGGCCTAACAAGGAAAACTTCTGTGTAAGCCACTGTGCCATCTCCTGTCGCAGCTTCCGTAACAGGGGAATGTGGTTTATAACCACGGTTGTGGGAAGAAAAGAAGGAATCAAGATACCTAAGTATTTAATATGGACAGTATGCCATGTAAAAGGAAATGCATTATGTAGGGACGATACTATGTCCGCATGTAGGGAGATATTGAGAGCTGTGGATTTGACATAATTAATTTTGCCAAAGTGTGAAAATTCCATCATTAGGTAGCGACACAATGGGATTTGTTACAACTGCCAAAAGGTCATCTGCAAATAGAGCAATACGATGATCTTTGTCACCCACTTTCAACCCGGAGATGTCGGGATTAATCCTAATAGCTCTAGCTAGAGCCTCCTTATAGATAATAAAGATCAGGGGTGAGAGCAGGCATCCCTGTCGAGTTCCATTCTAAATAATCAGAAAGCAATCCGTTCACCCTAACTTGGGCTGAAGGAGCCCGGTACAGTGCAAGGATTTTCTGCAAGAAGACATCACCTATGCCCAAACGTCGTAGTATCGCTTCCATAAAAAAACAGTCAATTTGGTTGAAGGCTTTTTTAGCATCTGTTGAAAGAAGCATCATGGGTGCCTTAACTGATTGGGCATGCGCAATCAAATCGATAACCCTTATAGTGTTGTCTCTCGCATCTCTACCCCAGATAAAGCCCACCTTGGGGTAAATTTACTAAGATGGGAGTTCTATTTGAGATGGGATGTTACCCATAGCAACCAATCAGATTCCAGGTATTATCTTCTAGAAGGTGCTAGATAAATGAAAAGTAGAATCTGATTGGTTGCTATGGGCAACATCCCATCTTAAATAGAACTCCCATCTTAGTAAATTTACCCCCTGGTCTGGATGTAGTACTCCTGGCAGTAAGGGGTTCAGATGGTTGGCCATAAGTTTTGCATACAACTTTAAGTCAACGTTTAGTAGGGAAATTGGTCTATAACTAGACGGCAAAGACGGATCCTTGCCGTCTTTTGGTATGACCACAATATGTGCTCCCAAGGATTGATTAGAGAAAGGTGTGTCTAAGGAGACAGCATTACATGCCCGAAGCAAAAGGGGGAGAAGCTGGTCCTTAAACATTTTATAATATGTTATAGGAAAGCCATCAGGACCCGGGCTCTTGCCTGACGGAGAGGTCTTAAGAGCAGTCAAAAGTTCGCTGTCAGTAAAAGGGCTCCTCCAAAGCCAACAAAACATCTCCAGGAAATGCAGGGAATTTAATATTTTCTAAGTATGCTTTTACTGCAGTCTCATGCACTATCCGCTCACAAGAGGAGTGCTGGGAAGTCAGGTTATAAAGATCTGTATAGTAAGATTGGAAAATCCCAGCCATAATATGATCCGTAACCTGAGACTTACCAGTAGAATCCTTGATATCTTTTATGTAGGTTAACGACCTCTGAGCTCGCAGAGCACGTGCAAGCAATTTCCCAGGTTTGTTACCCCACCTGTGATACTTATGGCGACAGCAACTGAACGCTCTACGAGTATCCTCCTTTAATAAACTATTAAGAGAAGATCGCGCTTCTTGCAGCTTTGTTAATGTGTCAGAAGCTAAAGTATTCTTATGTGTCAGGTCTAGCAATTTAATTTTAGCAAGCAGGGCTTTCCGACTTTCAGTTTTCTGCTTTTTAAGGCGAGAGCCCAGTTGGATGCATTTGCCTCTTACCAAACATTTGTGGGCCTCCCATAACGTCATCAATAGTTTTCTCTATCTGGGCCCTGCAGTCCGTGTCTCGAAGAAATTGTTCATTTAAATGCCATCTCCATTGATGTGGAGAAGCATTGCGTAAGGAGTGGACACGAGTAATAGGGGCATGATCAGAGCCGACTATTTGGCCGATAGTGGCATCAACAAGGAAATCCAGACAGCTATGGCCTACACAGAAGTAATCTATGTGAGTATAAGAATTGTGTGGATGTGAATAAAATGTATAATCCCTATCCGTAGGGTGTAGTAGACGCCAGGTATCTTTTAATTGGAAATCATGGAGAAGTAACCAAAATCGTTTAATATCCCTCAAAGAAACTCTAGGAGACCCAACAGAGGTATCTAGAAGAGGTTCTAGTGCCCAATTAAAGTCACCACCGACTACAAGTACACCCTCGATATTTTGTTCAATCAATTCAAAGGCTTCTCTCATGAATCGCAATTGTCCTTGATTGGGGAGGTAGAGATTAACAAAAGTAAAAATTTGGTTAGCAATAGTAGCCTTTACCAATAACCCTCGGCCATCACCTATAGGTATTTCGGAGACATTGTCTAATCTAAAATATTTGCCAAACAAAACAGCAACCCCTTTGGCCTTGGCTCCTGAAAAGTCATTAAAATACCCCTGGGGGAAATGGCAGGAATGTAATTTGGGGGAGACGCCTTTTTTAAAGTGTGTCTCCTGGAGAAACACCACGTCACGTATGTAGAAGTCTAGACCTTCTTTCGGGAACATTGAAGCCTTCCACATTATAAGACAAAAATTTTAGGCTAGCCATGAGAATAGGTTAAAGAGAACCTCTGTTGCATCAATAAGACACCCTCGCCACATTGAATAAGACATTGCACAGTATACCAAGCCCAGGTAGAGGGAGGAGGGGAAGAGGAAAAGGCAGGAGAGGACATGAGGGAAAGCAAGGGAAAAAGAACACATACAGGAACAAAAATACGAGCATGAACCATATAGAAACATATTTAACAGTGGATTGGAACGGCCCATCACAGAGAAATTTAGCACGGACAAAAACAAAAGAGAAAAAAAAACTATAATTATGGAAACAAAAATACTCTGCACGAATAGCCATGGGAAACCATAATTGGCCCATGGTCTATAAATGTACCGCAGAGAATAGGGGGTCAGAGGGGAAAATGGATGCATCAACTTCAAATAACAGTCAAGTAAAACATAGTAATGCGTAAAACAGCCCAAACAGGTAAAGAGCTAGCCCTAGCCAGGGCATATCCAATGAAGTAACCCAGGTCCATGGGTAGGCCGACAACCTAATTATTGGTACAAAGAAACAACATTCAATAAACAGAGCCCCACGGCAATCTTCAGTGTCCGGTCAATCTCTAAGGGCAAGCAACCGGCGAGACGGACTCGGACAGTGAAACGCTCAGCCAGCGCTAAAGTACAAATAAAAGCGTAGCATAAATAAGAAAACAGACATTATTTATGTGTCTAAGGAGGGCCCAGCGGACTCTTCAGTGCAATGTCGTCTTCTATTATTGCGGACTCTACGCCATGGTTCCATGTGACTCTGAGGCAAAGTAGACAATTCTAACAGGTCCAGCCAGTTCGGGAGTACAGGTGGAGATATCCCCAGAGACTCACAAAAGTCTTTCACATCTTCGTATTCTTGTAAGACGAGGAGAAACCCTTGGTGGGTAACTTGTATGCTCAAGGGGAATCTCCAATGGAATTTTATGCCTTGTTTCTTGAGCTCCTCCATAAGAGGACGTAAAAGGCAATACTGTTGTAAGGTAGCCCATGATAGATCTTGGTAAATTTGTATTTGGTGCCCGTTAAACTCAATGGGGAGATTCAAATGTGTGAAAAGTCATTTGGGAGTCTGTTTTTTCCTATCTAATAGACAGGAAAAAAGAGACACCCAACCGACTTTTCACACATTTGAATCTCCCCCAATGTCTGAAACTCGTCTGGATTTCTGAAGTATTTCCTCCTTTTCCTGAAAATAATGGAGTCGACAAATAACATCGTGAGGGCGGTCCGCAGAACTGCCTCTAGGACGTAGAGCGTGATGTGCCCTGTCAAATACAGTTTGATAGTCAGGGTCAGCACCCAAGAGGTCATTGAATATCTTCGTCAGAGCATCGACAATACCCTGAGGGGGAATCTCTTCAGGGACGCCCCATATTCTCAAATTATTTCTGCGGCCCTTATTGTAGAGGTCATCGAGTCTGTGTCTCATGTCTGCTAATGAGCGTGATTGACGGGAGCTCAGATCATGCAAATCAGAGACCTTAGAGTCCATATCTTCACCATGGTCTTCCAGCGCTACCACTCTGTCTGCAACCTGGGTGAGGTCAGACTGTAAGGAGGAGATACGAGTTTGAAAAGAATCCTGTATCCGCTGTTCCATGGACTGCAAGTCTTGTTGTATATCCTGGCGGGTTGAAAGATACCGCAGCTGTAAAGAATAGCAGACAACTCCGGTGACTCTACAGAGGGTTGGGATGGCCGGGCAATAGTAGAGGGCGCTGCAGCCCCTGATACCATGGGCTACAGATGGCGAAGAAGGAGCTGACAAAGTATAATCAGAAGCAGGAGTCCTAAACAACAAATAAAATGCTGCAGCTTAAGAAGATGGGTCCGAGGTAGTTTTAACCAATTTCTTGGAGGAACGGCGTCTCATCATGAAGGTAGATCGTAAGCATATCCCAGTAGAACTAGACCCAAAGAATCATCTGTTCGGGTTAAACAGTAATGATTAAGTGATACATCACATATTCCCCTCAGTGTGGCGCAGTCAAGTCATCACAGTTACGGGCATGATCACCATGCAATGGAAAGGAGGAGCCTTCCACATTGGGATTAACGTATACAGTTCAAAACATAGTGGTCCGCTGCACCCAGTCTTGGGACCAGGGTTGGCAGGAGAGGAGGTCACCGAAATCGATATCCAGGAAACTGTTATGGATATGTGGAAACCGCCACAAGGGGAGTTCCAAGTCAAAAGATAGCAGGATAGAGCAGGACAACACTGTTTGTCAATACAGTAGTAAACTTCTTACTTGTAGAAAACAGTGTCAGTGTATTGTAGCATAAACAGGAGCCATAGAAGGGC
Organism: Pseudophryne corroboree; assembly: GCF_028390025.1. Lineage (NCBI taxonomy): Eukaryota > Metazoa > Chordata > Amphibia > Anura > Myobatrachidae > Pseudophryne > Pseudophryne corroboree. The sequence continues at coordinate 495,810,809 of NC_086448.1, read as the reverse complement.
AGTCATAAAAAAGCCCATAATCAAAATCACAGTAGTTAAATTAGCTGAAAGTTCTTCTTAGAGAGACAAATAACTGGGAAACGAGGTAATCTCCAATAATAAAGTTAAATGAGAGGCACAGGTGAATAATCTTCAGTGGGATAATATTAACTGTATATGATTAGGAGCACAGTTCCAGTAAAATGGGCTCAGGAGGGTAGTCACACACTCACAGGAAATATGGATGCTGAATGATATTACCTCTGCTCCCAAGATATAGCACAGTGATCTGCCTGTAATCATATCCAGCTCTCATTCTTGCCCTTCAGTGCTGTCACATTGCTTCCAGAAACAGCCACTGCTTTTTACAGCAGACCGGAGTATCAGCTGCTTGGCAATGCAGCACTGCTCAAGGCCAGAGTAGGAACAGGAGCACCCCCCCCCATATCACAGCATTAGAAAGACCCTAGGAGAGGTTTCCAATATGGTGCCGGGAGCAAGGGGTGGAGGGCTCTGCTTGCGGTGTTTGTGCATCCAGGGACAGCGGTGATGAGCTGGCAGCAGAGAGGGAGTGCGTGGCCGGGCACCAGTGACTCCTGTAGCAGTGCGGACCACTTCAAATGAGCCGTGAGCCGCGATCACCGGGACTTCCGTCCGGACACCGCCAGCCAGGAGAGTCCGCGGCTCCGGAACAGCAGATAGGCCTTGCAGAAGGGGGGAGGTTAGGAGACGGCATGAAATGCTGTATGCGGTGGCCCAGGATGAAAAGGCAGCAGGGGACTATACGTACTGCCGAAATAAAGCAGGGGCAGTCAGAATAAGCCTTTTACATGCTTTTGCAGGATTCGGGTAGAAGAGCTCCTCCAAATCACGTCCTCACAGGCAGACAGCCAGGCCTCGCCCCCCGCAATCATTCTTTTGAGTTGATCCTTAGAAATGACATGTATTTATCAGTATTTTACAATACATTTAATTTGGATTGCTAATTATTTTACTCTTCTATACCGTTTTAAACTAAGCCCATTAATTTGTAGCAGATATTCTATCAATGAAAAAAGCAACTACAAATGTAATGAATATAAGGTTTACTGAAAAGGACCAGGAAAAATACGAGCCCCAGGGTTATGTAGCAGTCAATGCAGATTTTATATGGGTCCTACAAGAACTGTAATGTCCTGAACTGTATACAATTTCTCTTGGCAGATAAAGAAAATCTTATTCCCATGTTTATTATAAAGAATACTTGCATGTAGCACTTACCAATGTCTATTAGACCTGTTTGACATAGTTAGAAATTGGGCAAAATATATATATATTTTAGATAATATATAGTTATATTTCTATAGTTAGAAATTGGAACTTGGAAGTTTAAGGAACATGTGTTGCTCTGTAACTGGTTAAATGTTTATCAACTGCTATATTCAGCATAGAAATAGCAATTTTCTAAAAATGATTGCAGAGAGTTGCATATTTCAATACATTTTACATTTTTATACTGAACTACTGTATGTATGCATATATAAATGCTAGCTGTAATGCCAGTGCTGCCTGTGTTTTATTTTATTTTATTTTCTCTGTTCCCACCATCCATTCTCTTTCTTACCTACTCTATCTTTCTCTCCCCTCCAACACACACTTTCTCCTCACCTCTCCTCCTTCCTCCACTGTCTCACTATCACTGCCTCATCACTCTCTCCTGTGCACAGGGCCGTCTTTTCATATGGGTTCAATGGGCACTTGCCCAAGGGCCCCAGGACTGTAAGGGCCCTAGGCTGATAGCTAAGGGTCCCTTGTTTCCAAGGGTACCAGATTTTTTTTTAAATCGGCCCCAGGGAACCTGAGATATCCGACTTCAAACCAGTGGTCCCCATCCAAGCCTGTTAGTTGCTCTTCCCAGTCATATATCTTGGGTTTTCAAAAATATAAGTGAAGGCGCACAAAATGAATAGAGTTAAAATCTCTTGTTTTATTGTGTGCATTTTAAGATTTTAACTCTATTAATTGGTAATAAATCATTAATTTGTATCAAAACAGCAGTCGGTTAATATATTTTTTGTGCACCTTCACTTATATTTTTGGTTCTCATTTATATGTTAGGTGGATTTCCAGGTCCGCATTGTGAAGGCATCCGAATATAGGTTGTCCTCTCTTTTTATAGAGATATAGTACTTTTTATTAATCTAGCGCCAGACACATTGGTTTTGGTTTGTATCTTGGGTTTTGCCTTACATAGAGTTAATGTGAGGGTATACTCCAAAAGCTGGAAATCTCTCCTTTCGGCAGACAGGGGAAGCTCTCTCTACTGGCAGCTTGTCTCTACTATACCCAAAACCAGAGATATCAGCCTCCCAGCAGCTGGTCCCTGCTCCAGCTCCACATGCCTGGTATGCAGTATTATATTTTCGTCAGTGGAATGCTCTGGCTCCTGAATCCCCACGTCCCCAGTACCTCCTGAAAGGTGGGGTGCTCTAGTTTTTTTTATCCCATTGAAAGCTAAGAAATCTGTTTCCAGGAACTAGAGATATCTGCAGTCAAGCAAGCTGCCCTCCCACTGGAAAATGATGAACATTAAGCCCACTCCCCTATACACCCCTCCACTGAGTATTTCACACCCGCTACCACCTTGGAAGTCATGTACCTGCGGGACATCAAAGCTGCGACTGATAGCATCCCCACCCCTACCGCTGGAGGATGGGTAGGGGACCCAGTGCATTGCTTTGCCCAGAGGCCTACACTGCTGTTAAGATGGCCCTGCCTGTCAGAGGCATAACTTGGGTAGGGCGAGTGGGGCACGTGCCCTGGGCACCTTGGCAGGCCCAGCAGAGGGGGGCGCCACCGGCGGCCAGGGCATCATGCCCCACTCGCCCCTGTCACGCTGCAATGTGAGGGGAGGAGAGTGCAGCGTCTCTCCCTCCCCTCAATGTCCTCACCACTGCTGCCAGCACCAGCAGCGCTGCCAGCAGTGCTGCGCGTGTCTGGTCTCCGGCGGCATTAGCCAATCAGAGCTTGCGGACCGGCTCCTGATTGGCTGCCGGTCCACGAGCTTTGATTGGCTAGCGAACCGGTGCCACATAGCCGCCGCCGGAGACCTGGAGCGTTGAGGGGCAGGAGAGGCGCTGCGCTTTCCTCCCCTCACATAGCACAGCCACAAGGAAGCGGTGAGTGACCAGGGGGGCGGGGGGGGGGGGCACTGTGGGGCATGTAACAGGCACTGTGGGGCAATGTAACTGGCACTGTGGGGCAAAGTAACTGGCACTGTGGGGCAATGTAACTAGCACTGTGGGGCATGTATCTGGCACTGTGGGGCATGTATCTGGCACTGTGGGGCAAAATAACTGGCACTGTGGGCAATGTAACTGGCACTGTGGGGCATGTATCTGGCACTTTTGGCCAAAGTAACTGGCACTGTGGGGCATGTATCTGGCACTGTGGGGCAAAGTAACTGGCACTGTGGGGCAATGTAACTGGCACTGTGGGGCAATGTATCTGGCACTGTGGGGCATGTATCTGACACTGTGGGGCAATATAACTGGCACTGTGGGGCATGTATCTGGCACCGTGGGGCAAAATAACTGGCACTGTGGGGCAATGTATCTGGCACTGCGGGAGCAATGTATCTGGCACTTTGGGGCATGTATCTGGCACTGTGGGGCAATGTAACTGGCACTGTGGGGCAAAGTAACTGGACTGTGGGGCAATGTATCTGGCACTATGGGGCAATGTATTTGGCACTGTGGGGGCATGTATCTGGCACTGTGGGGCAATGTAACTGGCACTGTGGGGCAATGTAACTGGCACTGTGGGGCATGTATCTGGCACTGTGGGGCAATGTAACTGGCACTGTGGGGCATGTATCTGGCACTGTGGGGCATGTATCTGACACTGTGGGGCGCTGTATCTGTCACTGTGTATCTGGCACTGCGGGGCACTGTGTATATGGCACTATGGGGCACTATGTATCTGGCACTGTGGGGCAATTGTGTATCTGGCACTGTGTAAAATCTGCGTACTGTGCAAAAATTGAATGAAAGTGTGCTGAGAGACGACACAAAGGGTAGGTGATAGTGTGCTGAGAGGCGACACAGGGGGTAGGTGATAGTCATGTTGGCACGCCCCATTTTCAGTGGCCACACCCCTTTTGGTGCGTGACTACCATTTTTCGCTGCGCGCGCCGAAGGCACGCGCACATACGTCTTTGGTGGTTTTTTTGGAGGGGGAGAGGGGGGGTGCCACTCTTCATCTTGACCTGGGCTCCGAAAACCCTAGTTATGCCTCTGCTGCCTGTGCACCTATGAAATGGGTAAAAGGGGTTACACAAGCTATCTTTACAGTCCAATGTGATGACATTTTCTTTTTGGCACAGTCAGGTTTATTATATAGATATATACTGTAGATTTTATTGTATATTTTTTACTGGTGTACTACAGGTCTCAGGCTCCGGATGCAAGGGAATTCATAAACTTTTAATACTACAAGCACCAGTGTAAACATACAGTTCGGGTCTGCTGGGACCTTTAGTGGAACAGCTAAAAAAAAACTAAACTTTCAATTTAAAATGTATTACCATAGAACCACTTTTCCCACAGGTGAAGGGGAAAAGTCCCCATGTTGAAAAGCCTAAGAATTTTTTACTTAGGGTCTGATTCATGTTTGTAAGTGAAGCAAAAAAAGCAAGTAAGTCTGTGTCCATCCAGACCAAACCATTTTTGCCATGTAAGTGGGGGGGGGGAGTGAATCACGATTGTTTTTGCATGTAGCTCACAAATGTTAGACAGTTTTATGTTTACACTGCAACTTAGATTTCAGTTTCAACACACCCCATCCAAATCTAAATCTCTCTGCATATGTTACATCTGCCAAACTTGCAGTGCAACATGATTTTGCCCAGTTGCTTTCTTTTTTGCTTTACTTACAAACATAAATTAGGCCAGTAATGATAAAGAGAACATTACACAGTGTGTGTCCCCAATTTTGCTGCCACCAGTCTAGGTTATGAATGCTGAGGCTGATAACCCTTGGGTAATTATTTACATATAATTTAATTTTTTCACACACTGCAAAAGTCTATACTGATGATTATCATCACCAGCAGCAAAGCTTGACCGCTCTCTTATAATACCTGGGCTTTTGCAAGCCCTTCTATCTTCCATTTAGTCTCCACCGCTCCCATCAAGAGGAGATGCAAGTGCCAGAAGCCAGACGCAAAATTATTTGAATTCACAAATTAAAATGGGGACTTTAATACTTTAATAGTGCTTCTGGGGAGGAAACTAGCCTTGAAACAGTACCTACAGATGAGTCCTAGCTCATCTATTCCCCTAGACGTGGCAAACGCTGGGTCGTTTGCTGCAACTAGTATGTCTGCGGCCATACGCATGCACTGCGCATGCACCCACAATCCATAGGATCAAATGTATGTGTATGCTCTCATGAATGGGTCGCATGCAGGCATGGCAAGTCGCAATCACAATGTGACCACATGTGCTGCCAGTTCATGGGCAGGATGTAATCAGGGAGGATAAATATAAGATAATAACCATTAAAGGATAAAACTATGCTTATTTGGGCCAAATTTTGAATTCCCACGCGTTTTCTTTATGGACATGTGCTATGCAAATTTGCATGTTTTGGTAAGTCTTACTCTGAAACAACCCTATTGTCTTAGCATTGCTCTCATCTTCTAGTTCAGTGTTTAACAATACCACTCTAACAGTGTAGTGTTTTCCTGGAGGGGTGTAGTATGGTATGCCGGCGTTTGGGCTCCCGGCGACCAGCATACCGGCGCCGGGAGCCCGACCGCCGGCATACCGACAGCTTGGCGAGTGCAAAGGAGCTCCTTGCGGGCTCGCTGCGCTCGCCACGCTGTGGGCACGGTGGCGCGCTACGCACGCCACACTATTTTATTCTCCCTCCAGGGGAGTCGTGGACCCCCACGAGGGAGAATAGTTGTCAGTATGCCGGGTGTCGGGATTCCGGCGCCGGTATACTGTGCGCCGGGATCCCGACATTCGGCATACAGAAGACCACCCTACCAGGAGTCATCACAGATAAAAAAATAAAATCTTAAGTGAAATAACTAGTGACACGTGGATCTTTGAAATAAAATGTGCCATTCAGTAATGAATACACCTGTTCACCAGTACAAGTATGGAGAATATGCACAGTTAGATTTCCCTGTGGGCTGGAGTTTGGAAAACTGATCTAGATTGTAAGCTTTCACAAGCAGGGTCCTATCTACTCTGTGTATCACGTCCACTATTCTTTTATGACAGTTTATACTGATTTTTTTCTGCTTCTGTGTATGAGTTGTTTCTCTGTATACTTTGTTTTATGTTTGATTTGATTTTCTGGTGCTATGAAGTTTTTTTCTGTGGCACCTCACAAATAAACAAAGAAGTTGATGATGGCATCAGGTATTACAAAGCATATTATACTTGTAGCTTTGATCATTTTATAATTGACATATAAATAGTTCAGCTCACGTTGGCTATTACATTTGGAAGGAGAACAGAATGACAGACATGGGAATGGAGAGAGTTAAACCTACTGTGATGGGTGTGGACCAAAATGGCATGACAGGTTACAGCCAATTATAGATAGGGGAGGGATCAATATATATAGGGGATGCATAGGGCATTAGGGGTCTCTTTTAGTTTGCCTTCCCGCTCACCCACCCCATTTTTGGTTTGATTAGGCACAGAGTTTTTTGTGGCTTTAGGCAGTTAGAAGTGGTTTTCTCGTTGGCTATTTGTTTGGCGGAAAAGAACGGCAGGTTCTAGTTTGGCTTGTTAGTCACAGTTTTAACGGTGTTGGTGTGGTTTAGGTGCACTCACCTCCATTGACTTTTAAGGACGCTAGATCACCCGACAGGGGGCAGCGTCATCACCCATCAGGGTGGGCAGTCAGCGTGGAGGTCTGAGTTGGATACCTATGTATGGTTTTTGTGGTAGATTAGGATTGTTTTAGTTTTAATGTCTTTGAGGTTCTCTTCAGTGGGTTTTTAGCCGTTCTTTTTTCTGCCACCATATTCGGTTAATATTATATGCTAATTTAATATTTTCTTTTACAGGTTTTTCTAGTGGTTAGGGTTACAATAAATAGTTAACAATTTTCTTCCAAATTCAAGTCTCCGTGTCTTTATTCTTATTATAAGGGTATAGGATGTTTTACTGTTAGAATGGAGGCACACAACAGCCATTGGGAGGTTTATAGGTTCCTAGATATAGGACAAGTTTGTTAAGGTGTAAATGTCTCTAGAGCATACCCTGAACACTTAACAGGGATCATATTTTTAAGGAACAAGATTCTACTACAACTGTACTGGAGGAAAGTACATGGTTAAATAAGAAAATTGTTGTTTGTTAAATTATATATATATATATATATATATATATAGTTTATATGGAAATCTGATATTTTCCAATGTGACTTATTATGTTGATGTTCAGTCTGTATGCTAAATGTGAATTTGAAATGAGCCAATGATCCAGCATTCATCATGTTGGAAGACCCACCAAGATTTCTGCCCAGACACTTTTTCATCTAAATCCAGTCATGTTTGTTGGAATATGTGTGTACAGGTTGTTGGTGGTATGGCAGGCACATCAGCAGATGCCGTGAGTCAACAAACAGCCTAGTATGTAAAGTGGGGTGGTTTGTTTAGTAGCAATGTAATTGTACAGCCATACTCACAGTAATTGTACAGCCATACTCATACCTGGCAATCAGGTTTCTATGGAGTTAAGTGGAAAACATCCATCTTCTACTGTGTCACTCTAACACAGTGACAAGAAGTTGTAATGCATGCTCAGAAATAAAGTTGATGGCCATCTTGGTTAGGGATATGAAGCCTCCCTGTAGAAACCTTGGGTTGGGATCAAGTGACCGGTGGTTGTGATTCCGGCGGCCAGCATACGACAACAGGATCTTGGCCACCATATTGCCAGAGGGGGGCTAGTGCAACGAAGCCCCTTGCGATCTCGGTGGCTCGATCACCACAGGTTCTATTCCCTCTCTGTGGGTGTCATGGACATACACGAGTGGGAATAGTCCCTGTTAGTCGGCATGCCGACTGTCATGATTTCAAGCGGTCGGGATTCTGGTGGCAGTATAGGACGCCAGGATCTTTGCCACCATATTGCCAGAGGGGGGCTAGTGCAACAAAGCCCTTTGCGGTCTCGGTGGCTCGCTCACCACAGGTCCTATTCCCTCTCTGTGGGTGTCATGGACATTCACGAGTGGGAATAGTCCCTGTTAGTCGGCATGCCGACTGTCGGGATTTCAAGCAATTGGGATTCTGGTGGCAGTATATTGACAGTAACATGATTACATCCCAGAACCTTAGTATGGAGTATGCACAGTAGAGCTCTCCAGCTCCAGCATTGTTAAGCTAGAAAATCTCTCCCATCCAAATGTGCAATGTAAACCCCTTGAAGCTCTTAATAGCAATGTCTACTACCTAGTTTTCTGGTTTGACATTTTGGTGCTTGCAAATCTTACTTACACTAAATTAAATGTGCTATAGTAAATGTATTACTTTTTATGTCTGTCTCTTTCCCAGCGTGGAACTACTCAAAGTGCAGGCAATTAATGTGCATTTAAGCCAAGAGGAAGAATGTGGCCATCTGGGCTCTACTGTATGTTAAAACTATTTTAATACAATATTTAATTGTTCACTAATGGCAGTGGGTTAAGGAACAGGTCCCACAGCAAATTAATTGTAAAATTAAATGCGTGCACAAGATGGCTTGAACTGCTCACTTGCAATGGCTATTTGCATGACAATAAAGAATGCCACCATGATTTAATAACAAGAATAGAAGAAATAGAAAGAAAAAAATGTAATAGGAGGAAAAAGGTACAGTGAAATGATTCAGGCATGACTGAGGTGAAAGTGTAAAATAGGTACATTAATGGACTATTACTGGGCATTACAGGTGATCATGGCAATAGTAGCCCATACTACTAATGTATACATAAATTGTATATTGTAAGATACTGGACAATGCTTTTAAATCACATTTTAATGTCATATAACAATTTAAAAGTATATTACAGAATATTCAACACTGTTGTGTGGATCAGCTACCTGTGAGGGAGCTTGCAACTTGCCTTGTTGGTGATGCATATTCAGCGACACTGAATGGATTGGCTTTTCACCAATCAGGGACTTTCATGGTTAAGCAATCATTACTCACAGTACAGCCCAACCAGGCCAATTTGTGGTGATCTATTTGTAGCTCACCACACGAACAGACTACCCCTAGATCATGCAATACGTAGACCCTAATCCCTGTCACCATCAGGTATCACTCACAATATGCAGTCAGATGGTAGACGGTGAGTGTTAACATTCATAATATTAACACCAGAATGTCATCAGTTATGATATTGCCATGGTTAAAATGCCAACATCATAAATGTCAATAACTGGAAAATGTCAACAGGGTCAGAATGTTGACATATGAAATGTTGAAATTGAAAAAATTTCAAGATTAGCATTAGGGTTAGGGTTACATTCTTGGCATTTTTACTATGATTAAATTTCATCAGTATTGACATAAAGGGTGGAATTCAATTGTTTGAAAAGTTGGTTGGGTGTCTGTTTTTTCCTGTCTATTTGATAGGAAAAAACAGACACCCAATTGACTTTTCAAACAATTGAATACCCCCCTATGAATGTCATCATGGTCAATGCCGACATGTTTACTGTGACGTAATGACCATATCGACATTCTAATATCCACAGTATAAATTTTGACATGATGCATGTTTTATATCGAACCCTTCACTCACCCATTATACATTTGCCTAAGGGTCTCACATGATTTGCATATCATGTTTCTGTTAACAAAGGTGCACATTAAAGATAATCTGTTCTCACTGATTCCCTCAATACTCTACCTGTGTAACATGGTCCTATCTTTTTGTTAGTTTTTTTTAACAGTTCAGTTTTTGTTGTTTATGCAAAACATTTGATTGTTGCTAGTTAATACAGGTTGCGTTTCCCATATCCAAATATTCCGAAATACGGAATATTCCGAAATACTGACTTTTTTGAGTGAGAGTGAGATAGTGAAACCTTTGTTTTCTGATGGCTCAATGTACACAAACTTTGTTTAATACACAAAGTTACTAAAAATATTGTATTAAATGACCTTCAGGCTGTGTGTATAAGGTGTATATGAAACATAAATGAGTTGTGTGAATGTAGACACACTTTGTTTAATGCACAAAGTTATAAAAAAATATTGGCTAAAATCACCTTCAGGCTGTGTGTATAAGGTGTATATGAAAAATAAATGCATTCTGTGCTTAGACTTGGGTCCCATCGCCATGATATCTCATTATGGTATGCAATTATTCCAAATTACGGAAAAAATCCAATATCCAAAATACTTCTGGTCCCAAGCATTTTGGATAAGGGATACTCAACCTGTAGTACCTTTAGGCTAGTTGGTTAGGACAGCTGTTAATGCCCACATGAATGCAGTTCCATGGTGTGTCTTACATTTGTTTAATTATTCTAGAGTGGGAGATACATTCTTTTGCAGGAGCTAGTCGACAGTCCCAGAAGATCCCTTCCCTCAGTCACAAGACTTGCAGAGTTGATATTTTTGGAACTTATTCATAAGTCTAAGGAAAATGTTACAACCTCTACCTAGACCCATGTGGTGAATATAGCTTTGTGTGTGTGATTTTTTATGATGGGGGTGGGGGGTGGGGGTATATTTAGTAAAGGTCAATACTAATCAAGGTAATCAATTAAAATCGATCTCAATCGATGAAGGGTTTCAGGGACTGAAACACACATTTGCTAACAGATGATTTTTTTTATATTCTTTTAAATATTAATACTTGTGTGCTTTGGCCCTGGAAGTACAATATTGAGTTGATTGATTTTCATCAATTTTAATAGATCAAGTCGACCTTTAGTAAATTTCCCCTTATATCTCTCATTCTGCTCTGGTTGTCCATGCAAAGAAGTATGCTATGGAGGCTATCACCCTACCTTGTAGTAGGTCACAATTGTAAATAGATAGCGCTCACCTACTGTATGGCGTATAATTAAAGTAGAATGTGGGGTGTAGTCTATGAAATATATCAGATGATGCTATATAAGGTGTAATACAATAGGACAATTTCAAATGAAGTTTATGGAAAATGTAAGAAAGTTATTAACATATACTTTAACATATAGGGCAATTATAGCTGGTAATATGACAAAAAGGAAATATTAACCAGGTGTCCACTGGGTTCCAATAAGCTCAACTGAATTAATAAGGATGCTTTGATGTTAGCTCAAGAAGCTGGTCTACTTGACACTATGTTGTTGGTAACTGTCAGAGTACGTGTAATAATAGTCAATGGAAACTGTTGCATTTGTACTGTAGTGCAGGGAGATGTGAGCAAAAATAGGATTTTAATAACCTACCGGTAAATCCTTTTCTCCTAGTCCGTAGAGGATGCTGGGGATGACATCAAGACCATGGGGTATAGACGGGATCCGCAGGAGACATGGGCACTCTAAAGACTTTTCATTGGGCGTGAACTGGCTCCTCCCTCTATGCCCCTCCTCCAGACCTCAGTTGTAGGAACTGTGCCCAGGGAGACTGACATTTCGAGGAAAGGCGTTACTTAACTAGTGGTGAGATATCTACAAACTCACACCCTCAACCATGCCGCACACATGGCATTCAACATAACACACACCAACAGGCATGAACTAATTGCAGCAACATGCTGAAACCAAGATAACACAACTTGTGTAACTGTAATAACTAAACTGCAGGTAAAGTACGCACTGGGACGGGCACCCAGCATCCTCTACGGACTAGGAGAAAAGGATTTACCGGTAGGTTATCAAAATCCTATTTTCTCATACGTCCTCGAGGATGCTGGGGACGACATCAAGACCATGGGGTCTATACCAAAGCTCCAGTATGGGCGGTAGAGTGCGGATGACCCTGCAGCACCGATTGACCAAACTTTAGGTCCTCATTGGCCAAGGTGTCAAACTTGTAGAATTTTGGAAGTGTGTTTGACCCTGACCAAGTAGCTCAGGAGGAGCCCACCTTCCTAGTAGAATGGGCCTTCACCGACATTGGTAACGGCAATCCAGCCCTAGAATAAGCTTGCTGAATCGTACCTCTGATCCAGCGCGCAATAGTCTGCTTGGAAGCAGGACACCCAATCTTGTTGGGAGCATATAGGACAAACAAAACCTCTGTTTTCTGTATTCGAGCTGTTCTAGCGACATAAATCTTCAAAGCTCTAACCACATCTAGAGAACGTGTCAGTAGCAACTGGCGACAACAATAGGTTGGTTTATGTGGAAAGAGGAAACCACCTTTGGAAGAAAATGTTGACGAGTTCTCAACTCTGCCCTATCTTCATGGAAGATCAGGTAAGGGCTCTTCTGGGACAAGGCCCCCAATTCAGACACCCGCCTTGCGGATGCCAACGCCTAAAGCATCACCACTTTCCAAGTGAAAAACTTCAACTCTATTTCTTGTAGAGGCTCAAACCAACCCGATTGAAGGAACTGCAACACCACATTAAGGTCCCATGGTGCCACTGGAGGCCCAAATGGAGGATGGATGTGCAGAACCCCTTTCACGAACGTCTGAACTTCTGGAAAGGAGGCCAATTGTTTTTGAAAGAAAACTTATAAGGCCGAAATCTGGACCTTGATTGACCCCAATCTAAGGCCCGCATCCACACCAGCCTGCAGAAAATGGAGAAAACGTCCCAACTCAAACTCTTCCATTAGAGCCTTCTTGGATTCACACCAAGACACATATTTTCTCCAAATACGGTGGTAATGTTTAGACATTACTCCTTTCCTGGCCTGAATAAGAGTGGGGATGACTTCCTTGGGAATACCCTTTTGGGCTAGGATCCGACGCTCAACAGCCATGCCGTCAAACGTAGCCGCGGTAAGTCTTGATACACACACGGCCCCTGCTGTAGTAGGTCCTCTCGAGGAGGAAGAGGCAGAGGATCTTCTATGAGCTACTCCTGAAGATCTGGATACCAAGCCCTCCTTGGCCAGTCTGGGGCAATGAAGATTGCTCAAATTATTGTTCTTATTATTATTTTGAGAACTTTTGGAATCAGTGGAAGTGGAGGGAAAACATATACCGACCGAAACACCCACTGGGTCACCAGTGTATCTACTGCTATTGCTTGAGGGTCTCTCGACCTGGAACAATATCTCTGAAGATTCTTGTTTAGATGAGATGCCATCATGTCTACTTGAGGAACTCCCCAAAAACTTGTCACCTCTGCGAAGACTTCTTGGTGGAGGCCCCACTCTCCTGGATGGAGATCGTGTCTGCTGAGAAAGTCTTCTTCCCAGTTGTCCACTCCCGGAATGAAAATTGCTGACAGAGCTCTAACATGTCTTTCTGCCCAGAGGAGAATCCTTGTCACCTCCGCCATTGCCGCTCTGCTTTTCGTTCCGCCTTGGCTGTTTATGTACGCGACTGCTGTTACATTGTCCGACTGGATCTGCACGGGATCTTGAAGAAGATGTACCGCTTGTAGAAGGCCGTTGTAAATGGCTCTCAATTCCAGAACGTTTATGTGAAGGCAGGCTTCCTGACTTGACCATTTTCCTTGGAAGCTTTCCCCCTGTGTGACAGCTCTCCAGCCTCGGAAACTTGCATCCGTGGTTATTAGGACCCAGTCGTGAATCCCAAACCTGCGTCCCTCTAGTAGGTGAGAACTGTGTAGCCACCACAGGAGCGAAATCCTGGCTTTGGGGGACAGGATTATTTTCCGCTGTATGTGTAGGTGGCATCCGGACCACTTGTCCAACAGGTCCCACTGGAATACTCTGGCATGAAATTGGCCAAACTGTATGGCCTCGTAGGCTGCTACCATTTTCCCCAACAACCGAATACATTGATGGATCAACACGCTTGTTGGTTTCAATATTTGTTTGACCATTTTCTGGATTTCCAGAGCCTTTTCCACTGGAAGAAATACTCTCTGTACTTCTGTGTCCAGAATCATTCCTAAAAAGGACAATCTTGTTGTCGGTTCCAACCGCAACTTTGGAAAATTCATGATCCAACCGTGTTGTTGGAGTATTGACAGGGAGAGTGCGATGTTCTGCACCAACCGTTCCCTGGATCTCACTTTTATCAGGAGATCATCCAGATAAGGAATTATATTGACTCCTTTTTAACGAAGGAGGACCATCATCTCCGCCATCACCTTGGTGAATACCCTCGGTGCCATGGAGAGTCTGAACGGCAACGTCTGAAACTGGTAATGGCAATCCTATACTGCGAATCTCATAAGCTTGGTGAGGTGGATAAATGGGAACATGCAAGTAAGCATCTTTTATGTCTACTGACACCATGAAGTCCCCCTCTTCCAGACGGGAAATCACTACCCTCAGGGATTCCATCTTGAACGAACCTTTTCAAGTAGAGATTCAGATTTTCAGGTTTAAAATCAGTCTGACCGAGCTGTCCGGCTTCGGAACTACGAAGAGACTTGAATAAAAAAACCTTCTCCTTACTGTGCCAAGGGTACCAGGACAATGACCTGATCCTGACATAATTTTTGAATTGCCGTTGTTACTGCCTCTCTTCCCAGAAGAGAAGCTGGCAAGGTCGGTAGAGCACATTACGCCAGGTAGCGCACGTTATACAAATTATGCCGGTAGAGCACATTTCTCAGGTAGAGCACATTAAACACATTATGCCAGATAGAGCACATTACTCCAGGTAGAGCACATTATACACATTATGCCGGTAGAGCACATTACACCAGGTAGAGCATGTTATACACATTACGCCAGGTAGAGCACATTACGCCAGGTAGAGCATGTTATACACATTACGCTGGTAGAGCACATTACAACAGGTACAGCACATTATACACATTATGCCAGTAGAGCACATTATACCAGGTAGAGCAAGTTATACACATTATGCCAGGTAGGGCACGTTATACACATTACGCCGGTAGAGCACATTACGCCAGGTAGAGCATGTTATACACACTATGCCGGTAGAGCACATTATGCCAGGTAAAGTACATTATACACATTACGCCGGTAGAGCACAGTATACACATTATGACATGACAGCTACTCAGCCAGCCCCAGTCCTCCTTCTTAGAGTCACAACACACACAAACAACAATTACACAAACACACACATGATACATTACATACTTACCCTTTGTAAATCCGTCCTCTCTCCCACTCTTTCTGCGCCTCCTGTACTGAGCTCTTCTGTCTGGCAGCTCCTCTTCTCTCTCTTCACTGGTGCGGCGTGACGTCATGATGTCATGCCGCGTCCTATCCTAATACGATTAACTTTATTAAATAGCAAGCTGAGGCGGGCAGAGCGGGCAGAGGGGGTCAGGAGAAGGGGAGTGTCAGTCCCACCGGCAGTGTCTGCAGCCGCAGACAATAACACAGGCAGCGGCCTGTGTTTGAGCAGCCCGGGCCCTCCACTCTCTGTTAGAGTGGCCGGGCCCAGGACAACTGTACACAGGGCACCCCCTTGATGGCGGCCCTGGTCAGTGGGCAAGCCATGAGCCAGCTGACAGCTTCGTAAAAAAACAAATCAGGAGGGCAGACAGGTGCTGTAAGTAGAGCTTTGCAAGAGATGCGAATACACTAATGATAATGGTCACCAGTGCTAACTGACCACTTCTAAATTTCCTGACTGCGTTATAGATTCTTTCTATATTGCTATTGCTTATATTATATGACCTTGTAGTTGTATTTCAGGGTGAATCTGATGATTAGAACAATCAGCTTATGGGCATAAATATACTATTTTTGTGTGTAACTTTTTACAGCTTATTTTTTTAGACACGAGTCCAGCTCAGCTTGAACACCATAGTCTATCATTTACTTCCTTAACGTCCAATTTTCAGTTTGCAGAATAATATGTCAATATAGACAAAAAAACAAATTACATTTGGTATAAAATTTTGATGTAGAACACAATCTTAAATAGAGCATGATGTTCTTTTTTATGACCTTTTTTGCAATTTTTAAACAATGCCTGATAACATTCCGTTGCCTATCCAGTTTGTGCTGTGTTTGTTCTAATGGATTGAAAAGTAATTGAGTTTGTTAGAGTGTGTATATTATAGATTAGTTAAGAAACCTATGCATTTAAATGAAGACCGTAGACATAGTATATGTGTAATCCATCTTTTAAACCCAAAAACTCTTTTTACTTTTAGAATTTGGCTGTATATTGTTACTGCCAGTCAGAAAGGCTGGAAACCAAAGTTTCATTAGTATTTGCAGAACAGGTGGAACAACATTGCATACAGTTTAAAGTGTATTTTGTTTTAATTTTGTCATAGGCCATTTGAGACATGAAAAGTGGTTTAACCAAACAAAAGCCACTTTCAAAAGCCCATTTAAAATCCACAATCCTATTCTTCCATTAAACTAAACTCCACAATAGCATGCAGTGTAGTCAGAAAGCTGTTAAGCTCAGCTATTGTTCAAAACATATCAAATTAAATAACATTTAATGAGTTATAAAATGCACAGTATTGCTTTTTATCTATAGCACTTTGTAAAAATGCTTT
This sequence comes from Pseudophryne corroboree, assembly GCF_028390025.1. Taxonomy (NCBI): domain Eukaryota; kingdom Metazoa; phylum Chordata; class Amphibia; order Anura; family Myobatrachidae; genus Pseudophryne; species Pseudophryne corroboree. Next base: position 495,794,252 of record NC_086448.1, on the reverse strand, counting down.
ATTTTCTTTCAAAATGTGACACAATTTTTTTTTATACTTCGTACAGTTATTAGGGCTTAGAATTTATTCTGCAATCAATTTCACAATGTTCACTTTCTTTGTAATGCTTGGGCTATTATTTAATATAAATACAGTGACATGTTTTATTTGCAAAACTACAAAGCCAAAGACATTACTTAATTTTCATATATGTACGAGGTGATGGTTTTCTGATTAATAGTTTCAACTATTTTGGAGTAGACTTTACTAGATATTTTATAATAATTGTATCTGCCAAATGGCCAGTGTGGAAATCACCACAGGACTCTTCATCCTGAATAATGGCTGCAGAAATGTTAAGGGGTTGAGTACATTCTAAACCTCTTGCCTGGCATGGTTGCATCAGCTTTATCTGGTTGTACAGGATGCGACCAGTCAGATATAGAGTGCTTGCAGCTGCAGAGAAGAGAAACTTCCTTCTGCTGCCGCTCTCAAAGGGACCTTCTGGATTCCAAAGATTCCAGTCCCTTTGCCTACCCGCCCCCGCCCTCATTGCTGATCTGTCAGCATGGTAGGACCTCCTAAGTATAAAGTAACCCCCCCCCCCCCCCCCCTCAAGCCCCACCTGTGTATCTGGAGGCTGTCTCGGCTGTTAAAACGAAAGTCGTGATGGTCGCAATGTTTCTGATGTTCCGATGGTGCCGACCAAAGTAATGATGTTTGGAAAAAACAATTCTTTTTTTACAAATATCAAAAAATATATATTTTTTTTTTTACTAGGAACCCGAAGCATAATCCGTGATATGTGCCGTTATTGGGGCTAATAGGATTGCCCCCAGCGATACAATTACCCATGTTTATCGACCGCGGGTAATGGGATACCCCCCTTAGAACATGTAATGTCCAACATACACCTATAAAATGCAACAAAATTATGTCACTAAAAATCTTGATTACATTAGCTATAAAATAGAGACCACAGGTAAAATTTAATAGCCTGCGAGTTGCAAGCTGTGCTGGACTTTGTGCAAGTTTGCCTGTATTTTTAAAGTGGCAAACATTTACATCACAAAAACAAACTGTTTATCGGGCCAACTTCTCTGCTCCACCCTGGTCACTCCCACTTATGCTCACTCAGAGCTGTCGCCCTGCAGAGTACTAAAACTTTCTTACCTTCGCAATGTCTGTTCTGGTTGGCGCAGAGGGCTGGTCGCGCTGCTATCATACACCACTCCTAGTTCGGGCAGGGGTCACTGGCACGGTTCTCAGATGAAGTCCCGGTGGCTGCTGCAGTCTCTGTGAGCGGCGCTGCAGTGTGTCTGCTGTCGCTGCTCCATATCTGTGCTCAGTGTGCTGCATATATCTGTGCTCACACTGCTTTATTGTGGGGACTGGGGACCAGCAGTATTATATAGGAAGAGTACAGTGCAGAGTTTTGCTGACCAGTGACCACCAGTATTATACGTTCTCTGCCTGCAAAACGCTCCATATCTGTGCTCAGTGTGCTGCATATATCTGTGCTCACACTGCTTTATTGTGGGGACTGGGGACCAGCAGTATTATATAGGAGGAGTACAGTGCAGAGTTTTGCTGACCAGTGACCACCAGTATTATACGTTCTCTGCCTGAAAAACGCTCCATATCTGTGCTGCATTGTAGTATATAGTAGGAGTACAGTGCATAATTTTGCTGACCACCAGTATATAATATATAGGAGTACGGTACAGAAGGCCACTGCTCTACCTACCTCTGTGTCATCAAGTATACTATCCTTCCATACCTGTGGTCCATTTCAGTTTTGCACAGTCTGCTGACCACCAGTTTATAATATATAGCAGTACGGTACAGTAGGCCACTGCTCTACCTACCTCTGTGTCGTCAAGTATACTATCCATCCATACCTGTGGTGCATTTCAGTTTTGCAAAGTTTGCTGACCACCAGTATATAATATATAGCAGTACGGTACAGTAGGCCACTGCTCTACCTACCTCTGTGTCGTCAAGTATACTATCCATCCATACCTGTGGTGCATTTCAGTTTTGCACAGTTTGCTGACCACCAGTATATAATATATAGCAGTACGGTACAGTAGGCCACTGCTCTACCTACCTCTGTGTTGTCAAGTATACTATCCATCCATACCTGTGGTGCATTTCAGTTTTGCACAGTTTGCTGACCACCAGTATATAATATATAGCAGTACGGTACAGTAGGCTACTGCTCTACCTACCTCTGTGTCGTCAAGTATACTATCCATCCATACCTGTGGTGCATTTCAGTTGTGCGCAGTATATATAGTAGGAGGCCATTGCTATTGATACTGGCATATAATTCCACACATTAAAAAATGGAGAACAAAAATGGGGAGGGTAAAATAGGGAAATATCAAGATCCACTTCCACCTCGTGCTGAAGCTACTGCCACTAGTCATGGCCAAGACGATGAAATGCCATCAACGTCGTCTGCCAAGGCCGATGCCCAATGTCATAGTAGAGAGCATGTAAAATACAAAAAACAAAAGTTCAGTAAAATGACCCAAAAATCAAAATTAAAAGCGTCTGAGGAGAAGCGTAAACTTGCCAATATGCCATTTACAACACGGAATGGCAAGGAACGGCTGAGGCCCTGGCCTATGTTCATGGCTAGTGGTTCAGCTTCACATGAGGATGGAAGCACTCATCCTCTCGCTAGAAAAATGAAAAGACTTAAGCTGGCAAAAGCACAGCAAAGAACTGTGCGTTCTTCTAAATCACAAATCCCCAAGGAAAGTGCAATTGTGTCGGCTGCGATGCCTGACCTTCCCAACACTGGACGGGAAGAGGTGGCGCCTTCCACCATTTGCACGCCCCCTGCAAGTGCTGGAAGGAGCACCCGCAGTCCAGTTCCTGATAGTCAAATTGAAGATGTCACTGTTAAAGTACACCAGGATGAGGATATGGGTGTTGCTGGCACTGAGGAGGAAATTGACAAGGAGGATTCTGATGGTGAGGTGGTTTGTTTAAGTCAGGCACCCGGGGAGACACCTGTTGTCTGTGGGACGAATATGGCCATTGACATGCCTGGTCAAATTACAAAAAAAATCACCTCTTCGGTGTGGAATTATTTTAACACAAATGCGGACAACAGGTGTCAAGCCGTGTGTTGCCTTTGTCAAGCTGTAATAAGTAGGGGTAAGGACGTTAACCACCTCGGAACATCCTCCCTTATACGTCACCTGCAGCGCATTCATCATAAGTCAGTGACAAGTTCAAAAACTTTGGATGACAGCGGAAGCAGTCAACTGACCACTGAATCCCTTCCTCTTGCAACCAAGGTCCTGCAAACCACACCACCAACTCCCTCAGTGTCAATTTCCTCCTTACACAGGAAAGCCAATAGTCCTGCAGGCCATGTCACTGGCAAGTCTGACGAGTCCTCTCCTGCCTGGGATTCCTCCGATGCATCCTTGAGTGTAACGCCTACTGCTGCTGGCGCTGCTGTTGTTGCTGCTGGGAGTCGATCGTCATCTCAGAGGGGAAGTCGGAAGACCACTTGTACTACTTCCAGTAAGCAATTGACTGTCCAACAGTCCTTTGCGAGGAAGATGAAATATCACAGCAGTCATCAGGCCTTGGCAGCCTGGGCGGTGAGAAACCGTTAATTCACAGGCAACTACAAACTTGATTGAGGTACTGTGTCCCCGGTACCAAATACCATCTAGGTTCCATTTCTCTAGGCAGGCGATACCGAAAATGTACACAGACCTCAGAAAAAGAGTCACCAGTGTCCTAAAAAATGCAGTTGTACCCAATGTCCACTTAACCACGGACATGTGGACAAGTGGAGCAGGGCAGACTCAGGACTATATGACTGTGACAGCCCACTGGGTAGATGTATTGCCTCCCGCAGCAAGAACAGCAGCGGCGGCACCAGTAGCAGCATCTCGCAAATGCCAACTCGTTCCTAGGCAGGCTACGCTTTGTATCACCGCTTTCCAGAAGAGGCACACAGCTGACAACCTCTTACGGAAACTGAGGAACATCATCGCAGAATGGCTTACCCCAAATGGACTTTCCTGGGGATTTGTGACATCGGACAATGCCAGCCTTATTGTGCGTGCATTACATCTGGGCAAATTCCAGCACGTCCCATGTTTTGCACATACATTGAATTTGGTGGTGCAGAATTATTTAAAAAACGACAGGGGCGTGCAAGAGATGCTGTCGGTGGCCCGAAGAATTGCGGGCCGCTTTCGGCATTCAGCCACCGCGTGCCGAAGACTGGAGCACCAGCAAACAGTCCTGAACCTGCCCTGTCATCATCTGAAGCAAGAGGTGGTAACGAGGTGGAATTCAACCCTCTATATGCTTCAGAGGATGGAGGAGCAGCAAAAGGCCATTCAAGCCTATACATCTGCCTACGATATAGGCAAAGGAGGGGGAATGCACCTTTCTCAAGCGCAGTGGAGAATGATTTCAACGTTGTGCAAGGTTCTGCAACCCTTTGAACTTGTCACACGTGAAGTCAGTTCAGACACTGCCAGCCTGAGTCAGGTCATTCCCCTCATCAGGCTTTTGCAGAAGAAGCTGGAGACATTGAAGGAGGAGCTAAAACAGAGCGATTCCGCTAGGCATGTGGGACTTGTGGATGGAGCCCTTAATTCGCTTAACCAGGATTCACGGGTGGTCAATCTGTTGAAATCAGAGCACTACATTTTGGCCACCGTGCTCGATCCTAGATTTAAAACCTATGTTTTATCTCTCTTTCCGGCAGACACAAGTCTGCAGAGGTTCAAAGACCTGCTGGTGAGAAAATTGTCAAGTCAAGCGGAACGTGACCCATCAACAGCTGCTCCTTCACATTCTCCCGCAACTGGGGGTGCGAGGAAAAGGCTAAGAATTCCGAGCCCACCCGCTGGCGGTGATGCAGGGCAGTCTGGAGCGAGTGCTGACATCTGGTCCGGACTGAAGGACCTGCCAACGATTACTGACATGTCGTCTACTGTCACTGCATATGATTCTCTCACCATTGAAAGAATGGTGGAGGATTATATGAGTGACCGCATCCAAGTAGGCACGTCAGACAGTCCGTACGTATACTGGCAGGAAAAGAGGCAATTTGGAGGCCCTTGCAGAAACTGGCTTTATTTTACCTAAGTTGCCCCCCCCCCTCCAGTGTGTACTCCGAAAGAGTGTTTAGTGCAGCCGCTCACCTTGTCAGCAATCGGCGTACGAGGTTACTTCCAGAAAATGTGGAGAAGATGATGTTCATCAAAATTAATTATAATCAATTCCTCTGTGGAGACCTTCACCAGCAATTGCCTCCAGAAAGTACACAGGGACCTGAGATGGTGGATTCCAGTGGGGACAAATTAATAATCTGTGAGGAGGGGGATGTACACAGTGAAAGGGGTGAGGAATCGGACGATGAGGAGGAGGTGGACATCTTGCCTCTGTAGAGCCAGTTTGTGCAAGGCGAGATTGATTGCTTCTTTTTTGGTGGGGGCCCAAACCAACCAGAATTTCAGTCACAGTTGTGTGGCAGACCCTGTCGCTGAAATGATGGGTTTGTTAAAGTGTGCATGTCCTGTTTATACAACATAAGGGTGGGTGGGAGGGCCCAAGGACAATTCCATCTTGCACATCTTTTTTCTTTCATTTTTCTTTGCATCATGTGCTGTTTGGGGACTATTTTTTTGAAGTGCCATCCTGCCTGACACTGCAGTGCCACTCCTAGATGGGCCAGGTGTTTGTGTCGGCCACTTGTGTCGCTTAGCTTAGCCATCCAGCGACCACAGTGCACCTCTTTTTTTCTTTGCATCATGTGCTGTTTGGGGACTATTTTTTAAAATCGACCATCCTGTCTGACACTGCAGTGCCACTCCTAGATGGGCTAGGTGTTTGTGTGTCGGCCACTTGGGTCGCTTAGCTTAGTCATCCAACGACCTCGGTGCAAATTTTAGGACTAAAAATAATATTGTGAGGTGTGAGGTGTTCAGAATAGACTGGAAATGAGTGGAAATTATGGTTATTGAGGTTAATAATACTATGGGATCAAAATGACCCCCAAATTCTATGATTTAAGCTGTTTTTGAGGTTTTTTTTAAAAAAACACCCGAATCCAAAACACACCCGGATCCGACAAAAAATTTTCAGGGAGGTTTTGCCAAAACGCGTCCGAATCCAAAACACGGCCGCGGAACCGAATCCAAAACCAAAACACAAAACCCGAAAAATGTCCGGTGCACATCACTACTTTCCAGCCACCTGATCTCAGATCCAATCTCTGAGCAGTATTGGGTATAAAGGTGATTTCATGCTGACATCAGATAGTCAAGACAACAGTCTCATCTCAGGAAGTAACAGCTCTCTGCTGAGCTCTTACATACTCTGTGTTTGCTCTGATCCAGTTGCAGCCTGGTGATTGTCAAGTCCAAATACTTCTACATCTCTCTTGGACTTTCCAGTGTCATCATCCAGATCCATCCCGTTCAGCACTTCAGTCCATTCCGGTTCCATTCCTTTCTCCATTCTCTGCAAGTACATCTGCATCTTCCAAGGACTCTCCAGTGTCATTAGTCTGGACCAAGCACAGTCAGAATTTCAGTCTATCCTGGTTTCATTCCGGTCAGCATTCCGGACACCGTTCTGGTTACCATTCCATTTCCTTTCTGGCTAACATCCCAGTTGCATTCTGGTCACCAATCTGATTCTTCTTACAGTATTAGCAGTGATCCACAGTTCCACTTTAATAAAGTAAGTGCTCATGTCATATCTGTCTTCTGGTTTATCACTGGTAGAATACCAATGATTCTTCTAAAGTGTCTATTTTCTCCCCGCGGGTTTATCTGGGCTCCAATTTCCTCCCACAAACCAGAAACATGCTGGTACAGTAGGTTAATTGGATCTGAGAAAAAATATTCCTGGTGTGTTTGTATAAATATGGTAGGTTATATAGATTGTAAACTCCACTGGGACAAGGACAGATGTGACTGACTAAAAACATTCTCTCTAAAGCACTGCATCACATGTGTACACCATATAAATAAGTGTTAGCAAATAAATAATAAATAAATGTATTTTTAGGAGTATTCTGAAAAAAACATTATTCTTCTTATATAATAACACTTACATAAAAGTATGCCACTAAACAACCTTTTGCATGAATTATTTGTCCACTTGACAATCAAAGCATTATGCTGACCAGAGGTGAGAAATTTTCACTCTTGATCAAGATTATTAGAAATAAAGGAAAAATAATTTATTGTGACAGGTTGTTTTATATTTCTGGTACATTGGGCCGGATGTAATGGCTTGCGAGACGGCCGGAGCTCCGAGACTCCGGACAAACTTGTACAGTTTTTTAAAGCAGCAAATGTTTACAAGGCAAAACCAACCAGGCAAGCCATTACATCCGGCCCATTATGTGTTGAACAAATTTTCCAGCATTTAGCAGGAAATGGTCAATTATCATTTGCTTCCATACAGTACCATATTTTCATTCCAGTCAGCAGACTATTGGATGGTTGGAAAGATTACTGTATCTTAAAGTGTATGGCCAGCTGTGGTTACAGTACTCAATATAACAGGTGTGACGTGCTCCAGCAAAAAAAACCCCAACATTTCTAATATTACTGTGGGCCAGATGCAGAGCCGGCGCTACCCGCTCAGCACAGTCCGCAAAGCAGGGAGGCGCTGTGCTTTTAGAGACACCCTCCCTGCTCTGCTACTATTAGGTAATGTGCTGTGTTGCCACTGGTTGCCGCAGGAGCAGCCTCCACCTGTCACACTGTGTGACAGGCTGCGGCGCCGGCAGCATAAAGTGCGGCTCCATCCCTCCCTGCCACCATACTGCTTGTGCCCCACACTGCTCTGCAAATGCTGCCGGCTGCCGCAGCCTCCTCCTGTCACTGTGTATTACAGGCAGCGGCGCCGGCTGCATGAAGTGCGGCTCCCGCGACCCGCCTGCCCCATCTCTGGCTCTCTGCTCTGTGCCTCCGTACTGCCTATTGTTGCTGGCTGCCACAGCCTCTGCCTGTCACATTGTGTGACAGACAGCAGTGCCGGCAATATCAAGTGGCCATCTTCAAGTTCATACTACTCTTCTTGTGACAGGGGCAAGGGACAGCCCATCCCACCCTTCCCTCATTAAGCCCCTCCCACCCTTCAATTTCCTCATTAAGCCCCTCACACCCTGCTCTTACATCATTACTTCTCCCCACTGCCCTGTCAAGCAGTTTGACAGACAGGCAGCAGCGCCACTTCCCCCCCTCCCCTCTCTGAAGACACTGCAGTCTTCAGCCTCCAATCCCCTCCCCTCTCCTTCTGTCCCCTCACAGGAGTGGAAAGTAATGGTGTCCAGCAGAAGAGGAGCCCATGCAGAGAGAGGAGGGTCATCAAGAAACGAAGAAACAGAGTGGAAAAGATAAAAGAAGCACACAGCTCCAGAGAAAAGGTTATTTTTTTATGAAAATGTTTATTGCTATTTAATTCGGGAATATTTAATTAAGTTAAACTATTTTGGTTAAAGAAAATTATAAGGGGTGGGGTGAAGTGGGGTACAGATGTAGCCACGCTCATCATGGCTACATCTAGGCGCATTCATGCTTCATCTCCTCATCTGCCGCGACTGCATGCATGTCTAAAAGGCGCATGCACCTTAGATGCGCACTCGCCCCATTCATTGTGAATGGGGTGTCAAAAGACACAGCCCAGCGCAGATAGGCATGTGCGCGCCTAGCCACGCCGGGCGTGCACGTCCCAGCAGGATGTAGCCATGATGAGCGTGGCTACATCTGTATATGTGTAGATTTAATTAACAATATGAATTATAATATTTCTTATTGATCAATGCTTATTTTAATTATAATCTAAACATATTATTTTGTCCATTGTAGGTATTGTCGCACAATGAGGATCTTCTTATGCTGTCCGATTGCAGTCAAGTGAGGTAAGCTTACATTTTTTAATGCTGTCTCCCACTGCCTGTTACCCACTGCCTATCCGCAGCACCACCCTCTGCCTGTCATCACCTGCTACCTCTCCCCGGCCGTCACCCTCTCCCAGTCACCTCTCTCCTGTTACACTTTCCCTGTCACCCACTGACTCTTACCATCTCCCTGTCACCTCTCTCCTGTTACACTTTCCCTGTCACCCACTGACTCTCACCATCTCCCTGTCACCCTCTACCTGTCACCCACTGGCTCTCACCATCTCCCCGTCACCTCTCTCCTGTTACACTTTCCCTGTCACCCACTGACTCTCACCGTCTCCCCGTCACCCTCTACCTGTCACCTACTGACTCTCCCCATCTCCCCATCACCTCTCTCCTGTCACCCACTGACTCTCACCCTCCACGTCACCTCGCTACTATCACCCTCTCCCTGTCATCCACTGAATCTCTCTATCTCCCCATGACCTCTTTCCTTTCACCCACTGACTCTCACATTTTTCCCATCACCTCTCTCCTTTCACACTTTCCCTGTCACCCACTGACTCACCATCTCGCCGTCACCCTCTACCTGTCACCCACTGGCTCACCATCTCCCCAACACCTCTCTCCTGTCATACTTTCCCTGTCACCCACTGACTCACCATTTCTCCATCACCTCTCTCCTGTTACACTTTTCCTGTCACCCACTGACTCTCACCATCTCCCCATCACCTCTCTCCTGTTACACTTTCCCTGTCACCCACGGACTCTCACCGTTTCCCCGTCACCATCTACCTGTCACCTATTGACTCTCGCCATCACCTCTCTCCTGTCACCCACTGACTCTCACCCTCCGCGTCACCTGTCTCCTGTCACCCTTTCCCTGTCATCCACTGAATCTCCCCATCTCCCCATCACCTCTTTCCTTTAACCCACAGACTCTCACCCTCTTCCCATCACCTCTCTCCTGTCACGCTCTCCCTGTCACCCACTGACTCTCACCATCTGCATCAAACTGCATTGCACATTACATTTCAAACTATGAAACATTGTAAAGAGAAATGTCAAGAGGACATTCAGATGTGTCCCTTCTCAGCTTAAAGGCTAATCACAGCAAATGCAATTTATTTGCAGCTATTAGTGTGCCCGTGGGTGTATGCGTGCGTGCGTGTGCATGCACCCGTGATCCATAGGATCGCATGGTGCATACATTCCCATAAATGGAGGGCAGCTTGCAGGAGCTAGTTGCAATTGCTATGCTGCTGATCGCAGGTAGGATGAGAGTGGCCACATATGTATTTGTAGGAGGGCGCAAAATTTATAGTTTGCAGGAGGGCGCCGAACACCCTAGCACCGGCCCTGGCCAGATGCATCATCAATTGGAAAGTGATAAAATGGTGAGTGAAAAAGTACCAGCCAATCAGCTGCTAACTGCCATTTTTCAAACACAGCCTGTTACATGGCAGGTGGGACCTGATTGGCTGGTACTTTTTCACTCTACACTTTATCACTTTCCAAGCGATGATGCATCTAGCCCTGTATCTCCAAACACCTTTATTTACAGTATATACTTTTTTTGTCTATTTCTAAAATATTTACCTTGGCATAAGTGAATTAACCCATGCTTACAAGTATATTATATTCAGGGGCAAACAGAATTTCTAGATGGGTTTCTCCAAATGCTTGATTTCAGATTTAATGTGGTCAGCCCATGAAGAGGGCATAATTAGCACTTATTGAGCTACAGTATGCCAAAGGAGAGGGGAATGGGGTGAGCGAGCGTGCGGCTGCAGGAGCTGGCAGGGGGGTAGCGGACAGGCATGCGGGTAGCCTGGAGTTGTACACCCACGGTGACACACCACTGGCAAATAGCATTACACAGCCCCTAGCAACTAGCATTACACACCTCTGGCAACTAGTATCACACACCCCTGGCAACTGGCATTGCACACCCCTGGCAACTGGCATTACACTCCCCTGGCAACTAGCATTACCCATGGCAACTAGCATTACCCCTGGAAACTAGCATTACACACCCCTGGCAAGTAGCATTACCCTTGGCAGCTAGCATTACACACCCCTGGCAACTAGCATTTTCCATGGCAGCTAGCATTACACAGCCCTGGCAACAAGTATTACCCCTGGCAATGAACATTACCCCTGGCAACGAGCATGACACCCATCCAAGACCATGGAACCCCTAGCAACGAGCATGGATCCCAGAGCATGAAACCCCTGGCAGCAAGCAAGACACCCATCCCATGAAACCCCTGGCAACAAACGAGCATGACACCCAGCGCATGAAACTCCCGGCAACGAGCATGAAACCCAGCGCGCGTCCCTTGGCAATGAGCAGGTAATTTAAAAGTAATTAGAAGCTTTACTGTAGGGCATAATGTATCATGGGCATTGTGGTATGTGGCATAATATGGCGCAGTGGGCATAATATGATGAAAGGGGCATTACTGTGGGGCTTAGTATGGTGGAATTTATTTTTTCCCTGTGGTGGCTGAGGTCTGTTGGTGCAGGGTCAAAAACTGGGGTGTAAGGTAGTCTTTTCCTGTGAGGACACACCCATATTAGAGAGACCATGCTTATATAGCAAGGCCACGCCCCCTCACTAGGAGCACGTGCGCTGAAGATTTGTGTTTTTTATATCTATGTGGGGACGCATTTTCTTTTTATGCAAATGGGGGAGGGGGCATTTTTAAATCTCGCACTGGGAGCCAAATTGTCTAGAAACAAACCTGCCTAGCACCTGCCCTTGACATACATGTACACATTGGTCTGCTTAAACACTGGAGAGTGTACAGTATGTAAAACAGTACTGATAATTAACACTTTACTGTAGATGGTTTATAGCAGTGTACTCTTAACAGTGTATGCTTTACAGATCTCCTAGTTGGTGTATTCATTACTCACTGACATATTTTAAAAGATCCACCGGTAGCGCTAATTATTTTGTTTGTGATACTGGAAAGATTTATAAAACATGGAGGTTTAGTAAAATATTTATATACATCTACAGTACTGCAAGAGTGGTCATGGTGTGGGCCTGCATTGCCTGTGTATAGTGTACTCCTCCATTACAGCATTTCATTACATTTGGAATCTATTTGAAGATTACCATACCTTAAAAGTAAACCCTGTGAATCATCAATGAATACAGACTACGTTTTGCACTAATGGAGAGAATACCAAGGATTGAATAACAATCATCAAAATAATAGCTTCATGTTCTGGGAAGTAGCTCAGTCTGTAATGCTCGGAAAAATAACACCCGTGTATAATAAGCAGATAAAGGTTAATGAACATCATCCTAGAACCAGTGAGAAACTCATCCCTACATCAGAAATCTTACTCGGGAAAACAAAGCCCTTTTTTTTTTAAATAACCCATCCCTATAGTTAACTGTTCACACAATTTGATTTAATTGTCATTTCACATTACATTATACAAAGTTTGAATATTGAAGTTTGTTCAGAGAACAATTTGACAATGAACTTTGATTTATAAAAATGAATAATTTATTGTTTTTGCTTTAAAAAATAAAATGCTGCTTTATTGAGCGTATAGCGATAAAGTATTATGTAACTTGCTTGAAATGTGATATCATCCTTGACCTAGGCAAGGGTGAAGGCAAAATAGTTTTAAGAGATGTAAAAATGCATTACATACAGTGTTGGATTTTACCACATCAGTGAGCCAGTTGCAGTCCGTGACTACAGTGGCTTCACTGTGACTGACTGTGACTTCCTATTGGAAGTGCTAACTGTCAGTAACCCAAATGACAGGTAGTCCCAGACAGAGGTTCTCTCACCCTCTGGGACTGCCAGAACGGGCTGTGATTATTAGAGAGTGTGCTTCCAGTAGTCTTATCACCCCTACTGAGCTTCTATGGACTGCAACCGATGCAGACCATGGAAGATGGTGTTTTGTGCTTGCACAGTCCCAATGGCGCTTGTTCGCATGCACCTTTCCCGGCACCTGCTAGGTGCCAGGACCTTGCTGGACAGGAGTCTGGGCATGTGTAGCAGCAGCCCCCCTCCTACATAGAGGTAGGAGTCGCTGCTGATTACATGCTAATTCTAATAATTACTGCTGCCAAGTCCTCAAGTATCCCCTCATGTCATGTTTTCAGCCTCTCTGTCTGTGGAAACAACTGGGATAAATACTGACAGTGTATATAAAAGATGGAAAGATTTTGGCAGAATAAGGACAATGGAGCAGTTGACAATCCCAATCCTGATGAAGTAGATAGAGTCATTGGAACCATAGGCTTAAGTGTGGAGCAGTATATGTATTCTCTAATTCACAGGAAAATGTCAGCACATGACTGCAAGCAACATATTAAAATACAGATCTCATGATGAGAGTTCTGCATTACACACAAGGAATACCAAGCACAAAAGGTCCAAGTACAGGTATGTTGTATGTCACAAAGTGAGACACAAGGGGGTATATTTACTAAGGTATGGGTTTATATAAGTGGAGATGTTGCCCTAGTAACCTATCAGATTCTAGCTATTATCTTCTAGAAGGTGCTAGTTAAATAAGTAGGTTCTGATTGGTTGTTACGGACAACATCCCCATTTCGATAAACACGCACCTTAGTAAATATACGCCAAGGTCTCTGAATGCAAACTCAAATATAGAAATGATGAGCACAAGAAGAATGACAAGAAAACGAGTCAGCCTTAGGTGTCTGAGACAGTCACAAGAAAGTTTGTTGGTGCATGGACTCAGGAGCCACTATGCATTTCAGTTGAAATGAAGAATGGTTTACATCATGGTTCACAATAACAATCAGAGAGATTGGAAATAAGGGGCATGATTCAGAGGTGGATGAAGTTAGCACCCACAGCAGCTGTACTAAAATATGAAAAACCCACAGGAGGCATCTTGAGTTAATAGATGCAAACTGCAGGCATCTGTAAATCTCTCCTGCTTCCAAAAATGCAGAATCAGATCACCTGCATGACCATCGGACATCTGAGTAGCACTTAGATTACTCAATAGGCCTGGTTAAATCACAAAAAGGGGCCAGTGAAGCTGCAGCCTAGGACGCATGTGACTGGCACCTATTTATTGGAATGCTTTGTGATGATGCCCTGTAGCCAATCTTAAATGACAGCAGAGTATCAATCATATTGTGACATTTGGGCTACTGCAAGCAATATCACAGCCCTAGATCTGCACATGCACAGTTCAGCTTCTGTGCATGTGCAGAACTTAAAACATCGGAGATGTGCGTAAATATTGGGCTTACGTACTTCTCTGAATTAGGACCTAAGTATCTTATTTCCACCCAGTCTTCCAATCCCCATCACCATCAGGACCATGAGGTTGGACTTTACATTGGCAGAAAAAAAATCCAAAGTATATTGTGCATGCTCTGAGGTCGAGTAAGGGAAATTCCCAGTCCACAAATCTAAATGGACTGCACTGTGCTATAACCAGAAAAACACTAGGACTAAAACTTGGCCCTTCAGACATTTGCCTGTCCAGCCCTGACTGTAACTGTCAGTCTGCACCTGGTTTTCTACCGTACTGCCAAGAGGTCTGCTGGGCCTGGGTAAACAGCTATATGCACTATAGGTCACAGCAGCCCTATATACCAGAAAAACCCGGTACTTGTAATTCTATAAGTTCCAGCTTGTACTGGCAGACATGGGTTTGCTGGCACTTGTAGTATCATAAGTACCGGCATGTCTAAACATTTTAAGGTAGATAAAGCATGCCGAGATCAGTACAGCAACATCTAGCTATGCTAGAATCACTTATATTTAATAAGTAAACCCACGCCCACAGCACTAAAGGCATACCTCCCAACTTTCTGAAGCTGGGTTGACGGACACTGGCACATGATAGAGCATGTACTCATGGGCAGGGGGTGTAGCCTTGCGGGAAGGGCCACAATCGCGAGCCATGCCCCTGTTTTTGATACTGTCGAGGTCATGCCAAGTACTCTGTGAGCTCTCCAAGTGAATTGATGCTGTGCGCAGCGGGTCTCCAAATTGCCCCCCCTTCCACCGCCGGACACTGCGACCTACATATGGGACAATCCTAGAAAAAAGGGGCAATTAGTAAGTATGCTGTCTGTGTCACCCCTGTCTGTCTGCCGCTCCCCTTTAGAATGTAAGCTCTCACGAGTAGGGCCCTCTTCCCTCATGTGCTTATCCTTTTCTTACTTTAATAATCTTCAACTGCACCAAATCCAGCAGTCTTCTGCCACCTGATACTTATTCCAGTGTCATCTGCTGATGTAGCTATGTTTATTTACCCTGTACTTGTCCTATATTGTCTTCAACTGTAAGTTGCTGTTTTCCTGTTTTGATTATTTGTTAATGCACTCTGTAATTGGGCACTGTGGAACCCTTGTGGTGCCATATAAATAAAGGATAATAATAATAATAATAATAATAATAATAATAATAATAATAATATGCTAGAGGTGTGGGGATTGTTCTTGTGCTTTTAGAACTGGGTTGCATTTTTTGTCTTTTAATAATTTCTGTGTATTAATAAATCTGGCATACAATACTCATTTGAAGTACTCTGTGTGACAAAGATGCATATCTCTTTTATGCTGCCCAGGCCAGATTGCCCAGGCCAGATTGCTGTTCCATATCACCCTCCAGATCTTTTGCTTTCCTTTTTACATCTTTATGGTTTCAATCCTCAATTATTAAATTTTTCCAGTCCAGGCAGAGAAATAGATTTTCCCTTTGTTGTCATGGAGCAGAAGTGAACACCTACTAATTAACCACTTACTTATTTTTTTTTCTAAAAACCACTCAGAAATTATCTTCAAGTCCCAGCAAGAGGGTAGGCCATTAAATCCCCTTCCCTACTAAGGTTATGGAGTGAGAAATGTGAATGGAGCTACTGATGGGGGGGGGGGGGGGGGTTGGGGATCCTACGCAGCGCAAGCATTGGCCATGCATCCACCACATATAATAATATAACTAAGGTTATGGAGTGGGGAGTGCAAATGCCGGTACTCAGGGGCGTAGCTATGCCAGACGGGGCCCCATAGCATAATTCTTTGCCTCGGCACAGGCCTGCCCCTCGCCGCTGCTGCTGTGGGGTGTCTGTGTCCCCCCCATGGGGAATTCCTCAAAAGAACCCCTTCCCCGCAGCACTCACCAGTGGGGTTGCACTGCCACCTCATTCGCTCTCCCAGCCAGCCTGGCTCCATCTCATGTTTCCTCACAAATGCTGGGAGGAGGTGTTGCCGTGGTCCAGGGATGTTCCTGCAGCCTCAGCCACGCCTCCTCCCAGGATTAGTTAGTACTCAGGAGAGGCGGAGCTGGCAGCCGGGTGAGCAGGTGTGGCTGCAGTGCAAGGTAAAAGATGCCAGCACCGAGGCTCACTGAGCAACTACGTGCAAGGGAAGGCTCGGGTCCCAGAGACAACTCGGGCCCCATAGCAGTCGCATCCCCTGCACCTACTGATGGAGAGTGGCAGTGCCTGTGATCCTACGTAGGGCAAGCACTGACCATGCCTCCACCACATTTCATAATATAACTAAGGTTATGAAGTGGGGAGTGTGAATGCCGCTACTGATTGGGGGCAGTGCCTGTGATCCTAGGCAGGGCAAGCAATGGCCGTGCGTGCATCCACCACATTTCATAATATAGAATTCAGTATTTGATATATCGTGTTACTTAAATGGTGGAGATTTGTTTGGCATACTACAGTAATTAAAACTGTACCTTAATTGGAAGCGTTAAAACCAAACAGCAACAGTAATTTTCTAAATATTTCATATGGAATCTACTTGCAGTGGTACTAGCTTTATCAAATAATTTGACCTCTCTATCCCCTGTCAGCAGTAGTTATGTTATTAAAATATAGAAGAGAGCTGCCTCAGTACCTGATTTGTTGGTGTTTTATTTATTATTTACTGAATGATATGTAATTATTTAGTTACATGGTTGGTCAACAGAACCAATTAGTTAACTATTAAAATTAAGATGTTAAAAAGTGTCAAACTGACGCTGGCTGAGATTTCATGTTAGCAAAGACTACCAGAGGTATAGCAGTGGAGTACGTTCCTGACTGCTGATGCTAAGGGCATTTCTGGACCCTGGGAAGATTAGCTCTTAGCTACTTAGCTGTTTGTCTCATAAGATTATATATAGTAGCTGTACATGAACAAAACTGCTGGACAAATTGCTAAGTAAGTCTGTAACAATTTATACCGTTCAAGAATTACAGAAACAGACTTTTATGTTAAAGATAAATGTAAGGGGTGTAAAACTAGAGAATGGAATAGTCTAATGTGCAGCAGCTCTTATGGATATCAGCCAATCTCCCTCAGAAAAAAATAAAGGAGGCAGGGCAAAGCACTAAGCAAACAAAGGGGAAGGATAAAACTAGGCAAAAATAAAGAAAAGGGAAGGAAAGAACTAAGCAAAAACAAAGAAAGGGGAGGATGGAGAGAACAAGGGAAAAACAAAGAAAAGGGAAGGATAGAACTAGGAAAAATAGAGAAAGGGGAAGGAGAGAACTAAGGAAAAACAAAGAAAGGGAAAGGAAGGAGAGAACAAGGCAAAAACAAAGAAAGGGGAAGGAGAGAATTAAGCAAAAAAACAGAGGGGATAGGGAGAGCTCTACTCAAAAACAAAGAAGGGGAGTATCAGAATCAAAAACACAAAATGGGCAGAGCACTAGAATTATTGATGATTTATTTTTAGCTATGGTACAATAGTGCTTACAAATGTAATTTACAACGAACCACATTACAAATTATTTTAAAAGTTTAACTTACAGGGTTAAATACTACTACTTAAATAACGCAATATGGAAACTAACTATCTCTTACATGGAAAATCATTGCCAGACTATTTCAGAGCCAACAAGATCCCCCGGGGATTCAGAATCACAAACACTCCGACGATGGAACGAAACAATGCAGAGTTTTGCCGCAAATGGATTCCATACTCAACAAATGTAGCTTCAATCTGATGTTGCTCGTTATCGAGGAATCAGGTCAAATCTTAGCAAACACTAAAATTAAACTGTCCACAGCTACAACGAAGTATAAACCGCAATTGGATGATAGAAAACAGCAAACATTGTGGGACAAATTAGAATATCAGTGCAATCAGTACCGGCAAGATTTGCTGAAATTTAAAAACAAAAAACTATCCACAGTGAAAGCAGACTATGAAGATCTGAGAGTGTACCGGTGGCTCAACGTAACTAAACCCCAACTTATATCCAGATCCCGGGTGTCTTGGAGAGATAGGAATCATCTGAGCAGAATCGTTCCCAATCAAACAGTGACAGTGACTTTTTTATTAATGACTCGGATGATATTCAAAAACCACGTACAGTCCCTTTAGCCAGGGCCACACTCATCCACCTCTACCCTACCTTGGGCCCAATCGTTCACCATTATGCCCTGCTCCCTCCCTCCTCTCCCTACCTCACCTCATATTCCTCTGTACCACACTTTACTCATGCTCAACTGCTGCAGTATTCCTTCCTAGCCCAGGAGCCAGCACCCTCACTTCACCCTCACTATCCCTGCCTTCTAAATCCATCTCACCTCATTGCTACAGCAACCCTGATAATCTCATTCACATTACTCCCTCAGACTCTCTCCCTCTCTCCTGTGCCCTCTGGAATGCCAGATCTGTCTGTAATAAACTGGTCCCCACCCATGACCTTTTCATCTCAAATTCCTTGCATCTCCTAGCCATCATTGAAATTTGGATTACCTCCTCTGACACAGTTTCTTCCGCTGCTCTCTCTGCTGGGGGTCTCACGTTCTCACACATACCCCGACCTGGGGGTCGCCACGGTGGTGTTGTTGGGCTCCTACTATTCTCTAGCTACTCATACCAACTCATACCACCAGAACCATCCCTTACACTCTCTACATTTGAGGTCCATGCTATACATCTCTTCCAACCTGTTCATCTTCGAGTAGCTGTCATTTACTGCCCCCGTCGCATGCCGTCCAAATTCCTTGACAACTTTGCTTCCTGGCTTCCTCACTTCCTCTCTTATGACATTCCCTCCATTATGATAGGGGATTTCAACATCCCTATCGATAACCCCACAAAATCACCTACCTCTAAACTCCTTAACCTCACCTCTTCTCTTGGTCTCTCCCAGTGGACCTCCTCCCCCACCCATGTGAGTGGAAGCTCACTGGATCTGGTATTCACTCACTGCTATGATCTTTCTGCTTTCTCCAACTCC
This sequence comes from Pseudophryne corroboree, assembly GCF_028390025.1. Classification (NCBI taxonomy): domain Eukaryota; kingdom Metazoa; phylum Chordata; class Amphibia; order Anura; family Myobatrachidae; genus Pseudophryne; species Pseudophryne corroboree. The sequence goes on along the minus strand of NC_086448.1, from coordinate 495,775,144 downwards.
CTGTTCCCCCTCTCTGACCATCACCTGCCACTGTCAACTCGCTCCTCTGCCCACCCACCCCTCAACTCCCCTCTTCTGTTTCTGCTTTTGACTTTGCCACCTACTTCACATCCAAAATTTACTCCATTCATCAGGACATAACATCCCACCAGAACCTGAGCAACCCCCTCCTCCATTTCCCGACCCTCCCCTCACCTTCCCTCCTACCAACTCTGACATCTTTCTTCCCTGTATCTGGAGAGGAAGTCATGGTCCTCATACGGTCTTAACCCCCCTTCACCTCCCCACTTGATCCTATTCCCTCCCACCTTCTCTGCTTACTCTCTTCTTCTGCCTGTTCCCATCTTGCCCATCTACTCAATCTCAACAGGCACTGTCCCTTCTGCCTTCAAGCATGCACTTATCTCCCCTTTTCTAAAAAAACCTACCCATGATCCAACCAATCTCTCCAACTACCGACTTATCTCTCTTCTGCCTTTTGCCTCCAAACTCCTTAAGCATATTGTCTACAACAGCCTCACTGTTTTTCTTTCTTCCCACTCACTTCTTGACCCTTTTTAGTCTGGTTTCTGTCCTCTGCACTTGAAATGACCTCCTTGCTGCTAAATCCAGGAGCCACTACTCTCTGCTTATTCTCCTTGAACTCTCTGCTGCTTTTGACACTGTATACCACCCTCTTATCCTGCAAATCCTTTACTCCCTTGGATTGCGTGATACTGCTCTCTCCTGGCTGTCCTCCTGCCTTTCTGACCGTTCCTTCTTTGCCTCCTCTCATGACTCCACCTCCCCCCCACTTCCTATACCAGTAGGTGTCCCCCAAGGTTCTGTTCTTGAGCCTCTCCTTTTCTCTCTCTACACATCCTCATTAGGTGAGCTCTTTAGCTCTTTTGACTTAAAATATCAGCTCTATGCTGACGATACTCAAATCTACCTTTCCTTCCCTGACCACTCCCCTGCTCTCCTCACTCGTATCTCCAACTGTCTCTCTGCTATCTCCTCCTGGATCTCCCAGCACTTTCTTAAACTTAATATGTCTAAGACTGAGCTGATCATCTTCCCTCCCTCCCGCATAACCTCACCTCACCTCACACAATTTCATTATCCATTGATGGCACAACTATCTCCTCTAGTCCCCAAGTGTGATGTCTTGGAGTAATTCTTGAATCCTCCCGCTCCTTCAAACCACACATTCAGTACCTCTCAAAAACCTGCTGTTTCCATCTCAAAAACATCTCCAGGATCAGAGCCTTTCTCACCCAGGACGCTACTAAGACCCTCATCCACTCACTGGTCATCTCCAGATTTGACTACTGCAATCTCCTCCTATCTGGCTTCCCTCAAAAATGCCTCTCTCCACTCCATTCTATCCTCAATGCTGCTGTCTGTCTCATCTTCCTCACCAACCGTATTACATCCACATCCCCTCTCTTGCAGGATCTTCACTGGCTACCCTTCCAATTCAGGATCCAATTCAAGCTGCTCACACTCACCTACAAAGCCCTCACCAGCTCTTCTCCCTCTTTGCTCTGCTAATGTACGCCATGTCTCCTGCCAACAGATTACCTCCTCCCACTCCTACCTACAAGATTTTGCATGTGCTGCTCCCTATCTCTGGAACTCTCTACCTCTCCCCATCCAACTCTCCACCTCTCTACAAAATTTCAAACGGGCTCACAAGTAGGGATGTGCACCTGAAATTTTTCGGGTTTTGTGTTTTGGTTTTGGGTTCGGTTCCGTGGCTGTGTTTTGGGTTCGAACACGTTTTGGCAAAACCTCACCGAATTTTTTTTGTCGGATTCGGGTGTTTTTTACAAAAAACCCTAAAAACAGCTTAAATCATAGAATTTGGGGGTCATTTTGATCCCATAGTATTATTAACCTCAATAACCATAATTTCCACTCATTTTCAGTCTATTCTGAACACCTCACACCTCACAATATTTTTTTAGTCCTAAAATTTGTACCGAGGTCGCTGGATGGCTAAGCTAAGCGACACAAGTGGCCGACACAAACACCTGGCCCATCTAGGAGTGGCACTGCAGTGTCAGGCAGGATGGCCCTTCCAAAAAATACTCCCCAAACAGGACATGACGCAAAGAAGAAAAAAAAGAGGTGCAATGAGGTAGCTGTGTGAGTAAGATAAGCGACCCAAGTGGCCGACACAAACACCTGGCCCATCTAGGAGTGGCACTGCAGTGTCAGGCAGGATGGCCCTTCCAAAAACTACTCCCCAAACAGCACATGACGCAAAGAAGAAAAAAAAGAGGCGCAATGAGGTAGCTGTGTGAGTAAGATAAGCAACCCAAGTGGCCGACACAAACACCTGGCCCATCTAGGAGTGGCACTGCAGTGTCAGGCAGAATGGCCCTTCCAAAAACTACTCCCCAAACAGCACATGACGCAAAGAAGAAAAAAAAGAGGCGCAATGAGGTAGCTGTGTGAGTAAGATAAGCGACCCAAGTGGCCGACACAAACACCTGGCCCATCTAGGAGTGGCACTGCAGTGTCAGGCAGGATGGCCCTTCCAAAAAATACTCCCCAAACAGCACATGACGCAAAGAATAATGAAAGAAAAAAGAGGTGCAAGGTGGAATTGTCCTTGGGTACTCCCACCCACCCTTATGTTGTATAAACAGGACATGCACACTTTAACCAACCCATCATTTCAGCGACAGGGTTTGCCACACGACTGTGACTGAAATGACTTGTTGGTTTGGGCCCCCACCAAAAAAGAAGCAATCAATCTCTCCTTGCACAAACTGGCTCTACAGAGGCAAGATGTCCACCTCATCATCATCGTCCGATTCATCACCCCTTTCACTGTGTACATCCCCCTCCTCACAGATTATTAATTCGTCCCCACTGGAATCCACCATCTCAGGTCCCTGTGTACTTTCTGGAGGCAATTGCTGCTGGTGAATGTCTCCATGGAGTAATTGATTATAATTCATTTTAATGAACATCATCTTCTCCACATTTTCTGGAAGTAGCCTCGTACGCCGATTGCTGACAAGGTGAGCAGCGGCACTAAACACTCTTTCGGAGTACACACTGGAGGGAGGGCAACTTAGGTAGAATAAAGCCAGTTTGTGCAAGGGCCTCCAAATTGCCTCTTTTCCCTGCCAGTATACGTACGGACTGTCTGACGTGCCTACTTGGATGCGGTCACTCATATAATCCTCCACCATTCTTTCAATGGTGAGAGAATCATATGCAGTGACAGTAGACGACATGTCAGTAATCGTTGGCAGGTCCTTCAGTCCGGACCAGATGTCAGCATCAGCAGTCGCTCCAGACTGCCCTGCATCACCGCCAGCGGGTGGGCTCGTAATTCGTAGCCTTTTCCTCGCACCCCCAGTTGCGGGAGAATGTGAAGGAGGAGATGTTGACAGGTCACGTTCCGCTTGACTTGACAATTTTCTCACCAGCAGTTCTTTGAACCCCTGCAGACTTGTGTCTGCTGGAAAGAGAGATCCAACGTAGGTTTTAAATCTAGGATCGAGCACGGTGGCCAAAATGTAGTGCTCTGATTTCAACAGATTGACCACACGTGAATCCTGGTTAAGCGAATGAAGGGCTCCATCCACAAGTCCCACATGCCTAGCGGAATCGCTCTGTTTTAGCTCCTCCTTCAATGCCTCCAGCTTCTTCTGCAAAAGCCTGATGAGGGGAATGACCTGACTCAGGCTGGCAGTGTCTGAACTGACTTCACGTGTGGCAAGTTCAAAGGGCAGCAGAACCTTGCACAACGTTGAAATCAATCTCCACTGCGCTTGAGACAGGTGCATTCCACCTCCTTTGCCTATATCGTGGGCAGATGTATAGGCTTGAATGGCCTTTTGTTGCTCCTCCATCCTCTGAAGCATATAGAGGGTTGAATTCCACCTCGTTACCACCTCTTGCTTCAGATGATGGCAGGGCAGGTTCAGGTTTTTTTGGTGGTGCTCCAGTCTTCTGTACGTGGTGCCTGCACGCCGAAAGTGGCCCGCAATTCTTCTGGCCACCGACAGCATCTCTTGCACGCCCCTGTCGTTTTTTAAATAATTCTGCACCACCAAATTCAAGGTATGTGCAAAACATGGGACGTGCTGGAATTTGCCCAGATGTAATGCGCGCACAATATTGCTGGCGTTGTCCGATGCCACAAATCCCCAGGAGAGTCCAATTGGGGTAAGCCATTCTGCGATGATCTTCCTCAGTTGCCGTAAGAGGTTTTCAGCTGTGTGCGTATTCTGGAAAGCGGTGATACAAAGCGTAGCCTGCCTAGGAACGAGTTGGCGTTTGCGAGATACTGCTACTGGTGCCGCCGCTGCTGTTCTTGCAGCGGGAGGCAATACATCTACCCAGTGGGCTGTCACAGTCATGTAGTCCTGAGTCTGCCCTGCTCCACTTGTCCACATGTCCGTAGTTAAGTGGACATTGGGTACAACTGCATTTTTTAGGACACTGTGGAGTCTTTTTCTGACGTCCGTGTACATTCTCGGTATCGCCTGCCTAGAGAAGTGGAACCTAGATGGTCATTGGTAACGGGGGCACACTACCTCAAGAAATTGTCTAGTTCCCTGTGAACTAACGGCGGATACCGGACGCACGTCTAACACCAACATAGTTGTCAAGGCCTCAGTTATCCGCTTTGCAACAGGATGACTGCTGTGATATTTCATCTTCCTCGCAAAGGACTGTTGGACAGTCAATTGCTTACTGGAAGTAGTACAAGTGGTCTTCCGACTTCCCCTCTGGGATGACGATCGACTCCCAGCAGCAACAACAGCAGCGCCAGCAGCAGTAGGCGTTACACTCAAGGATGCATCGGAGGAATCCCAGGCAGGATAGGACTCGTCAGACTTGCCAGTGACATGGCCTGCAGGACTATTGGCTTTCCTGGGTAAGGAGGAAATTAACACTGAGGGAGCTGCTGGTGTGGTTTGCGCAAGCTTGGTTACAAGAGGAAGGGATTTACTGGTCAGTGGACTGCTTCCGCTGTCGCCCAAAGTTTTTGAACTTGTCACTGACTTATTATGAATGCGCTGCAGGTGACGTATAAGGGAGGATGTTCCGAGGTGGTTAATGTCCTTACCCCTACTTATTACAGCTTGACAAAGGCAACACACGGCTTGACACCTGTTGTCCGCATTTCAGTTGAAATACTTCCACACTGAAGAGCTGATTTTTTTGGTATTTTCACCAGGCATGTCAATGGCCATATTCCTCCCACGGACAACAGGTGTCTCCCCGGGTGCCTGACTTAAACAAACCACCTCACCATCAGAATCCTCCTTGTCAATTTCCTCCCCAGCGCCAGCAACACCCATATCCTCATCCTGGTGTACTTCAACACTGACATCTTCAATTTGACTATCAGGAACTGGACTGCGGGTGCTCCTTTCAACACTTGCAGGGGGCGTGCAAATGGTGGAAGGCGCAAGCTCTTCCCGTCCAGTGTTGGGAAGGTCAGGCATCGCAACCGACACAATTGGACTCTCCTTTGGGATTTGGGATTTCGAAGAACGCACAGTTCTTTGCTGTGCTTTTGCCGCAAGTCTTTTCTTTTTTCTAGCGAGAGGATGAGTGCTTCCATCCTCATGTGAAGCTGAACCACTAGCCATGAACATAGGCCAGGGCCTCAGCCGTTCCTTGCCACTCCGTGTCGTAAATGGCATATTGGCAAGTTTACGCTTCTCCTCAGATGCTTTTAATTTTGATTTTTGGGTAATTTTTTTACTGATCTTTTGTGTTTTGGATTTTACATGCTCTGTACTATGACATTGGGCATCGGCCTTGGCAGACGACGTTGATGGCATTTCATCGTCTCGGCCATGACTAGTGGCAGCAGCTTCAGCACGAGGTGGAAGTGGATCTTGATCTTTCCCTATTTTTTTAACCTCCACATTTTTGTTCTCCATATTTTGCGCACAACTAAAAGCCACCACAGGTATACAATGTAGATGGATGGATAGTATAGTATTACTTATACTTATGGACGACGAGTGCACTGACGACACAGAGCTAGGTACAGCCGTGGCCTACCGTACTGCTGCTTAGTGCTTATATATAAATATAATATACTGTATAACGGACCTGGTGGACAGTGTCAGCAGACTGCTAAACAAACTAGTATGAAGAAAAAAAAAAAAAAACCACCACAGGTATACAATGTAGATGGATGGATAATATAGTATTACTTATACTTATGGACGACGAGTGCACTGATGACACAGAGGTAGGTACAGCCGTGGCCTACCGTACTGCTGCTTAGTGCTTATATATATGATATACTGTATAACGGACATGGTGGACAGTGTCAGCAGACTGCTAAACAAACTAGTATGAAGAAAGAAAAAAAAAACACCACAGGTATACAATGTAGATGGATGGATAGTATAGTATTACTTATACTTATGGACGACGAGTGCACTGACAACACAGAGGTAGGTACAGCCATGGCCTACCGTACTGCTGCTTAGTGCTTATATATAAATATAATATACTGTATAACGGACCTGGTGGACAGTGTCAGCAGACTGCTAAACAAACTAGTATGAAGAAAAAAAAAAACACCACAGGTATACAATGTAGATGGATGGATAGTATAGTATTACTTATACTTATGGACGACGAGTGCACTGACGACACAGAGGTAGGTACAGCCGTGGCCTACCGTACTGCTGCTTAGTGCTTATATATAAATATAATATACTGTATAACGGACCTGGTGGACAGTGTCAGCAGACTGCTAAACTAGTATGAAGAAAGCAAAAAACCCCACCACAGGTATACAATGTAGATGGATGGATAGTATAGTATTACTTATACTTTTGGACGACGAGTGCACTGACGACACAGAGGTAGGTACAGCCGTGGCCTACCGTACTGCTGCTTAGTGCTTAATTATATATATAATATACTGTATAACGGTCGGACCTGGTGGACACTGTCAGCAGACTGCTATTAACAAACTAGCATGAAGAAAGAAAAAAAAAAACACCACAGTGTTTTTCAGGCAGACAAACGTATACTGGACTGGTGGTCACTGTCAGCAAAACTGTGCACTGTACTCCTGCTATTACTGCTCCCCAGTCCCCACAATTAGGCAGTGTGAGCAGTGCACTCAGCACAGATATATCATGCAGCAGTGCAGCACACTGAGTGAGCACAGATATGGTGGAGCGTTTTTTTTCAGGCAGAGAAACAACGGATTAAACTCAAAACCCTGCACTGTACTCCCTAACAGCTGCTCCCCATCCCCAATCCTCCCCACAATTAAAACTAAGTCACTCAGTTTTTTTTTTCTAATACAACGGAGAGGACGCCAGCCACGTCCTCTCCCTATCAATCTCAATGCACGTGTGAAAAATGGCGGCGACGCGCGGCTCCTTATATAGAATCCGAGTCTCGCGAGAATCTGACAGCGGGATGATGACGTTCGGGCGCGCTCGGGTTAACCGAGCAAGGCGGGAGGATCCGAGTCGCTCGGACCCGTGTAAAAAAAAGGTGAAGTTCGGGCGGGTTCGGATTCCGAGGAACCGAACCCGCTCATCACTACTCACAAGATCCACTTCTTCACCAAACCCAGCCAACTCTCCTCCTAGCCCTCTTGTCTATGCTTACTGTCTACCCCTTCTGTGTCACCCCGGTCTGTTAGCCCCTCACCTTTTAGATTGTAAGCTCGCAAGAGCAGGGACTTCTTTCTTCATGTGCCTTTCCTTTTCTTACTTAAACTATTTTATACTCCATACTCCCTTTGATGGCACCTAACCCTGTGTTTTCTATACCTGTTCTATATTGTCTTGAACTGTAAGTGCTGTTTTCTTGTTTGCTCATTTGATTATGTACTGTGTGATGGGCGCTGCAGATCCCTTGTAGCGCCATTTAAGTAAAGGATAATAATAATAATAATAATAATAATAATAATAATAATAATAATATAAGTCGAAAAACCACAACATGGAAGAGCAAGGTGTGGGGGCCAAAACCAAAGAATCTTCCAAGCCACCCATCAGCAACAAAAGGAGGAAATAACATTTAATTTATCATCCCATACACTGTCCGCAACAGAATTAGTGGTACTTAACAAAGGGTTATCTTTTGTGGCCACAAATCATCACCGAGATCTTGATTGGAAAATTGACTTATATGGGCTACACAGATCATTAAAAACTAAAGAATTTTTCCAACACCAAAAAGATAATATCCAGGATTTACAACAACGTAGAACAGTACACAATAAATCAACTTTTGATCCCCCATCGATGAATGCTTCATTGAAAAATTCAACAGATTGCTGGACACTGCTGTCACCAAATTCCATTCAGCACAACCTAAAGTGCATCAAAATTTAACAAAAGAAGAACAAAAATCATTGAAAGATTTATCACAGTACCAGGATGTGACTATATGTCAGGCGGACAAGGGAGGTGGTGTTGTCATACAAGATACTTCTAAATACATTGAGAACATCAATTTGTTGCTACAGGACACTACTATGTATCGGAAATTACCACACAATCCAATGGAACAATTTTAAAAAGATCTTGATAAAGTGTTAACAGAAGCATACAATATGGGACAAATTGACAGAAAAATCTATACCACCATGCTAACAGAATATCCCATCACTACAGTATTGTACACAATACCCAAATTGCACAAAAACCCTACAGATCCACCACCTCGTCCAATCATCTCGGCTAGAGGCTCACTCCCACTGCCAATATCGCTGCTATTGGACAGTTTGATCCAATCGGATATCATGAAACAAACAATGTTCCTGAAGGACACTACACAGCTGTTGATTAAATTGGGAAACATAAAAACAGTGCCCACAAATGCTATTTTATGTACTCTAGATGTAAAAATTCTTTATACAATCATCCCTCATGGCAGTGGTTTAGCGACCATGGAACTATTCTTGTATAAAAATAATTTCGATGCAAGTCCAATTCCGCTTTTTCTACAACTATTAGAAATATAACACAGAATTACTTCATACATAATGGTCATTACTACATGAGGTGTGCGATGAGGTCCTCAGTGGCCCCGTCGTTTGCCAATATTTACATGTTTGAGCAGGAACAGTCATTTTTCTTTTCATCCCCTGAGATCACAGATAATCTACTTCTATATCCCAGCTATATAGATGATTTGTAAATCATCTGGACAAGCACAGAAGATCTAAACACATTAATCCACAGCATTAACCAGGTAGACACCCCCATCAAATTTACACATCAATGGAGCTAAGAGAGGATAAATTACTTAGATGTTACCATTGAGTTCATTCAGAACAAAATCCACACTAAGGTGTTTTCAAAGTCCACTGATTGCAACACGTTACTACACCATAGCAGTTGCCACCCCCTGCATTAATACAAGGATTACCAAGATCACAAATGCTAAGGGCAGTTCGGATATCTAGTGACAAAAGGGAATTAGAAGTAACTCTAGGCAACATGGTACATAAATTTGCTAATCGAGGATATACTGTAAACTCTGGGAGTTAAAAGCTACCAAAAAGGAAGTACTATCAATTCCGAGGGACCAGTTGCTACATTCCATACCTAAACATCTGAAATCACGCATACCTTTTGTGACACAATTTACAACTGCTAGTGTAGTAGTACCTCTGGCTACCAGTGGTCTTTGGCCTATAGTTACAGGAGACAAAGAATTATCTCAAGGACACAACTCGCATGCCCAGCTATTAATGGGGACCTAGCATTAGAGACATCCTGACCAACATCACTATGAATTTAACTTCTGGTTCCTCGTCCATACAAGTGAAGAAACCTGGATGTTACAAATGTGTATCCTGTACAACATGAAAATATATGGAATCTGGTCATGAATTTAAAAACCCACATACTGGCTAGAAATACAGAATCAGGCATGTGCTGACCTGCACCACGTCTTTTATAGAGAACAGTATCATTTGCCCATGTGGCTTACTGAATGTGGGAAAATCAGAAATTTACGTGATTGGATGGCATTGCATCGATCCGCCATCAAGGCATCGCTAGAAGGCAAGACCGTTGACCAACCAGTAGCCCGACATTTTAAATCACATGGACACCCATTATACAGCCTCCGTTATAAGATAATACATCACATACCAGCACCTCCTAGAGGTGGAGACCGTCACCAACTCTTATCAAAATGTGAATCCAAATAGATTTAGCTGCTGGACTCATCAACTAGGGGTCTCAACGAGAAATTTTCTTGGAACTTTTTCTTATGAATAGCTTGTTGTATGAATTTATATCTTTTATATCATCTATATCTTTTGGATTAAAAATTATCTATGAGCAATTAGTGCCATTTTAGCTGATATGTAATTTGACATAGATACTCACGTTTTCTATGAGACACTATTCCAGTTTTAGTTGTCATACAATTTAATAACCAATGTTTCTTTCATCATGCTCTATCATCAATATCTAATTAGCCTAAGGGAATGAGCATTTGGCTGGTATTTGGTAACAATGTTTTGACTGGTGCAATGCATTATACAATTTTTCCACATTGCCAGTACTGAACATAGGCTATTAGCCATTTACATAATGCTATGATATAACATCAGCCATAGATTAATTGGAATTCACAAGCTGCTTTTTAATGTTTAGTTTATCATGATTAATTTGTCCACATTTTTGCACTTAATTTATGATACTGTATATTAGTATATACTAGTATATTTTATGTTTCACGATCAGCAGGGGTTAACTATAAGTATAATATACCCTCTGTAATGCCTCACTTAATGTTTACACTGACAGGTCCTCCGGACACCTGCACCGAGCTGCTTTTCATGTTGCTTAGCAACTTCACACGTCATCGGAGGGCCACTAAGACGCCGGGAGCACCTTTCACGATACACCTGCTCCTATTTAACAAATAAGCTGTTTGTTATTCGGTTTTGGATCATGTATGTTTGATTCACTACGGTTACTCAACCTGATGAAAAGGCTGCCCAGCCTTGAAACATCGTAATGATGTAACCCTTCTTTGAGCACTGTTGTCACTTTTGGTATGAAGTTTGAATACAACTCTTTTTAACACAAGACCATGGAGTGCCGCCTCTACTTTGTTCCCGACATCATCTGGCTGGGGAAGAATTGATTATGGGTTAAATATTAAGAAATGTTTTTAATAGTCTATATTTAAAAAAAAAAAAATCAGAAACAAGGGAGATTACTGTTTTGTGAGGATAGAGGAATAATCCAAAATCAATACCGGATTAAAAACCTTTTTCTGTGTGTCCAAATGAAAGAATTCATCATGTATTGCTACTAATAATGTATACTGTACAAGCACGTTTGAACTTGATAGTATTACAGCCAGATACATACAGATGTGTCCACATACACCTATCCTCACATTGCGTTAAACAATGGTGCATAATGGACATTCCTACTTAGCCACACCATGCAACTTTTTCTTAATATACTCATCTTAATCACTACTTTATACCAATGCATTTGTGACAAAACAAAATATGAATCCTAAATACAGTACTTAGTACACTATTGGCAAATTAATGTGCAAAAATCATGAACATACTTTGGGTAAAAAGGAAAAAGACAGGCTCTATACGAAAGACTTGTTCCATACACCATTATGCTTAATCTAATACTTTATACCACTTCTGTTCCTATATACAGTAACTAATACACTATTAGATACTTATACACTGTTAGAAGGCAAGAGTAAAGCAACAAACATTGGGGGTAATTCAGATCTGATCGCAGCAGCAAATTTGTCAGTTAATGGGTAAAACCATGTGCACTGCACGGGGGGGGGGGGCATATATATCATATGCAGAGAGAGTTAGATTTGGTGGGTTATATTGTTTCTGTGCAGGGTAAATACTGGCTGCTTTATTTTTACACTGCAATTTAGATTTCAGTTTGAACACATCCCATCCAAATCTAACTCTCTCTGCACATGTTATATCTGCCCCCCTGCACACTGCACATGGTTTTGCCCATCTGCTAACAAACTTGCTACTGTGATCAGATCTGAACTAGGCCCATTGTTAGGTGGCAATATGAATACAATGCAGAGAATGAAACAGTAGTTGGACATAACACAAAAAAGGATTGTGCTGTACCACAAGTAGTTAATGGATGTAGAGAACCAAAAACTGGGCTAACAATATTGTGTAAAAAAACCCAAAAGCTATTAAAACCTCCACATGTCCCTTTTATTCCATCAGCCCCATCCACATGCCCCCATTATTACATCAGAACCCTTAACAAATCTATTTTATGCCATTAGATCCATCCATGTGCCTATTTTACAGTATGTCATCAGACCCCTCAGATATATGGTTCACTATGGCTGGCCGGCGGTCGGGCTCCCGGCGACCAGCATCCCGGCGCCGGGAGCCCGACCGCCGGCTTACCGACAGCTTGGCGAGCGCAAATGAGCCCCTTGCGGGCTCGCTGCGCTCGCCACGCTACGGGCACGGTGGCGCGCTACGTGCGCCACACTATTTTATTCTCCCTCTATGGGGGTCGTGGACCCCCACGAGGGAAAATAAGTGTCGGTATGCCGGCTGTCGGGCTCCCGGCGCCGGTATACTGAGCGCCGGGAGCCCGACCGCCGGCAAACAGAAGACCACCCAGATATATATATGCATAAATATGCTATATTTATATACCACATACCCATTGTATATTATCAGCCCCTCCACATTAACATTTTATTCCATCAGACCCATCCAGATGCCTATTTAATGTCATTATGCCCCTCCAGTTGTCTTTTTATGTCACCAGACCCCTTCAGATGCCCTGTTTATGCTATCACATGCCTCTACCTACTCTGCTTATGCTATCAGCCCCATCCACATGCACTTTTAATGCCATCAGCCCTATCCACATGCCCCCTTCATTCAATCAGACCTCTTAAATGCCATCAGTCCCTTCCCTGGACACTTGCTCCTTTGTGGTCAGTGTGGTATGAGAGTCCAAAGGGATAATGGACTTGCAATGCACATTTGGATACCAACCGCAGCTATCTGTATCATGCACAGTAGCTATAAGTTTGGTATGAAAATAAATGTATTGAAATGTCCGGTTTAGCTGTATAAAACTACCAAGCCCCAGAAAAAGTAGATAATAGAGGATTTTTATCTACTGTATCTGCATTATTTTGCTCCTACTGATTAATATTTTATATTATAAAATATTCATATGGAACTTATGACCCTATAATAATCTTTAGAGATAATTTAGACCGTCCTAGGTGCATTGTGCTATATATGACTATCAGTGCACTGTAAATTTGAATTGCTTGCAGTCTGCTAAAAACGAGATCACCACCATTTGCTGTGGTAATTATTAAGTTGAACAGTTCTATACAACATATGTATTTTTATTATTTTTTAGTAAATGTTTTTATGTATATGTTTTGAATTGGTACCACTGAATAACTTATTTCTTTTATTCTTTTTATATGCTGTTGGTCTCTGACTCTATTGCCCCCTTAACGAAGTGCTTCTAATAACTTTATTTTCTGGCACAACAGACTTGTCTGAAAACTGTCATAATTATGCATACAAACAACCCACTAATATTTTTTTGATCAACTACAATAAAGAAGATTTTCAATCACAATGCCAGAATCAGTGTTTGCCGATCCTGGCGCTTAGTTACATCTTTCACTATGAGTTTGGGCTGATACGGTGTGTGCCACCACCTATGACACCAGATGTACAAAAGTCATAAAACACATACTTATTTTAGCAGTTAAGATGGGAATAATTAAAGGCTGAAAGAAATATTACGGAATTTTTATGTATATTTTGTGACTACTAAATTCATTAAAAATGTCTTCCTAAAATATTAGAAATTTTTACACATCCTCGTCTGAGATGTAACTTAATTTGTTATGCTAAGTTAATTAGTTAAATAACCATTACAGCTCTTACCTTTTCTAGTAAACCTCTAGTCTGCACCTGAAAATGAATGAAAAAAATTAACGTAAGTATGTAGATTATATTAAATAATTGAACAGTATGAGAATGATATTATCACTAAAATGTTTGGCTCACCACAGTCAAAACTAACGTGGGATTAGAAAACAATATTATTCCATATGAGCCAGTGAACATGAGAAATTGTTAAATTGAATTGGGGACTTTAATGCAATATTTTCAAAATTGTTAAAGGTTGACAAGATGTTGCATCAAGCCAAGCAAACATATCCAGATGCATAATTTATCAACTTGTCTTGTACAGAAATATCCCTTGCTGTTCCACAACCATTTTAAAGGTTTATCAAAGGTATAAAAGCAAACGTCAAAAACAGACACTGTTGCATTTCCAGTGGGAATTGTAAACTACAAAGATGAAATAAAAAAAACAGTTAATTGTTATTATATAATTACACATTTTAAAGTTGAATGAAGTAAGCTACCACATTTTATTTATTGCTTTTTGTTGTTTTGTAAATTAATTATTTAGTTTTTTACTTATTCATTGATATATTTAGATATTTAGTTGTTATTTCTGGTGTACTGTAGTTACTGTGGACGTGAGCACCAATGATTTATCTCAAAAGGCATTGCTATAGTGCATGTGAATTTACATAAATAGTTAGGAACTTGGCAAAGTCGCTGGTTTTAGGATATTTTCAAACATTTTACTTATGTGATTTTGGCAGTACGAGAGGTTATTTTGTCTGTTTGAAGGGCAATAGATTTGTTGGTCAAAAAACGTTGAGGAACCTGTAATCTACACTATGGAGCTGTAAAAAATGGTCTGCACCCAGAACCACCATAAGGGGGCTGCTGGGACTGAAATCCCAGGCTGGACTGATAGGGCCATAGAGAGCCACGATGGGCCCTGGTAAAGGGGGGGCATGGCTTAAAAAATGGGAGCGTGATGATGCCCTTTACTGTTAAAATATTTAAATAAGCACTCTCTGCAGAGGGGCACAATTTTCACACAGTGGAGTGTGTGTTTGTGGGGGAAGGGGCAGGAGAGGGCTTCCGCTTCCTACCTTACTTTATTAAGAAGCGGGTTCCTCCTCTCTGACCAGAGCCATCTTTGCAGTGATATTTGGGAAGATGACGCTGACCACTAGAGAGCAAAGATTCTGGCACAGTCATCTTCCCAAAGAGATCACTGGGAACAGATGCCCACAACAGTACAGATATAGGGGGTATCAGACCCGGGCCTCCTCCAGGCCCCTCCAGCAGCCCGGGCCTGGGTAATTTGTACCTGCCCCCCTCTTGACACCCATGTGGACAGAGAGGCAGCAGATCACAAACTGGAAGCAATCCATGGCGAGACAATAAGGGCATTTCAAATTTGGCATCTGTTGTGAGGCAAACGCAGCTTGTGGACCGCAATCATGAGCAGCAATTTATGTACACAGTCTCAGGTCTATCCATTCCTGCCCTGTACCCCCCAGGTCCAGCATTCTCTGCCCTGTATCTCCTATGTGTACTGCAGTGTAAGGTCTGTATGGTGTAATTATAGTTTTATTCCATCACATCGCAGATCACATAACATATAGTAATGTATCCTGCAGTGTATAGTCTGTAGGGTATCCCCCAATTGGGTCGAGCCTATCCTGCCCTGTGCCATCCCTCACTATAGCCAAGCCATCTCTGTGCCCCCAATATGCCTAGCCCTCCCTGTCCTGCACTTTCCCTTCATCTAGCCCTCCCTGCCCTCTGCCTCCCAGGTCTAGCCTTCCTGCCCTGCATCCCTCAGGTTCAGTATTCCCTGTCCTGTAACTCTCCAGTTGCACCCCTCCTTACCCTACCATTTCCAGACATCACTGGTCTCCTATATATTGCCCCAACCTTGCTCCTGATCCTCCAACACCCACCTTTCACTTTGTACCTTTACATCAATGTTTTCTCTTGCCATGCCCCTCATCCTGCAACACCCTTTCATCTTATACTTCTCCCTTCTTCATTCCTTACCATTCTTGACCTCTTCTTCTAAAAGCAATGGTGTCCTTCTGACCGACCAACAGTAGTGACGTAGAAAAACCTGAACATGGCAGGTAAATATATTTTTCCCTCTAACGCTGTTATTGCTGGTGAAAACCCTGACAATGGTAACATTTGCCAGTTTTAGCCAGTCCACTTCACAACACTAGCCCAAGCAGTAAAGATCATTCGCAGGGAATATCTGCATGGGTGACCCAGTTCATACATGCACAATGCACCTGAAAGTGGTTTTCAGTTACACATAGTGGAAATATATTTAAATACATAAATAAAATCTAGACAAAAAAATAGTTTTAAAATATAAAAAAAAAACAATATTTTAAAAGTATATAATTTTGAGATGCTGGTAACACAACTAGCATTTCAGCAATGTTTATTAAATAGCAATTGATGGTGATGACCCCTTGTATTTAATTACAAATGATAGCATTGGTGAGAAAAGGATTTCTTAAAATACTGTATATAAAATTATATAATAAACAATGTCACATATAGACCAGCTGGCTGGTACTTTAGATATTGTTTTCATTGTTATTGTATGATTACTATACTGGCTGGTCTATATATGACATTGTTTATTAGAAAATATATATAGCTTAATAAATCATTTTCTCACCAGTGCTATAATTTATTTGCCATTTGAAGTGTAGAGTATTCCCTTTTTTGACAGCAGCAGGTGAATTAAGTGTATGCAATTTTTGGATATCAGCACCAGATTTTTATGGTTTTCTTGCTTTATAGGTCAAAGTTCTACAGCTACTAAAAACGTTTTTTTTTTTAGATAGAGCTTTTCCCCCCTCTAATAAGTAGAAGATTATAACTGCCTCATCTTTCCCCGATCAGTTGTGAGAATATGATTAAAAGGCTTAATCAAATAACATAATATTCAGGACAATTTTGTACTTTCCATTTGCATGATTTTATGCTGTAAATAATCTTTCATTGTTTGTGTGGGTTGGGATGATCCCAAATGCCGGTATGTCATCTACATCATCCTATTTGGATCATTTGTCTTACTTGGCATTTCCAAATTATAATGTTGCTAATTTTTTGTTCATTTTTTTTAAAAGCTGGCGTAGAAGTCACATTTTAGTGCTGTGTGAACACTCAACCTTAAAATAAACATAGGCAAACATAGCCCTTTACCTTGCTGATAGTGAAACAATTCTACACTACATATGGTACTTTATTTCTAGGAAGCATAGCAATCAATAATATTAACTAAGAATCAACAAGAAGTAACATTCATGAATATGTTTTCACTTAATGTCCATGCAGCGTTATTTCTTCAGTGGACACTGTTGATAGCTGCATTAATATTGCAAGTAAGAATGTTTCTCAGTCAAAGATAAATTGTACAGTAGTTACACTCAGTAGTGGAATAAGTGGAATAACAGTAAGTGCAAAGCTCAAATGCTACAGAGCACAGAGTTGAAGGGACCCAGAAATGCCCTGTTCTAGCAACAACATAAACATAAAGCCCTGCACAAGCAACAAGGATGTAAAAGCTGAGCACATGACTCTTCTGAGTGGAGCTATGTGCCAGAACACACATGCTCAGAGATAGTTCCGGTTCTGCTTTTTTCAGAGAGGTGGGGGCTGAGAGACTAGAGTGGCACTTGTGGGTGTGACTCACCACTGGATTCCTTTTGATACTGTATCGTTAATTAACATTGTTTAAAGTTTGTTTAACTACACAGACACAAAACTGTGGTGGCTGACACAAAGCTTAAATGTTTTGGTGAATTAAAATGTGCCTAATGCACATATCTTTTAAAACACGAATCTTTCAATGGACATTGCAGAGCGGGGACACAGATAGGAATGTTCTATATTTTTTGCCTTTTTGTTGGTAACATACAGTAGGAAGGTTACAGAGATAAATAGTGAGAGGTGTTTCTGTCCTTATCCAAGCTGCTGCTATTAATCTTGAGCAGAGTCTGACATCCTAGCGGAATGTAGTGAGCATTCCGATGGTCAAAATGCTGGTGGTCAGGAGACCGGTGCCGTTAGTGATAGCTGAATCCCTGAAGATGGCCATTTAAGGAGATACTGTTTTCCCTGAACAGGACTTCCAGTTCCAACCCACCACACTGGTTGAGTCATGAGGAACTTTGGCACAAATTCATAGGTTTAAACTAATTTCAAAAATGATAGCTGCAATGTTAATGGTAGCCTTCCATAACTGCAGTTTCCACACATAGGCTTGGGCCTTCACGGCCTGACCAAATCAAAGTGTCAGAGTCATTACATTTATAGATGACATTAACTGAGATACCAAGCCAATAAAGAGGATAATTTATGACAAAGAAATACATAGTAACCAATTAAAACCTTGTCTTAGAAGTGAAACAATTATTTTGTTGAAAACATTTATCGTTCATTAATCTCTGATTGTTGTTTCTATTATTTATTTATTGTTGTTTTCAACTCTTTATCAGTAATTGATGGAAAGCTGGAAGGTACAAAGTTATACAAAGTAGTAAATTAACTCCGTGCGTAAATAAAAGGATCACCATTGAATAGAGAATTTAGGAGCAGAATGATCAAAGAGCATATTTCTGTGGAAAATTAGAGTGTCTGCTGTTTATCATAGGAGCACTTCCTTATTGGTCGAGAGAGGGGATTGGTAGCTGAACATTTTTAAAGCAGTGGATTAGTAGAAGAGTGTTTACTTGCCCCTGATCACACGATAATGCATCTCAATGTCACTGACAGACTGGTTGGTCATGGCAGCACCATAAGGCAGCCTATCAATAACCGGGAGCTAAAGCATCATATTATCAGATGCAGAGTTGGCTTTCAGCTCCTCCACCTAACCCTCTACTAGATAAGAGCATACATATTGTTGGTTGGTGCTGATGAATAACATGGAGGGATGTTAAGCATGAGGAACTTAATAAAGAGGTGGTGATGAATAATATGCTTGGGTGGTGATGAACTGATGAAAGGAGAATGATGGAGATGGTAAATAACATGGATGGTGGTGGTGGGGGGAGGGTTACAAGGAATTAAAGAAGGATGCTGGTGAGTAATATTGATGGGACTGCTTAAGAAGTGCAACTGTTGAATACGAGGTCATGGGTGAAGAGATGCAAGAAATGGGAATGATAGCACTGTAACATGGCAATTCTTTATTAATTAAAAATGAAAGTAAACATTTCTATAATTTCAAATTCACTAGACTTGTACTGTGGATGTCATTAGGATCTAGAGAAAAGCAAGCACTTGGCACACGTACCCTAATCCCTCCATTTGGAATTTAATTTCCAGCCTATTGTTCACCCATATATTTTCTCTGGAAAAACAAATATGGACAAATCTTGGCATAAAGGTAATGTACAGTACTTCTTGAGGTGAAAGTAATAAGAATATTTGCAGCACTAATTACTTTCAGTTGCATTACAGACAAAGGTCATATTTCATTTTCTTGAGTGCTGTCTATACAGTATGCTCCATAAAACTGATTCAATTGTGTTCTAATTGAAATTCATGGAGCACGAATGGGCTCACATATCAGTGTTAGCCCTGGAAGTAATGGAAATAAGCTTATACATCCTCCTAAAAAGTATATGGATGCCAATGATAATAGTCATGGACTACAGGAAGTAACGTGCCCTTAAGTGTGACTTACCAGCACTGTATATAATAAATACATAAATCAAGTCATAAACTGGCATTTGTAGCAGACTGTTTAGGTTTTTTTTTTTTATAGTGCAAACAAATATTAGGTAGTATTTAAACTTTGCTGGCAGTTTATAACTCATCATATAATATTATAACCACAATGATTGTACCTGAAACAAATGACTACTAGGCTAAGTCAATATAAACTGGTATTGAGCTAGTGTCTTTGGAAAACTGTTATTGCTATGTGGTGCTTGTTGGCAGACAATGTCAGACCTCTTATCTGCTGATCGTCTACATCTCTGCTCTCCCTACTGTAAATAGATCCATTTTATTTCTGTTTATAACATGACTGTGGGTGCATTTAAAAAGACAATTTTTCATGAAAAGTCCCCTCCTTTAATACACGCGAGAGGGATAAAAAATTTTGACTCCATTCATGCCTTAAAGCTCCCTTCTGTGTCTGCCTAAACCAACAAACGCACAAAACCACCACATCAACATCCTTGTCAGAATGAATAATCTAAAATTAATGTGCACTTGTCTGCATGTATTACCATTCCTGACAGGGAATACTTGTCTGCACTGGCTAGGAACCGACAATCCTTCACAAACAGTTTTCTCACTGCCAAGGTCTCACGGAAAGTATAAAGCACAAAGGAGTCAAGCACTGCGATTCTAAATGATATGTACAATGATTCCTGACACATAAAACTATTAAGCGAATTCACTCAAGACCACAATGCATATCTTTCTTTTTTGTTTGCTTTGGAGTTTGGTTTTTACTGTTGTTGCTTGTTTCACTCAAAGTTTGCCCTGAGAGAAATGACTGTTATCCATTTAAACATCTGATATTATGTATTTATTTATTCAGAACCCAAGTAGATAACTCTCACATATCTTTCACCACAAACATAACAAAATTTGATGAATTATAAACAGTTTGACTTTATCTCCTTGAGACTCATCCGGTAGCTCACTTTCATTCTGTAATACAACAGTAATTAATGCAGAAAACTTTGTGAAAGCACTTTATGCGCAAAGGCATTTTTCTGCTTTTGAATAAAAAAGTGTTTCCTAATTAGAATCTATAATAGCTATTTAGCATATAAGGTGGCAAATTCCACTGCATAATACACACAAAAAAAAAATCATTTAAATAAAAAGAAAGTAAACAAGCAGCTAAGTTCTGTAAACTTTAAGCATCAGGGGAAAATGAAGGAATATACTGCTTTCATCTTAGCTACTACAGCAAGATACATTATTAGAGAGGATGCAAGATGAAAGAAGGTAAACATATGATCCCTTTACACCTGTACATCTACTTGTTAATGCAAATTTCCATTAAGCTATTTACCATGAGGCAGCAAAACAATGCATAAAAGCATTCATGCATGGTCAAGAGGTTCAGTTGTTGTTAAGACCAAACACCAGTATGAGAAAGAAATATTATCTGTTGGAGCCATTAATTCAAATTGCCATGTGTTACAACAGTGGTATGCAGAAGAGCCTGTATGAATGCACAGGATGCCAAACCTTGGAGTGGTTTGGCTATAGCAGACCAAACCAGGTTCCACTTCTGTTTGCAAAGAAAAAAAAAAAACACCCTGAAACTGCATTGGGAGCAGGCTCACAAAAACTTTCACATGGTCTGATGAATCTCGATTTCTGCTGTGGCATGCAGATGATTGGGCTAATATTTTATGTGAACAAAATAAATGTATGGATCCTTCCTGCCTTGTATCTAAGGTAGCATCACTCATCAGTGATTATTCCAGACAGTCTGGTAATCAGGACATCTGTCCAGAGTACAGAATAAAGGTAATGCTGGACAGGCAGTGCCTGAATATGGAAATGCCGAATTTTGTTGTTGTTATTCAAACAGAACCTTGTCCTCATGAGTTTAGCTGGACCACTATGATATTGCATCTTGCCTCATCTTCTGCAGTGCATGAGATATTTATGGGCATGTGACAGCACTTATGACATATAAAGGGATACAGGCATGAGAGGGCTTTGGACTTTCATATAAGGACATGAGAGAAGCTCTGAGGCATATACAAGGGCATGTATTGGTTCTGATGACATTTAAGGTGCATGTGGAGCATTTAAAAGGGTATGTACAGTATAAGTTGAAAATGTAAGATATATATATATAGATGTATATATTTACTTTTTTGTGATCTATAAAAAGAGGTATGTCTCCTAGTTTACCCAACCCATAGTAAAATCTCAGAAATATGTTCTTGCGACAAAAGTATAAATCATTATTGGTCAGTTAAGGGTTAATTTAAATATAACAACTCATATCAGGATACCAGCTTCTTTTCATATATATTCGGGAACAATTGGCAGTTTAAACAAGTGGGATCTATTTGCAGAGGTACAGTATAATGTTGAAAGAGAATTGGATAATGGTAGTGTGTGTGGGGTAGAAAGGAGGTTACCTCAAGGTATGCAGACAGAGATTAGATATATACTTACTATTTCTCTCCTGCTGCTCTGTGGAGATCAACTCCAGCCAATTATTCTCTCCGGGAAATAAAAATGTCTATGGACAAAGATACTATGGGAGTTGCTTTATAAAAGAGAAGGATTGCAGAATTGTCACTCACTTGTCCTTTAAAACTATACTGTTTTATATCATATTCTAGAAAAAGATTTTATATAGAATGTGCAAATGTGTTTTTGTCCTCTTTCAGGCCTTGAAAAAGTAATTTTCTTAAGAAAATATATGTTTTATGATCATTATCTAACCTTTCCAAATAGGATCATTTCATACTTTTTTTTAATGTGGAGTTCTTTTTCCCTAAAGCATAGGTCTTCAACCTGCGGCCCTCCAGCTGCTGTGGAACTACACATCCCAGCATGCCTTGCCTCAGTTTTAGCATACTTAATAAAAACTGAGGCAGGGGATGCTGAGATGTATAGTTCCACAGCAGCTGGAAGGCCACAGGTTGAAGATGACTTCCTTATTGTTAAGGCCAGTACTCACGGCCCGATTTGGGAGAGATGTGTGCTGAGCGAACCGCTCAGCACACATCTCTCCCGGCGCTCAGCACAGCGCGATCTGTGCTGAGCGTGCAGGGGGAGACGGGGGGACCGCTCATTTCACCCAGCGGGCGAAGTGAGCGACCCGCTAGATTGGCCTGCATGCAGGCTAATCTAGCAGCAGCGATAGCGATGTGCGGGGCCGCGCATCGCTATCGCTGAGGGGGCTACACACGGAGCGATGTTGCTGAAAATCTAAGCAATCTAGTCAGATTGCTTAGATTATCACTCCGTGTGTACCCCCCTTTATTCGTTGATATGGCACCACAAAGGTTCTGTAGTGTCATAAGTAGAGATTACACAGGTAAAAGGTGACTACATTGCATGGTTACAGACAAATTCACAAATTAACATATATACATAATTATATAGCTGCAATCTTTTAATGACATAATTTATGGATGTAATTGTTAAGAATGGTTACTACAGGCCCGAATAACCTGCTGGCAGCAAAAGGATAAGGTTTAGTTTCTTGCTCCAACACCAATCTTCCTTAGCACCCTTGTGAGTCCCTCCTCTACACCACAACAGAGAGGCAAGGAATATCAGATCAAATATAGTAAAGACATACAGGTGTAAGTTTAACAAATTCACCATTTACTTGAAGCGAGTGAATACAAAATATGCACTTTAGATAATACTGTACCTTTCAGCATAAACACTTGGCATAAAATATATCTCTGGCACAAAATAAATATCTAAGAATAAACAGACTTCTGCCACATGCACATGGAGAAACACTTATCAAAGATAACAAAGTCAAGTTTACTATATTTAGTGCAATACCAAAAGGTGTTGACTCATTACAATGACACATTAATATCAATAACGATAAATTGCATTAAATTGCAATAATCAGGAGATGTGAGAATATCAATAATCAGTAATCTTATACTGTATGGCACCCTATCTGAAACTAAATTTAAGCTACTCTTGATAACCTCACAGTAGATACTTTTTATCCGACAGACCTACACACTGTAGTTTACTTATGAATAGCAAATGTCCCAACAATCGAACAATATACGTAACAGTGAATTAAAGACCTATCATACTGCCCATACTATTAATGAGCACCTTCTAACCTTACAGTCTTGAGTACAGTAATAGCATAATAGCAAGTTGGTGGGTTTCACTTGAATGTTAATAGCTGGGCCATGGTATAAATATTAATTACAGTAAGTGCTCTGTTGGAGCCCTTTTAAATAAGAAGGCACAGTTCTGTTAATTATATAAAGGTCTGTGTCAGAGTTATTGCAATCCACACTAAAGACTGGTCTTAACTCACTCATTCTGATGACCAGTCAATGAAGTCCGACTGTGCTTGTGGCATTATGGACACCAATTTAACCTGTCCTTGTTACTTTGCAGCATCAGGAACGTTCCTAATTACCAACTTCTGTATCATCTCCACAGGCAGCAACAATTCAGTTTGTTTAAGTGCATGTTTAAAGGATGCAAGTCTAAGTAAAAGTCTGATTGAGCACAGAATGGCATTTCAAAGGCTGGTAGCAGATGCCATAGAAGTTTGAGTGAGAAATGGTGGTTAGGCAGTAGGATAGGAGCTGGTCATTGGCAGTAAAGAATGGTTAAAAGGAAGTGTGAGTGGAGATGTTATTGGAAATGTACTGTATGGGAGTGGGAGTGAGTACTTGAGGGCTTAGTAGTAAGACGGGCATTTGAATTTGATTCTTTATAAAATAAAGTAAAGTACTGAGTAACTTAGCCTAATTCATGTGTTAAATGAATCATGAGAGTGAAGAGTTATCATAAATATATTTTCATTGCCGAAACTAGGATTTTTATCACCCTCGGCAAGACAATGACTTAGCAACCCCCTCCTATGGTGTCTCTGCAGCAACCTGTTCCCCCACCCCACACACACACACTGTCTCTACAGCAGTTTATGCCCGCTTCTGCCTCTTTTTTCATGCTTCTGTCAGCTACTGTACACAGAAATAATTAAGAGCCACAAAAACCTAGAGGGAAAAATAAGCAGAACTGCAGGGTTTGTTTAAAACATTTTGGATAATAACTGCCACGGGTTGTCCATTTCACCAACAAGACATACCAGATGAGGCAGCTGTTTTGGGTGCACTATGTAGTATTACACTGGATGAAATAGGTTACACCTAGAAGAGAGTACACAAAATTGGTGGTTGCAGCATACTAATGCTAGAAGTCCCAACTTAACCAACAGGTCAATTTATTTTTTATACCATCCATGGACCTACCAGGTAAGGCAGCCATGTTGGGTGCACTACGGAGATTAAGCAGGCAAAACGGCTGGGCATAGGGAGTGAGTGGCAGGATGGTAGCCTCTCAGAACAGGAGGGCAGCATGCAAGCAGCAAGATGGTGGCCTCCACCCAGTCCCACTGCTCTCCACCCTCAGGTCCCAGCTCACCAGGAGGCAAAAATATTGCAGCTTTACCCAGGCCACTTCCACCATGGACTTCTTGTCCAGCCTCCCGAAAACCAAACAGTATCATGAGTCATTGCAGTTTTAGCCAACAAGGATTTGCAGACTGGTTAGCAAAGATGATCTGAGCAGGGTGGAGGGTCCTGGTGCACAGCCTGACCCTAAGAGTCACAAAATGGCACCAACAGGGATCCCAGGACACTGTGTAGAGCTCTGGGCAACATGGAGAGCTGGAGGCTACAGGGAGAGGGAGTCACATGATGCTGAGCTCAGTAGATGCAGAGTGCCGGGTTCAGAGATTTGCAGGTGGGGGAGCAGTGCTACAAGGTGCAACCTCACTCTGGTTGTTACGGGCACCATGATTGAGGCTGTGGGTGCATGGAGGACAGCAGGCTGCAGAGTGCATGGAGGTTGATGCAGCGTGAGGCCTCTCCCTGGGAGCAATTGGAAGTCCAGGAGATGGAATTATGGGCTCCATGAGTGAGCCACCTGGCAAGTCTGCTAAGGTCAACAGCCAGATCCCAGTCCCAGGGGAACTCAAGTCCTGGATTGCGGCAGCAGGCATAGAAGACCAGCAGGCAAGAGATATTTTCATTACATGGCACATTTGTGAATTTAATGTTTTATGTGCATAGGGCAATGTATGTAGAAATGTACTTCTCTACCAAAGAACACTAAATGATTCTGAAAAGGAATTCTTGTTTCTGCACACCTTAGAATACTTAGTCAAACAGTTGTGCCCATTCCAAAATGTGCAATACCCTTGTTTCACCTAATTCTACTTTCTGTACATACACACTATCCTACTCGGGTGTGGTTCGTTTATTCGACAGTATCTAGGTCGACAATGTTTAGGTCGACCACTATAGGTCGACAGTCACTAGGTCGACATGGATGGAAGGTCGACAGGGTTTCTAGGTCGACATGTGCTAGGTCGACAGGTCTAAAGGTCGACATGAGGATTTTTTTTTGTCGTTTTCTTCGTAGAGTGACCGAGATCCCAAATTAGTGCACCGCGTCCCCTCGCATGGTGCCTTCGCTCCGCTACCGCTTCGCTCGGCACACTTTACCGTTCCAATCGTAGTCCACGTGGATCGTTAAGTATGAAAAAATCCCCCCCCCCCCCAAAAAAATGTGAAAAACTCATGTCGACCTTTAGACCTGTCGACCTAGCACATGTCGACCTAGAAACCCTGTTGACCTTCCATCCATGTCGACCTAGTGACTGTCGACCTATAGTGGTCAACCTAAACATTGTCGACTTAGACACTGTCGATCTTCAGACCGGATCCCATCCTACTCATCTGCAAATGACACTCTTGCTGTAGTGAAAAGATTAACACTTAAATTACACAAATACAAACAGAAAATGTAAAAAACAGGTTTACAATCCTTTTAACGCCTTCGCTACTGAGGGTTTTCTCAAACTCGTGCTGAAGACACTTTCTGATGATAGCACTCGACACATTCCAACATCAATATCAATCATTTTTTTTATGCGGCACTCACACAAATTATACCTTGTTTTTTCAGAAGACTGTCTTTTCAGAAAACACAATTACAGTAAGTCTTTTTACTCATTGTAACACATAAAATGTTGATTTTTAACCCTAATAGGCTTAAAAGTATTTTTATAGAGATGTGGGGATTGTTAAAATGTAAAACATGCCTCCTTTCCTCCCAGCAAATGTGGGTCTCAAATCAAGGCCAAACATCAAAATTCTTTTAATGTCAGATCTCACATGCTTTGAATTGAATATATTGTACTGTAAGTCCTTCCCTGTTATATTCAATTCTACTTGTTATACAGGTTGAGTATCCCTTATCCAAAACGCTTGGGACCAAAGGTATTTTGGATATCGGATTTTTCCGTATTTTGGAATAATTGCATACCATAATGAGATATCATGGCGATGGGACCCAAGTCTAAGCACAGAATGCATTTATGTTACATATACACCTTATACACACAGCCTGAAGGTAATTTTAGCCAATATTTTTAATAACTGTGCATTAAACAAAGTGTGTGTACATTCACACAATTCATTTATGTTTCATATACACCTTATACACACAGCCTGATGGTCATTTAATACAATATTTTTAATAACTTTGTGTTTTAAACAAAGTTTGAGTACATTGAGCCACAGAAAACAAAGATTTCACTATGTCACTCTAACTCAAAAAAGTCCGTATTTCGGAATATTCCGTATTTCGGAATATTTGGATATGGGATACTCAACCTGTATTCAATTCTACAATAAATTTAGAGGGAGACACAAAAACCAAAACAATGGTTGCTTTTTTTGTTTCTTTTACACAATTCTAGGCTTTAAAAAAAAAAAATTCTGAAGAAATTGTATTCTAAATAGTGATGAGCGGGTTCGGTTCCTCGGGATCCGAACCCCCCTGAACTTTACCCATTTTACACGGTTCCGAGGCAGACTCGAATCTCCTCGCTTTGCTCGGTTAACCTGAGCGCGCCCAAACGTCATCATCCCACTGTCGGATTCTCGCGAAATTCGTATTCTATATAAGGAGCCGCGCGTCGCCGCCATTTTCACTCGTGCTTTGGAGATGATAGCGAGAGGACGTGGCTGCATTCTCTCAGTTTCTGTGTTCAGTGTGCTGCAAATATCTGCTCAGTGTGCTGCAAATATCTGTGCTCAGTGTGCTGCAAATATCTGTGCTCAGTGTGCTTGCAAATATCTGTGCTCAGTGTGCTGAAAATATCTACGTTCTCTGCCTGAAAAACGCTCCATATCTGTGCTGTATTGTAGTATATAGTAGGAGGACAGTGCAGAATGTTGCTGTGACCACCAGTATATATATAGCAGTACGGTACAGTAGTCCACTGCTCTATCTCTGTGTCGTCAAGTATACTATACATCCATACCTGTGCTGCATTTTAGTTGTGCGCAGTATATAGTAGGAGGGGACAGTGCAGAATGTTGCTGTGACCACCAGTATATATATAGCAGTATGGTACAGTAGTCCACTGCTCTACCTCTGTGTCGTCAACTATACTATGCATCCATACCTGTGCTGCATTTTAGTTGTGCGCAGTATATAGTAGGAGGGGACAGTGCAGAATGTTGCTGTGACCACCAGTATATATATAGCAGTACGGTACAGTAGTCCACTGCTCTACCTCTGTGTCATCAAGTATACTATGCATCCATACCTGTGCTGCATTTTAGTTGTGCGCAGTACATAGTAGGAGGGGACAGTGCAGAATGTTGCTGTGACCACCAGTATATATATAGCAGTACGGTACAGTAGTCCATGGCTCTACCTCTGTATCATCAAGTATACTATGCATCCATACCTGTGCTGCATTTTAGTTGTGTGCAGTATATAATAGGAGGGGACAG
Organism: Pseudophryne corroboree; assembly: GCF_028390025.1. Classification (NCBI taxonomy): domain Eukaryota; kingdom Metazoa; phylum Chordata; class Amphibia; order Anura; family Myobatrachidae; genus Pseudophryne; species Pseudophryne corroboree. Next base: position 495,746,707 of record NC_086448.1, on the reverse strand, counting down.
TGCAGAATTTTGCTGTGACCACCAGTATATATATAGCAGTACGGTACAGTAGTCCACTGCTCTACCTCTGTATCATCAAGTATACTATGCATCCATACCTGTGCTGCATTTTAGTTGTGCGCAGTATACAGTAGGAGGGGACAGTGCAGAATGTTGCTGTGACCACCAGTATATGTAGCAGTAAGGTACAGTAGTCCATTGCTCTACCTCTGTGTCATCAAGTATACTACAAAAGTTCAGTAAAATTACACAAAAATCAAAATTAAAAGAGTCTGATGAGAAGCGTAAACTTGCCAATATGCCATTTACGACACGGAGTGGCAAGGAACGGCTGCGTCCCTGGCCTATGTTACTTGCTAGTGGTTCAGATTCACATGAGGATGGAAGCACTCATCCTCTCGCTAGAAAACTGCAGTGCCACTCATAGATGGGCCAGGTGTTTGTGTCGGCCACTTGGGTCGCTTAGCTTAGCCACACAGCTACCTCATTGCACCTCTTTTTTTCTTTGCATCATGTGCTGTTTGGGGACTACTTTTTAAATCTGCCATCCTATCTGACACTGCAGTTCCACTCCTAGATGGGCCAGGTGTTTGTGTCGGCCACTTGGGTCGCTTAGCTTAGTCACACAGCTACCTCTTTGCACCTCTTTTTTTCTTTGCATCATGTGCTGTTTGGGGACTATTTTTTAAATCTGCCATCCTGTCTGACACTGCAGTGCCCATCCTAGATGGGCCAGGTGTTTGTGTCGGCCACTTGGGTCGCTTAGCTTAGTCACACAGCTACCTCATTGCATCTCTTTTTTTCTTTGCATCATGTGCTGTTTGGGGACTATTTTTTAAATCTGCCATCCTGTCCGACACTGCAGTGCCACTCCTAGATGGGCCAGGTGTTTGTGTCGGCCACTTGGGTCGCTTAGCTTAGTCACACAGCTACCTCATTGAACCTCTTTTTTTCTTTGCATCATGTGGTTTGGGGACTATTTTTTAAATCTGCCATCCTGTCTGACACTGCAGAGCCACTCCTAGATGGACCAGGTGTTTGTGTCGGCCACTTGGGTCACTTAGCTTAGTCACACACCTACCTCATTGCACCTCTTTTTTTCTTTGCATCATGTGCTGTTTGGGGACTATTTTTTAAATCTGCCATCCTGTCTGACACTGCAGTGCCACTCCTAGATGGGCCAGGTGTTTGTGTCGGCCAGTTGGGTCGCTTAGCTTAGCCATCCAGCGACCTCGGTGCAAATTTTAGGACTAAAAATAATATTGTGAGGTGTGAGGTGTTCAGAATAGACTGTAAATGAGTGGAAATTATGGTTATTGAGGTTAATAGTACTATGGGATCAAAATGACCTCCAAATTCTATGATTTAAGCTGTTTTTGAGTGTTTTTTGTAAAAACTCACCCGAATCCAAAACACACCCGAATTCGACAAAAAAATTTCAGGGAGGTTTTGCCAAAACGCGTCCGAATCCAAAACACAAAACCCGAAAAATTTCCGATGCACATCACTAATTCTAAACCCCACACCTTTTTGGTTCGTGTTTTGCCAATATGCCACCTTTCCAAAATAATAAAAAACAATACACAAAATGGAAAGCTGCTCAATCAGATTGTAATGTCACTCAGGTGCTAAAAGGGGAGGGGTAATTCTGTGTAGGAAAAAAACTGTGTTCCCTAATGCACACCAAGTGAAAAACTTTTTTCACTTGGTGTGCATTAGGGAACACAGTTTTTTTCCTACACAGAATTACCCCTCCCCTTTTAGCACCTGAGTGACATTACAATCTGATTGAGCAGCTTTCCATTTTGTGTATTGTATATAGAGAGGCATAAATGGGTCAGCATTAGGAGGGATTGCTGACTCCAGAAGTGCCATAGGGGAAGCCAGGGGTATCCCCAGGTAAGCTGGCTCTCAGATGCTGTAGGTGCCATTACCATGTGGCCTTACACTGGGAATTTAACCCAGATATATTTGTAATTATTTATGGGGTGGGTGTGGGGTGCGGTGGCCCCTGTGTCGGTTTTTGCTGGGCTGCTTCAGGTCGGCACACCCTAACACTTTATTAACACTTATTATTTTCCCTATCACTTTGTATATATTATTTTAATCACACCACTTACATAGCACTTCTGTGCTTTTTATTAACCCCTATTAATTCTCACCTGTGTGCTGACCTGGGGTGGCCGACCTGTGCCGACATCGTGGGTTCCTGCACCCCAGGCCCATACCTAGTATTAGGGACCCCCAGTGACGGAGAAGCCTTGTCGATCGGCCTGGGGGCTTAACCCTATATCTGCAGATATACGCAACTAAGATCTCCAAAATAATAAAAAGTAGGATTCTATGTGTAGGTGTTGGCAAAAACATATTTGTAAGAAAAATATGGTAGCCCAACAAGGCCTACAATTTTAAAAACTAGATAACCTACTGTATTGCATCATTGAGGAATCCCTTTTTTGTTTGCCACAAAATGAGAGAGATGTGGATTTTAGTTCCCCTTCATCTATGGAAATAAAAACTTGTGCACTGTGTTATTGTCTAGTGAACATAACTGTTAATTGAGCATATTGTCTGAAAGAAGAGACTCTTCTTTTCCAAGACAGCATGCTTACATTTGTGTGTGGGCCACCAGTATGGGGAAGATAGGTTACATTATGACCTAGCACCATCTAAGGAAAATAATATTTTTTCCATAGTGCTGGAAGATAATGGGCCTGATTCCAAGGTACATGCAGTTGCATGTACAGCTGCGATTTCATGCATAGTGGACTTGCATAGAAAAACCCACCATCAGCATCTCACATCCACCATACAAAAGCAGAAACATTGAGTCCACACAGAGTCCAATGTGCGCACATTGATCACAAAAACCTCTGAGAAACCCTGTGCTGTCTTAGAATGAGCATCTCACTTATGATGCCATATGGATTGACAGTGGCTGAGCATAACATAACATTGTTCAGTGATCATAGACAAACACAGACAGCAAGAACTAAGGCGACCTATCATTTCAAAGAGGTGTCAAAGTCGAAAAATATTGTAGTACACACATTACGTACTAACAACACACACATGCCCGCTGCACGTGCACTTGTTCCGCCGTGCGTGCACATATCCGCAATTTGCGTATGGTCGCTCCCGCGGTCCTGCGCGTGGTATGGGTATTTACGGCGGAGTTTGTGAATGCATGGAGGGTTATCAAAACATTACATATTTAATACAAATAGTGCACATTGTACACATAGCCCCCCTGCACCACATCAGCAAGTATCAACAGTTTAAATGATTCCAGGACTAAGGGATTCACCTTTGCATGATAGGAAGGGACAGACTAAGGTTATAAGGTGGTGTCTGGTATCCAGCTGTAGGGTATTTTAAGAGTAACATTCCGGTGTTGGTTAGAGGAAGATCGCATGTTCCTGCGTATAGTTATGTGCAGAAGTAGAATATAGATATAAACTGTATTTACTGTATATTATGTATGCGGCGGGAATCCAAAGGAGACCACCCACAAGAGCAGTTGAGAAAGACATCGCCCACCTTTTCAAATCAACCTATGACCTCTCCTGTAATGTAAAGATGCATCCCTGTGTCCAATGGACAAAGAGATTACAGTATCCATTGTATTGCTTTTGGAAATAGTGTATAAAAAGCCTGTTGCTGCCTGGCCGGTCAGAAGACTCTTAACACTATCTACCTGATTAGCGGAGGACTGGACCAGGAAGCGCATGCGAATATTCTCACGTATGTACATTGACTGTAGCCATTTACTCTGTTGTATTGTAGTGTATGAATTGTATTGTTAACACCCTTACAGATATATTAGTCTGTGGTGTCGGAACCCAGTTTTTAACTACAAATCGGTGTTGTGTCCTCTTTTCCCTGCTAGGGTTTAAAGTGTATTACATTACCTAACTGTATAAGGTTTAAGGTGTAACATCATTGCATTGCATTGCTGCATAAGGTTTAAGGTGTAATATCATTGCATTGCATTACTAATAAGGTTTAAAGTATATCTCTGGGTGTGTGCGCGCTGTGTGTACTTTGTACCCCCAGCGCTGCGTTTGTACACTAAGTCCGTACAAGGTACGGGACTCTGTATGCAAATAGCGTACAAAGCACGTAGAGTGCATAGTAAGTCTAGCGGACGCAGCGGCTCTATGGTAAAAGTGTGTTTAAAGGTATAGCTTTATGGTTTAAGATAATATCGACATTATCAATTGGCAGCATCGTCCGGTTTTTCCTCATACCCGCAGCCTAGCAGGTTAAAGCAGACTTTATCTATCAGCAAAGGGCGGACAGGTATCCTACGTGAACATTTTCCTGGCCGTAGAATACACTGGAAAACCCTATCTTATTGCTGATTAGATGGTGTCTGCTCTGCATGGTTTGTAGGGATGCTGGTGGGACCCGTAAAGTAAATACGCAAAGCTATTTTAAAGGTCTGTGAATTTCTGTTTGGCACCAAATGCACACACAACACAAGCATACACCTGTACTTTTTATTTGTATACCTGCTCATATTGTTGCCATAAATACTGATTACTAGATTCATTTAGACCTGTACGGAGAAATTTGTTGCTATTTAGTTAAAACATAGACTAAATATTAGGGAAGTAAACATAAAACACAAATACAGTCTGGCCTAGTTAAACAGGTTTATACAGAAAGAAACTGTGTTGTTTTAAGTAAACGATTATAGGTAATATCGCTTACATTTATAGAAGTGTGAGATTTGTACTATTGCGGACGTACGGTCTTTGTACACGTGTCTCGGACAAAGTACGGGACTACGTACGCAACGTAAAGACATATGCACGGTCGCGTGTTTACGCAACGTGCGTAAGGGTACGACTGCTAAGTACAAATTACACAATAGCATTGTTTAGTTTAGGGGCGGAACAGTAGCCATGCTACAATAGCACAAATTGCTCGGTTTCCAAAATTTAGTTTAAATAAAACCTTTTTTACTGTATTACCTCTGGTACTAAGGCTGTTTATCTGAATGAAAGTTAATTTTCTGTACAGAAAAACCAAAGTGTATTTGAGTGAACGAATGTGAGTGAGCAAAAATAATAAAGGTTTTGTGGACCCAGGGAGTTCGGGATCCCGTCGAGTGATACACCAGGTGAGTGGAGACTTGGTGGCGTGAGATAGCTGACTCACGTTAATATAGAGTGAAGTACAAAGGAGCAAGGTAGCAGAGTACCGCAGACCAGAGGTCAGCGAGGTTTAGAGTACCGCGGCCCAAGAGGTCAGCGAGGTTTAGAGTACCGCAGCCCAGGGGGTTAGCGAGGTTTACCCATATAGGCTTGTTTTTGATACGCTCCGGCTGAGGTTTCGCAGCCTGAAAAATCGATTCCATTGGTCGTACGGCGGATAAGTAACAAGTACCTATACGCTGTGCGATTGGACCGCGCGTTAGTGGGTGCAATATTAGCGCACCGTGATACTCTTTTTACGAGCTTTGCGTAAAATCGCGGTATCATTAGCGCTAACTATAGCATACGCGAGCGTGATTTGTGTATAATAAAGGTTTAGGGAGTTTTCGCTGGTCTCTCTCAGGAAATCTCCAACAACGTATATTTACTGGAAAGGGTAAGTTATTCCCAGATACTTCCAGTGAATAGAGGTTACAATAGGGCCCTAGGTTGGGTACATTGCCTTCGCTATCGACAGTGTATGGTAGTACTGGCCAATGTGGGCGTGAGTGGGTGAAAGCACTCGGTGAACTTTTACCGTTGCCTTATATTGAGTATTTTGGTTATTTTTGTGGGATTAGCCAAAAGGACAAATACCTGCAAAATATGGGGGCCAGTTGCTCAAGTAAGGGACATTCAACCAGGGTTCAGGTTGACATTCCGCGGCCCAGGGGGTCGGCGAGGTTCATTATGTGTGAGAAGCATGGACCACACACAGAAGTTTTTTGCAATGAATGGGAACGTATGACTGCGGAAGATAGGGAACCATTCCCTAAGGTAGGCAGTTTTGAAGCAGAGGTATTGCAGAATTTAAGGATTAGGATATGTCTGATAAAATCCCGAAAGCAAAGGTTCAGACACACATACTGTTTAAATTTATGGCAGCAAGAGGGCGATATGCAAAGGGAACTAGCTCACGCAGCAGGTTCCAAACCTAGCAGGAAAATGATGGCAACCGCACCACCACCACCGTATATTGTAGGGGAGAAAGTGGCTACAGACAATGTCATATTGGTATCTGATAAAAGTATAGTTGATAAATGCACTAATGCTAACCCGTGCAAGTTGTATCCCATTTTAAACTTTCCCCAGGACTGCGAGCAAGAAGATGAGACGAGCACGATATCGGCACTCTCTCTAGCAGCCACCATACAGAACACTCAGGTGGGCACGGCCCAACCAGTAAGATCAGTTGTAAGGCCCCCTAGCGGAGGGATAAGTGAGGTCGTGTCCACAGGTAAGTACGGTACCATACATTATGCAGAGACAATAGCACCTCAGATTGTGGAGTCAACTCAGAATGATGTAATTGAATTAAATCCTGTCAGGGTGATCGCAGTCCCCAATGGGAAGACTGACGCTCAGGGAGTCACTCCCATCAGGAACATTTCTATGCATTGTCCTTGATCCCGGACCAAATTGAGGACAATTATATCTGAATTTCCCGATCCCAGAAAGGATCTAGTCGCATGCCAGAGGTTTATTAAAGAATTAGGTAACGCCACCGAACCCACAAACAAAGATTGGCGAACAGTGCTACAAGTATGTTTACCTTCCAATATTGACCCCGCGAAATTCATTACTGATTGTAAATTAGACACAGAAGTACCTCTCACAGATGAGTACACTCAGGAGAATGTACGACAGATCAATCTGCAATTAGGAGTATATTTCCCTACTGTTGTCAAATGGAATAAAATCTTTTCCATAAGACAAAAAGAAGGTGAAACGGCATCTGAATATTTCCACCGAGCACTGCAGGAAATGGCTAGATACACTGGGGTCGAGGACATTACGGAAAATGTACATCACAGGGAGGTAGCTGTGTCAGTTTTAATGGACGGGTTAAAAGAGACATTAAGAACAAGGGTACAAACCACTCTACCTAACTGGAGAGGTATCTCGGTGGCTGCATTAAGAGAGTCCGCTATCGAGCACGATCGGAACGTCATTAAGCACAGGGAGTCACAGGGGGATAAGCTGATGACAGTAAGTATAAATGCCCTTACAACCAAACCGCATCAGCCAAAACCCCAGACCCCTGATGGTAACGTGACGTTTAGTAGTATGCTATTTCTGTCGGAAGGAAGGACATTTTGCACGGAACTGTAGTTATAAAGGCACACATAAGGTTTATCGACCCCCTAGACCAGGATATGAACCACATTATAATACACATGATAGGGATCAGGGATCGTATAGGAGAAGTTATGAGCCGTATGCAGGGGAAACAAGGAGGTACCCACCTAGGAGGGACTGGCAGACCTCCGAAAATTCTCAGTTACCCCCCTCACATATTGTAGCTACCAGTGCGCTGCGGGAGGGTCACAATATACAATAGGGATTGGGCCACACCTGTAGTCTGCAGCCAGTGAAGTTGATTGCTAGCCTTGGTAGTGAACCTGAGGTCACAGTTGATGTAGCTGGTAGATCACTACCTTTTCTTGTAGATACAGGGGCGGCCAGGTCAGTGTTAAATTCAATGGTAGGTATGAAAACCACGGGTAAAACAATTTTGGCAATGGGAGTAACAGGAGTAGTACAACACTACCCTTTGAGTAGACCTGCGGAGATTACGATAGGGCCTTTGCAGACCAAGCATTCCTTTTTGTTAGCTGCATCGGCTCCGACTAATTTACTTGGGAGAGATCTATTGTGTAAAATGGGGTGTGTCGTATATTGTACTCCTGAGGGTGTCTTCTTGGATATACCCGAGAATCACGTTCAGGAAGTGCAGGATATGTTAGACACCCCACAAAGGCTAATGTCACACTCTGCTGGTAGAGACAGGTGTCCATCCAAGGTAGAGGAAATGATCTCACAAATACCGGGATCCCTCTGGACCAAAGATGGACAAGACACTGGATTGATGGCGAATGTAGCTCCCGTAGTAGTGCAAATAAAAGATGGTAGGATAGCTCCAAAAATCCCACAGTATCCTCTGAAGCCAGAGGTGGAGTGTACCCAGTCATAGAGCGCTTGCTACAACAGGGCATCCTAGTTAGGACGTCCAGCACTGCCAATAGTCCCATCTTCCCTGTGAAATAGAGTGGGGGGAGGGGTTACAGGCTAGTGCAGGATCTAAGGGGAATAAACAAGATAGTTGAGAGCCAATTCCCTGTCGTGCCAAATCCAGCTGTCATCCTCATGCAAATCCCCCCTACTGCAAAATTTTTCACTGTCATTGACCTCTGTTCTGCTTGCTTTTCTGTCCCTCTGCACCCTGACAGCCAATACCTGTTTGCATTGACATACAGGGGAGTACAGTACACCTGGACTCGCCTACCCCAAGGTTTCATTGACGGCCCAAGTATTTTCTCCCAGGCTTTGAATGACTGTTTACAATCCTTTCAACCTGAGAGCGGATCATTATTAATACAGTATGTAGATGACTTGCTGCTGTGTTCTGATTCACTCGAATCGTCCTTGAAAGACACGGAACAACTTCTGTTTCATCTTTCTAATACGGGACACAAGGTTTCAAAGTATAAGTTGCAGTTGTGCCAGACCAGGGTAAAATATTTGGGACATTGTTTGACGCAAGGCCTTAGACACCTTACCGCTGATAGAATACAGGCGATTCGCGACATGACTCTGCCACAAACCCAGCAACAGATCCGCACTTTTCTTGGAATGTGTGGGTACTGCCGAAACTGGATCCCAGGGTTCTCCATACTGGCCTTGCCTTTGCAAGAGATGGTCTCTTCGGACAAACCATATCGAATCTCACACACAGATGAGTCCGAACTGGCATTTGAGAGACTCAAACAGTGCCTATCACAGGCACCTGCATTAGGCATGCCAGACTATGGGAAACCTTTTGAATTGTACGGTACGGAAAGTGCTGGGTGTGCGGCAGGTGTCCTAACCCAGAGACATGGTGATGCCAGCAGGCCAGTAGCTTACTACAGTGCACAGTTGGACACCGTAGTGCGGTCTCTCCCCACATGCTTGCGAAGTGTTGCAGCGATAGCTTTGCTAGTAAGTAAAAGCGAAGACGTAGTGTTAGGACACAACCTGACAGTCCATACGCCTCATGTAGTGTCAGCCTTACTGAACTCCGCCCAAACCAGACATGTCTCATCAGCACGGTTTACAAGGTGGGAATTAGCACTAATGGCCCCTGTAAACATCACCATAAAGAGATGCAGCGCACTAAATCCTGAAACTGATCTGCCGGGTATGCCTGGACAGGCACAAAGGGTGGAGGATGAGAATGATGGTGAAGGAGGATTTAGTGCAGATACTGTCACGCATGATTGTATGGAATATCTGAACCAGACTTTCACTGCAAGATCCAACATTAGTGACAACCCACTGGAAGGCGTAGATTTTACCTTTTACACTGACGGTAGTTGCCACAGACAGACGGACTCGGGAGACCTGTGTACTGGATACGCAGTCGTAGATGACAGAGGTATCATAGAAGCTGAACCCCTGGGCCCACCGCACTCAGCACAAGTTGCTGAGCTGGTCGCCCTAACCAGAGCGTGTGAATTGGCCAAGGGTAAGTCAGCCAATATATATACAGATTCTAGGTATGCCTTTGGAGTAGTGCATGATTTCGGGGCCATATGGCGCCTCAGAAATTTCATGACGGCAGCTGGCACACCTGTAGCGCATGCATCCCACATAAAAAGGCTTCTAACAGCGATACTAGAACCAGACAGAGTGGCTGTTATCAAGTGCAAAGCACACACTTATAACCAAGATCCAATCTCACTTGGTAACAGCCAGGCAGACGAAGCTGCTAAATCAGCAGCCAGCACCCCCATACAAACAGATATCACATCACTGATGACATTCAAAACAATCAACACACAAAAATTAATTGAAATGCAAAATTTGTGTTCCATACAGGAAAAGGCAGTCTGGAGGTCAAAGTGATATGGCCAGGAGTCCTCGGGACTCTGGACAGGTGGACAGGGTAAGCCACTGGCCCCCAGAGCATATCTTCCAAGCTTAGCTGAGGTGGCACACGGTCTGACTCATCTGGGTAAAGAGGGTATGTGTAAGCTGGTGAGAGCCTACTGGTGTGCACCAGGATTCTCTTCTCATGCGGGTAAGAGAGCAATTACATGTCTTACTTGCTTGAGGAAGAATATTGGAAAGTCAATACCAACAGAACCATCCCATATCCCGCCGACAGACGGCCCTTTTCAGGTAATACAAATTGATTTCATACAGTTACCACCCTGTAGGAATTTAAAATATGTGTTAGTCTGTATTGATGTGTTTTCCAATTGGGTAGAAGCGTTCCCTGCTGCCACAAATACTGCTACGTTCACTGCAAAGAAAATGGTGCAGGAATTTGTGTGTAGATATGGTATCTCCAGGATAATTGAAAGCGATAGGGGTACCCATTTTACAGGTGAAGTCTTTCAGGTTATGTGCAAACTGATGGGAATTAATAGCAAGCTACACACTCCGTACCGCCCACAGGCGAGTGCGAAGGTGGAGAGAGTAAACAGCACTATTAAGAATAAGCTGAGCAAAGTGATGGCTGAAACTGGATTGTTGTGGCCAGAAGCTTTGCCACTAGTATTGTACAGCATCAGAACCACTCCCAGGTCCCCCCTTAACCTATCACCCTTTGAGATTCTTTTTGGCCGACAACCCCATGTAATGATAGACCCCCAGAATGATTTGAAATGCAATAACGAAGTGACTGTAAAATATTTGGTTAAGATGAGCCAGCAGCTGAGGAATCAAAACAAAAATCTAAAGCTGGTGATTCCTGACCTGCCAAACAGTAATTGTCATGATATTGAACCTGGGGATTATGTAATGATTCGAAATTTTCTACGCTCAGGTTGCCTCATTGACAGGTGGGAAGGACCGTACCAAGTCTTACTAACCAGCACGACAGCATTAAAGGTTGCCGAAAGAGAGACTTGGGTCCACTCGTCCCACTGTAAGAAGGTCGCTGACCCAGAGAGAACCCATGACAAAGAGCAGAGTGTAGAGAACATCGTATCACTGGAGTGTCTGTTCCGGGAAGGTTGAGAGGCAGGACTGTTGTCACGGCACCTGAGCGCGGAGAACAACAAGACCAATAGGCAGTTGTCGCACCAGTTTTTCTTTATTATTATTTTCTCCATCTCCCACTACCCTCCTTCTCTCCTTCCCTTTTCCTCCCCCTTCTTGTTTCCTTTCTCTTCCCTTAACAAAAGACTGCGTTCCGGGTTTTCCTGTTAACCCTGTTGTTGACCAGAACAGTCTGTTTCAGTGAGAGTCCCAGAGAGGTCGAGAAAGGATCTGGAATGGGTTCTGATGGCGAGGACGGATTTGTAGAATTCCAAGAGCAACACATCACTCGAGCAAAGGCGAGTATCAGAAAACGATCTGGTAGTCAGGAAGCTCGGAGGCACTGTGAAGGGTTATTGGCTGAGGAAATTGCATTTGTAAGAATTGTGAGAACATAGTTGAGGATGGGTGCATCCAGAGATGTCAGTCCAGCCTTAATATGAACATGGACCGTCATCCATTGAGTGATTACCACTCACTAGTGGGTAAGGTCTTAAACCAGACAGAATGCTGGGTGTGCTCACAAGTACCTCAAGGTCAGAGCAAGTCAGGATTAGTACTGTACCCTTTAGCAATAGATGAGGTACTCGAATTACGGGGTGGGAGACCGGTGGACAAGAAATGTAATATTTCTAGGCCCCCTAGTTTGAAGCTCCACCAGTATCATGTAGATAGATCCTTATTATGCTTCAACATTTCCAATTACCGAAAACCAGGAAATTGGGAGATGACATGGAATAACCAGACCATGGCCTTTTCGCATAGAGCTGATAGGATACCCATAGACTCTGAACTTGTACGCCAAATAGCCCACAGTGGAAGGTATTTTCGGTATAGGTATACTCGAGGAAGCAAGACCATGTGGGTTGGAGAAGTCTCACCAGGGTACTGTGCTCATATCATCCAGCCTGATACTTGTACTGAGCAGATGAGAGAACTAGGGATTGGGTTTTTCACTTGGAAAGTTTGTAATATGGTAATGTCATATTCTGTCCCATATGTTCTCCCCGATGATGCCTATTTCATATGTGGGAGGAAGGCGTATAAGTGGCTTGCCCCAAACTCAGAGGGATTGTGTTATGTTGGAAGAGTGTTGCCAGAGGTCATGACCATAACCCATGATAAGATGAAAGACGTTCACCGCAGTGCTCAGGCTCCTTATACTCATACTCACTATGAACACATCGTTAAGAGACACCTCATAGATAGGACAGAGCACGTAGCCTCTGATTTGATCCACGAATCCACCGGGATTCAATTCCTACTCGCGTTAGACATCACCCGTACTGCCAGAGGAATTATAAATTATAGGTATATCCATGCGCTAGCGAACTTGATAGATAATATCACTGAGATGTATGATGACACCTTCAGGTATACGGGTAGGGAGTTGCAAGCTTACAAGACAGAACTGATCCAGCATAGGATGGTCCTCAATTATATCACAGCTGTGACGGGTGGGTATTGTGTCACTTTGGCAACTCAATATGGTGTGAAGTGCTGCACGTATATTACAAACAGCACTGATGACTCAACCGAGATCATTGATCAAAAGATGGACGATATCTTGCAGTTGAAGTGGGAGTTCCGGAGGAGACACAACCTTACCCTGACGGCTGTGGGTAATGAGCTGACCGGCTGGGTCTCATGGTTGAACCCACGAAATTGGTTCTCAAGTTTAGGAGAGTGGGCTCAAAATGTTATTATGAGTGTAGGAAAGTTTCTCCTTTTATCCTGGGATTCGTCATAATTATTGGCTTGATATTTAGGTGTGTTCGAATTCTAATGCGGCGCAAGCACGGCACAAAATTGATGAGTTTAAGGAGCGGGGGCATTGTTACAGCAGCAGATTTAATTTACGACCCATCCATAGAGACAGTGTTATGATAAGGATTCCATGGCCTGTTTCTTTCACCCGTTTTTCCTTTGTCTCCCCCTTTGCCCAGATACACCGATCCGGAAAAGACATCGACTACACCCAAGAATGATTACGAAAATGTTATGTGAATGTATTTTAGATATGTGTCTTATCTTCATCTCTACAACCTTCAGTTAATGACACACATAGTCGACAGGTGATATCCACATATATTAGCACTCACATATGTTCCCCCTCCATGTATCATCAACTAAATGTGCACCCCATTTGTTGGAACAAGAAGTAGTGTTTGTTGGCCCACTTACAGACCCTTAATACGGGATAAGAAGGATTTAATGTATACTTTGCAATACCTCGAAGCTTATCTAGAACATATACGGCACGATGATACATGCCCCTCAGACATGGATTCATACATACATGCTTTTACTATCCCACTAGGTCATACATTTCCCGCCTACACCTCTCCTGCTACCATCCAATCATCTGTAGATATTGTATTGTATATTTTTCTGTTTAGTGTTTAGATAGTGGCAGTTATTGTTGACTGCCAAAGGGTGGACTGTCAAAGTTGAAAAATATTGTAGTACACACATTACGTACTAACAACACACACATGCCCGCCGTGCATGCACATATCCGCAATTTGCGTATGGTCGCTCCCGCGGTCCTGCGCGTGGTATTTACGGTGGAGTTTGTGAATGCATGGAGGGTTATCAAAACATTACATATTTAATACAAATAGTGCACATTGTACACATAGCCCCCCTGCACCACATCAGCAAGTATCAACAGTTTAAATGATTCCAGGACTAAGGGATTCGCCTTTGCATGATAGAAAGGGACAGACTAAGGTTATAAGGTGGTGTCTGGTATCCAGCTGTAGGGTATTTTAAGGGTAACATTCCGATGTTGGTTAGAGGAAGATCGCATGTTCCTGCGTATAGTTATGTGCAGAAGTAGAATATAGATATAAACTGTATTTACTGTATATTATGTATGCGGCGGGAATCCAGAGGAGACCACCCACAAGAGCAGTTGAGAAAGACATCGCCCACCTTTTCAAATCAACCTATGACCTCTCCTGTAATGTAAAGATGCATCCCTGTGTCCAATGGACAAAGGGATTACAGTATCCATTGTATTGCTTTTGGAAATAGTGTATAAAAAGCCTTTTGCTGCCTGGCCAGTCAGAAGACTCTTAACACTATCTACCTGATTAGCGGAGGACTGGAACAGGAAGCGCATGTGAATATTCTCACGTATGTACATTGACTGTAGCCATTTACTCTGTTGTATTGTAGTGTATGAATTGTATTGATAACCCCCTTTCAGATATATTACTCTGTGGTGTCGGAACCCAGTTTTTAACTACAAATCGGTGTTGTGTCCTCTTTTCCCTGCTAGGGTTTAAAGTGTATTACATTACCTAACTGTATAAGGTTTAAGGTGTAACATCATTGCATTGCATTGCTGCATAAGGTTTAAGGTGTAATATCATTGCATTGCATTACTAATAAGGTTTAAAGTATATCTCTGGGTGTGTGCGCGCTGTGTGTACTTTCTACCCCCAGCGCGGCGTTTGTACACTAAGTCCGTACAAGGTACGGGACTCTGTACGCAAATAGCGTACAAAGCACGTAGAGTGCATATTAAGTCTAGCGGCTGCAGCGGCTCTATGGTAAAAGTGTGTTTAAAGGTATAGCTTAATGGTTTAAGATAATATCGACATTATCAGAGGAAACCCTCCCTTTTATTTCTAAATTGTGTAGCCCTGATTTCATGGACTCCATGTGCATCCATGGGGAACTTTAGTGCAGGGTATTTTTCCTGGTGATCACTATGAGCACTAGAAAATAATCTATATGGGGGCACTACATTTCAAAGAGTGGATCTCTCTCTTTAAAACAAGGGTACTCCCATCCTTCTAGGAGCCAGGGTTAGGGAGGTAGAGTGACTTAAAGTCCTGTATCCATCTCTGGCAAAATGTAAAGTTTTTTTTTTATAGTGCGCAGTGCACATGCGTGTCAACAGCACTGCTTCGGGACTGGTCTCACTGATCCTCAGGACTCTGCACTGGTGCTTGGTGCTAATAGGGAGAAGGTATGTTACCGGGGGCACTTTGCTGCAGATGATGAGTGGGGCTCATCTTCCACAGTTTTTAGGTATGTGGATGACAAGCCCCATACCTCCCTCGCAACAAAAATGTTAAGGTGTTAAATAACTCCTTATAGTAATTTGATAAGTGTTAAATTTAAATTATTTGAACTGTTGCTGATTCTAAAATCACCCCATTAACAGTAACTGATAACCTCTATTAGGGGTATGTACAGTAAGCTCTAATGTGTTGAATAATAACTGTTGTGGTGGTGTTGAAATTAGAGCCTTTTGAGGGGCATTAAATGCGGCTACATATCTTAAAATTACGTATGCTTTCTGGTCTATGCCATTTCTATTCATATAAGCTTATTTTAATATCTTTTCTGTAAATTAAAATCTCATTTTAGCAATTTTGTCATATAAGTGCATTAATAACCATGACTATGGGGTCTATTCATCATCACTTATATGATACAAAAGCAGATGAAAATTTAGATTTGTACCTACTTTTGTAGAACTTGAGTGTCAGTGTTATTCATCATTCATGTAACACAGAAGGTATTACTAATGTATCCCGGTTACAATTGTCACCCGATCATTTCCACAGTCCCCATACTTTACCGTACTACCGTCTGCAGCAGTGGGGCTGCAAGCCTGAGCAGGAGGGGGGATGGGGGGGCATAGGCTCCAGTGGTGGCTCCAGCTCTGTGGCAACAGGGGTTGGGGCTGGCCAAACACCAGCGGTGGCAGGCAGGCTGGGGAGAGGTGCTGGCCTCTCTCCTCTCCTGCCGCTTCGATCTTTAGTCATTTCACAGCCTGTCTTCGAGCTTGAAGACAGACTGTAAAGAGTCTCAGAAGACCAAAAGGAGAAAGAGAAAAGTGCCCCATTTCCAAAACGCTTTCTCCGCAGAAAGAGGTGCTTTTTGGAAGTGATAATTAAGCATAGGAGGCATGAAGAATGTCTCCGATACTTGGATTGAACTCTTAGCAAGTTCAATCCTTAATTATCACTGGGCACATAATTATCATAATGAATAGAGCCCCATGTATGAAGAAATTCAGTGATTATTCAATTCCCAGAGCAAAAAATTATCTATCAAAAGTTGCTACGGAAATTCATCTGCATTAAGTCCAATGAAATACTGTAGGTATATATACATTCTTAGTACATTCCAAAAGGTTACACAAAAGCTTTGTCACTAAACGAAGCTAATTCTATGTTTTGGGAAAAAAATTCCCATTGTTTACAGTTTTCTGTAGTAGGTTATAGTCAATATAAACATATTTCCCATGACACAAAAGTCTTCTACAGTACTTATTTTACAAACATGGATTGGCTGCTGATAATGTTTATAGAGTACTATTGATCAATAATTAATATAATTATTCTTGTAACAACTATGGCTTTAAAAAGGAGACAACTGAAGTCTCCTAGTATAGAAAAAAACAATAAAACCAAGAAAATGAAGCACTGTTGTTCACAAGAGATTTTTTTCTTGGCCAGTATTGCACATTTTACAAATAAAAAATAAACATAAAATAATAAAATAAAAAGTTTAAAAACAATATACTCAATTTATACTATTGAGAATATTATATTTCTCATGTGTTTTAATTCCCAACATCTAATCCAAGACCACAAGCTGCAATTAACATCCAAATATGGAAGATATTGTCCACAGATTAATATTTCTATCTGTACAGCAATATTTATATTAGTAATAGCTATTTCCAATGGGTGTGGTACATTTAGGTCGACATGCATTAGGTCGACATACAATGGGTCGACCACTGAAGGTTGACATGCATTAGGTCGACATGGACATTAGAACGGCATGGTCATTAGGTCGACATGTACAATGTCGACATGGAAAATGTCGACATGAGGTTTTTTTAAAACTATTTTTGGTGTAGTTTTCTTCGTAAAGTGATGGTGAACCCCAATTAGTGCACAGCGGCCCCTCGCATGACTCGCTTCACTCGCCATGCTTCGGGCAAGGTGCCTCGCTCCGCTTCCGCTGCGCTTGGCACAGGTTACCGCTCCCAATTGTAGTCAACATGCATCGTTAAGTATGAAAAAGGTGAAATGTTTTTATTTTTTTTGCATGTCGACCTGGTACATGTCGATCTAATGACCACATCGACCTAGTGACCATGTCGACCCAATGTATGTCGACCTAATGCTTGACGACCTAACGACATTCCATTTCCAAAAACCTTCAGCAGTGGATTTGTTACTTGTATCAAACTAGCAGCAAATGTTATTAATAACAGTCTCCGATTGAAACTAATTGTTACTTCTATCCAAACAGCAGCAGATAGTCATTTGATTGTTATTGCAGGCTTAATATGCAGCTAGGTAGCATTTATATCAAAAACTGTTATATAATTATTTCCAAAAAGTCTTTACTACAAGTATAGCAGTAAGTTTGTTACTTGTATCCAGAGAGGAATAAAAGTTATTAGTAACAGTCTTCAATTGAAACTAATTTTTACTTAAATTATATCCAAACAGCAGCAAATGGTTATTTGATTAATTACAAGTATTGCAGGTTTTTCATATAGCCGGTTGATATTTATATCATCAGATGTTATTAAAATCTAGCTTGTAAGAAAATATTATTGCAATCAATATATTCATACTGCGAGTATATAGTATTTAGTACTTCACATAGAATATTTATCCAGTTGCCTTTTGCCACATTATTCGGCTGTGCAGAATGTAACAAAGTTGATATATAACATCTAATGGCACAGCAGTATACTTTGAGAACTAGTCCCATCATATTGCATCAATATTGCAAAGGGGTTTCTCGGTGCTCAGTCTGCTATTATGATGCTCAAGATCTCATCGGTTTATTTTGCAGTCCAAATATAATCTCACAGACTCCTAAAGAGATACTGTATATTTAGCTGTGATGAACTCTTATATCCACTAGAGCGTCCCAGCAGAAAGCGTCCCAAACAATGGGGGTGATTCCGAGTTGTTCGCTCGCTAGCTGCTTTTAGCAGCATTGCACACGCTAAGCCGTCGCCCTCTGGGAGTGTATCTTAGCTTAGCAGAATAGCAAACGAAAGATTAGCAGAATTGCGAAAAGAAATTTCTTAGCAGTTTCTGAGTAGCTCGAGACTTACTCACAAATAGCGATCAGTTCAGTCAGTTTCGTTAATAATAATAATAATAATAATAATAATTTTATTTATATAGCGCTCTTTCTCCAATAGGACTCAAGGCGCTTAACAGATACATAGCATAATATAGTACAGAAAATAATGAAGTACATTTTCATAAAATACAGAAGCATGAAGATACTAAAAGGGACATTATGGAAATGCTTGAGTAAACAGAAAAGTCTTGAGTCTACTTTTGAAGGATTCTATAGTTGGGGCCTCTCGCACTGTGCGGGGAAGTGAGTTCCATAGAGTCGGAGCCTCATGACTAAAATCTCGACCCCCAGATGAATTACGGTAGATTCTAGGTACTGCTAAAAGTCCTTCATCTACAGATCGCAGTAATCGAGTGGGGCAGTATGGGGTCAGAAGCTGTTTCAGGTACCTTGGGCCTTGGTCATGTAATGCTTTGAAACTCAGAAAGCCAATCTTGAAGATGATTCGCCATCGTACAGGCAGCCAGTGAATGGAGTAGAGGATGGGTGTTATGTTGCTAGAACGGGGCTGGTTGGTTAATAGCCTGGCAGCTGTGTTTTGCACCAGCTGTAAGCGCTGCAATTCTTTTGCTGGTAGACCAAGGTAAAGGGCATTACAGTAGTCTAAACGAGATGATACAAATGCATGTATGACTTTTGGCATATCATCTGAGGGAATTAAGTGCTTGATTCTGGCTATGTTCCTCAGGTGAAAGAATGAGGATTTGGTTGTGGCTGATATCTGATGTTTAAGTGTCAAGCCACCATCTAGGACAACGCCAAGATTCCGCACACGATCACTGGTCTGTAATTCTGAAACCCCGAGTGTAAGTCCAGTTGGTTGGCTATGCTGCAGTCTTGTCCTTTGATGTTGCGGTCGTATCATAAGGACCTCTGTTTTATCCGGGTTCAGTCGCAGCCAACTGGCGCTCATCCATTCCTGTAGTTCAGCTAGACAGCCATTTAGGGTTGCTATTGGGTTATCAGTGCCCGGAGCAAAGGACAAGTACAGTTGTGTATCATCTGCATAGCAGTGGTAGACCAGGCCATGGCGCCTGATTATTTCACCCAATGGGAGCATGTATACTGTAAAAAGCATGGGGGATAGTATAGAACCTTGTGGCTGTAAAAGATGAATTTAGGAAGTTAGGGACTGCTCTGAAGAAGGTGGCAACCACTGTATCTTTTTCAGAAGTATTGCCAGTACACAGAGGGGAAGACAGAACTCATTGCATCAGAAACTTCAATGTTTAGCTAAGGACATGGTGCAATGAGGAGAGATTTGGACTTATAGGCCATAGTCACACCATCTGGCAAGATAGGAGCTTATACAAAAGTGACGGCCTGCACCCATCTTCAAGGGGAACGAGAATACTAACTGAACAGTTTGGATGCTTCATCGAGAACTATTTAAACTAACAAAGGGGGGCAGTGAACCAAATAGGAATAAAGAAATCTGCTCCCCCAACACAGAGGTATTGTTTCTGCAGGCAAAAGGAATAGGAAGCATATCCACAGCAACAGAAGATAATTCAGATCAAAACCAAATAAAAATAGGCAGAGAGAAGAACATAGCTAGGAACAGAAAAAGCACAAACAAAACTCTAAAAGCTATGTGTGCAAATGCTAGGAGCTTAGGAAATAAAATCCCAGAACTAACTGCAATAATGACAAGGGATGATCTAGACATTGTGGCAATTACAGAGTCATGGTACAATGAAAATCATGACTGGGACATAGCTATACCGGGATATACTTTATTTAGGAAGGACAGAATTGGAAAAATCGGAGGAGGGGTAGCAATGTATGTAAAAAATGCCATAAATACTACATTAATACAAAGTATTGAAGAAAAAACTGAGGCCCTTTGGGTGACCATAGAAACAGGGGAAAAGTTGATTATTCGTATTGGCGTGATATACAGGCCACCAGGTCAGGAAGAGGAACTTGACAAGAACCTATTGCAGGACATAACTAAAATGGCATTAAAAGGAGAGGTAATAATCATGGGAGACTTTAATCTTCCTGATGTAAACTGGGAGGTGTCTGTTGCTAGTTCCACTAGAAGTAGGAACATTTTAAATTCCCTTCAGGGAGCATCCCTCCACCAATTGGTGAGGGAGCCCACTCGGAAAGACGCAATATTAGACTTAATACTTACAAATGGAGACAGATTATCGGACGTAAAAGTGGGTGAAAACCTGGGATCCAGTGATCATCAAGCAGTATGGTTCAGCATTAAGACAGAGACTGACTCGTCCCATACAAAAACAAAGGTGTTGGATTTTAGGAAGGCTGATTTTGTAGGGATGGGAAAATGTGTAAGCGATTCTTTGGCAGAGTGGAGGAACTTGGAAACAGTGCAGGAGAGGTGGGAAACATTCAAATGTGCAATATTGAAGGCAACAGACCTTTGTATCAAAACTGTTAGGAAAAACACAAGGAAAAGGAAGCCAGTGTGGTTTGCAAAAAAAGTAGCAAATATTGTGAGAGCAAAAAAGATGGCTTTTAGGAAATATAAGCAGACACAAAATAATGAAGACAAAAAGATATATCTTGTTAGACAGAAGGAGACAAAGAAGGTAATCAGATGTGCAAAGGCACAAGCTGAGGAGAAAATGGCCCAGTCAGTGGGTAAAGGAGGCAAAACTTTTTTTAGGTATATAAGCGAAAAGAGAAAAACAAAAGGCAGAATTATAAAACTAAAGACGGACACTGGGAGTCTTGTTGAAGGAGACAATTTAATAGCAGATCATCTTAATGATTATTTTTGCTCAGTATTTACTACTGAAAGAGAGGGGAAGGGGCCACAGTTAAGTTGCAGGGATATTCAGGAAAATGAAACAAGTACATTTACAGAGGAGAAGGTCCTAACAGAACTCTCAAAGCTGAAAGTGGACAAATCTATGGGGCCAGATGGGATACATCCAAGGATATTAAAAGAACTTAAAGAGGTGCTGGTAGCACCATTGACAGAATTATTCAACCAGTCATTAGCTACAGGAGAAATTCCAGGGGACTGGAAAAGAGCAAACGTAGTCCCACTGCACAAAAGTGGAAGCAAGGAAGAGGCAAACAACTACAGACCAGTGAGTCTTACATCAGTAGTAGGGAAATTGATGGAAACACTCTTAAAAGAAAGAGTTGTAGATTATCTCAAATCCGGCAATTTACTGGATCCCAAACAGCATGGATTCACTGGGGGGAGATCATGTCAAACAAATCTTATTGACTTTTTTTATTGTGTGACTAAAGTGATGGATAAAGGTGGAGCCATGGATATAGCTTATCTAGACTTTAGTAAGGCTTTTGACACAGTTCCACATCGCAGATTGCTAAATAAACTTGAAAGTTTGGGATTGGATATTAGGATTATTGAATGGATAAGATCTTGGTTGAAGGATAGAAAACAGAGAGTTGTGGTAAATGGAGTGCATTCACAGGAGGGAAATGTTACCAGTGGAGTACCCCAGGGATCTGTACTTGGACCAGTGCTTTTTAATATCTTTATTGGTGACATTGCAAATGGCATTAAAGGGAAAGTATGCCTTTTTGCAGATGACACAAAGGTATGCAACAGGGTAGACACACCAGGTGGGGTAAAACAAATGATTGAGGATCTAGGTAGACTAGAGGAATGGTCAAGAGTCTGGCAATTACAGTTTAATGCCAAAAAATGCAAAATCATGCACTTGGGTCTCAAAAATCCTAAAGTTAAATACAGTATTAATGGCACTATACTGGAAACTACTGAGGAGGAAAGGGATCTAGGAGTCACTATTTCAGATGACTTAAAAGCAGGTAAGCAATGTAACAAGGCAATGAGGAAGGCTAGTCAGATGCTTGGCTGCATTGGGAGGGGAATCAGCAGCAGAAAGAAAGAAGTAATAATGCCACTGTATAGGTCATTGGTACGGCCTCATCTAGAATACTGTATTCAGTTTTGGAGGCCATATCTTCAAAAGGATATTAATACATTAGAAACTGTACAAAGGAGGGCAACTAAAATGGTGCATGGCCTACATCACAAAACATACCCAGAAAGACTAAGAAATCTCAATATGTATAGTTTGGAGCAGAGAAGGGAAAGGGGGGACATGATAGAAACTTTCAAATATATGAAGGGTTTTAGCAAAGTCCAGGAGGGAAACATTCTCCAAATGAAGAGAAGCAATAGGACACGAGGACATGCACTGAGACTGGAGGGGGGGAGGTTCAGGGGAAATTTGCGGAAAAATTATTTCACAGAAAGGGTAGTGGACAAGTGGAATAGCCTCCCATCAGAGGTGGTAGAGGCTAAGACAGTAGAGCAATTTAAACATGCATGGGATAGACATAAGGATATCCTTACAAAGAAATAAGGATCAAATAAGGTTAGTGTTAAAAAATAATATAAAAAAAAAAAAAAAAAAAATAAGGGGCAGACTAGATGGGCCAAGTGGTTCTTATCTGCCGACAAATTCTATGTTTCTATGTTTCTATGACACCACATGGCAATGGCACTGGTGGTGATGAGTATAATCCAGATGATACTCTCTGTGACCTGCCTGTGAGAAATGATTTGAACCATCTTAGGACTGTGCCATCCAGACCACAGAAATGTATCAGTCGCTCAATCAGAAGCCCATGGTCCACGGTATCAAATGCTGCCGAGAGATCCAGAAGGATTATTATTGAACAGTCACCTCTGTCTTTTGCCATCAGAAGATCATTTAACACACACACCAGGGCTGTTTCAGTGCTATGTCTTCTCCTGAATCCTGATTGAAATAGATCATAAATATCATGGGTTGTCAGGCGGGTTTCCAGTTGATTTGCAACGACTTTCTCAATAACCTTTCCAAGGAAAGGAAGGTTTGATACCGGTCTGTAGTTGGTCATGCAGTCGGGATCTAAATTAGGTTTTTTTAAGAAGTGGTCTAACAATTGCTTCCTTTAGGGGTCCAGGAAAAATGCCTGTCTGCAAAGAGCATTCCTGGTTTGACGTCACACACACGCCCAGCATTCGGCCAGCCACTCCCCCGTTTCTCCAGACACTCCCGCGTTTTTCCCTGACACGCCTGCGTTTTTCCGCACACTCCCAGAAAACGGCCAGTTTCCGCCCAGAAACACCCACTTCCTGTCAATCACACTCCGATCACTTCAACGTTGAAAAATCTTCGTTCGGGTGTGAGTAAATCTACTAAGTTTTGTGTTCAAATACTAACCGCATGCGCACTGCGAACCATGCGCATGCGCATTTTTGCCTTAATCGCTCCGTTGTGAAAATCGGCAACGAGCGAACAACTTAGAATGACCCCCTATGATCCCCGGTCCATACAGCAGCCTTTATCCATTTTTCCGCCTACTCATATCAGTGGCTTCTTCAGAAGGTTACTGAGGCAGATCCATTTAAATAATCAGGACAGCGCTGCTTCTGCACCTGCGTACTACTATGCATTCCAAATATACGAGATGGCTCCATTACTTCCCGCCTGAATGCCTGCACCTGCGCACTATTGTGCATTCCACCTGTGTTTCAACTGATCAACAGTATGGCTCCATTTCTGTCTATCCAGCTGTCTATCTATATATACACATTACTGTGCATTCTATCTGTCTATATTATCTATATTCCAATATTACTGCTTGTTTTCCTGTTGCAATCATTATGTGATTCAGAAACTCTGCAGTTATGAGTGACTGAGCCATTGTTCATGGACTGTGTAATGCTGCTTACTATTTTCTTTTTGCATATCTCCCCTGTGTATCTGTCACCCCAGTACTCGTGTAATTAAAGCATACGTATACTGTAATTACAATATAACAAACCGCTACATCCTGTTCACAACTTCATTCCTCCAATTATTGTATGCTTTACATCTAGCAAAGAGTAGGTCACTTTTAACATATTTTCTTTTATGCTGTTACATCAGTCTTAAATCAGTTATTTTCTGCCGTTCAGGTTTTCTGAGTGCCTCAACAATCTATCTTTGAAAATAATTATATACAGATATAGATTGCTTTGCTAACCCTCTGTATAGTGAAAATAAGACCATGGAATACAGGATAAAAATAATGGTCATTTAGCATTTTTTTTTGGGAGGAAAGCTTATAGGACAGTGAGTTTATTAGCATTTAGTATAACGTTTGTTATATGCAAAATACAAAATTATAATGATAATATTTAATTAAAATGTAATACTAGAAGATTTTACACGATCTTCAAGCATTTTCAAGATTTGCCTCTTGAGCCTTAACCATAACATATCAATGCTGTCATGTGACTGTTTATTTATTGGGGCAAACCGGTTGTTATATCAGTGTAAGTTAAATTCTACTCCTAACTGCTGTTGAGTCTAAGTGATTATGAAGTCTGTTTTTTCTGCTCATCTTCACAAGTGCAGATGATCCATTTATTTGCAAAGAAGAAATGGCAGTTGAGCACCAGATGACTTACAAGTACGGGAACATCAATGTTACCAGAGTAAACATCTTAGTGGTATCAATATTTTGTCGTTCCAGCATTTGAGTTCTTGTCTTATGTAATATTTTCATATCTATTTAGCATTAACGATCCATGCAATCTTTTAGTTTTCCTGCTAGCCTACTGAATAAACCTTGTTTTGGACTTAAGATAAATATTAATATTATTTACTTTTAAATGAACACACAGATGTGACCTCATACAATATTGCTGAAGTCACACCAAACTGTCCCACTAGACGCAACTGGTACTGTGCGACTCTGCTAGCACCGGGAGTGTTTTTTTGTGTGTCTTTTTACCCAAAAAGGCATCTTAGTAACAAGGCAATCTGATTGCACCAGAAGACTGTGCTGATTCAGTTTATATGTGATATTTGTATATTTGGGTGCGACTGAGTCTCTGAATCTGCATACGAATTGCAACGATGCATCGGCAGAGGATTTTTCCATAATAAGTTGCATTGTGCATTGTACTCTGTATACAGACTCAGCCGCACACAGATATGCAAGTGTGTATAGAAAATTAATTAACACAATCTCTTGGTGCGTAAAAAGATACACAAAAGACACCAGGTGCTAGCAGAGTCTCACAGGACTCACATAGATAGTTTGCTTAGAGTAAAATATGCAAATTGTTTCTGCACATGACCACAAATATACAGTATATACTACATACATCAATATGCAGATTTAATCTAGAGGTGGGTCATTTTGTGACAATCAGAATGTCTTGTCGGACATTGCATGCAAACATTAATTAAGCCCTAAGTGGGCAGGTATGTACTGCGCTGATATGGGTGTGAGAATCTATAAGATTTATCAAAGCTTGAAGAGAGACAAAGTAGAGAGAGATGAAGAAGCAGTCAATCAGCTCCTAACTGCCATGTTACAGGCTGTGTTTGAAAAATGACATGAGCTGATTGATTGGTACTTTATCTCTCTCCACTTTATCTCTTTCCAAGCTTTGATAAATATAGCCTTAAGTGTTATCTCTCATGGGACAGCTAAAGTGAAGTAAAAGGGTAAATACCAAAAATATGTGGAAAAAGCAGACCAAGGGCCAAATGTAATAGAGTGAGAGTTTCAGAAAGTGAGAGATTTGGTAAGGTTTTGCAGTTTTTTTTTAAAGGGGCAATCATTTACACAGCAAGATCTACCTGCTTTTGCAGTGTAAATGATTGCCACTTTAAAAAAAAACAGAAAAACCTTACCAAATCTCTCACTTTCTGAAACTCTCACTCTATTACATTTGGCCCCAAGGGATCCAGGATTCACATAAAGTGGGAGTTTGCTAGTGCATTCAGATCGACCCCTTCTCCAGCAAATCACACCATCTGTAAAACAGGTGTTTCATGACACGGTTACAGGGTGGTGATCATGTGAATGCACGAATGTATTCCATGTTGTGGGAGTGTCATGGGCATGTACAGTATGCCACACTTCCTTGCTCAATTGCAGCATAAACACAGAATTTGGACATGTTTTAGATGGATCTTTTGTTCCTAGCATGGGTTGCTGCATGTCCAGATACTAATAATGATGGTTGCAACTGAGAACATAAAAGCAGTGGTCAGCATTGACTTTCACATGCAGACACACTGGGGGTAATTCCGACCTGATTGCACGCTGCCATTTTTCGCAGCGCAGCGATCATGTCACTACTGCGCATGCGTATGTACCGCAATGCGCAGGCACATCGTATGGGTACAAAGCGGATTGTTGCTGGGCAATGGATTTAACGAAGAATCCATTCGCACAGCTGATCGCAAGAAGATTGACAGGAAGAAGGCGTTTATGGGTGGCAACTGACCATTTTCAGGGAGTGGTTGGAAAAATGCAGGCGTGTACAAGCATTTGCAGGGCGGGTGTCTGACGTCAATTCCGGGACCGGACATGCTGAAGTGATCGCAGCGGCTGAGTAAGTTCAGACCTACTCAGAAACTGTTTTTGTACTGCTCGGCTGCACAGGCGTTCACACACTTGCAAAGCTAAAATGCACTCCCCAGTGGGTGGCGACTATGCGTTTGCACGGCTACAAAAAATAGCTAGCGAGTGATCAACTCGAAATGACCCCCACAGATCTTTAGTATACACAGGCAGATTCTTGTATTAGCACACGGAAGTAATAAGGCAACTATGGCCAGACAGAAATGTGGTCGTGGATGCGTCTGACTCAGAATCAGGCCTCAAATATCTAGAATAAATTATCAAGTTATAAAAAGATAAGTAAAAAGTAAGTGGGGAAATAGGAATTAACCACAGTATGAGTCATGTTAACCACTAAATGAGAAGCAAGAAATCTTGGATCTTGTGTGTATTGGATTGCATATAAGAGTCACTCCCTCGTGATCAGGTGCAATTTGACACCGTAGAGCGAAGGGAGAGGGTGTGAGACTGTGGGCTGTGTTAATAAAATGCCATCATGACGCCATTAGGACGCCATTAGGATGGGCAGAGAGAGGTGTAGTAGGAAGATAGAGTGGGTGCAGGCATCATCAGTTACTGTGTATATGTGCACTGTTATTCACACAAACTGCAAATATACTACTGTGTGTGATGCTGCAAATATGCTGTTGATTGCTGAAATAAAACGTGAACCCGCACATTTTTATCCACAAGGAAATCACTGTAGTAGTACATGGGCGCTGTGGATCCCATGTGGCGCCATATATATAAAGGATAATGATAATAATAATAATAATAATAATAATAATCATTGACACTTGTGTGTGTGAGGGCAGAGCCAGTTTTGGATTTCAAGATTGTTTGTCAAAACACAATACTGTGCTGTGTCTGATTGAGTGGCGCCTCAAAAAAAGAGTAGACCTCTTATCTTGTAAAAATAATAATAATAATAATAATAATAATAATACATACAGTATATATATATATATATATATATATATATATAGTCAAACCTGGTTAAGTGGGATCTCAAGGGATGGCACATTTAGTCTTACTTAAAGAGGTAGCTCATATTTATGGTTTCTCACTTACTGTATCCAGGTTCAAGTAGCGTTTTAGTGGTATCCTATTAGCGGCAGTACTTTACCACTGCTAATAGGATCACCAAGGGCTATTCTATTAGCCCTGATGCCAGCATCCTTTTCTCACGAAGCCGGCACTTATCAGGGATTGTCCCAATGTATAATCCGTGATAAGTGGCCCCAGCCGCGATAACATATGGGATCAAGGACTTGTATATAAACAAGGGGTTATAAAAGCCAAACGTCTTATATATAGGTTATTTTATTTTGTTTTATGCAAAGGAACTGGTTATATATTTGTTCTCTCTGTTGCTTGTACCAGTTTGATACCAAAAAAGCATCTACTTTCATTTATAGAGTACTTCTTAAAATGAGCAGACAGTGAATGGGATTATACGCCCTTCTTGATGTTTCTACAGTGCTCCCTGATCCTGGTTTTTAAAGAACATGTTGTTTGACCTGTATAGAATTTGTAACATACTATGACATACACGACATTGGCTGTATTACATGTAATACATTCTTCAATTTTACTGTTATAGCCATTAATGGATATTTTATTGTGTTTAGCCAAGCATAATCCTTTGATGTTTCTGCAGCCTATACATGAACCACATCTGTAGAAGCCCTTTGATCTATTATACTGTGAACGCCCGCTTTTTCCTTAATGTGTACTTTTTCCTAATTAATTTCTTTAATTTCAGCCTTTTTGTAGATATGTGCTGTTTTTTTTTCTGGTAAGTGGTTACTAATAGGGTTTTGTTTTAAAATCTACCAATTTTTTCTAAAAGCCTTTTCTTTTTCTTTATGTTGAGAATTGTATTTGGTCCCACAAATTTACCCTTTTTGATATTAGCCTAATTTTTACATATGAGATCTTCTCTATTAGTATTTCTAGCCTTAGATAAACCTTCCAATCTGGCTTTATCATATCTGCATGATAAAAATGAGTCTTTCACATTTTGAGCTTGTTCTTAGAAAATCTCATCTTTCACACAATTATGTCATAGCTTTTAAACCTTTGGAACAGAATTAAGCCAGTTTTTGTGATGACAACTATTGGCATGAATGTAAGCAGCCAAATCACTGGTTTTTTTTGGTATGTTTTAGTATACAGACATCCTTCTCTAATATAATTAAAATGTCTAAAAAGTTTAAAGAGACTATATCTATCATAAAAGTTAGTTTAATATTAAGATTATTTATGTTTAGATAAGAACAGAAAGAAGCAAATGTGCTTATGTCACTCTTAAAAATGAAAAAATATAATCTATATACCGTGACAATGCCACCAGATTTGCCCCATATTCCTTGTAATTCCATACATACCCATAGGCCCATGAAGATGTTGGTGTAACTGTGGGCAAACCTGGTGCCCATGGCGGTGCCTGCAGTTTGGATGTAAAAGTCTCCTTTTAATAAAACATTATTTTTCTCAAGAATAAAAGATATTCCTTTAATGAGGAACTCCTGCAAACTTTCCCTTTATTTCTGTTTTAGCTAGATAAGTAGTAAGTGCTTTGAACCCCCGCATATGTTCAGTAATTGTATATAGTAAACTTCAACTGCACTTTCCAGAGTATATCTTTCCTCCCTTTTACTCTCTTTTAATTTATTGAAGATATCTCTGGTATCCTTTAATTGGGATTTATTACAAAATACTAGGGGTTGGAGGTGGAAGTCAATGTACTCAATGAATCAGTGCCCAAACTATCGGGCATCCAGGGGGGTTGATATGATCCTTATGTATTTTTGGCAATATGTAGATTACATGTATCTGTGGTTTCTCATTAATAATTTTTTTTGATTCTGCTGTATTTAAAGTGCCGTTCATTATATACATATATATAATTGTTTTTAATTCTTTTATGAACATATCTGTATGTTCTTTTCTAAGTCTACATTCTACTATCCCCAACTGTTTCTAAACTTGTATTCATCTACATCCATTAAAACTACGCCTCCACGTCTGCAGTTTTCACTAATATTTCTCTTACGTCCTAGAGGATGCTGGGGTCCACATTAGTACCATGGGGTATAGACGGGTCCACCAGGAGCCATTGGCACTATAAGAGTTTGAGAGTGTGGGCTGGCTCCTCTCTCTATGCCCCTCCTACCAGACTCAGTTTAGAAAATGTGCACGGAGGAGCCGGTCACAGCTAGGGGAGCTCTACAGAGCTTTTCTAGGAATGTTTATTTTTAGAGTTTATTATTTTACAGGGAGGCTGCTGGCAACAGCCTCCCTGCAGCGAGGGACTAAGGGGGAGCAGTGTCTGCCCTGTGGGGTCTGAGCCACTGTCTCTGCTGACTGGACACTGAGCTCCAGAGGGGTCAGATCGTTCCCCACCACAGGGGACCGCTCACCCCAGCAGCATGCCGCCAACCCCTTACAGAGCAGAAGATGTGGTGAGTGAGACACCAACCTCCCTAGCAAGCGGGGGGCCGGTGTTTAGATGGCGGCAGCGGGGAAGGAGTGCAGTATTAACTGTGCTCCTGCGAAGGCTCAGCGGTACATGGTGCGGCACTGTGAAGGGCGCCCTGGGCCAGCGCTTACCCCCTACAGTGGTCCAGAAGCCTGTCGGGGTCCGCGGATCTCAGCCAGCACATTATCCTCAGGCCAGTATAATCTATGAAGAGCGGGAAGACAGCGCCATTAAGGGGGCAGAGCTTCTCCTCAGAGCGGACCCAGCAGTGTTCCAGCACCATTTTCCTGCCTGCACAGCGCTAAGAGGAAGAACAGGTCCCCCCACAGAAACTCCAGCTATCTGTACACGGTACCAGGGGGTTGTAGAAGGGAGGGGAGGCTGTAAATAGACTGTGTGTCCTATTAAGGTGCACAGTCAACGCTGACAAGGGGTTTCCCTTTGCTAAAAGCGCTGTGTGTGGGTTGGCTCCAATCTCTGTGTCTCACCATTCTTTGGGGGGACGACTCTGTCTGCCCTCACCTGTGTGTGTGTGGAGTGTTTGGTGATCTCCTTTAGCTATGTCCAGGGA
Organism: Pseudophryne corroboree; assembly: GCF_028390025.1. Taxonomy (NCBI): domain Eukaryota; kingdom Metazoa; phylum Chordata; class Amphibia; order Anura; family Myobatrachidae; genus Pseudophryne; species Pseudophryne corroboree. Next base: position 495,715,908 of record NC_086448.1, on the reverse strand, counting down.
CACTGTGTCATATGCTGCAGAGGATTTATCCTCCCAGGATGATCCCATTCCATGTAATCAGGATAGCACTGGTTTAGCACAGATACCAGCAAGGGAACCGGAGTGGTTTTCCTCTATCAAATCTTGGATTTCTCAGATTTCAGACAGGATTGCAAGTAATGAATCTGCAACCCAGGTATTACAGAGTTCTATGGCAGTATGGTCGGTTTCTGGTACCTCACGACGCCTTGCTGTATACACACACAAATGTGCGCTTGTGCAGGTCGCACAAGATGACACGGATACTGATTCTGACACCACAGACGGTGATGGGGATGTGTTGCGGGGGTCTGCATCTCTTGCAATGGGGGTGCAATTGTTGATAGAGGCTATCAGGGATGTGTTGAATGGTAATGATACCATGCCTGAGCAGGATGAGGAGGCTTCTTTCACTGAAAATAAAAAAGCCTCGCTAACCTTCCCTGCGTCAAAGGAATTGAATGCTATATTTGAAAAAGCATGGGTAAACCCAGAGGAAAAACTCCAGGTCCCTAAAAGGGTCCAGGTGGCGTTTCCTATCCCTGAGGATAGGAAAAAATGGGAAAACCCACCGATTGTTGACGCCTCTGTTTCCAGACTCTCAAAGAAGGTGGCTTTGCCTGTTCCAGGATCTACTGCATTAAAGGAGCCGGCTGATAGAAAAATTGATAACATGCTAAAATCAATGTACACTGCTTAAGGGGCCATATTACGTCCCACTATTGCTACCACATGGATTGCAAAGGCAATAGTAAAGTGGTCGGCTAACTTACTTGAGGATTGGATACGATGGATATGGATGATGTTGCATTATATTTACGCAATATACATGATTCAGCAGGTTTTATGGTAGAATCAATTAAAGACCTGGGTTCCATAGCTGCGGTAATATCTTCCATGTCTGTTTCAGCTCATCGGGGACTGTGGCTGCGCCAGTGGTTGGCTGACGTGGAATCCAGGAAAAGTGTGGAGGCCCTACCCTTTACATGTCAGGCTCTCTTTGGGGAAGCTCTAGATGCATGGATATCCACGGCTACAGCGGGTAAGTCTCCATTTCTTCCCTCAGCTGCACCTGCTCCGAAGAAATCCTTCTCTTCATCTTCAACACAGTCCTTTCGGCCTAACAGGCCTAGAATGGCCAAAGCGTCCAATACCTTCTTTAGGGGAGGTTGAGTTAAGTCCAAGAAACCTGCCGCTGCAGGTTCCCAGGAACAAAAGCCTGCTTCAGGTATGCCAAAATGTACCGTGCGCCTGGAGATGGGGCCAGTGGGAGCCAGACTCAGACACTTCAGTCACGTCTGGGTATCGTCCGGCCTGGATCCCTGGGTGATAGATATTGTATCCCAGGGATACAGGCTGAAATTTCAAAGTCTCCCTCCTCATTGTTTTTTTCAAATCAGGCTTACCAATTCTGTTGGCAGACAGAACTTTACTACAGGACGCTGTCCAGAAACTGGTGGAGGCACAGGTCATTGTGCCAGTACCACCTCACATGCAGAACAAAGGTTGCTATTCAAACCTTTTCATGATACCGAAACCGGATGGTTCGGTCAGGCCCATACTGAACCTGAAATCATTGAACCCCTTTCTAAAGGAGTTCAAGTTCAAGATGGAGTCTCTCAGAGTGGTGATATCAGGTCTGGAAGAGGGAGAATTCCTGGTATCACTGGATATCAAGGATGCGTACCTCCACATTCCGATCTGGCTGCCACATCAGGCTTTTCTCTGCTTCGCATTGCTGGACTGCCATTTCCAGTTCCAGGCCCTGCCATTCGGCCTCTCCACAGCACTAAGGGTGTTTACCAAGGTGATGGCGGAAATTATGGTTCTCCTCCACAAACAGGGTGTGAACATCATTCCATATCTGGACGATCTGCTGATAAAAGCATCGTCCACGGAGAAGCTGCTGCAAACCATTGTTTTCACAACACACCTCCTCAGGAGTCATAGTTGGATTCTGAACCTTCCAAAGTCACATTTGGAACCAACCCAGAGGTTGTCCTTTCTGGGAATGATCCTGGATACGGAAGTGCAAAAGGTGTTTCTTCCGCAGGAAAAGACGTTGGTGATACAAGCTATGGTCCGGGATGTCCTGAAGCCAGCCCGGGTGTCGGTTCATCAATGCATTCGCCTATTGGGAAAGATGGTGGCCTCTTACGAGGCTCTCCAGTACGGGAGGTTCCACACTCGGACCTTCCAACTGGATCTCCTGAACAAGTGGCCGGGATCTCATCTCCACATGCACCAGAGAAATTGTCTGTCGCCAAAGGCCAGGATCTCACTCCTCTGGTGGCTCCAATTGCCTCACCTTCTGGAGGGCCGCAGGTTCGGGATTCAGGACTGGGTCCTTCTAACCACGGATGCAAGCCTTCGGGGCAGGGGGCAGTCACTCAAAAAGTAACCTTCCAAGTAAAGTGGTCAAGCCTGGAAGCCAGCCTGCCCATCAACATCCTGGAACTGAGCTGTCTACAACGGTCTTCTTCAGGCGGCCCCTCTTCTAAGAAATCGGGCCATTCAAGTGCAGTCAGACAGTGTAACAACAATGGCTTACATAAACCGACAAGGTTGAACGAAGAGCAGAGCGGCAAGGTCAGAGGTCACAAGAATATCTCCTCTGGACAGAAAAGCACGCGTTGGTGCTGTCAGCCATCTTCATTCCGGGAGTAGACAGCTGGGAAGCAGACTTCCACAGCAGACACGATCTCCATCCAGGGGAGTGGGGTCTCCATCCGGAGGTGTTCATGAACATAACAGACCTTTGGGGATTGCCCCAAATAGACATGATGGCCTCTCATCTCAACAAGAAGCTCCAGTGTTATTGTTCCAGGTCGAGGGACCCACATGCAGTGGCAGTGGATGCCCTGGGGTCTCTGTGGGTGTACCAGTCAGTGTCCATGTTTCCACCACTCCCACTCATTCTAAGAATTCTAGAGCTCATACGGAGAACAAGGGTTCAAGCGAACCTCATTGCCCAAAACTGGCCAAGAAGGGCTTGGTATGCGGATCTTCTGTATCTACTGCGAGAAGAACCGTGGCCTCTACCTCTTCAGGAGGACCTGTTGCAGCAGGGGCCGTCCGCCTATCAAGACTTACTGCGGCTACGTTTGACAGCATGGAAGTTGAGTGACTGATACTTGCTCGGAAGGGCATTCCGAAGAAGGTATTTCCAACCCTGATACAGGCTAGGAAAGGGGTAACGTCTAAACATTACCATCGTATTTGGAATAAATATGTCTCTTGGTGTGAGTCCAAGAAGTTTCCTACGGTGGAGTTTCAACTCTGACGTTTTCTCCTCTTCCTGCAAGCAGGAGTGGATAGGGGCCTGAGGTTGGGATCTGTGAAGGTCCAGATTTCAGCCCTATCTATTTTCTTTCAGAAACAATTGGCTGCCTCTACAGGAGGTTGAGGTCAAATTTCTTACATGAAATGCGGTCGCGTTGTTGGCCTTAGCTTCTGCTAGACGTGTGTCCGAGCTGGGGGCTTTATCCTGTAAAAGCCTTACTTGTTCTTCCACGAAGATAGAGCTGAGCTCCGGACATGTCAGCAGTTTCTTCCGAAGGTTGTGTCGGCATTTCATATAAACCAACCTATTGTGGTGCCAGTGCCTAATGACTCCTCAATTCCATCAAAGTCCTTGGATGTTGTAAGGGCTCTGAAGATGTATGTGCAGAGAACCTTCTCGTCACAGAAAGTATGACTCTCTGTTTGTCCTATATGATCCCAAGAAAATTGGGTGTCCTGCTTCTCAGCAGGCTATTTCTCACTGGATTAGGTTCACTATCCAGCACGATTATTCTACAGCAGGACTGCCGTGTCCAATGGCTGTTAAGGCCCACTCTACTTGTAAGGTGGGGTCTTCCTGGGTGACTGCCCGGGGTGTCTCGGCAGTGCAACTTTGCCAAGCTGCAACTTGGTCTGGGTCGAACACGTTTGCAAAGTTTTACAAGTTTGATATTTTGGCCTCTGATGATCTGAATTTCAGTCAATCAGTTCTACAGGAGCCTCCGCGCTCTCCATCCCATTCTGGAAGCTTTGGTACATCCCCATGGTACTAATGTGGACCCCAGCATCCTCTAGGACATAAGAGAAAGTAGGATTTTGGTACCTACCGGTAAATCCTTTTCTCATAGTCCATAGAGGATGCCGGGAGCCCGCCCAGCGTTTTGTTTTCCTGCAAATGTTATTTTGTTCAGTACATCTTCGTTTAGTTGAGTACTGCATTGATACTTGGTAAGTAATGTTTTAGCAGTTGCTGAGGGTTCAAGCTTCATTGGCTTGACGTGCCTTTAATGTGTGAGCTGGTACGAATCTCACCACTATCTGTATATAATCCTTCTCTCAAAGATGTCCGTCTCCTCGGGCACAGTTTCTAGACTGAGTCTGGTAGGAGGTGCATAGAGGGAGGAGCCAACCCACACTCTCAAACTCTTAAAGTGCCAATGGCTCCTGGTGGACCCATCTATAACCTATGGTACTAATGTGGACCCCAGCATCCTCTATGGACTACGAGAAAATGATTTACCGTTAGGTACCAAAATCCTATTATAATCATTCTTTAATAAATCTTCCAAGGCCAGTCTTTGTTTAAAACTAACATTAAAATTAATCCTTTTTGTTCTAATAACTTTCAAATCTTCCAACACTTGAGTAGAAGGATATATTGGAAAGAAAAAGATATAAGGGAAATGTTGCTAAGGTTTACTTTAAGCACCAAATTTTGCTATAGAATCTGTTTTAGACATCTGTATATAGAGTAAAAGGTGTGACCTTTTTTCTTATGCGGTTATTGGCAGCTGAAGTTTGTGCACTAAGATTAAACCATTGTTTTTCTGTAAGGCTTAAACGAATTGCCCACATATATTGAAACCTCTACCATGACTAAATCGTCAATAGAATGGTGCATGATTAATGATAATGTGCAAATTAGCATCTCACACAGTTGCTTTGAATACTGGGAGGGGGAAAAAAGGCAATTTGAAGCCCCTTGTACAATGCCAATTTAGTGTCCTTAAGCTGCTTACTCTCCAGTGTGTACACATAAAGAGTTTTCAGCATAACCTTGTGAGTGTTCATTGTAGGAGGTTATTTCAAAAAAATGTGGAGAAACTGATCTTCATTATAAAGAACTACAAATTCTATGAGGAAATCTGCCACTGCCAATCACAAGCAGAAACTTCTTATGTAAAGTTACATTCCAGTGGGGATTACTTTATATGATCCCAAATGTATCAAGCCTTAACAAGTGATAATGTGGAGACAGAAAAAGAGTGATAAAGTACCAGCCAACCAGATCCTAACTGTCATTTTTCAAACACAGCAGTTAGTAAGCTGATTGGCTGGTCATTTATCACTCTTTATCTGTCTCCACTTGTTAAGGCGTAATACAATTGGGCCATTGTGTGATAATAATATTAACAATAGTGAGGAGTTTGATGATACGGAAGATGATGACATGTTTCAAATGTGATATGATTAACAATACTGTTAGCTTCCATAAGCCCTGTTTTGCTTTTCAGCATAGTTCTGAATTTTAGTATAATCAATCAATCAATCAATCAATCATTTAATGTTCCATTACCCTTTAGTGGCCCTCAGGGCTCTGATCTAATTCTTGATTAATTAAAAAATGAATCCGTCATCCTGTCTGTCACTTCTGTGCCACTATGTTTCTTATAGACTGTTTTGTGTTTGTGCTGCTGCTCTGTCTTTTGGCCAGCAGATCACTGCAGTGTTTGGCCAGTATTGGGGAAAACAATACTGCAATCTATAAGGTGGTCAAAATTGACTGAAACTGACTGGAAATTAATGTTATTGATGTCAATAATACTATATGAAGAGAAGCAGGTACAAAAATTATGATTTTATCTTTTTTTAATCAATTTATAAACAAATCCAGATCCAAAACCAAAACATTTAAGGGTGGTTTTCCCAAAACCAAAACCAAAACATGATTAAGTTTTATCACCAGAATGGAAACAGGGGAGTCTGCGTATACTTCCTTTACTTCCCAGTTGGTATTACCAAGGTGCATAGTTACTTCCATTTTTTTCCTTTACAGTCACTTCAGATTCAGACACTTACTCTTGATTGGAGTAGTAAAACTTGCTATTCTCCCCAATTTTTGTTGTGGATGAGAAGGATGGGCTAGATCCAAGGTAATTCTACACAAAAACTTTGAGATCTTTTATAGTTCACTATGTATGAGGACAGATGTGTCCTCATACATCTAGCTTCAGTATGTCATTCAACGTGAGATGCCTCGGTGAGTGAACTGCCAAGTCCCGTGCAACTCTGCTAGCATCTTGCATCTCTTTTTGATGAAACTGGGTTTTAGTTGCAATGCACTTATATATCTGTGTGCAACTGAGTCTGCATACGAAGCACAACAGAACTTGGCATGTATACAAGCTACATCAGCAAAATCGTAGCACTTTGTATACAGATTCATAGACTCAATTGCACATAGATATACAGATATACAGATGACACATAGCAAATTAATCAGCAAATCTCTTGGTGCATCCTAGTTCCATCTCTTTGTTGCTAAGATGCATGTTTTGCAAAAAAATTACAGTCAACGCTAACAGAGTCTCATAGAAGAAGAAATAGCCTGCGTAGACACACTTGTGGCAGCGCTTTGGTATGAAGTATCTGAAAAAACTGTCTGGTTTAAATTTCATATGGTTTTAATATATAACACAATTCTGATTAAAAAGATTATAATAAGTCACATAAAAAATGATGATACAATTGTGTTATATATTAAAACCATATGAAATTTAAATCAGTTTTTTTTCCAGATACTTCATACCAAAGCGCTGCCACAAGTGTGACTACAAAGGCTATTTCTTCTTGCTTGGTAGGGAAGTGACTGTCCCTTTTTGTAGCAGCTTGCTGTCAGAAAAACCACCATATAAAGCGCCTAGGTTTTTATCTTCTTGATAATTTTTTAGAGTCTCACAGAACCCTCAGTGGGCTGTATGGCACAACTACAGCATTGATGTATGGGGACAAATCTGTATTCACATTTGTTTTTGACATGACCCACCTAACTGTGCCTCATCTCTTGTTTACTGTATCCAAACCTTTGGCAACAGTAGCGCGATGTGGTTAGAGGCAAACAGTGAGATGACACATCAAAAATAAAAAGTGATGGAGTGTAAAAGCACAAACATACTTGTTTACAACATGTTATATAGGTGATAAGCCATATCTGAAATATCGGTATGAATCACAATCTCTCTTCAATATTCACTTTTAGAATTCTTATTTCTGGCAACAGATGGGTCAGTCATAAATGATACCATTGAAAACATGAATACCATGTTAGATTAAACATTGAGAGGTTTGAAAGATAGATGAGTGATTCCTGTATACTGACTAATGTACTATAGCACAATGGTTATTTGAAACTACATTTTCTTCAAATAATAGCCAAAGCAAATAGGCATCAACAGAAAAGAGCATCTATACTAAGTTCCAATGCTCTTTTGTGCAATTTGAAATGCTGTAGATCAATAAGGGCTTGGGGTATATGAAATAGAGAAATTTATAAAAAAAAAAGGCTGCACTGTGTTTACAAGCTTGTTGCCCACAAACACAATTTCCAAGAAGACTTATTATTTAAAATATGCTTTTAAAGAGATGTGTTTAGAGTCTAACAGTCTTTTTTTATTATTGATTACAATCAGAATTTTATACTGAATTTAATATTTTGTTTAGTATTCAAATACATTTTTGACCACTGTTTTTGTAAACTGGCAACCAAATGAATTACAGAGAGTCCCATTTGACTGTTCTAGTCATTGCTGATGATTATCAGATGATAACTCTAAAGGGGACATATAGTTTGAATAATCAGACTCCCCTTTTTCAAACAATTGTACTTCCATATGTGTGCTGGCCAATATGAGGGAGATAGGGCCCCATGTAACCTCCACATGCATGGAAAGATGAGCACCAGACAGTTTCTGATAAGGGGGCATATCATTTTAAAGAGGAGGCTTCTCAATTGTATATATAGGGCTCCTCACCTTTACAGGGGTAATTATGTTTGTGATACTGCGCGTGGGGTAAATTTACTAAGAAGGGAGTTCTATTTGAGATGGGAAGTTGCCTATAGCAACCAATCAGATTCCAGGTATTATCTTCAAGAAGGTGCTAGATAAATGAGAAGTAGAATCTGATTGGTTGCTATATCCCATCTTAAATAGATCTCCCATCTTAGTAAATTTACCCCATAGTGTCCACCCATTTATACTATATATGGAGAATTTATGTTTTCCATAGTGAGGGGCAATATTGTCTAGTGATCACAGGTTATCTCCAGACAATAACTACCAGGAAAGGAGGGGGGGCATCATTTGAAAAAGGACACTCCCCTCTTTCAAATAGGAGTGACACTATGATTACAGATGTCATTGTGGGGGTGTTAGGGTATATAGTGCCCTTCTTCCCATATACAAAAGCATACATTTTATGAGCAACAGAGTCATTTTGTCTGGTGATTATACATTAGGTAATCACCAGGCAATAAGTGTTAAGGAGAATTATCATTTGAAAATGGGAATGATTATCGGGCGACTGAACTTATTATTCATTTCCCCTACACTAGAACAATTATCAGGCAACTAGTTGGAAAAAAATTATAAATATTTGATTTTAACGCCTATTAGGCCTGATAGTTTTTAGGCATTTGGCAGAGTTTGGGAGCAAATGAACGATTGCCATTAGTACCGACATACTGCCCGATTATCTTTTACCTAGAAATCTTATGTAGAAACAACCTCCAGTAATATGTTAACAGGGCAGAACCATCAAATGAGTAGCTTATCAGAGCATTATAATGTTCACAACACAAACAGTAGCAGCTGCTACAGTATGTACAATAGTAACAGCAATGAAATACATATGTTAAATGTTTCTCTTTGTTGGTTCCAAATGTACATCTGATGCTTTTCTTCATCTATTTAAAGTAATTTTGATAACAAGCTGAATTATGTAACATACTTTGATACTCTTGAAACAATGTCAGGTTTCAGCACTAATAAGCTTTTGATATAAACCTGCTGTCAAGAAAGAAGTGTTTCTAATGTCAATGATGTTACAAGAATACGTGGGCTGATCCAGCTTAGCAGCATTGGCAAAAATGTTTTGAAAAATACAAAATATAATTCAAATATCTTTAAACTCAGTTTTAAATCTTTTTGTTATTATCTGACAGAGAAGTAGCAAGATGTCATATATGGCAATATGTGTCTACATACAACTGAAAGAAGAATGTGTACAGTATGTGTAGGGTACGTTATCTGCATCACAGAACATCGGTGGGATTTCCTGGGAGCTCAACTCACTAAGAGGATAGATGGCCACCAGATAGTTTTTATTACAGTACATTGGCTACCTTATAAGAAAGATCAGATAACAGTTAGTAATGTTAATATTTTATGCAGTATGATAAATATGCAGGAAAAAAATTACTTAGAGTACTAAAATGCCATTGTCTTACTTACTATATGCATTACTTTATGAAGTAGCTAATGGATAATTTTTCTTTCTTAAAATAACTATTCTGGCTATATCCACTCTAGTGTCATTCCAGTTTCTTCATATTGTGTTAAATATAGCTAAAAAAGACTATTGCAAAAGGATTGGTGGACTTATAAAAGAGGTAAGTCTTCCTATATTGTTATATGTATGAATATGTAAGACCAGGGCCGGTGCAAGTTTTCTTGGCACCCTAGGAAAAATTTCAGCCTACTGCCCCCAACCACCACCAATATCCACTTCCCAGCCAATGAGATGAAAGTGTGACTTATTAGTTCCACAGCTACCACTTGCATTAAGTACAATGAACTTTCTTTCAGATACATTCTTAATTTTGTGATAGACAGCCTCCCCCCCCCCTCTCGGATCTCGGCGCCCTAGGCAGTGGCTTAAAGCAGACTAATGGTATAGCGGGCCCTGTGTAAGACCTTGAGACTTCAGTAAATACTGTAGCTGTTTCCCCCAACACCAAATGCCTTTATTGCATGAAGATCTGGAAGTAAATGTACTGCTATAAAAAAACATATATATTTTGGGCTTTTTTTTGAGCGGTTTGTAAATCGCAAGATTTTTTAAATACCAAACTAGACATAAAATAACAATTTAAACTGCCCGGTTTGACATCCCGATTTTTGCATATTGCAAGTATGCAAAGCATGGGATTGATAAAGGTTCCAGTTCCCAGAGAAATTGCAGAATTCTTAGACATGGTTATTCAAGACACCTGCTATTTGGACTATATTATCTGTCAATACGTTAAAAAGAAAACCCTCCTACCAGTCTATATCCCTGGACATTCAGCATCAGGCCTAGTCCTCCAATGGAGATCCTGTACATAGAGCAAAACAACCCATTGGTGACTGGCACTGGTCCCTTCTTGATACTTGTGACCAGTGGTTATCAAGGTGATAATGGGAAAATATAGTGTGTGCATTTGTGGCACTACAAGTGCCAACATCCACCAATAGCTCTTGTCTATTCTTATCACAGAACTTATAAAAGAAAATTGATAGTGCCCACATTAAAAAAATAGTCTGATGCCTCCTTTAAGAAAATTCTACAATCATAGTGTCCCCATTAAAATAATACATTTATAGTCTCCACTTGATATATCATTTTTTACTATGAATGCTTAAATGTTTCCAATGCATGTTCCCTGACAAATATTTACCTGAACTTTCCTTCTGTTCCAACTTAATACATATGGAAATTAGAAAAAATAAACACCACTCACTAGGAGCTTCTTTCCCCAAATGAGTTAAACTCCTGAAAGTCTGCTTAATTGACAGCTGGTAGACAATCAGGAGTGGGCTCTCATGAATGAAAATGAAGCTGTAAATTGTAATTTATAAAACACTAAATATAAAAGTGCTATTAGTGGTATTAGAAGTCCAACTGTGATGTGGAAAACATCATTACATATTGACTTGATGTGGTTGATAGATTGACACTTCTCACATTTTGGAACAGCCTAACCATTGCATTCTTTTCTGTCTTGTATGTTTCCTTAATAAACATTGTTGCTGTCCTTTAAAAATTAGGCAAAACCCATATTTGTAGGCTCTTCTCCAGTTGTCACTAGCCATAAATAAATAAACACATTTGCTGCAGAGGAAACACTTGTTGGAAAGGGCTTCTCACTATTAACATCTATACAGGCTGCAGAAATTACTGTACTTGTAAACTATTCAATCACTTACTGTATAGGTATGTTTACTAAAAGACAATTTTAATAAATAAGTGTTGTACTTCCAAGGCTAGAACACAAATTTCCTTACAATTAAAAGTGAATAGAAAAAAAAATAATTAAATGTGTTGATAAATACTTTGGTGAATGTGTGTTTCAGCCCTTAAAACATAACATCTATTGAGAACGGTTTTCACCATTTTGAAATCGATAAATATTGATGAAAGATAACCTTTCGTAAATAAATTCATTAATCTTTAACAGGGGCCACTGTGTACTCCTTATCTGCTTTTATGACATTCTCTACACCTCTTTTTGAGACGAGGGCATTTTGGAATTCAGCAACCATCCACTTACATATTATTCACCTCTAATAACATAACAAAAATCTTATTGGGATCCTTATATACAGTAGATAATCACTTACATATTAGGCACTTCTAATAACATAACAACAATCTTATTGGGATCCTTATATACAGTATCAGCTATAATATCTACAGTCTCAGGCAGTATAAGAGATGGTGGAATAAGCAATGTATCCACATGTTATATAACAAGTTGACACGTGCTTGGATAGCATGGTGTACAGCGATAAAATTCCAAACCCAACAAATATTTGCAGACAGTTCAGTAAAGCTTGATGCATACACAGGCAATTTCCTTTAAACCATAGGTTAGCTACCGCAAGTACTGTAGCTGATTGACATCTGGAGTGAATGTTATAATGCATTCAATAAATTCTGATCCAATTATCTTCAAAGCTAAAACATTATATTAATGGTTTTCAGTTGAAATAAATTTTGAATGTATATGCTCTCGATTTATTAGATCAGTCTAACATCTAACAAGCTGATCATATTTAATTTTAATAATATACATTTGATGTTGTTAGCAAAAAATCCAATATTATTATTTGCAATCTGTGAATTTAAAGTTAGTAATATAAATAATTTTGCAGCATTGCATGGTCTATAGTAGAAAAACATATGTAACTAGTTGATTGAATGGGGATATGAGCATGCTAAGTAAAACTGCTGGGAAATGTGAAACCAGCTCAATCTTCAGTCAAATTTCATTGTTTTAAAACAATGTTTAGGGCACTTATTTTAATAGAACAATTTGAATGTGCTGTTGGAAATATGTAGGTCAAGTGTTGATGTCTATATTCACTATTCAGTCAAGACTCATAATAATATTTTAACTATCTCCCCCCTCCCTGAACCCCTACCCCTCCCAACCCCCCAAAGTATTTTTTAGCACTGATTTAATAAACAATTTCAGTAATCAAACATTTAAAATTAAGTGTAACAAACAGAAAATAACTAACAAATCTAATAGATAATGTAATATAAAGAAATACATACTCCTGTTCTTTGACTAAATTGCCAGCATGTATTGCAGATATTGAAAATAATGATATATTTATTTAGCATGTTCACTGTTTACTTTGGTTAATTGACTCATATTGTACTTGCGAAAGTACATATAATTGAAACAACTAAAAAAATCCATCAGCAGAATACAGCTGTGAGACAGAAAGTCACAGTGTGTGATAAGTTATGCTGAGAACACAACTGGGTTTGCATTACCATGTCTAACAGGGGCTCCACATCTATTGCTTAGCCTACCATCTGACTCTGTTTGAGGAGCATATGTGAGAAGTGACATGTAACATTCCCAAAGGAATGGGGTTAGCAAATTGTGTTTTCAAGCCTCTTTAGCTAATTTGCAGGGTTTACATATGAATACAGCACAAAAAAGTAAATCTGGCTAAAACACCACATTTACAACATTTAAATATGAGAACCGTGCACTTTTATTTGGAAGTACAATGGGGAAACAGAAGTAGATAAGACAAACATATTCCTTAAAGAGGGCAATTAAGTTACATCAATTTGAATTCATTCTGAAAAGCTTAGCTAGTGACCGTTATCAGTACGAAAGAAAAGTCATTCAAATATGTAAATCAACTGCCAAAGGCACAAATTAAGCTATACAAAAAAGTATACCTCTCTCAGTAACATGGCCTGGCACTTCCCAATTGTTGCTCAAAATCACTAGGCTCTCTTCCCAATTGTTGCTCAAAATCACTAGGCTCTAAGGCCCTAGAATACTTTATGTGTCAGCATAATAGCTGGCACTTCCACAGTATTACTCAGATTTAATGATCTCAATGATGTTACACCAAGAGATCATAACAACAAGAGTGTTATAGGCAAACATCCACAGAAAGTGGGAATCATATGGAGCATCCCCTGATTCTAATAATGAGGCAGGATGTTTCATGTGGAAATAGTGTAATACCCCTGGCTTCAATAGAAGCCTATGAATGCTGTTGTACTGGAAGCAACCACCAGGTGAAGCCATAGAATGCAAAAAAAGACAAGCTGGTAAAAGAAAAGGAATTTGGTTGTTGCACATTGATGAAGAGATGTCGCAGAGCGTGAGGTTCCACAGGTCCAAGAGTAAGGACTGGGCAAGTGACGTTACTGAGGTGGTGCCAGGAGCCATCACCACTGGATACCGGCTGACAGAGTGCTGGAGACTGCACAGAAGTGCCAGTAGTGTGTGAGATACAGAGAACCAGTGTGGCAATGCTTGGAGCCACAGCAAGACCGAATGACGTTTTGTGAATCATCTGATGAAGGGAGCAGAGGTGTATAGAGGGCGGGCTACGCAGGGCATGTGCCCTGGGCACCATGGCAGGTTCAGCAGAGGGAGTTGCCTCAGGGTAAACTCTGCAGTCTCAGTTTCATCTGTTAGAAAGGGGGTGCTCATCTGCTCCTACCTCTACTACTCCCAGCCCCCTGCATAAAGGGTGAAAGGGTGAATACCACCTATTAGCGTGCCACCCGCAATTACCCCCATGCACTGCAATATGCCAGCTCAATTAAGTTTTTTTTGTTGAGACAGTGCATAACATCACATAGTCACCCTGCACAGCTCAAAGAGAGAGGAGCCGTGTGCATGAAGAGCAGCACCAGGCAGCCAGCCAACAGCACAGGAGAAGAATGAGCCAGAGGAGGTCAGAGAAGGTAATAAGTCATGAATGTGGATGTGGGTATTGGGGGCCGCCTGTCTAGGGCTGGAGAGGGAGAATGGAGACGTAGAGGGAGAGAGAAGATAGTTGAGTTGAGCAGCTTGCACCTGTTTTATATAGACAGTTGTGCAGAGAGAGAAGCTGAGTACATAACAGAGATTTGAAAAGAAAAAGATAGCTGTGCATATAATAGGGATGAACAGTTGCAATAAGGGGGAAAAGAGAGAGAGGCCAGGTACAGAGAAGAAGAGAGTGAAAACTATGTATACTAGACATGGGCAAAATTATAGATAGCTCAGCTGTGCATACTGCAGAAAGAGGAACAGTCAGAGAGATAGCAGATAGCTCTAATTATGATTGTGCAAGACTGTGACTGATCATGTCTGGTGATCTATATGTGTGGGAAGGGCTGCCTATTTTTTCAGTCCTGGGCCCTACAATTTCAGATAGCAGTGCTGTGGGGCTGTGTAGCCACCTGGACCCACCAGAGTGAGTTCTGCTGGTTAACCTCTCCCAAGGGTTCATGACTGCAGACAATTGGCCGCATGACTGCCATGAACAATGCTGTGCCTGGAAGTCAGCCGCTAGAGGAGCGGACAGAGGTACTGAACAGCTGGCACCATTCCTGGCTGTGCCAGTATTTGTGGATTGAGGTCACAAGGGCTGGTTGAAACTGTGGTGTCCTGAGTGGCCAACCTGTTCAACACCCTGCTCACCCAAAAGTACAGGGAGTTCCTGCTGTGCAGCTGCCTGATGGCTAACCCAGACTGCAGGTAAGAGCATCTCTTGGCTGTGGGAGCACAGCACTAGTATTATTAGCAGCATCAGTAGATATGCTAGTAATTGTAGTAATGGGATCAGAAACATGGTGGTGGTGTGCATGGAGTCTCTCACATATAATGGTTGTGTCTGCTCCCCCTTTCTCCCCCTCTTCTAACTGCAAAGTGATTGGCATAATGGCTAGTGGAAGTTCAAATAGTGGAATAGGCCGGATTGTGTGGGAGTGTGCCTGTAATAGAAGGGCCAGACACAATACATAAAGACCAGTGATGTGTAATAGCCACTTAGTGTATCCTGTGGGTATAATGGGTACTAATACAGTGTGGCATAATGTGCACCCCTACTGTCTGGTGTAATGTGTTTAATAGGCACTACTGCTCTGGCATAATGTATGTAATGTGCACTACTGTGGTGTGACATGTGTATTATGGGCACTACTACATGTATATGGGGTACTACTACTGCGTGGTGCAATGTGAATTTTTGGCACTCTTGTGTGGATTTGAATATTAGGCACTGTGTGGCATAATGTGAATTGGGGCATTAAATACCACTGCTTATCTACACCCGGACGTTTTTTTATATATATATAGGTACTTATTGATTCTCTAAGGGAAGCTATTGGCCAGTGGAATTTATCAGTGAACACTTTTCTTTCAAATTATGGCATGTATTAATCCTGCTCTATGCCGAACCATACCATCTGCTATGATAATAATTTTAACAATTTTTATGATCAATTATTTGACACCCACCTCCAGTCACTGAACTTTGAAAGGAACACATCAATACATTTGTGCTCTATCACTACAAGATTTCCTCTTGAAGGCAGTGTGCTGCCAAGTGGAATTACTAAAAGTTCAGTACTACACTTCATTTTTAGCCTTTTTTAA